>NC_052016.1:69303627-69977546 GCF_015832195.1 Motacilla alba alba
CTTACATGTTGTTATCCAAGTGCTACTGCTAAGATAACCTAAAGAGAAGCAAAAACAATATAATGACATCCATGGAGTTGACTTACTATGAACAGCCTTTCAGGGAAAACTAAGCTGTCAAACAAGGTTCTAATTTGTTGAAACAGTAGGAATCTGTGCTTGAAGGCCTCTTGTATCCCCGCATTTTGTTTCAAACATGGTCTTGAAAAATTTCACAGGTGCTGCTCTAATGTGACTGGGTTAACCCTGTGGCTGTTTCTGGTCTGAAACAAATAGGTGTCACTTGCAAAATTCAGTTCTGCTCCCATTCTGTCATCTGAACTTTGGCAGCATTGTAAGAGGTTTGATCTAAGAATGCCTGAAGGTGGCAGTTAGTGATGATCTGTACCTCAGGACCTGAAGGGAAAAATTAAAAACAAAAGAAAGGGATTGCAAACACAGAAGAATTTGATTCAGGCACCTGAATAGTCATTAGAAGAATTTCAGCAGTAGAAAATGTAATAAATAAAGTTCTACCCTACATATTGCTTTTAGCATCACTCAATCTGCCTCATTCCACAGCTTTCCTTGAAAAGCTTTTCTAAGTTACATACTGGAAAAAATTTTTAAAAAACCAAAACAAACGTAAGAGAGAATTCAATTTATATTTAATGTAAAAGTAGTACAAAACTTTTTTTTTTTTTTCATCTGGATAGTAAGGGCAATTTAATCTCACATCAATTTTGTAGATGTTCAATGATAGGAAGGTAAAATATAAGCTCACTGGAATGCTGTCAGGTCTGCTGGTATTCTATTGGTGATAGTTATGGACATGGATGAGAAGTTTCCAGAAAAATAAATAATACTTTATGTATTTACAGGCACAAAATTTAGCTACATGTGTAATAAATTCCTATTAAAAATGAGAACAGCAAAGAAACAGATAGTAGCTGACAAGTTCTGCAAGTAACATAGCAGTAATATGATTGACAAAGTTTAGGTAATTGCTTCTCAAAAAAGTTTAAAAATGACAGAAAAAAAGTGCACATATACAGAAAGATTTAACCTTTTTGATAAAAGACCAGCTCAGCTTCTCCAGAGCAGAAACAAGCATATTCAGTTACTGTTAGCTTACTGAAACCATGGCTGCAAACTAATTAATTACTGGCATTTATTAGTAATTAACACTGTCTTCCCCATATCACTTTTGCAGTAATTGGATTGTTTTTCATAGCTTAAAACATTATATGAGTGATTTGGTGTGAGCTTGGGTTTAAGAATGAGCTGTTAGATAAGGGAAGATTACTTTCTGGAGGATCGTAAAAAGACAAATGCATCAAAAGCAGACTTTATTTACAAAAAATTGATGAATGATTTTACAAATCTTTGAACTCTGTTAAGTGGCTGATTATTTTCCACATAAACTGAGCATTTTCTGAAGCAAGTAATGAGCCAGTATCCTTTCCAGTTTATAATACCAGAGTATAATGGTCTGGGAAGGGAATTCTGTAGGAGCTCAACACAAAATTTGTGTCTAGGAAAACTGGACTTCAAGCAGATTAAGTCAGTTCTATGCTCTCTTTCTTTCTTTGTAGAAGACCAGACACCCCCATCTCTGGACTTTTGACAGAGAAACTACCCTTAGCAGAGAGGCTGGTATAAATTATATAGTTCCTACTATTATGCCCAGTAAATTTCTTCTTCTTGAGAAAAATAAAGAATTTAAAATTGTTAGATATCTTCTTCTTCACTGATACTTTAAAAATGATGATATAAAGATTTTTATATTTTTATATTATTATAAAGGAAGAACAAGAACACCTATTAAACTCTTACATGAGTTTTACTTCAGCAAAAAATGCAAATTTGGGTTCTTCTCCAAAAAATAATTATTTTTCTTTGATTTTATGATTCCACGGTAACTTTGTTTTTGAGAATATCTCTGTTTTCCTGGAAAACCCCAGATGTGATCACACCCCACAAACGATGTAAATGATTAATTTATTACATTTTTTCTGTCTTTATTAAGAGTTAAAAACCTTCGCCTCTTTAACTTCCCTGAATATTTGAGCCTAAAGCAGATGTAACGCACATTGTCTCTGCAATCTCTACTCACTCATGTCTTCTGTGCTGATTTCTGTTTTTCTGTTTTTCTGTACAAAAATTAAAACAATACCTCTTCAAGCTTAATTCGTCAATGTAATAAAACCCAGTTTCATCTAATTTCCTATACTGGAGAAGTCTTCTTCCTTTGGTTTTACATCTTTTAGTTTTCCCTTTCCTTTCTGCTTCAATAATTTTAGTTACAATGGAAATACAGGTGGAGAAATATTATTAAAATACTGTGAACCACAGATGTATAGTCAATATTGTGTCTTCCTGTCTCTTCTATGCTGTCAATATTTTGTAAAAGTAAACAAGCTGAGTCTTGATACACAAGCTGAAGATTTGCATGAAGCTGTTTATTCTATTACCTTAGACCTTATGGAGTTATAAAACAAGAAAGGAATCTCTTTAGATAATAGGTTTTCCAAATAATTTTGGTTCATATTATTTTTTAAAAGACATACAGGTTTATTAAAAGATTTTGTACTTAGTTAGAGCAAAACTATTTTCCTACATTCAGTGAACTACCCGAAATCTAAATAACCCCCCATCTTGTTTAATAAATCTCCAGTATTCATTTGAAAAATATATGTCAAATTCACCATTTACTATATCTCTACATTGAATTAATCCTATTGGCAGTAAAATTACTTTAAAAAGTAGGTATAAAATTACGTAAAACCTTAATATTTTTCTTGATATTTTTTGTTTCTTTTCTGTCTAGCAACTCACAATGGTTTCTCCACTATATCTCTAGATAGCAGCAAATTTTAAAATAACTTGATCTATTTATTGTAAAATATTCATTTTGATGAAGAACTTTCTTGATCCAGTTTTGTTGACAAGTATTTAGCATTCAATAAGTTTTCCTTCAATATATCAGATGTATGGTAGATTTCTTGATTAGTGTCAAAGATTAAGATTACAGATCTGCAGCTCAGCTTCTGAGATCATTCTTGAAACAGTCAGGAACAGTTCACAGCTTCAACAAACTTCTTTTAAGTAAACTTATTTATTAAAATGCTTCTGAGACACGAACTCAGATGTAAGTATAGTCAAGCAAGTTGATTTATAAAGTAAATGAATATTCATGGTCAGCATTTTTTACGCTTTCAAATCAACCTCCTGCTGCCAAGAGAAGCCAGCGGAACAAGTGCATCTTGCAATGTGCCCAGAGACTCCCTCTTTGCTCTTCTGTTTAATCAAGAGAGAGTGCAATCATTTAGTGAACCCTGAATGCTCAGTATCCAAAGAAAGATACTTTTATTTATCTGCAAACATCTTTTCCCAACATTTTTTTTCCTCCTCTTGACAGGGACCTCATTTCAGCCATTTTTTTTCAGAAGACTGCACCATGAGTTCACAATGAAATTATGTAAGGGGAAAAAAGGCTTTATGTTTTTATAATCATTGCCTCTATGAAAGTCAAACAAAGCTTCCCTTCCATAAGCAGGATTGGCAAGCTGGTAACAGTGGAGAAGGCTGAAGTGCTCAACCCTGCTGTGGCCTTTCAGTAGTTGAAGACAACCTATAAGAAAGATGGGGAAAACTTTTTAGCAGGTCCTGTTATGAAAAATACAAGAGGTAGTGGTTTTAGACTGAAGGAGGGTAGATTTAGATTGGAAATAAGGAAGAAGGTTTTTACAGTGTCACTGGAGAAACACTAGAAGAGGCTGCCCAGAGAGATGATGGATGCTCCATTCCTAGAAATATTCAAGGTCAGGTTGGATGGGGGCTCTGAGCAATGGTGGAATATGTTCATGCTCATTGCAGGGGAGTTGTGCTAGACCATTATCTCTTGTCCTGTCCTGGAGATCAAGTGCCCCCTCTGTCAGCTGGCAGGTGATACCAACTCGAGTGGAAGTGTGTATTTGCCTGAGGGTAGGACACATGGTATCCATTGGATCTCTAGGTTCCATTCCAGGAAAAAATATTCCCTTCATTTTTATGTAATATCTGCCAGCCCTGGATATTGGATGCATCCCAGTCAACATTAGATGTCTATCTTAGACAATTGAATCAAGCCCCAATATCTTCCTCAATCTCATAATTGTATGGAAAACATTTATTTAATCAAGAGAATTACTTGGTTTTAGCATTACAGGTGGACATTGTTGGTCTAGCTCATAGGCAGACACTGCACATGTAGATGCCTTAATTGCAGTACCTCAATCTTGTAGCAAATTCTATTTTTCATGCAAGTTAGGCAGATTTTCTTCATTTTGAGAAATTTAATTTAAAATTTGATAAAATGTTGAAAATAAAAAAAAATAAAGCCTATGCTGTAAAATATTACAACTAATTATTTGAGCAGATATGCAAACATGCAAATCCCCCACTAATTGAATACATTATTGATTTACAGAATAGTGTTCTGTTTTTACATACCACTCACTTCACTTGACACTTTTTTTGTTTTGCTTGGTGCTATTTGTGAATTGAAGGTTCTGTGTTCATCACATTTCCAGATCTGGATCAGTAGGCTGGGAAGTTGTGTTGCAATGCAATGGTATTAGGATACTAAAAACTGATTTGGTCTATGACTTCTTAGAGGAAAATACATTCAAATAAGACTTAATGGAACAAAAAAATTATCTTCACTAAAAATACTTGTTTTTTCACTTTTATGGAAAATATTTGTAAATCACCTGAAATTAAAACCAAGCAATTGGAAAGGTGGAGGAACGGTGTGCTTTAAAAGCTTTGGAATTTGTTCTGAAGAAAAGAATCAGATCTTCAGCTACTCAAAGATTGAGTGTCAATCATAGTTTATAATTTATTTGGCAAAGCCACATATAAATAAAAAAATCTATAAAGGTAAAACGAGCTGATACAAATTTATTTCCTTAAATGAAATATGTTGCAATATTTATGCGTATTCAGATCATATGAAGTTAATTTTATCTTATGATTAAGAACAAGATGGGTTATTTATGTGGTGTTGCATAAGATGCCAGTTTAATTTGTGCTTTGGGTTTGTTTTCTTTCCTTTGACTCTGTGGCATTTGCCTCTTTTTGAAATTGAATTCACTTTTAGAAATAGATGTATTTTTTTCAATCAACAATTTTTTCATCTTTGGGACAAGATCCTGAAATGATGTAATTTAGTTGTACACGTGAAGTCAACCATATCACAGAAATAGAGCAGAACAGAGATTCATAGCAACAGGGTTTTTGTCTCCCTCTTACACAGACAAACCAAAGTGCATTAAAATTAGCTTTCACAGAGATTTAAAGCTGTTAAAGACTTAAAATAGGTGCTTATCCCATCTTTCTGCTTCAAAGAAATAATACCTACATCTTTGTTGGTCAAGTCCTAAAGACTTTCACAGTAGTACATCCAAACCTTCCCAGACACACTAAAAACTAGAGGTTTTTTTATCTTGCCATATTTTTAGCAGTGATAATGAAGACTCAAGACTACTTATGATTTATTGTATCCTTACCTCTACTTCTGCAGAATTTCTAGCTAGCGGGTTGTTTGCTGTTGATAGAAGCTATTTCTACCTAAACTTAGTGTATTTCACAAAACCTATAGAGTCATGTAAAATTTCACCCTCTTACTCATTATTTCAGTATCTAAAAACCTCTCTGAATGCTATTTCTGCTCTCTAATATATTTGAAGTTTGTCCTACTTTGATATTGACATGAAAAACTAATAGTCATGTTCATGACTTAAGGTCATTAAGTCAAATACTGAAAAACAGCTGTCCTGGGACAGCACCACACGAATTAAATTTGATGGATTTTTCCACTTGGACAGTGAACCATTGATATTCTCTGACTGCATATTTCCAATTAGTTTTGCAATCCACTTATAATAGACGCATTTAAACAATTTTCTTTTGCATACAGATGATGTTGACACTAAAAAATTGTAAAAACATTACTGAAGCCAAATATAAAACTCTAATATATTGCTTCCTTTTTGTCTGTAAGGCCTGGGAAGAATTAAACTGGTTTGGCATGATTTGCTATTGAATAATCCATGTTGGCTGTTGCTTACCGAAGGTCTAAAGTGTGTGGACTAAAAGGCTGTGACTTGTGAATTCAGAGGAGAGCTTGGCATAGGATGACACTGGCCAATACATCTTGCTATTTCTGAAGTAAGGCTTAGAAAACATTACCTATTCCAGGGATTTTGTGACAAAAAAATATCACCTGGTGTTATCCTTTGACAAGTTGATTTCCTCCATTGAACTGATGTAGATGAACACAGAATGGTTTTAAATTATGTGGAAAGCTGAAAGATGCCTTTTTAGTCTCAGTAGACATTTGAAATTAAGAGCGTATTGCTTGACTAACATGGCAGCGACTGGCATTAAATGAACATTGTTTTCTTAGGTTGCTAATATTCGAGAATGACAATGGCCTAGGTAAGGAAAAAAGAAAAAAAATGAAACCCTGTTCCTTGCAGAAATAATTCAGTTATCTCAAAGTATGCTTATTCTTTTCCTTCCTTTACTCACAAGTTTAATAGTGCCAGACATTTTCATGGTTTCCACATTTCAGAGAGGGACCTAATAGCCAAGTGACTATTCTAAGCAGAAGAATGTACTAATTTATTCATTTTTGGCTGCTCAAAAATATTCCCTATGCACTGTACTAACAGAGAAGGAGCTATTAGATCTAAAGCAAAGAAACCTGTGAGATGATATTACAGGATGGATATACAATGCAATACACAAAAAATTAGATTAAGTTCAGCCAAGCACAATGAAAAAAAGTAAGATTCTTCATGCACTTTTATTTTTGTGAGGGAATAAAGGTCTAAAGCCTTGGCAGTGGTTTATGGATAGGTAATAGACATATGTAAGAGCCTGAGGCCATCAAACTTAGTTGTTATCACTCCTTTTTTAAGCTAAGAATTAAAATAGAGGCTTTGATGCTGCTGTCAGCTGTACCAGAATGGCTGGCTACTGAGAATAATGCATTTGGAAAATGAGATTCAAGGTAAATTCTTGTTCTGCCCAATCCAAACTGCATCTTCTGAGAAAATGCTGCAAACATGTTTGAAGGAAGAAAATTTGAATAAAATAGTTTCAAATTTCATTTAGAACTTAGAAAATAGAGAAAAATTGTTGGTGCTCAGTGGATTAGCAATCTATCACATTACTAAATTTTTCTTCCATGGGGTGAATTCCTGCAATGCCTCTCGCTAGTATTACATCTATGGTAGTCACCAGTACACAAACAATCAAACCCCAAACAAAATAACAAAAAGCCAAATCCTCTTTCAGTGCTTCTCTGTGATGCTGTGCCACTTGATTTTTTAATGAGAGATTATTGTCAGCAAGTGTCTTCTAAAAAGCACAGACTGTCTTTGGGGTATTGAGGTGCAACCACCCTCTCTGGTAGATGGGAGTAACTCCATGAAAATATTTTCTCCATGAACAGTGTGGAAATTTTGGGCATAGCATAAGCTTCCGAAAATCAATTTAAGTGCCAGAAACTACATCTTAGGTAATACCATGCTTTTATATTAAATCTGAAAGATTGTGACATTGAATTGTAAAGGTCATATTGTAGTTCTGGCCTTGAATTTTATTGCCAAACAAAATTAATGGAATAAGCTCCATATATGGAATTATTACATAAATGAATGGGCACAAAAATATTAAGTAGGAAGAAGACTCTTATCACTGCCCTACCTTTTATATCCTGTGTGTTTATTCCATGATCAAAATGGAAGACTCAGAAGTGAGCCTTGTATTTGTCCTACAAGAAATGCTCTGTAAACACAGGCAGCAACTACAAGTGCTCCACGTACACTCTCTTCCTTCTTGGGTGTCTGATGGTCTGCAAATAATTCTACCTATAGCTCTTGCAGCTTTTATACTTTGTGTGACTTCTAAATTAAATAAGAGACAAAAAATAACAACTGTGAATGGAGAGGTGGCTTCAGGTCTCCAGAATGTACTGCTACATTCCACACAAATTTTAACCAATATAAGTGTGTAGGGAGGAAGAAATATTCACTTCTAGGGGCTGGGGCTTTTGCTCCTGCATTACTGTTTGCTTTTTGGCTGTGTAGCCTACTCAGTTTAAATTGGGGTTATATCTGCCTTCTCCTTACACAGAGGAGTATTGTATTACAGTCTCAGAGTGCAGCACAAAACCTCACTTTGTGGGTCACTTTGTGTGTTTTCAGCACAATAATCAATGAACTGGACATGAATTACAAATATTGCAATCTTATCAAAATTCATTGATAATATTTCCTATGAAATTTTGCTTTTCTGCCTGTTTGAGAAAGTTAATCTTGGCTACTCAAACATTCATGGAAAATAAACATGAAAAGGTCAACAATGTGGCTGAGCTGAAATTTGATCTAGAATCTCAAGAAGTAGTTCCATTTCTGTCCTTTTTACAATTCTGCTAGTTGTAGTAAGAAAGCTAATGTTCATGTAGCTTTTAGCTGCCAGCATTTCTGCTAAAACAGTAGCTTTTAGAAACCCCAGGGAATGTTTTAGAGGAGGAGAAAACATGCAAGAGTTTTAAACTGTCTTTTGCTTACCATATATCAACCTCTCCCATTTTTATCTTTCCTCTGTAAAATAACTAAGAAACAAGGACTCAAAACTGTATGTGGGAAGCAGGTTTTAGAAAGTACAAAATTCATCCATAGCAGGCCAAACCTCTGATACTTTGGCTACTACCCATATTTAGGCTTATTTTGGTTTGCTGATTTCCTTATGCAGTTCTCAATGAGGACAACATGGTGTGAAATTACTTTTCACTGAATCCTTCTACTTCTCTTTAGGATCAGTTTGTTGAGTACCACTTGTACAGTGCAAAGAAACTCTGCATGAGATATATTCTCAACTTGAAAAGTAAGAAGCAATTATTTACCAGTTCAGCATGCACAGAACACAGCTAAGATTAGATAATTTAATGAGCTATAATGCTAAGCATTGGTTTCCTCACCATTACTCTTAAGGCACGGTAGGAGTTCCTGTTGGCCTCATAGTTGCCAGTCAGAAGGCTCAAAGCTGCCTCTATCACTCCTTGAAAAGGTTCTCAGTGAGGCCACTCTGAGTCGCCAGGTGTCACCTGCTCTGTCATCACTGGTGACAGAGATAATCGCAGTTTAAAGCCCTAGGCATTCCTGACTACTCAACTATCTGTACAAGTTATTTTTTGTATTTTATATTTTTTCATGTTAGTGCTTTTCTCCTTGGATGCTGGAGCCACTAATTAGCTTGTGTCAATAGAGCTACCTCTGGCTGTAATTTTATCTCTCTTATTTTTCTGTCCTCTTTTCTCACATGTCTCTAAATTAAGAACTTTTTCAGAAGCTGAGAACCAGGTTATGCAGCTGGGCCAGATCATAGCTGCCTCTTGAACTCTTGGCTGCTGAGCACAATGGAAAAGAGGTTTACAGCAGTATTTACAAAGAAAGAGGCTTATAAACTTTATATGTAATTTTTGTCTAAGTGAAAAAAATCAACAGGCAAGTAAAGGCAATCAAAATATAAGTAGTTTAATTAAGAGTTTGTAAAGTGAAAGCAAATCTTTCTTCTGCTGAAACTTGTGAATCCAGAAGAACCTATTGAAACTAAGGTGCTTGAAATTTGAGAGTTTTCAATTTTTAGTGCTTCCAGCTTCAAAGTCATAAATTCTGACAAATACCTTTGATACGTCACAAGGAATAACATATTTTCAGCGAATGTGATCAAATTTCTGATAGATCATTATGTGCAATCATTATGAGCAGGGAAGCTTTTGACTGTGTGCAGGAAAATATTTGAGTTTATTTGAAGTTTCCTTATTAATAAAAAAAGCTTGCATTTGTACAGTAACAAGAGAAGGAAAAAGAACCTCAAAATTTTTTTTCAGAGAAAATAATATGATAGGTAGACACAGGAAAAAAACCTAAAGATGTCACTTATCTAAGCAGAATAGTTACAGCAAGTTCAAAGTGTTCAGATTTGACAAAACCAGAAACATTTCTGAATATGCATATTTATAAATACATAATATATATGTATTATATATTATGTATATATATTATTTATACTGAAATTTTGCTATGTATAACATAAATTGTTCAAAACTTGTCAAAGACTTTTCTTTAGTTGCTGCTTGTTTCAAGGGTCAGCAATATAAAATTAAATAGGAAGTAATTTCACCCATTTAATTTGCATATTTTTTTGTTAATTGCTTTCCAATTCAGAGTATCTATTTGTAATTACGATAAAACAAGACTGCATTTCTCTTCACACAAAATGAACTCTGGAACATTAAAGTAAAACCTTATTTTCTTCAAGTCAAATTTCCTTACTTTGCTAATACTCCATATGGATTGGTGAGAAATGCTCATGTTGTTCCATACAAGCAATAAGAAATAATAATAATACAAATCTCAAAAGGACTTTGTAAGCTAACCATCAGCAATCAACACATATTAAGATCTTAGCCTTAAATATATTATTGATATTGATAAGACATAGTATGTCTATTCAGAAAATCCCCAATGAGATGATCAGCACCCTTTTCCTAGAACACCTCCTGGGTGATAGATAACTCAACATATGGCTCATTTGTTTGGCTCGCTGCTTTTATTATCCTCACTTTTGCAAATGTTGCATATTGCATGGAATTACTGTTAATCATCTTCCAGGTACCAGCCAGCACCCTCCCAGTTCATGTTACAGACCTCATCTTGGCTGCCTCCTCTGGAAAGAAGAATGCTGCAACTCTGAACAATGGGTGTAATGAAATATCATAACTCTTTTTTAGGAGGAATAATATACAGTACCACCTGTGCTAGTAAAGCCATACTGAGCAAGATTTGTTATATTAAAAGCATGCAGCTGCTTCAGATTGCCCTGAAGCTCAGTGCTTTGACTATTATTCTTCATAATTTTTGTAGTCTTTATTTACTGAGAGCAGTTTGATCTATTAAAATGTAGATACAGATATAAATATCTGTACTTTTTTTTTTTAGTCAGAATTTTCTTGTTCCTTGTGGTCAAGTGTCTCTCAGTAGTACCTGGAGCATTGATAGCATACAGCTAATGCAATCCTTTTTCTAACTGGGAACACAAGTGAACTCTACTTTTTCTTCAGAGCCGAAAGGACTGAAAACTCTGAACTATTGACTAATTGGCTGCACAGCTATCATCTGCATTGTTTGGAGTAGCTCTAATGAATTTTCACACACTTTATTTAGCAACCTGAATAAGGCTTAAACTTTCTTTTAAACTGCAGCTCCAGACAGAACCAAGGGATGTTCATCCTGCCTGTCTGAGTTTAGATGTAAATAAGCAAAGATTCACCAGCTATTCCTATCCCCACACTGGATAAATAAAGGCATGTTTTCTGTGGCAGGGAGAACAGAAAAGGGCAGCTGGAGCCTGAGAATAGTCAGATGGGAGAGGCAATGAAGGCTATGAATCAAAACCTTCTTTATAGTGCAGAGTAAAAAAAAAAAGTTTATAAGAAAACAGAATTTAATTATGTTAATATTTATACTGTTGCATATACCTGGATCTTACTCTTTAAGCATCCATCAATAAGGGCTTGCAATAAGTAAATCCCATATTTAGAGGCTCCAGGCATTCAACCACCAACATTTCTCTACTCCACTTGTTATGAAGACATTAATTTATTTCCCCTTCTTTATTAGGACTTATTATTTACTAAATATGAGAAAAACATGCACAAATATGATTGCTTCCTTGTGTTCCTGCCCTTCCCATGGGTGCTTTAAGGTGAGGTACTCTATACCTACACAGCCAAAACACTCGAGCAATTCTTTAAACGCCCCCCCCCCCCCCCCCCCCCACCTCATTAAAAAGTTAAACCTAGACTTCAAAGGCATATGTGGGCAGGATTAATAAATCACAAGAGAAATCACAGAAAGTGATTTCAAGATCTTATTATAGAATACTCTTTTTTCTCTCTCACATACAGCATCCCTCTTGTCAGACGCGCTGTTGCAGATTACTTTGCATCCTAGCCTGGCTGGCACCTTTCCTACCTTCTGCATCCTTTTTTAAATTGCTGAGCTATAGTCAACTTTTCTGCTGCCATGTCAATGAGGTAGTCATACTACCTGGTCTTTTATTTCTCAGTATGTCCATGCCTATTAGAGCTGATTACCGAGGAGAAATTGCTCCATCTGTCGTGTCTATTAGTATGCAGGTTTCTATTATGTGTTGTTGCTGGTTTTCTTTTTTTTTTTTTTATTGAATAATTAAAAAAAATTTTTTTTTGTTTCATTAAAGAGGAAAAAAATCACCACAAATCAGTGCTAGCACACAAAGAAAAATCTCTGTCATCACCAGTAGGAAAATCATTACATGATCACTGCATCATCAGAAAACAATCTAACCTCAAATTTCCTTCCATCACTATGGTAAACACTTACATGTCAATAGCACAGTGACAGTAAGAATTCTCATAAACATTTTCATGATGCTGCTTACTTTTTGCTGTCTGCTTGTCTGCTTATCAGTAGTATAATGTAATTCACTTCAGAAAGAACTGTTAACGACTGCTGAAAATGATCTAGTATGTTTTAAAAATACACAGAAATATAGAAAGCAATATTTTATAGGTACTTTTATAGGCTTTTAGGTTCATCACTTGAAAGTTATGCCTAAATATATTAGTTTTAATAAACATAAGACCTTTCATAAGGGGAGACATTCCCACAGTATGTTCTTTGCCTATATTACCTTTCAATGTCGACTCCAAAACTTTTATTCCTTCTTAAATTTGCTTCCTCCTCCATAAAATCTCACCGTCCATGGGTGAGTTTTTCTTACCTTTCCTCAGTTCCTTTATCTATGTCTTCCTAATTAATTTGGTATTCTTCTGCCTTCCTATCTTTTTCAGATAGTCAACTATGTCTAAAATAACTCAGTAGTTACCTTTCCCTTATAATGTTTTTCTAGTCTCATAAGTCTGAGTATAGCAGCTCAGATAAACACAACTAAGAAGGAAGATGAAACCTTATGCAAAATGGAAATACAAATACTCATTGCCTGGAAAGGAATATTAAACAGTTTCAGCTTCTTTTACTATTTGCTTTGCAACAGAAATCATTAAATTCCATAAAGGACGTTCATGGCCAGGTTTGATGCTTTGAGAACTTACCATAATATGTGTATGCATCTCTGTTACATTTTTGAGGAGATTACAGATACTATTAATTTACTTTAGGAAACACTTGCTTGATTTGATTAATTTGAATCAACTGTACTGTGCTCTATATAACCTTTGCCATTATTAAATGGTGAACATTTGCTAGGATTGCATTTCTTTAACCTGTTTACATATTGTGCTTTTAACTGTTTTCATGAGTTACAATTGTTCTGAGCTCCTCCTCCTTTTTGCCAGCCTTCTCAAGATGAGAATTCTTTGTCAATTTTCCACAGATTTTTTTAAAATTTAATTTTGTTGATATCCAAAGACAAGGTGTCAGTTGTTTAAATCATGGCACTAATAATGCCAAGGTCATGGGTTAGATCCCTGAAAAGGCCGTTCACTTTAAGAGTTGGACTTGATGATCCTTGTGGGTGTCTTCCAATTCAGAATATTCTGTGATTCTGAAATCAATAAAAACAATGCCAAAACACAGCACTATTTGGGCTGCTATGAAATAAATTAACTTTGTCTCAGTCAGACAGAGTGTACCTACGTTTCTTAAACTTATCTTTAAATTTTGGAATGTCAAATGATATTTACCTAATATACATCTTACCACTTACTATACTGGCAATTCACACTATTTATTATTCTGTATTTATTTTTGTTAATTTCTGACATAAATTTCAATACCCAAATTATAAGTGAGCTGTGCTGTGTTTGTGAGAATTTTTGCCGTGACAAGGTGAAGAGTTTTTGTAAGCAAGAATTTATAGAAATGAAACAAAAATTGATATTTTAGTTTTTCACAAAAATGAGGCTAAAGAAAAAAACAACTTCCTATTTTTATGAAAAACATTCAAACTTATTTGAACACTTTGGACTACAATTCATTTGAATGAAGTATTGAGAAGGTCAGTACTGAACTCACTTAAGGACAGCTAATATCTATTTTTGTGACAGGAGACAAAATCCTGTTCTCTGTGGGCTCTGCAGAAAGATCAGTGGGATTACGCAGTGTCTACACTCTAAACTATAATAAACCTGCTCATCCTAGCTTTGTAATTATTGGGGGTCACATTGTCTCAAGTCACTTTTTCTATCCAGTCACTTTTGGTGCAGTTTTTGGCGATTCTCTGCTTGTTGTCACTAAGACAGAAGATCTTTGTGCCATCTGCATCACTAATCCATTGCCATACAGTAAAGTCTCTTAATTCTGCTCTAGACCTTGTGAGTCTGGAAAAACCACTTTCCATCATCTCAAAAGGCAATTTAATGAATTGGTATTAGTGTTTATTGTAATCCTGATGAGAAGGGCAGACTTTGTAAGGTATTGTTTAAAACGCCATATATTGGACCTATGAGGAGAAACAAAAAAGAGGATAGTTTAGATAGTTTTATGTCTCTTCAGGTGCCAGGTTCTGCAGCATCAGATGGACTTCTAGCAATGCAGATCATGCCAAACAGAGACCCCCCCCATGGAGAGGCTTGTGGATACATTGGTTTTTGCAGCTCTTATAAGATTTTCTTAACAGAAAACAATTCTGTCCATCAATTCTAGTGCTGGGCAAAAATATATTCTCATGTGAACTGCTTCTGCTTCATTTTAAATCAAAAGCAAGAGTATGTACGTAGCATAATTGCCAATGTCCATAGGGTGTTGCCTCAGAGCTCTCCATTGTATTCACTGTTTGAGGACATCAGGTATTGGCCCCCTCCAGAGGCTCAGGAGAGACCTTGCCACTCTCTGCACCTGCCTGAAAGGAGGCTGTAGCCAGGCGGGGATTGGTCTCTTCCCCCAGTCAACCAGCGATAGGTCAAGAGAACACAGCCTTAAGCTGAGCCAGGGCAGGTTGAGGCTAGACATTAGGAAGAAGGACTTTGCAGAGTGGTTAGACATTGGAACGGGCTGCCCAGGGAAGTGGCAAAGATGTCATCCCTGGAGGCGTTTAAGGAAAGACTGAATGTGGCACTTGGTACCGTGGTCTAATTGGCATGGTGTTTATTAATAGGTTGGACTCGATGATTTCAAAGGTCTTTTCCAACCTAGATGATTATGTGATTCTGTAATTGATCATCCCCTAGGTATCTGTTGCCAGGCTCTTTTCAACCACTAGCTTTCCATTGTGCAAAAATTGAAACAAGGAAGTGTTTGAGCCGTGGCTGCTTCTGTTTGCCCATCTTGCCTTTATTCACATGAACACTTAGACCACACTCAAAGGCACACAGACACGTAAGAAAACTTCCTACTGATAAAAGGAAGGGCACAAAATGCTTCAGTTTGTGACATTTTACGGCCATTTGGAAGTGGCCTTGGAATTTATACAAGGTCACAGGTATTCACTTGAACTGAAAAATTCATTAAGCTTTCTGGTTTTTTCACCATTTCATGAAGTCAGCAAATTTCTAATGCTTTATGATGCTTTATGTTCAGGATTTTGCCAGGAGGCTTTCATTGCGAAAACTGCTAATCTGATTGGGAGGAGACTGAGATGTAATCCTGCTTTTATTAATATTTGTATGGAAAGAGGCAGTAAACATGTACTTTTTAGATGCCATATTTGCTTTAGACACTTTTAAAACAAATTAACTCTATCAAAGTTCCTGGAATATCTTCTGATAAATACTGAAATAATTTTGATTATAGTTTGTTAAATAGCTTAAAACAGTTTAAAAGTTAAAGCAACCAAAAGAGTTGCTTCTGCTGTCCACCTTTCCCAAAATTGTATATCCTGTTGCCTCCCTGGTGACATGGGTTATTTTCATACCTTGGCGCACAGTATTTGTGAAGATAATGTACCCTTTTAAAGATATGTTAACATTTTATTTTATATGAATAGGATATGATTAAGGTTCCATAAAGCAGAGAAACTAGAATGGTCTCTGCAGCTTCAGATTTGCAATGCAAATATTTCTTACTTTCACTTTTTTCTTTTTTATATTTTTTTAAAGTGGCATAGAAAGCATTAGCAGCAACATTTCTCACAACAATAGTGATGGTGGCAATAAATTCCATGTTACATCGATATTAAACACCTCATTCCTTTGACGTTAAAACATCCAAAATAAATATTTAAAATTAATAGTTGTGGTTTGCCTTTGAAATTAGTCCATCTATATATCCTATAAATTGATAAAATGGAACTTAATAAATCTAGCTCTACCCAACTAGTTTCCTCGTGGTTTTGATGGAAGGAAATAACCATATACAAAGGGTCATCCAGTCTGCCTCGCATGCACTTTTTTTTTTTTTTTATGGGATTCCTTCCTTGAACTTGCACATTTTTTTTCCATGGCTCCCCCAACCCTGTCCATGGCCCAGGGCCCCATTTCAGCTCCCTGGACCAATGACACTGCAGCAGGGCCTGTCCAGCTCCCCACAGCTCTGGCCTGCCTGGCCACAGTCCCTGCAAGTCTCACCTGGGACCATGTCCCAGCCCAGCCTTGGCCTGTACCCATCCCCATGAGCATTTCTGATGCCTCTGGCTGGGGCAGCCCCTGTTGCCTCCAGTTACTCTGCTATTCCCAAGCTCTACTGGTGTTTCCTGAAGTGAAAAAGGGTTTAGGAGACAGATTTGGTAAAACTCCTGTGTCTCCCTATAGCTTTCCTGGAGCTCTGCAGAGAGCTCTTTAAGAGGCAAAAAAATAAATAAAAAGATCTTTTCCCTCCACTGAATGAGCAATGGGTTCAGTTGTGAAGAAAAGAGGATTTGCAGCAGCTCTGAAATTTTTCCTAGCTCAATAGCTGTGGGGGCAATTCCAAATCCACAAAACCTTTGTAAATTTACTATCCATAAAAATCCTATTTTATTCCAGTTTCATTCCTTTCTACCTGACTTCCTAATTATATGAGCTCAAAATGTTTTTTTAATACTGCATTTTCATCAGTTAAGATAAATAAGGAGCTTTGCACTCTTGTTGATGAATACTTCCTCCCATGTGTTTCAGTGGACATTATCCTGGGATGGGTAGACAACAACATGGGAAAAGATCCCTGGATTCTATGCAAAAACCATGCCTTGTGAAGAGATTTATTGTGATAATGAAGAGTTTTTAGGTAGCATCCATTTTGTCAACTAATTCAAGCTAAGCTATGAATTATCCAAGAATAGCAATTAACCTGAATCTTGACCTATCTGTGAAATGATTGTTGAAGATTCCTTAGGTAGACAAAGACAATATTAATCAAATACAGTGGTGTCAGCCAGGAATATTTTTATGAGATGAGATCTCTAATTTTCTTCTCCTGATCTCTAAAAGACAAACAAAAATAAGCCTGACACTAAGCCTGGCCAAATCAGAAAACAAAATATAGCTTTATTTACTCTCTGTCAGAATAAGTTTAAATAGTGCAGAGTTGATTTATAATTTTCTGCTTGCAGTAAATACTGTTTATGATAGAAAATATAAATTTTTATCTCATATTATTAGAGATAAATAGATTTTGTGCATTAACTCCAGAGAGATAATGAATGTAAGAAATAAAGTATGATGATACTTTATAATGCAGCAGGGAAAACCAAAACAATGAAAAATAGGAAGGAATTCAAACTCCCCTGGCCAGATTAATAGCAGCAAGAAAAATAACTATTCTAATGGAAGTGCAGGGTGGAGATTTTTTTGTCAAAATTAAAGGAGAAAGACAGAGAAATGTTACTATGCACTATGTAAAAAGCCCATTTCTTAGATGATATTTCAATAATTGATATCTTATTAAAATAAAAAAAATTTGAAATGTGACTATGAGATAAAATACCCCAAACTCAACATATACTCTACTTATGTCTAGCATGGGCAGCATTTAAATGAATACTTTATAAAAGACTGAAAAGGAAAATTTTGGCAGTGGCATTACTTTTGTATGGAGATAAAATTTTTATATAGGTATCCCATATATCTGTTGAACTGTAGTTTCGCCTGAAAGGCACAAGATCCAAGAAATATTTATTTTTTGTACAAGCCATGTTGTTACAGGGGAAAATATTTTAAAATGCCAAGGAAAACAAGAAACATTATATGAGTTTATTTTTTTATACTGCTTGAATATAAGAAACAGGATATATTCCATCTCCATAACTTATTTGTTGTTTCAACTTTTTTCATTAATCTAAAGCTTAAGTATGTGAAGATCCTTCTTTAATGCTACTTGGGATATGGACATCACATAGTGGAGAGATGGAGTCAAATATTATTAGTCATCTTGAGTATCACATGGGTCTGGCAGATATGACCTAAACTGTGACGTGACATCTTGAGACGGGCTTCTCTGATCACTCCGGATGCCTGTATGTGGAACAACAGCTGAAACAAGCCCAAAGACAAGGATTCATTTCTGTATTCCAGACATACAAACTCAATTTTGTTTAAATGGAAGAGTCTATCAGATAATTAGGTGAGCTATGGATTTGGAGTAGTAAGAAATGCAATATGAGACTCAGTTCCTCCACATGTTGTTATCAGTTCTTATTTGAATTACTCCACCCCATCTGACTTCCAACTAGAATTCCTGAGAACCCAGCTCTCCAGCAAGCCCAAGCTTATATCTACCATTCCTTGGTGCATATGACCCTCCAAAAGTAATAGCCAGTAATACACTGGCTCTGTCCTGGAACTCTATTCAACTTATGCGACCTATATCAAGAAAAACAAATCTGAGACTCTGTGACTGAACAATTTTTTCTCTATTTATCTAAGGGAATGGATTTTACAATAAAGAAGTTCTTGTTTCCTTTGCAGTTATTCCTCCCCAAGATAAACACAAACCTCTTGTATTTGAATCAATATGATTTCACTCTAAAAATCTATTTTTCACATTAAAAAATTAATATTATTACAAAATAAGACTAATCTAAAAACCTGTCCCTGAAAAATTACACTAGTAAGTTCCTTGTACAATTACATTTTCTCTTTCAGTACTGTTCACTTCCACACTTTAAAAGTCAGTTATTATACACCCCTGTGCCCAGTTTGGATAATAGATTTTCACATGGAACCATATAAAATACCTTGTTAAGTACAGCTAGATTAAGCCAATTTACATTCCTGTTGCTTAGGAAATCAATAGTCCTTCTGAAAACTATTATCAAATTAGTCTATCACAATCTAAATTTCCCACCTTATTTGTTAATCCTATTTGTGACTTTATTTAACTTTTTAAGCATTTGCTGGACATTTTCAAACCACTGACAGCAGATTACAAATTGTGTGATTACACTGATCACTCTCCTATTCTGTTAAATAAACATATATTGTTTGCTCTTCTCCATTTGTTTGATTCTGCTGGGATTATTCCATTAACAACATCATTTATTGTGAACAAAATGGACAAGGTAAGCAGACAACTGCTATTTAGACAGCAGCAAAGTAAATCTTAATTTCATCTTCTGCTACATGCATTGACTGGTATACATCCTGTTCTACTATTTTAAGGTTATTACTGGAATAAAGCTAGCAACTAACATGAGTTTCGGTCCATTTCAATAAGTAGGAACTATAGAGGTCTCTTTTAAATTTTAATCCTGAAATAATTGTTTACTTAAGGATTCAACAATGCAGTGAGTGCTATACACGTCTTCTTGTACATACATTATTTCAAAATACAAGTCCACATAGTATATTGGTCTTCATAATTTTCAGGTTTATTTTCAGACACATTCTTAAGCTCATGTTCTTTACACACAGTCATCAATTTTATTTTGTATCTGTATCTAATTTCTCTACCTGTTTTCTTGAAGCTACTTCAAGAAACTAAATTTAGGAAAGAGATAATTATCTTAAAAGATTCATAGAGGTTAAGGCTTTAGGATTAATAGGATCATTTTATCAAGCCTGTGATATATTTGGGACCATTAAATTTCATCTTGTGTTGATGTATGTTGAAAGCGAGCTGTGATGATCTGTATTTATTATTATTATTACTATTGATCGTATTTGTTTTTGCACTACCCAAAGCTTAAATGAGAAAAGAACTACTCTGAGATAAGCATTGTATGAACACAGACTACTTGATGATCCATGTTTTGAAGAGCTTATGGCCAAGACATGAATATCCTGGAGTTGAAAAATGGAATGTAAAACACCCTATATAATAATTTTATGACAAAAGTATAAAAAACCTTAGCTCTATTATTTATTTATATTTTTTCATAAGTTGGAGGAATGTAGCTAGAATTGAGCTATGTGGCAAAGAATAGAAACACAAATGGACAGGCCATTGATACTGAAAGTAATGTAGGGTTGAAATGAAATTATTGTGAAGAGATGTGGTACTCGTATTTTATTTTTCCTCAGTGATTAAATATACTGACTGTTCAGCAAGATCAAAAAGAAGTTGCACATGAAAACCGATAACTAGTCTCCAACACTGAATTTGGGATGAAGAGGAATGAATTATCAAACACTTAACCTACTTGGCTCAGCACAGCAGCAGATAAAACAACCAGGTTAGATCCAGAAATGTTAGTTATGTAGTTCTGGACCAAAATTAAATACATCCTGCTCTACAGTCTTTAGCAGCCATTGCATGTGAACTGTCATACTGACTCCAGACCAGGGCAGATTTGTTTCCAGCCATCCTGAGCCTACTACAACCCATGTGATTCATGAATCTGTGACGGGCACAGACAGAGAGAGATAATTTGAAAAGTCATCTTGGACGTCTCTATGTAATTTTGCACTAAAGAGGAGAGAAGGGGAAAAATGTCACAAACTTTCTGTGGTTTTATGCTGAGAAAATCTCCAAGGCTGTGGATGAGATGAGAAAAAGATGGACGACAGTTCCTAGAGTCTGTCTGGGTACTTGTTTGTCCTCTAACCTTTCACGTTGATGTCAAGAAAACTAAGCTAGGTCACAAAAAAAATCACTATGGGAGAAAACTAGAGAAAGATAAGTGAAAGAAATTGATTTTGCATTTTAATCTGAAAGCTGTTAAATCTGAGCGCATTTCACAAGCTCATAGCACAAGTAAAAGAGAGCTCCTCAATCCCTGTGGAGCTCTTGCAAAAGTTCTCTCTCCTATGCTTGCAAGTCTTTTCTTCTTGACAGAAAACTTCATGGTTTCTTTCAATTATAACAGCTGTCAAGAGAGGTCATGATTTCTGAAAAGAAAAGCTTGGTCCTTTGCTATGGAAGACTCTGAATATTAAGATAAACTATAATGTGGAGTGATGCATTCAGAGACCTATGTGTCACTAAAAAGATGGGTTGATGAATTTCAAAACTTCTTTTTCAACACCGGCTTGGATTCATTCCCAGACATAATGAGTTGAAATAATAAGGTCTGGAGGTGAAGAATGTATGGCTTACTCCAGCAAGATTTATTCCTAATATTCCACAGTTATTCTATGTTTAAATGAGTGTAAAGGACAATTGAATGTGGACCCATTTTATCTTATTATTTTAACAAGTCAAATAAGAACACAACCTTTTAATCTAACTCTCCCTACAGCACGTTTGTTAAATCTGGTTTCTGGAAAAACTTAAAATCTCATTGTATTTAACTCAGCATTGGCAGCTGCAAATGCCATTGAGTTAAAGTAAGTGAAGATCTTGTACAGATTAAAAAAAAATCAGAGATTTTATTACTTACTATTTTATTACTTGGTGATATGCAAGAGGAAATAATAACATAGAAAAAGAATAAATTGTGCACATCCAAGTTACCTATTGAAAGTCTGCAGCATTACATTGCACAATGCTGTTATCTCTATAACAAATACATATTTGTGCAAAAATGTATCTATTTTGGAAAAAAAAGTCTTCAGTTTCCTTGTTCAAATTCATTTTTCCACATTGAAATATGACACCTCTGACTTGACTTGTAATTATTATTGCTTTTAAAATTTATGTTATATGTTTATTTGAAAGGACTTATGGTGGAACTAGAAACGGAGAGGATTCAACTAATAAACAAAGGGAAAAATGTTGACTTGAGTAGAATGGAATGGAATGGAATGGAATAGAATAGAATAGAATAGAATAGAATAGAATAGAATAGAATAGAATAGAATAGAATATTTTTAATTTTTGAAGAAACTAACAAGGATCATCAACTACCTCTGTAGGAAGCCTATTCCAGTGTTTGATCACCCTCAAGGTAAAGAAATGCTTTCTAATATCTAGTCTGAACCTTCCCTAACAGAATTTTGAGGCATTCCCATCGATCCTATCACTGGATCCCAGGGAGAAGACATCAACAATGAGCAGCTGTTTTCAAGCAATGGGTGGTTTCCATTTCTCTTGGAAAAATTTTGTCCTGCCTTAGGCTACTGCAAGTAGGACCAATTTCTTCATCAAGGCCAACTTAATTTAGAATTATAACCAGACCCACAGATATCTCCATTAACATTTTAGATAAAATCAGACAGACATTGATGTTCTGATTAGTGAAATTAGCACTCTCTATTATATTTCTTAATGACAAAGTATGGAAGTGGTGGAAACTGCAAACAAGTTGATATTTTAAGGTCAGGAGACAAGTGTATATCACTCTGTATCAGAAATAATATATTTTTTCAGTGATATTCTAGAATTATCTAGTGTATTATTTAAGACAGCATCATTTATGCTTAATGAATTAAATATTTCACAGTTGTTCAAGCACCCTGATGGAATCCCTATTTAGACCGATTAACACAGTGTTTTGAGGACCAATTATATAGTTTGGGGGCTGAAAAACAATGAGGAATTGAGTTCTGCTTAACTGAAATGCCAAAATGAATTACTGGTTGTATCACAATTGTCTTCAGAAACTCTTTCCCCATTTTTGGCCAAAAGTCCAGGAGGACAGTTAGCCTCATAATTTTTATTCAGCTTCAAAAGCAGCCAGATCTCAGCTAATGTACCGTGTGATTTATGCCTTAAGTTTTGGATGACAAATATTTCCATTTCTTTGAAGGTATTTGGATTCCAAGTTTTATCTTTGCTCATGATGGTAAACATTACTAGTTTTCTTAGTTTAATATTGCTATAAAAGCACTATAGCCACCCTATCTATTCCTAAACTTAGAGCACAAGAGAACATGGTGCTTATTAGTCATTGTACGATTTTGCTGACCTCTGTGAATAGGTATAATTGTTCTAGGGGATGCAGTGCTCAGGAATCAATTCTAGCATTATAATAGCATGGTATAGCATTAAAATATCAAGTTAACATTCAGAGAAAGTACCAAGCAGCCATGAAAAGCTGTGTTTTTTAGATTTAATATGACAGATTTCCCCCAACATATTTAGAGTTTTACAAGGGGAATTTAATGGGTATATGGCCTGCTAGTGACGCATCATATCATGAGGGCTACTACAAGACATTTTCTGAACCATCATTCAGTTTTCCTAACCTTCCTTAGATTACTTGTATTTGTACCGCTGCAGAAAGTAAGGAAAACAGAACTCTCACATGGGATTTACTTTGCCTGTCACAGTCATGAAGAGTTACCCACCAAATTGCTTCCAGAACACTGGCAGAGAGAGCACTTTGGCTGCCTAAAGCTGATAAAAACTCTATTAGTGGACCATTTTCACATCTAATGGCCGCAGGCAAGTCCAACATAGAAATTCACCAATGCTTCAAAATGGATTACTGCAGCGATATTGAGAGAACTGACCCCCCACAAGGCAAGTCACTGCACCAATCTTTGCTGCAGTCTACAAATCTGTAAAATGGGGAGAACAATAGTTCTCTGCTTCATTAAGGGCTTAGACAGCTAACATCACAATCTTATAAAATGGATTGTTTACGACAGACATACTAAAATGGCAACAAACACATAAAATTTAAATGAGCATTAATCATATAAAATGGATTTCCCCAGTAAAAGTCCAATTACATCATCACAATCCGTCACAGGGGTGTTTTTTTGTTTTGGTTTGGCTTTGTGTGTGCATGTGTGCGTGTAGGTGTTACTCTAGAGCAAGACTGTCTTATATAGAATTAATGAACACTAAAGAAGTTCCAGCAGCAGCAGCTGTAGCGATACCAGCTCAGGCTGAAAGAAATGTGACTTATCCTAGTGCTTTTAAGTGAGGTATCAAACACAAGACCAGCTCACTTTATCAAAATTCAAGATCAAAATGTCTCTTGCCAGTCACCTTTTCAGAAATGCAGAAGTATCAAAGACAAGCATTCCTGATCTGAAGCACACAACTTCTGAGCCTGCAGAATATAGTGGAATGTTCTTTATGCCTTATAGCCCACAAAAAGTTAATAAACTCTATATAGCATGAATATATAGCTGGAAATTATATAAACAAGTAAAGATTTCTTTTTCATCTAATTTTTATATCTTCTATGAGGCAACATAAAGGACTATGCATACATTTGCCTAGGTGTTCTCAGAGTCAGAGGCTACAATCATTATGAGGGATAATACATTTTCAGTTTCTTTATATGAGAAAATGTGAGTCGGTGAAAAAGGATCCTAAAGTTCTGACTCCTGTGCCTTATATCACTGAGTTCTACACCATTCGTACATTAGTAGTGTTTCCGAGATTCAGATGCAAAGAACAGATCAGTTGAATTGAATTATTCTAGTCTCATTTCCTGAAAATTTAAAATTTCACAGACACACAGGCTCACAGAATGACTAGGCTGGAAGAGACCTTAAAGATCACCGAGTCCAACCCAGCCCTAACACCTCAACTAAACTATGGCATTGAGTGCCCCATCCAGTCTTTTTTTGAACACATCCAGGGATGATGACTCCATCACCTCCCTGGGCATGCCATTCCAGAACTTTATCACTCAGTGAAAACTTTTTCCTAATGTACAAGATATATTTCCCTTGGTGCAGCTTGAGACTGTGTCCTCTCCTTTTGTCAGTTGCTGCCTGGAGAAAGAGACCAATCCCTACCTAGCTACATCCACCTTTCAGGAAGTTGTAGAGAGCAACAAGGTCACCTCTGAGTCTCCTTTTCTCCAGGCTAAACAACCCCACTCCCTCAGTTGTTCCTCACAGGGCTTGTGTTCCAGGCCCCTCACCAGCCTCGTTGCTCTTCTCCGGACACGCTTGAGTGTCTCAACGTCCTTCCCAAACTGAGGGGCCCAGAACTGGACACAACACTCAAGGTGTGGCCTCACCAGTGCCGAGTACAGGGGAAGAATGACCTCCCTGCTCCTGCTGGCCACACTATTCCTGATACAGGCCAGGATGCCGTTGGCCTTCTTGGCCACCAGGACTCACTGCTAGCTCATGTTCAGCCAGCTGTTGACCTCCAGGCCCCTTTATGCCTGTGCACTGTCCAGCCATAACATCCCCAGCCTATAATGCTGTAGGGGGTTATTGTGGCAAAAATGCAGGACAGGGCACTTGGATTCATTGAACTTCATCCTATTGGACTCTGCCCATCCATCTAAACATTCCAGGTCTCTCTGCAGAGCTCTTCTCCCTTGCAACAGATTGACACATGCTGCCAGCTTAGTGTCGTCCGCAAATTACTAATGAAAGACTCAATCCTCTCATCCATGTCATCAATAAAGATATTAAACAGAACTGGCCCCAGCACAGACCCCTGAGGGACACCACTGGTGACTGGCCACCAGCTGGATGCAGCACCATTCACTGTCACTCTCTGGGCCTGGCCATCCAACAAGTTCCTAACCTAGCAAAGAGTGGTCCTGTCCAATTCATTCATGTATATCTGAAGTCTTCTTGACTTTGAATACTTGGAGTGTGATTTCAATGTCTGAAAAATTTTCCTGAAATACTTTGTATGCAACTCACTTGTGCTTTCTACAGATATCAGTAAAAACATTCCCTTAGGGACAGTGGCATAAACATTTGCAGGAGTAAATCATGTGCTAATGGGATACATGTCCAACAATTTCAATTTTCTGCTTTGTTTCTGTTCATATGGGTGTACAAAACCCACCCTGACTCCTCATGTATTATTTTCCCATTTACAAACAGACTGAGCCTTGACTTTCATTTACTATGTCAGAGAGGTAGTTATGGTATTAGCTTGGGAAACCCATGAGAACAATGCTGCAGTTTCCTGATAGTAGAAAGAAAGAATGAGCAGAAGATATACAGCAGTTTAATTCACTTAACTAGAGGTAGGAGTCTATTATGATTTGGCACACCTGTAAGACTGTGTCTGACCTAGGTGCCAGTGCAGAAGAGCAAGGTTAGGATTCAGTTATCTTAATGTAGGTGAATAGACTCAGGTGAAACAGGCCAGGGTGATATTGTAAGACAGGCATCTGCACAGTCTACCAATTATGACACAAGACAAGAGAAACATTAACTCTCTGGAGTGCCTGCTAGAGACCAAATAGAACACTTCAAACTACTAAAATAACACTAGGAGGCCATGGGGCATTTGAATTTTGCCCCAGGCTTAAAGGAGAATAAATCTCACTTTAAATTAATCACCTAGGGTCGGATTCAGTTTTTAAACATAATTTTTCAATGCTATTTTCAGTGCCTTACAGTATGTCATCCAACACTCACTTGCTGCACAAGTGGTTTTCCCTTAAATCCCTTGACATGCTTGTCAACCTTCTGAATTTCTAGGAAAACGAGGCAGCCTGGCCACCAGAAAGCTAGACAGAATAATCAAATATCTAAACTGTCCATCAATATGTGTCAGGTGCCAAGGAAAAAAAGAAAATAAAACTGATTTTTTTTTGCATCAATTAAACTAAAGAATGAAATGCTAATTTAAATGTTTTGCATTTAAATATTTCTCAGACACTTACACAGCTCCTTCCAGTTGATTCTGTGGCTGAGGATATGACCCAGTACCCTCTGTATTTCTTCCTTCCATTTTTTCCTACTATCAGAGATGTCTGAATATCAGTTCTACTAGAATATATAGTTTTCAAAAAGTTTGAGATGCTAATATATCAACACAGATGGGACTATCCCACAGCTAATCTGTTAATTGACAAAAGCTTTCTTTTTATTCAAAAATTACTTACTAAAAGATGCATTTTTCTATTGAATTATTAGTCAAAATGTCACCTTTGCCTGTTAGTCTTTGAGCTGCATTATTTCTTTGGAGATATCTTCTTTCATCTTGCACAGTATAAAATATATTGGTGAATTTTGAAAATCTACCTAATGGTTCTTTACATCTATGACCATAGCATGTAATTCAGCACGCAATAGCTACTAAATAGTTTTCATCTGAATATAAAACTTGAGGCATACATAAAAAATGTCTTCATGATGGCATGTAAGAGTTTATTAGGAATAATGCAAGGATTTATTATTTTGCAAGACCATAGATGTCCCTGTCAAATCACATTTCAGAAGAACAACGTTATATTTACCTGACTTATAATGATAAGTGAGATTGTATAATTGACAAATAGAACACATTTAATAATCCTGCTATTTTATGACATCCTAAAAATTTTTACTAAAATGTGTTGCTATAAGAACCCTTTTGTAATCAAATTTATTGGTATTTTTTATATTTTGTTTGACAAACAGAAGCCAATACCTGAAAGCCCAAGGACATCAAACACAAAATTGGTTGTATAAAGGAAAAGGTATGTGCAATATCTTCAGTGTATTCTGGAATCACAAAGCAGCAAGAATGAATGGGAACAGTTATATAGTGAAAACTGATCTGTTGAGAACAGATTATTAGAAGGTCAATGACAGAAGAAAAGTTCCCTTAGTTTGAAAGAAGATGGTGGTGCAGAAAAACCTCTTTAAATAAGCATTTAAAATGATCATAGCTTCCACAAATCAAAGCTAAAAACATTTTGAGGTTTGTATATTGCTTTTTGACACCCTTAAGCCTTATCCTATGATGTGTGAAAGTGCTGTAGACACTTTACCGTTAATAGAAAAAGGCAAACACAAATCAATAACTTCCTCTTTAGTGAGCTGCAATGTTGGACAAGTCCTGTCTGCCCCTGTTAGTGTGTATTATTGCTTGCTGGCTGAAGATAAGATTGATTTACTTTCCCCTCAAATTCTCCTTATAAATTTCCTGCTACAGTACATTCATTTTTGAGAGAAGAGTAAATGAATTGTTGGGTTAGAGATGACACATCCTTGTGGTGCAATATAATAACTGTTAACATCCTTCTGGGAGAACAGGGATATTATTTCCATGTGACTGTCATTGTTCTCTGTCCCTGCCTTAGTAAACAAAGCTATTTCTTCTTCTTTTTGACATGCAGTCACAAACAATAAACATGGAATATCACACCTTAAGGTTACTCTTCTTTTACTTGTGGAGAGAAGGCCAGGTGGTGAGTTCAAGGACCTAAGCAGGGGTTTTGGTGCAGCACACAAATGACAGTTTTTTGCCAGAGCAGGGTTTTTCTTTAACAAAATGTGCAAGCAATTTGGACATAGTTCCCTAGATGATCACCCTATCAGTCAGCAGTTTAAGCATTTTTGTCCTTGTTCTTTCTGTCTATATCTTCCTGTCCCTGAGTGAGAGTAAGCCATTATGTCTTTTCTTGAATTACTGCAATACAAACAGATCACATGATTTTGTGTTTCTTAATTCATAAAGGCTTTTGCTGAATGCACTTGCTGAAACATTTAGTGATCCAATTGCAGGTCATGATTTAGAATTTTAACAAATGTGGTTAATCATAATCTGTGGAAAATTAATCACTATGTTGTAGCAACACTCATTCATGCATCTACAACCTTCATTACTTCCTATGTCCAACAGTAACTGAAAAAGTAGTGCTAAAAGCAGTATCTGTAGTACATATGTGATATTTTTTCCATAAGCATGGATATCCTCTTTCTTAATTTATTTTCTTTGAAAATCTACAAGGACAGCAGTAATCAGCAGTGAGTTGTCAGCAGGGCTGGCTGAAAATCTTCAGTCAAAGCTATAACAAAAATCAGTACCTGACGGAAAGTTTTGTTCATTCTTTTACCTTTTTTTGTACCATGAGTGCTCCATTTTCTTATGATTTTCTAATTCAAATGTGTCTTTTCTCAGACTAAAAGCCTCTTTGAAGTTCTGTTCAAAATGTAAATATGTTCTTGTATTCATAGTCAATAAAAATCCATCAACAATAATAATTGATATTCTTTTTTTTATCTATAAGACAGGACAAGAGGAAAAATAATTAACCTTCCCTAACTAAATATACTTACACACATGGTTCTGTATATATTGATGTGTTATGATTATTTTTTTAAAGCATGGCAAAAATTGGGATAATTATCTCCTGATGAAAAAAAGAAATCAGTTTAATAGATTCTCTTTCTGAAGATAAATTATCTATATGCTTAAATGACCCATAGTTAAGAGACAATTCTGAGAATAATGAATACTATGAAAATTTTCTGGGCATAAAATGACTTTAGTTCTTCCATATCTTGTACTCAGAACCACTCTTTTCCTTTCTTTACATCTATTTTAGCCAGAAGATATTACTTAGAACATTTTTCATGAGGACTAGTGATCTTGTGTAGTTGTGCATGTTGAAGTTTATCTTTAATGTTGAAAGAGGTGACCCTTCTTCTTTAGTGCAGTGTCTGCTGCCATAGGGCTTCTTACGGTACTGGGAGAAAGAAAAAAGCTTAATCTATAGAACACTCTCTTGAGTTGTAAATTCACTCTCTCTTAATTGTAAGTACCCCATGATGCCACCTACACACAGTCAAAAATACTTTAAGTTAGGAAATCTTAGAGTGATTTATATCAGAATCGAGCTCTGGAGATCATCTAATACAACCCCATGATGAAAGGAGTCAGTACAATGCAGGCAACTGGAGGCCCTGTTTGGTCAAGATCTGAATATCTCCATGGGGGGAGACAATGCAGCCCCCTTAGACAACAGCTTTTGACACTTATTACTGCTAACAATAGTATTTTAAATTCCTATTTTGAATATTCTTTGATGATTTGCATTCAGCTTGGTCTCCCATAGGTCCTCTTCCACAGAGTATTTTAGCTTTTTATTTACCTGTGACTGAGCCAGCACTACTGCTATTGGTGCTAGCCATGTGGATATTCCCAGTCCAGTCTTCAGTCACTGCTGAGATATATCCTCTCACTTACAGGATATCTAAAACTATTCAAGTGATAAAAGTCTTTTGGTTATCAACCAGCGTCCTGTTTTAAGCAGTTCTGAATGATCTCTGCTCTGTGGATCTCATTTATGTGTTACACAGAGAACAACACAGAATTTATATATAAATATATATATGTGTGTGTGTGTGTGGTGAACCAGACAGAAAATAGCAGGATAATAGTATGGTCTTATCCTTCCTGCATGTGAATGCCATTTTGATGAACTGGACTTTTTCTTGCCCTTGGCCACATAGTCCTTATGTAATGCTTGATAATCACTCCAAAGAAACTGCTTCACAAATGATTGTTAATGATATGATCTTTATTTTTTTATTTCATAAATTAAGTTATACTTTATAGAACTGCTGAATGTTATCAGCAACACAAACTTCCTTAAATCCGTGCTTATCTGCTTATCTCCGCAGCTGTTTGATATTGTTTTCTGTCTCATCCTTTTTTTCCCTCTATAGCTGTCTATGCAAAACCCTATATACATGACACACAATTGGATTTAATTCAAATGTCTAAGATCTGACTGAACAGCATTCATATAATTGAAACATTTGAGTCACCGTCATTAAGATGAAATATGTCTTCCTTTTTGTTCAGTAAGAATAGCACAACTTTCACTTCTCCATTACAATTTATTTAGACTTGTATAATTTAATTTTAAAATGTTTTCATTTCCTAAGGGATTCAGTTAGTAAATATACTGATGATAATTAGTAACTCTATTCAATTATATAATGAATAATTTCTAATTTTTGAATGAAAAAATATTTCTTGCATTTTATCTTGCAAGCAAACAGGATGATGGCAAGCAATACAAGTTTAATGATTCAATAGCCTTGGAAAAGTGAACATCTGACATGCATTTTTAAAGGGTATTGTGATAAAATTGCAGTGCCAACAAAACAGAAATGCCTGTGAGTTCAAAAAGATCTGGAACAGGGTAAAAAAGATTGCTTTGAAGAAAAATAAATAAAATGAAAAAGCTGCACCGAGCTATAAATAGCCACAAATGAGATACTTAGAAATTGTTTCTCTGGTGTTTACTGCAATGAATTAGGAGTGAATAATGAGTCTATTTATGTCAGGGTGACCAGGCTCCCTGTTTGATAGAGAAGTCTGTTTGCTAAAGGATTTTTTCAGATGGCAGGCCATATACAAACTTCTAAAAAATTCCAGGATTAAGAAATATTTATGTTTTTTGTTACTAACCAACACAAAATGTGAATATTTCTCAGAAGGCAACTGCTTCCTTTAAAAAACCCCACAAACCTAAACCACAAAAAACAAACAAATTCCCAAACAGATCTGCTTCTGACACAAAAAGCAAATCAGTACTTATAGCTATTGTTTTTCAAAAAACTCTGACTTGTCTGCCTTTTACAAAAGTTAGATTTATGTCTGGTAGTATCCTTGAGAAACACAGCATCAACCAAATAGCATGGAGCAGCTTCCATATAACACCAAGGGAAGAATAAAATCTTTATAGTTTCAAAAGCTCTGGGAGCCTTACTTTAATATGTAGGCAGTGCTTTTTGAAAAGCCATCAAGCCTATGAAATTGCACACTTTATTCCTGGAATAGCTGTGATAGCCAGAGAATTTCTCAAGTAGTTCAGGGAACAGTCTTCATGAAGTAGAGTGTATTTAGTGGGCCTCTCATCATTGCCAAAAAGCAGGTAAGAATAAATGACACAGTCAAATGTGTCATGGAAATTTTAATCTAGTGATGATGCAGATGTGGTGCATTTGTTATCTTTCTGAGCTCGGGTAAGGACATCCTCATGGATGAGCAGGATGTGTGTTTGATCATGCATGTGCAACACTAAACAGAGCAGAAGGGACAAGCTCCATAAGCAAAACTGACCTTGCATCACTGTTTATGCTGTGATTTTGTTCAAGGGAGTAAAATATATTCTGGATGGGATCTGGTCAGATTCTAGTATTTCACCAAATTAGAATTCCAGCTGTAACCTGGGGCAGTTTTGTAGGAAGGGTTTGCAGGTTTTAAAGGTAATGTCACAAAGATTAAGAGAAATGAGTCTGAGCCTTATGCCCTTATCTCTTGAGCTCCAAAGGTCTTTAGAATAAATTAATGGATACTTTATGTATGTAAAAATGATGAATAATGAAAATAATTCCTAAATTTGCATTTAGTTTTCAGAAATATCAGGGAACTTAGTATTTGTCTGCCTTTCCCTTGTAAAAATTGTTTATTTTGGGTTTTGGCTCCTTTTTGATCCAAATATCAGAAAAATTGGAACAGTCAGGATATAAAACCTCTTTTGCAACTTAAGGAAAGCAGAAGGAGAAACAGAAACATGAAAGCAAAGAAGCTTATTGAGGTCTTTTTCTTTCCCAATGATTTTGGATCCTTTTCTTAGTCTCTACTCAGAGCAATGGAAACTATGACATATTGCATTCAGCAGCCACTCAAAGTCAGAAATAGCTCCTTACATCTGGCAAAAGAAAAAACCCACAACTACCCTGCATGCTTTAACTAAAATTTTCAAATATTTTTTGCCTCACAGTAGAAATAAGAGCTAAGTGGTATCTAACCTTGTTTTTTAATCCTTTATTCTCAATTTGATATATACTTTTCCTTTTTTTGACTTTCATTTTTATTAACCTAAAATTAAAAAAAAATTCTAGTAGTGCAGCTGTGGCAACATCTCTTCCTTTAAGCTCAAATATTGAACTCAGATGTACATATGAAACTCATTGAATGAGCACAGTCTCCTCTGACATTCACAGCCACAGGCAGTTGGCCTTAGTTGTCCATTCCTTCACCACCACAGAGCGCATAACAATGTTTTGGATCCACAGTATTCTGTGTGTCATTTTATGAAGTGACACACTAGAATGATGCTGAGGATAAACTTAGGTTGTTTTTTCAGCTCAAAAAGGTTTTTTCTGCTGCTGTTTTGTAAGCAAACAGAAATATATCTTTTGTTCTGAGTTGAAATACAAATTGTTCTTTAGGACATGTTTTCTGTTTGCTTCCTCATCCTGACCTTTGAATGAGTAGAACTCATTCAAGTAAATATTTTTTATTTTCTTGAGTACTTTGCCTTTCTAAAGTTGAAGATATGCAATTTGGAGAAGGAAGCTTCTTTCCTGGTAAGTAGAGAATTCAGCCAATTAGATCCTTGCATCTTGTGCACCTCTTGCATTTTTTGGTTCCCATCACTGCAAAACAAAAGCATAGTTCTTAATTGCAAACTGTCATGCACTTCAAAGACAGCAAACAATTCTAATCCTGCTGTCATATGCAAGGACACTTTCCACTAGATCAAATTGCTTAAAGTTGCATCCATCCTAGCACTGAACACTTCCAGGGATGGGACACCCATAACTTTTCAACCCTTTCGAGTGCCTCAGCACAGGCAAAGAAAGTATTTTCTCCCAATATCTGATCGAAATCTTACTTCTTTCAGGTTAAAGCCATTCCCCCTCATCACTACATATCCTCGTAAAAAGTTATTTTCCAGTTCTCTCATTTGCCCCTTTAGGTACTGAAAGGCTGCTAAAAGGTCTTCCTGTCAATAAGGAAAAGTATAAAATTTGGTTCAAACTATTATGGATGTTCCCTTCATTAAACCACCTGGAGAGGAGTTAATTTCTTACATGCCAAGTGTGCACACTGGCTTTCAGAGCCAAAAGATCAGTGGGGAAAAAAAGAGACAAATCAATTTTAAAGACCAATTTGAACATTTTATGTTCTTCTTTTCTCTTCTTTTTCCAATGACATATTACAGTCATTTTGTTTCGTTGGCAGCTCTTCTATTCTGGTAATGCAAAATTATCTGGAAGATACAATTTCCTTCTACCTTTCTCTTTCTTTGGCCTTATTCATTTTAAGTTGCTGAATTTCTACCCGATCTCCTATCTATGCTCCGTGAATTATTGGCTGAGGCTGATGTAATTTAAAATTGCATATATGTCATATTATGTTCGAAACCTTTGCCACCCTGATATGGATATGTGGGGTGTCCCCTCTTTTCCTTTAAGCATAGGAATAATTTTATTGCTCATCTCACTTTACACTGCATTATTCCTACATAGATTTCTTCAAGTTCAAGATCTTTATAATAATATAAGGATTAAAATTTATTAAAATGTGAGATTTATTCCAGGCTAGAATGTCATTATGTTCCTTTAGAATCTCATTCTATTATTCAAGTCATTTAGGAAGAAATTTTTTGATTTTCTGAGTGCTTCTCTCAACTTTTCTGGACAGCTTTAAATGCAAAAATATTATTATACCAAAGTCATAGGCAATTCTTCATATTTCAACCCTTCAATTAATTTTATTTTGAGGCATGTTTACACTTTTATTTTCTGCTAGAATATTTTTTAATCCATTAAAATATTTTATATATTTATGGTTATAAAAATAAGTTGTATCTGAGTTGTATCTGAAAGCAATGAAAAAATGAGTTGTATCTGAAAGCATCTGAAAAAATGAGTTGTATCTGAAAGCAATCAAAATTGTTTTCATTATAAACTGATTTAATCTATTGTTTCTAATCACGTTTCTGTAAATCCAGCATTGGGGTACAAAGTACTTGAACTAAAAATAATTTCAAACAGGTTTTGATGACTTTCAGTTCTTCTATATCTTAGATGGAAGAACTTCAAAATAAAAATGAAAAATAAAAGATCTCACCCAAAACCAAGTCTAGTTTGATTTTGAGATTTCATAGTTCAGAGAGAAGAACCATGTAGTTCTTTGTTAAGTTACAGTACTTCAGCTTGAATTTTATCCAGGTCCAGAGATTTTTAACTTTATTTTTTTGTTTTTTGTTTTGTTGGGATTTTTGATATAAATTATCAATTTCAAAATATATTAAATAATATAGGCTTTTCTTAACTACTAAGTTAAAATATTAGGTTATTATTCATATTAAAACCAGAAATCAAATTTGTTTTGAAAAATTTGAGGTTTAATTACTCTTAAATTGAATTGAATTGAATTGAATTGAATTAAATCAAATTCAATTAAATAACTGAAGAAAAAACTGCTTTGGCCTGTTATATTGTGTAGACCATCACAATTTCAGTGCTGATCTAGTTAGAAAACCAGTGTCAGAACTAGCTAACTAAATAGCAGATTATATTAATAACATGTTCTTTAAAAACTCAATTTAAGTTTGTCAAGGTATTTGGCAAATTTATGGGATTTACAAAAATTGCCTCCATTGATCAGGAAATTTATAAGTCCCAGCAATATTGAAAGGAGTTGAAGAAAATTCAGTGGTCATGAAAATAAACCTATTTTCTGATGCCTCATATGTCAAAAGAAGTTTAAAACACTTTACATTCCTACATATTCTAAATAAATATACAAAGGTCAGTCATTGGTTTAAAAATTGTAATATATCATAGTTAGACTACCAGGGATAGAGTTAATTTTCTTTCTGTTGAATGACACTTTGAGATATGTTTTGTTTCCATTTATAGATGTGTCTGCAAACAGGTGCACAGAGAAATCTTAAATTTTTTACTTAAAAATGAAAAGAGGCATTTTAAAAGCAATTCCTATGCTTAAGAGATTATTAACTTCTCATGCTAGAAATTAGAACTAACTTGAAAGTTATGAATTTCTTGGTAAAAACAGAACAGTTAGTGATACAGATATCAAGAGGTCAGCTTAAGATGTTCTTCCCAAAAATATTTTTTAATGTTAAAGTTGGACTACTAGTTCCAGCATTGTAGAACTACTCAACAGGTTCCTGGTAGAGACAGAATGAGCTGTACTGCTTGGTAGAACCACTAAGTATAATGTTTATTTGTTTAAATTTTTCTAATGTTACTTCTAACCCTCCAGGATGGGGAGTCTGATAATATTGCCACAGGTTTTTTTCACTCATTTTATTCTCAAAATAAATCCATTAGATACAGATCTACTTAGGAGCTGTGTGCTTTTTGGAAGGGCTTAGGAATCTGGGTGCACTGACAAATTTCTATTATTCTGGTTTGGTTCTTATTTTTGGACATAGATAATCTCCATTGCTGTTTCCAAATAATTCTCCCGAGATGCATAAACCTGCACGTAGCTTTACTGTATCTTGCTTGCTCTCTGAGCTGCAGCTCTATTTTGTTAAGAGGTGCTGAAAATTACTCATGTTCCAAGAGAGCAACATTGTAAAAGGCTAAGATTCAGATATGCTCCCCTCTAGAAATAACACTTTATGATGTCAGGTGATGCTCAGTGTGAGGAAGAGGAATGAAATTGACAGTAGGAGATTTTAAGCACCAAATATGAAATATATTTACAGTGCCTAGGTTTGCATCCCCATTGACAATATTCAGAGTGTTCTACTCTAGGAAACTTTTGTTTATCCTATTCTGCCATGCTGTCAAAACTTGAAATAGAATGAGCCAGTGTATGTAGTAATTTTGAAATAATCCTTGCTATCCCATCATATTCTGATAACTGGAATTATCAAAATGACTTCTCTATTTCAGATATAGTTCAGAAGAAAAATGTAGCCAGAGTTGTAAAATACAATTTCAAAGGCTTATTTTTTGAAGAGGATATTAACTCATTAATTCAGATGTTGCATAAAATGAACAAATCTCTGAAATAGCATTATTATTATCATGCAGTTTCTGCCCATCCTCCTAGCATACATGATAAACTGCATTTTATTAATTTGCCCTTTTTTTCAGACTGGATTGTTTAATTGTTTCCTTTACTAATCCAGAAGCTATTAAGCACAATGGATACTAGACATAATCTGAATGAACAGTTTCCTTTATGAAATGGTGTTAAGGAGTAAGGTGTCATTGTTGGTATAGGCTTCCTGAGGGCTGAAGCAAATAAACCAAGATCAGGAGAGTGGTTTATTCTATTTACATAACTATTGGCACTTTTCATTTTTCAATTTTACCTGATATTATAATATTGTTTTTTTCTTTTTACCTCCAAGGCAGCATGAAATGGGAGAAAAAATGTTTCCAGGAAATGGGACTGATAAATTTCTTGCTGGATGGCAACAGAAAGAACATATTCACTGAAGCACTTATTGATGTTTCATTAACTTGAAACAAATAATTAGAACTCACATTAAGCTGTTAAGTATGATCTATTTCAGAGATCTGTTATTCTAAAGAAAATAAAATATATGCCACTCCTCTACAGAAAAAAAAAAAAAAGATCCCTAACCCCCGAAATGGTAAGAAAAATCTGGTAAGAATATTCATCCAGCTTTCTCCTTTTAGAACACGCAGAACATGACATCTGTTTGAGAGTTCCAAGCTCACATCCTATAATAAGGAAACTCTAGATAAATAACTTTTGAATTATTATTTATCTTTATTTATTATATTCTCTATATTAATATATAAAATATATATTATATTTATTTATTATATTCTCTACATTAGGTTTGAGGAAAAAAAGTCTTAGAGTTTCTGTTCCTTTCCAGTGTACACAGTCTCTTGTTTGTCAAAATGATTTCCAATGCCTTTTCATTTTACACTTTTTTCATTTTACACTTTTGAATTTATGATTGTACTAAAAAGTCTCATAAAAAAATGTTGAAAATTGCAAGAATTTCCACAGAACGGTGGTTTGAAAGTTTCTGAAATGAAACCAGGACATTATAAGAAATTATTCTGATCTTCACACAGATGTGTGGCATTTCTGAAAGCAAGCCCCTTGCTATATATACATTTTTCCCCAATTTAGACTCCTAGACATGATCCCTGCCCTACTGTACATTACCATGAATTCATGGTAAGCTTCAGAGGTGGGGAACTACCTGTATCAACTCAGACTGAGATGCCTATACAGAGTTATTCTCTATAGACACTTTGTAAAGATGTTACTGCCACAGAGATGAACTGCAGTCTATTTAGGTCCTTCCCCAGGCATGCTGGAGATTCCGGGGTCTTCTCTACATGAAGCCAAGCAGAGAAAAGAGCATTTTTTGCCTTCCTTGACTACTATAATGATAAAATTAAAGAAAAAAAATGCAGTTGCCTCCCACACTGCCCATCTAAGACATACCAAATGTATGAAACACTTCAATACCTTTTAAGGTTTCTGCACTGGAGGTCTCGGGTGAGTTGTACTGCATGTGCTGGTTATATCAAATTTTTGCGTAGTTGAATTGTGGTTAAAACTTATCAGGCCTTTTCCATGGTCTTGGTAATGAGGGGTGTGTGATAATTATTTGTGTTGCTCCTGTCACCAGTAATTGTAGTCTGGAGTGCCAGACTATAGATGTGCATTACTGTAACAATAGATTGTTGTTTGCAGGCTGTAGCTGTGTTACTCTGCAGGGTGACTGACATTAATCAGGTTATGAAAACTTGAGGGGAATTAACAAATATATTTATATAACAGAAGATAACTCCTCATTGAAGAAGTAATTTGACCTGGAGACAGTTTGCTCTGCAACTCATTCATTGAAATAGAAATCTCTGATTAACTTTAATGGAATGAGAATTAGGCTGCTGTCGAGTATGAAGGAAAGTCTCCAGTTAAAAGCAACAACTCAGAAAAAAGGCACCCTGAACTCCTATACTTGAACTTTGCATTTTATGTGCATCCCCTTACTCTGTGACAGAAATGAAATACAGGAATAAGATCTCATTAGTTCACGGATATAACCTTATTTTGCACAGAACAGGGCAGATGGTTTCAGTCAAGACATCAAGAAATTAATTTTTTTTTTTTTTGGGAGCTCTGGTGTAGCAGACTGGCTGATGTAAGATCTTTTAGGCTTAGAAAGGAACAGGTAGGAAGAAAAACCAACCAAAAAATTCATACTTCATGAGAGAACATGATAAAAAAAATTTTCCTTTCTGATATTGACATCAAAGGAGATTGTGAAAGGCATAGTGATTTTTAAGGACTCCGAGTATGTTTTTTTCAGAAGGAAATGCAAGTTTCTATCTCTAGAAAGAGTTTTCAAAGGAAACTGGGACTAGAAGTACTGCAGCTAAAGATTTTTCCTATGTTAAGACAGTCATGACTTTTTATTAGACACACAACTGCTACTACCATCTGGAGGTTTTACGTGATACTGCTTAAACATTTGCAAATGATTAAGGGGTCTCTTTAAACACAAATACCAAATTAAATTGCCAGAATAAAGTTCCAGATGTATTAATATTCCATGTCCCAAAATGACTGGTGGTATAAACAATCTCAGCACCATCTATGCTGCTTGCATTCTGAGTTAAGAGGGAGGCAGTGAAATCCCTCAAATTGTATTTACTAACTTCAGCTTTTAATTCTTACATTTATTTCCCAGGTGAAAAGGTGAAACTCATTATTGGGAATAGACTTAGCAAAAGGTCTATGACCTTTCAAGCTTTCTAAAGCTTCAGGCAAAGTAATTAGCAGAGTGAACTTAAAAACAATATCACTTTTTGATATACTTGTCAGCTCTGCATAAGTTTTCTGAGAGATGGCAGGAGAAACAGTGAGGAAGATAGAGATAGGAAGGTCCCTGGGTATTTTAATTTTCTGATCAAACTATTTTTAAAAATTCTTGGTAGGTTTTTTACTAGGAAAATCTGTATTTTACACACTGCATGAGGCAAAAACATTTTCCTTAATTATATTTGATAGTTTATCCATCTTCCTATGTCTCCCTTAGGGAATAAAAAGATAACTGGTTTCTTAAAGCAATAAAGGCAAACTGTCTAAAGCAAATATTAAGTTGTGTTATAATAGCCTCAACTTTTTAAAATTACTTCAATAAAATCCCCAAATTGCTGTAATCAAGACAAAGATTGGAGAAGCTTTGCAGGTCAAATGGCAACTTTATTAATGTGTAAAGCTAGCAAAAAGAACAATAAAAATAAGATTTAAAATGCATAAATACATTTAAAAGCAGCAAATACAGAATATGAACTGCCATTTTATACCATCACTGGGTATGTAGCCCACACAGGAGAAAGCAATTTGTCTAGTTTTGTTGATATTGAAGAGTTCATTATTCTCCATTGAAATTGTTGGGAAAAATAACAATAACAACAATAACAAAACAGCAACAAAAATAGAATTAGCATTGAAATTTTTGGGAATGGTTTTAAATGATATTTTTAAAATTGCTTTCCACATATTATTAAGAGTAAAGAGTGAAATTATAAGAGTAGTATAAGAGTAAAAAATACTCAACTCTAAACATATCATTGCCAAAATATATCCTACAGAAACTTCATTGAAATCAATTAATTTACCCAGGAGACATTGACAACAGTAATAACTGTGTTTTACCATAGCCACTAGTGATCATTACTAAACTTTCAATGCAGGAATGAGGAAATATTTAACCTATATTGCTCTTGCTCATATACACAAATGTTCTGTCTGTTTCAGTTGGCACTTTTCATACAATATACTCCTTCATATTATCTGACAATATCCTGCACATCCCCAAGGAGTACCTATAAACATCTATGCATGTGAAGGGGTACTTATCAGTCATTCCTGTCCTCTTTATTTATATTTGCTTTATTTATTTACTTATTTATGCAATATTTCTTTGTATATGTCCTCCCTTATGAAGTCTCCATTGTTCAGAGAATAGTGCTTCAGCCAACTTGCTCTTCTGTTTCAGTGTTTTGGGGCTTTAATGCTCTCCTGTGGATTTCTAAATGCCATCATGTTTTAGTAATTGAAAGAAACAATATTTATGTTGGAGGCCTGTAGCTAATGATGTTACTGCTGGGGTCAGTGTCAGGTCCGGTCCCACTTAACTTGTCAAAGACTTGGATGGAGGGACAGAATGCACCCTCAGCAAGTTTTCAGTTGATTCAGAACTTGGTGGAGTGGCTGACACATCAGGAGCCTGTGTTACTCACTGAACACAGTGAGACCTGGACAGGCTGGAGACCCTGAAGAATTTGACAGAGGCAAGTGTGTAATCCTACACCTGTGGAGGAATAACCCCACTTACCAGCAAAGGAAATCAGCTCTGCACAGAAGGACCTGGGGGGGTCATAATAGTACAAAAAGTCAGCCATGGGTCAGCTGTATGCCCTTGTGGTCGAGAAGGCTGATGGTATCACAGGCTGCATTAGGAAGAGCACTAAGCGCTGCCAGCTAGTCAGGAGGTGATTCTTCCCCTATGCTTAGCCCTGGAGAGGCCACATCTGGAGTGCTGTGTCCAGTTCTGGGCTCCTCAGTACAGCAAAGACAAGGAACTACTGTAGAGGCCCCAGGGAAAGGGTATGGAAATAATTAGGGGAGTGAAACACCTCTCTTATGAGGAAACACTGAGAGCTGTGTCTGTTCAGCCTTGAGAAGAGATGAATGAGAGAGGATCTTGTCAATACCTATAGATGCATTATATGGAGGATAGGGCCACACAGTCTTCAGTGACAGGACAAGGAGCAATAGGCACAGATCAAAACACAGGAAGTTTGACCTGAACAAGAGGAAGAACTTGAGGGTCACAGAGCACTGGAATAGGCTGCCCATAAGGTTGTGAAATCTTCTGCTCTGGAGATATTCAAAACCCACCTGGAGTGGGTCCCTCTTTTCAGAGTGACGTTGAACTACATGATCTTCAGTGGTCCCTTCCAACCCTGACCATTCCATGATTCTGTGAAAGGTACAGTTCAAAAGTTCCAAATAAAAATACACAAATAAATGGAGCAATAAACCATTAATCTTCTTGCTCTTATATTGATTCTTTTCCTGGAAACAAATTAATAGATATAAAATTAAATCAGTTAAACTATTTCATTAAATTATTATTTTCTTATATTTGTGTGTGTTTCCTATGTACCAGTAAAACAAGCCTTGATGAGCTGGAACTTTCTGCTGTACATCAGTGGCTCATGTAAATTTGTTATGCTTTTCTTCATGATGAAATGCATTTGGTCATGAAGAGAAAAACATGAAGTGCATGTGGCAACAAACAGATGAGTTCAGCTGAAATTTGAAAATCAATTTTTTGTTTACAAAGTCTTACTAAAACTTGTAGACACTTTTGAAAAAGTGCATTGGATGTAGTCACAATTTCCCTTAATTAGATTCTAACTTTCTAAAATAGAATCTCACTTTCTAATTTTCTCCTACTTTAATGAATGACATTATTTTATTTTGCAGTTTTTAAAAATCTCTCCTGATTGTCATGCAATACGTTAATTTCAAATAAACACTTATAGCTTTAATCCCTTTTATATTGTCTCTATGTTGCAAACTCAAAAAAAAATACAATCAATAATGCAGTGGTAACACATCAACATCTGTGTAATATCGATCAATCATTCATAAGAAAAATAAAAGTAAACATCTTACTTGAATATCTGTAAACAATGATGAATGCCATTTCCTTCATTTTGGAGTACAAGAACATTGTGCTGGTTATTAAACTGAATGCAGACCAACAATAGTCTGCAGGTTTTATTTCTCAAATGAGAGGATATTGTCACCATTTCATGTCAAAACTTTTCATAGCAATAGTTCAATGGTGCTAGTCCTGGGTTAAAATCAGCTGCCCTCAGACATAATTCAGCTGCCAAATGCAGTATTTTTCAATTAAAATTGCTTGTAAGCCTGATGAGAGATAGATAATTTTAGTAAAGCATAGGGTTTTTTAATTTCTCACAAGTAGATAGAAGCATATTTGGCCACAAATCTCTAAAGGTTTTTTTTTTTTTTTTCAGAGTGTTGTCTGTAAAAAAAAAATATAAATGAAGTGTACTTATTTGGGAATAATCTCAGTTTTAAGTTTTTTTTTAAATAAAAGAGTTTGGCTTTATTCAGAAACATTCTTTATAAGATGAAAAAAAATCAAACAAGAAAAATGCAGAAAAAATGGCCTAAATTATTCTAGCTTGGTTTTTCCACAATTTTTAATTATTGTATTAAATTTCTTAAAAATTTTTTGTAGGATTAAAGATCTAAAAGATCTTACAAGCTTTCACAGCTTTCCAGGCATTTGAACTTGTTTTGGGCCGACCAGTCTCTCAAAACCACGTGAAAAAAACTTGAGTCTATGTAGTGCTTTTTTTTCCCTAGGTTTTATGTAACGCTTTCTCTTTGCAAAGGAGTGTCCCTGATAAGAACAGAAATTACAACAAAGACTAGTTTGAAGTGGTTTTTGGTCCTTTAACTAAGGTTAGCTTCATGAACCAAAATAACCAATGAGGATTGAAAAAGAATTGGGATAGGGCATTTAAGAGATTGGTGGCTTTTAGCCCAGACTAGTGGTTTATGATTTCTTCTTTTTCATTACATATGCTGTAGTTATGACTCAGTCACTGAGTTTAATTCACAGTAGAGAGGATAATAGAAATCAATACCATGGAAAAGAATAAACAATGAAAGCTGTCTATTAATGGCAGCTTTCTTCTACACAGATGAAAATTGAGCCCTTCAGTCAGATAGCAAGAACTTCTATTTCTTGCTGAAGTTTAAACTTAGTGCAGTGGCAAACCAAAAAAATCAAACAACAGTAACTCCAATCAAGAAAAATAAGCCATTCCATCAAAGTTAGAAAATCCTATAAATTCTGATAGTAAGGTCTTAAAATTTAAACCTGACTGCTCTGCACAAGGCTTCATGATATCACAGAATCATGCAATAGGCTGAACTGAAGGAACCCACAAGGATCATCGTGTTCAGCTCTCAGCCATGCACAGTACCATCCCCAGCAGTCACACCCTGTGCCCAGGAGCATTGTCCAAATATTTCCTCAACTTCGTCAGGCTTGGTGCAGTGATCACATCCCCAGTCCACTGACTAACACCACTTTGGGTGAAGAACATTTTTCTGTTATACAACCTTAACATACCTGACACAGCTGCAGGTTGTTCTCTGGGATTCCATTACTGATCACCACAGAGATGAGATCAGTGTCTGCCCCTCCTCTTTCCCTCAAAGGAAGTTGCAGACTGCAATGAGGTCTCCCCCCAGTCTCCTCTTCTACAGGCTGAACAGACCAAGTGAGCTCAGCCTTTCCTCATACAGCTTCCCCTCAAGGCCCTTCACCATTCTCCCTTCTCTCCTTTGGATGCTCTCCTACAGTTTAATGTCTTACATTGTGGCACCCAAAACTGTCCCCAGCACTCGAGGTGAGGCCACCCCAGTGCAGAGCAGAGAGAGACAATTCCCTCACTTGCCTGGCTGGTGATGCTATGCCTGATACACCCCAGGACACTCCTCTTTGCCTATTTTTACATAAGCACACAGAACTTCACATAGTTTATTTATGAAATATGCCTCTTCTTTTATACTACTGCCAGGCAGTAGAATGCAGAAAGAAGAGCCTCCTCCAGTAGAGCATAATTTTTCCCTTTCCAACCTGTTCTGACAAGGTGTTTTAGTTCTTCCTTGGATTTATAAAGACTATTTTCTTTCAGATGGCCATAAGTTTGGGGATTTTTTTGTTCTAATACTTATCTCTCTGTGCTTGCCTGAATGTCTGTGGCCTCAATCTGACCAAGGTCTCTGGAAAAGAGCAAGGGCTGCTTCTGCTTCTCTTTTTCAACAGAGACACAAACCTTCTATTCAATCAGAACCTTCCAATCAGTAAGAACCCAGAATTTTTCTTGATTGGATTCTTTCCTTTTGTACCCCATGTAGTGCTGCTCAAATGAGATCATGTTAAAAGAAGAAAAGATTGCTCATATTTTCAGGGGACAATGTATAGCTTTTTTTGCTAGCTAACTTACTTTAAAAGAAGTTTTATCAGACCACTGTATACAGTATTCAGGTCTGTTTTCAATTAATTCTCCCTCCCAACCCCTCATACATCTCACCACCTCATGTGTCCTTGAAGATACACCTCACAAGACACTCACACCCTGTACAAACAGGTTCATAAAGAGAGATGGGGACATGGAATTCTATACCCAACATTTTCGTTCATTTCAGCAGTTCTTAAGGCTCCCATGGTGACACTAAGTTTTAATTTTCTAGCAGTTTCTAGTGCACTGTTTCCAAATTTGTTTTTATGCAAGCCCTAGTGAACACAATCACACTTGTAATGCAAAGTGACTTTGTGGGACAAGATGCAATCAGTTTGAGTTCTAAGGACTTTTTGCAGCCTATTTGCCAGATTTTATCAGAAGAGAGAAGTTAACTACTGCTTTTATCCTGGGATGTGAATTTGTTCTCTTTTGTAGATGCTTATTTCCCTCACTTACACTAAAGCTGTTTTTGCATGCAAGGGTTTATCAGTTTAAAGCTGATTCAGCTTTAGTTGATGGAAACAGGAAAAAAAAGGGAAATAAATATATATTCACTTGCAACTATGCATATCTATTCTTAATGAAGTCCTGCCTATTACACCTCCAGTATAATAATTTACTCCAGCATTAGTAAGGAGAAAATAGTTATTCGCTCAGAAATAATATGCTTAAAAACAGAATTAAATTTAGAAGTCTGATTTTCTAGCATAATCAATGTGGAGAAAAGAGAGTTCACAGGAAAGTTGGTTATTCTGCTTTTGTTCTCCAGAGACAGTATGCCTCTTAGTGTTTGAACCTGACATGCTCTTAAATAAGGGTTGGAAACTGTACAATGTTTTCTTTGATACTTTTTCTCTCCCTCTTTCATATGAGAGTGCAGACACAATGCTGCAGTCTGCTAATGATAAAGTTACTCCCAGCCAGTTTTGCATATAAGAGATATCAAATGATTTTGTTCAAAACCTGATATGGCTGGTGCCAGCAGACTTATAAATTGGGGAAAATACTCAGATTTTACTCCCAATACTTACTGGTGCAGACATAAAATTTTTCTTCTTATTTAAATGTAGTTGTCAGTCAACTATATAGCTATGAAGCTAAATCATGTTTATTTAACCTTCCTTCCTTCCTTCCTTCCTTCCTTCCTTCCTTCCTTCCTTCCTTCCTTCCTTCCTTCCTTCCTTCCTTCCTTCCTTCCTTCCTTCCTTCCTTCCTTCCTTCCTTCCTTCCTTCCTTCCTTCCTTCCTTCCTTCCTTCCTTCCTTCCTTCCTTCCTTCCTTCCGCCACTTCCTTCCTTCCGCCACTTCCTTCCTTCCTTCCGCCACTTCCTTCCTTCCGCCACTTCCTTCCTTCCTTCCTTCCTTCCGCCACTTCCTTCCTTCCTTCCGCCACTTCCTTCCTTCCTTCCTTCCTTCCTTCCTTCCTTCCTTCCTTCCTTCCTTCCTTCCGCCACTTCCTTCCTTCCTTCCGCCACTTCCTTCCTTCCTTCCGCCACTTCCTTCCTTCCTTCCTTCCTTCCTTCCTTCCTTCCTTCCTTCCTTCCTTCCTTCCTTCCTTCCTTCCTTCCTTCCTTCCTTCCGCCACTTCCTTCCTTCCGCCACTTCCTTCCTTCCTTCCGCCACTTCCTTCCTTCCGCCACTTCCTTCCTTCCTTCCGCCACTTCCTTCCTTCCTTCCGCCACTTCCTTCCTTCCTTCCTTCCTTCCTTCCTTCCTTCCTTCCTTCCTTCCTTCCTTCCTTCCTTCCTTCCTTCCTTCCTTCCTTCCTTCCTTCCTTCCTTCCTTCCTTCCTTCCTTCCTTCCTTCCTTCCTTCCTTCCTTCCTTCCTTCCTTCCTTCCTTCCTTCCGCCACTTCCTTCCTTCCGCCACTTCCTTCCTTCCTTCCGCCACTTCCTTCCTTCCGCCACTTCCTTCCTTCCTTCCTTCCTTCCGCCACTTCCTTCCTTCCTTCCGCCACTTCCTTCCTTCCTTCCTTCCTTCCTTCCTTCCTTCCTTCCTTCCTTCCTTCCTTCCTTCCTTCCTTCCTTCCTTCCGCCACTTCCTTCCTTCCTTCCGCCACTTCCTTCCTTCCTTCCGCCACTTCCTTCCTTCCTTCCTTCCTTCCTTCCTTCCTTCCTTCCTTCCTTCCTTCCTTCCTTCCTTCCTTCCTTCCGCCACTTCCTTCCTTCCGCCACTTCCTTCCTTCCTTCCGCCACTTCCTTCCTTCCGCCACTTCCTTCCTTCCTTCCGCCACTTCCTTCCTTCCTTCCGCCACTTCCTTCCTTCCTTCCTTCCTTCCTTCCTTCCTTCCTTCCTTCCTTCCTTCCTTCCTTCCTTCCTTCCTTCCTTCCGCCACTTTCCTTCCTTCCTTCCGCCACTTCCTTCCTTCCTTCCGCCACTTCCTTCCTTCCTTCCTTCCTTCCTTCCTTCCTTCCTTCCTTCCTTCCTTCCTTCCTTCCGCCACTTCCTTCCTTCCTTCCGCCACTTCCTTCCTTCCTTCCTTCCTTCCTTCCTTCCTTCCTTCCTTCCTTCCTTCCTTCCTTCCTTCCTTCCTTCCTTCCTTCCTTCCTTCCTTCCTTCCTTCCTTCCTTCCTTCCTTCCTTCCTTCCTTCCTTCCGCCACTTCCTTCCTTCCGCCACTTCCTTCCTTCCGCCACTTCCTTCCTTCCGCCACTTCCTTCCTTCCGCCACTTCCTTCCTTCCTTCCTTCCTTCCTTCCTTCCTTCCTTCCTTCCTTCCTTCCTTCCTTCCTTCCTTCCTTCCTTCCTTCCTTCCTTCCTTCCTTCCTTCCTTCCTTCCTTCCGCCACTTCCTTCCTTCCCGCCACTTCCTTCCTTCCTTCCGCCACTTCCTTCCGCCACTTCCTTCCGCCACTTCCTTCCTTCCTTCCTTCGTCCCGCCACTTCCTTCCGCCACTTCCTTCGCCACTTCCTTCCTTCCTTCCGCCACTTCCTTCCTTCCTTTCCTGTGTTGGCATGCATGTATTTATTTTTTCCCAGATGTGATCTTTGGATAATAATAATAATAATTCAGATGAAATAAGCAATATGAAATAAAGTGATGTTTTTTATGATTAGTGGAATCTGCAGGTGGAGAAGAGTACAGCCTCATAAAGCTGATTGAATACAGTCCATTATTGATCAGCGTACTGCAAAAAAGTGAAGAATAAAAGTTAATAGACTGTGATAGTTATTTATAATGATAAATTTGGAGGTGGGTATTACAAAGAAGATGATTTTTTTTTCACTACCATAAAAAATCATAATGCCATTAACTAGATTTCAATGAAATGTGATTCTGTGTTGGTGAAATGAAAAACAAAACCAAATAAGCACACTAAAATATGCTCTGGTTATAAGTTCCAATTTTATTTAATTGTCTCCATTCTGGTGTCAGTTAGAGAGAGAATTCAAGAAATAAATGAATGCTGTTAAGTAACAAGACAAATTAAGAAGACAAATAAGTTTCCTATAAGTTTGACATCATATCTTGTGCTGAAGAATTCAGCACTACTACAGCAGTGTTTCTCACAGTACATCCAGAAATAGATAAATATACTGCAAAGACAGGTGAGCAAACCCAGGTTTAGAGTCAGCCTGTACTTAAATTCAGTGATAAAAGTGATGGAAGTCTCTGGGGCCTAGAAAGAGGGAGTAGACAGAGAATATTTTTAGTCCAAATGAGCATGGAGGATGCAGCATTTCCAGGAGATTTTTGGAAAATAAAAATAGTAAAATCTATCCTTGAATGCATATCATCTATGCCTATGAGAGGTGGGGTATGCTGGAAACAAGAAAAAATAGCTGTTTAAAGTGTGGAACAATTACAGAAAAAAATCTAAGATCAGAGTAAGTCAAAAAGCTTAATAAAACTGGTTATTTTTTCATTTAAATCTAAGAAAAATGTCTGTAAAACTGGCCTTTGTTCCTCCTTAAAAGACACAAGACATCTGTGAGGCCAAAAAGGTCTCAGCCACTCTGCAGCATGGTCTTCTGACAAACCATTTTTTGTCAGCGCTTGTATATGGCAAATGAGTTCGTCATATAAGAGTTTCCTTATAATAAAGTAGACTTGTATGTTGAATTAAAGGCTTGTTTTTCCTATGGTGTGGTGCTGCTAGTAATACAATCATTCTTATGTCATGTCAGAATCTATTCTTTGCAGCTCCACAGACTCCAATTGCATTACCTTATATAAGGACTTTTTTCCCATTTGACTTTAACTATGCTCCATCATCCTATACTAGTGGAATACTTAACACTTTATTTTTCTGCTTTAAAAAAACTTGCTGCCATGTAAGTTTTCCCAAACTTTCATGGCTCTTTGTCTTAAATTTTATTGCTTCCTTAATTGCTCATAGGAAATAAAACATCTCTTGGTGTAAGAGTATCAATTAGGTCTCGGTGTGATGTCTTTTTCAATGAAAATATTTCTATGCATGAAATCCAGAACAGCAACAAAAAAATCACTTAAATGTTTTTTACAGTGGGCTGTGTAAGAAAATCTTTTGTGTGCACAGGGAATATCAAGCCCAATGTCAAAACACAAACTAGTACACTGAATAAAAACCATGCCTCAACTATAGGAAATCTTTAGGGACATAGAAACCCTGTGTTTTCATTAAGATGTAAGACGACCTGTGAAAGAGGATGTCTGTACAATCCTTCTGGGACTAACAGCAACAAAACAAATCAGTTTTTAAAATAGAAAAATCACAGAACAATGCATTTGCTCACAGACAAAATCTGCAGAGCTGCCAGGCATTTGGGAGATCATTTCCAAATGCTCTTCCAACCTCAGCTGGAAAAAAAACCAAAAACAAATAAAACAACATTTTGTGGGTTCATAGAATAGAAAACAAATTTAGCTCCAAAGCGTGCCTCAGGACTGACTACAACACATAGACTTCTGTCATGTGGCTATGAAATATGCACTGACTGGTTCTTCTAGGTGACCTCCTGCACAGCTTGGCAGACAGATCCACTCATGGCAAATCCACAGTGACTGCACAAGTAGGTTGTGTGGCAGATCTGCTTCCCCATCTCTGCAGATCTCTGGGTCTCTCTCCTGTGGCAGAGCAGCCAGAGAAACTGTGTCAAGCCTACGGCATGTAACACAGCTCAGACGGGAAACTCCAGTGGGAGAAGGAGAGATAGTGAGACAATATTTCTTCAAGCCTATGCTTCAATAATTAATAAGAAATAATAGGATTCCAGTCCCTTGCTGTATTCTGATGATGACACTTTCTAGTACGAGCGGAGAAGCCAGAGAGGAAGAAAGGGATTTTGCTTTTAGAGCGAGTCTGATGAGTGCACCCTGCCTTGTACTGGGAAATTATTTTATCTGTGAGAAACAGAAAGCTGGTCTTTCCTGCTACAGAGACCCATTGTGGGACATCAGAAAGCTCTGGCATGCAGTGAACTGAATAAAACAGTACCAAAACCCCCCCAATGCCTGTGGAAACAGGTGATGGAGGTAGAGACTCTGAGTTTGAAATAGGCAATGCCACCATTTAATAAAAAACGACACAGAGTCATCAGAAGGCTGAGTAGCAAATCCTAACTCTGAACTGCTTCTTTTTATTCACTGATCGATACAGGTGGACTTCATTGGTCATTTAATCAATACACTTCACCTGATTGGCTAATTAACAAGATGCCCTTTTATAAACAATCTAATGAGAATAACAAGAAAACAGACAGTAGGAAAAACAACACCTGCAGGTTGTTTTTAATAATTGGCTATCATTGTTTATCTTCAACACCCTAAAGTCTCCCAGGCCAATTCTGGGAAAAAACTCATCTAGCTTTCTTGCTCTCTGACCAGGCTGTCACATCCACAAGGCAGTCCCAAGAGTAAGAGACACTTCCAGGATACATGTATAAGGACCATAATCGAAGTAGAATATATGGCTTGCTCACTACATTTTCACCTAACTCATTCCTGCCTATGCATGATTCAAGTGCATAAGACATAAAACTGTTGTTTAAATATGTTTTTTGGAAGGCAGACTTACAGAAGATTCTTTTTTCCCACACAGAAGCACAGCATTTCACCAGACCTACTAATCTCTACATCCGGCAGCAGCATACCATGAAGACTGAAACCATCTCTCATCCCCTGAGCTGGCCTGGGGGTGAGAAGTAGCCCATCGGGGTAATCATTTGGTCCATGCTGATGAAAGAAAGGGATTATGTGTCTGTAAAACAGAAGAAAATGCCTTAAAGATTTTAGGCCTGCAGTGGCAGGAATTTTCTAGAATTCATCGCAAGACAGGGACGGTGAACTGTAGGCAGGGATCATGATTGCTACTGGTATGCAAGTAGGGCTTGAGATATCTGCTGTTTTCTGGCTGCTATGGAACTTTTGCTACTCACACTGTCTGGCAAGCAGTATCTTGGTTATAGGAAGCATTCAAAGCATAAGCTAAAAGATAAGGATATTACTTAGAGGTTGTAGGGAGCAGAGGGAAATAAAAGAGATTAAAGAAAAAATGGGGGGAGAAATACTGACACAAAGTGTGAAAAAAGTCCATCAACACATCTTAGTCTCCATAGCACTTTTTATACAAATTCATAGTATTTAAATATAATATTTAATTATGGCAGATGTAGCCAAAACAGTATCATTGTGGTCTGAATGGTTTATTAGTTTAAAGGATGTCAGCTCTTCTCCATGATTTTTTAGTCTGCCTAGGCATCAAATTTCCAGGTAAGACAAAAATCAGGAATAATTTCTAATAACACCTTAATATTAGAATAATTAAATAGTCTGTAACATTAATTTATAATAATAGTTTATTTAACAGGTCATCAACTACACTGATTTGTAGCTACATCTATGCATTTTACATATATACATAGTGCCAGTGCATTGCATAGACTTGTTAAAATGTCACAGCCTTTCAAAATCATTAAAAATACAATACTATTGGCAGCTATCCGACCTGCATATAATGAGGTAAATGTATCTTCAATGAGTTGTGAAATTTAAGAGAAGTGTAGTGGTCTGTTCTTTACTAGTTAAAGTAGGAATGTTTCTAGTGAAATGAAAGGTCTTCTTCCTGAACTGTTAAGCCTTGAGACCTGTGGTGTACTTTTTTTCTCCCTATGGGTCTTTTGTCTGTGAAGTTAGTGGTAATGTGGAATGACAGAATAATTACCGTTAAAATATCTTTTTCCAAATGGAATGTGATTATGTAATGAATCATCTGTACAGAGAATAAAGTGTATTAAAGCACCTCATTTCAGTCTGTTGGAATCCAATTGAGAGTTAAAAGCACCGTAAAGTTTATTCTTCTCTTTCCTTATTTTTCCTTTCTTTTTTTTTTTTTTTTTTTTTTTTTTTTCATTCTGGGGAAATCTTAACCCTGATTTTTTTTTCTTTTTTTTTTTTTTTCCTTTTTAGCTCTAAAGGAGCTTATGTGTCAGATAATCTCATTGAGGAGATAAAAGCAGAGGGTCTTCAAAAGTCTGCATTAGAAGGAAGGAAAGTTTCTTCAGTTGCTGAGAAATACAAGGTAGGGTCATTTGCAGTGATCATCAGCTATTCTAATTTCTGTTTCAGGGCTGTGATCCAGGTTCATGACTTTAGGACTTTCTGTCAGCTTCACATCATCACCTGCAATTTACATAATGTAAAACTACAGGAAAACATGCAGTAGGACAAGCTTAAATTAACCTTGCACACTGTGAGTTTGATTCAATAATTTCAAGGCACACGTGGTTCTGATACCAAATGAATAAAGAATGTCTTTAGCTGTACAATTAACTGTAATAAAAATATGAAAGATTGCAACTTTAGTACTAAATCTGATACGAATGAGGTTTGTTTTTTTGTGTTAGTTCCCATTTCTCATATGAGAAACTTAAATGCTATATGAAGTCAGTTTTCTATATTAGGGCATTGTACAAGCAGTGAAAAACTATGAATCTTGAATCTAAGCTGAGACAATATATCTCTGTTTGCTAAAATCCATTCTCTACTACCCAGCTTTGATAATGTGCTTGGTATTATGTTTTTAATGGAATCACATTAACCACTTTATTTTATCAGATAAGAATTCTTCTGTGTTCTTTAAGCTTGCTGTGCTCTAGTAATTAATATAAATAAATTTCCCTGTTTCTGAAATATAGCATATGTGCATGATCCATGGAAAATGATCCTGGAATAGTATCTTCGTAAATTATGAGTATAATTCACTACTGCTTTCACCTTTACCGAATTTAAATCGCTGTCAGCGCTGCTTCAGAGGTGTTTTAAGAACAATAAATTCCTATGCTAACACTTACTGTGATACAGTCACATATAATGCGTTTAGTTACATCAATCTACCATATAAACCAGCTTCAAGTCACTGTCTACGGCAGTCACTGACAGCCCATGTTTGCCTATTCTGTGTTAAGGATATTTATCGATTTAGGTATACAAAATTTTATTTTTTTTCTGACTCATGTGTCCTGCTGACAAAGCAAATTACTTAAAATAACCAATCTATTCTCTCAACCAGTTTCATACTCCTGTAATTACCAGTCTTAATACATTTTCAGAAAACTCATTAAAAGGCAACAATAAAACAAAAAACCAAACAAAGCAAGGAAACAAACTAACCCTAAAGATGTTACATGCATGCAAAGGCATATTTCAAAATACCAGAAAGTCCCAAGTCTCCCAGAAATATTGATCCAGTACTAATGTTGCTGTCCCAACTACTCTTTCTGAACTGATTGTTCCCTCCTCTGGACTTCTTTACATTAGTTTCTCAGCTGAGAGCTTCTCCATGAAACAGAAGAGATTTTCTTAAATAGTATGTTTTTCCCCTCTTTTTCTGATTCCTCTTGACATAAATGTTTCAAAATAATATTCCAGCCTAAGGCAAATACCTGGCATGGAAAATTTTAGTACAAAGAAGAAAGATTAGCAAAATTAAAAATAAGTGAAAATAGATGTGTTTGCTAACTTTGCTAATGATGACAAGTACTGCCTTATCCATGTATTGATAATTACTATGATTAAAAAAAAAAACAGCAAAAAAAAGAAATCTCCAATTTAAAAGAAATTTCCTCTGTAGTAGCAGCATTCTACTATGAATAGTAAAATGTTATATTTTAAACTGAAATATAAACCTATAAAACACAGACACATGTTGTAAAAATGAAATCCTTGCCTGAAAAATACTGAAAAAAAAGACAAAATATCCAAAATGCCAATTAGCAAATGTATTGGCCTCATACTGTAATGAACAAAGTCTACTAGATTGAACCTCAGGGCACTCTCATGGATAAAACTTTCACAGAATCACAGAATGGGTCAGATTGGAAGGAACCACGGGGGGTCATTTGGTCCGATCCTCCTGCTTAGTCAGGGTTATCCTAGAGCACATTGCACAGGACTATGTCCAGACAGTCTCCCTCCAGTGACACTCCACAACCTCTCTGGACACTCTGTTCCAGTGTGTGGTCACAGTAAGAAAGATCTTCCTTATGTTCAGGTGGAACTCCCTGTGCATCAGTTTCTGCCCATTGCCTCTTGTCCTATTGCTTGGCACCACTGAGCACAGCCTGTCTCCATCCTCTGGACACCCACCGACCCTACCTATGTACATTGGTGAGCCCCTCCCCCAGTCATCTGTTCTCAGGACTGAACAGGCCCTCATAAAATAAATGCCTGTTCCTTAATCGTCTTTGTTGCCCTCTGCTGGACTCACTTCTCCATGACTCCATGTCTCCCTTGAACTGAGGAGCCCAAAACTGAGCACAGGGCTCCACGTATGGCCTGACTAGGACAAAGTAGAGAGGCAGGATCACCTCCCTTGACTTGCTGGCCATGCTGGACCCACAGTGGTGCACACTATTCCTGAAGCCCTGCACTCCATGGGTGGCACTCACACTGGCGGCTACAGCCTGTGGGAAGGGCTCATGTTGGAAAGGTTCGTGAAGGACTTTCTCCCATGGGAGAGACCGTACACTGGGGCAGGAGAAAGACTCCTCTCCTTGAGGAGAAAGCAGTGGCAGAAACACCATCGTCTGCTGTGATGAACTGACCATAGCCCCCACTCCCTGTCTCCCTGCACCCTTGGCAGGAGAGAAGGTAGAGTCCAGGAAGGATGGAGGAGTTGGCAGAAGGTGTTTTTAAGATTTATTTTTTTTTTTACTTCTCAGTATACTGCTCTGATTTTGAATAGTAATAAATTCAATTAATTTCCCCAAGTGATGTCTCTTTTGCCCATGACAGTAATGAGTGATCTCTCCCTTCCCTTAACTCATGAGATTTTAATTATATTTTCTCCTCCTGTCCCGTGGTGAAGGAAGTGAGAGAGTGGCTTTTGCGGATATCTGGCATCCAGCCTGGATCAAACCACCATACATGGCTTCAACCTGACTTGTTGCCTGCCTCCTTCTTACCAGGTACTGAACCCCACAGTCTCATAGGCTCTACAGCCAAGGCTGCTGTGACCCCACTACAGTTGCCCCCAGTCTTCACTTCTTTCCAACAAGGCCTTCCTACTTTTTTAGTATAAAATTGGGCAGCACACCATTCCTTGTGGGATCCTTCTTCCTCTGGCATGAAGTTGTCGTCAATGCTTTCCAGGAACCTCCTGAATTCCTTGTGCTTTGCTGTGTTGCTTCTCTAGTAGATGTCAGGATAGTTAAATTCACCCACAAAAGCCAGTGCCTGTGGCTTGGAGGCTGCTTTGAGCTGTCTATAGAGTGTCTCACTCCTTTCTCCTGATCAGGCAGTCTGTAGCAAACATCCACAACTGTGTCACCCTTACTGGTCTACCCTTGTACCCTTAGGTAACTCTCAGGGCTACATCTCCAGCAAGGGTCAGGAGTGATCTTGACCTGCAAACCTTGGTCACAGGCAATTAACTGTCCTTACTATTCATGATTCTATCAGTCTGACAGTTTTACTCTACTTCTTTGGCTATAACCTCTTCATGCATCAACTTGTGAATGTCTCAAATAGGCTTTTGACTTACACTTACTGGTTAAAAGTCTATAGTGAGACATTTCTGAAATGTTTGATATTTGCCTTCAGCAGAATGAGTCATAAACCAATTTTCAGTTCAAAAGAATAATGCTGCAGAGAGACGCTTTACCTCAATCTAATTGTAAGGAAATTGCTCACACTGTAGGTTCTTTGTCTTAAGACTTCCTTTCCTGATAATCATCAAAGACTAGATGGCCTGAAAGTTTAGCTAGTTTAAGGAAAGATTTGAATAAAAGAGAGAATTCTCAGAATTGAAGATAGTGTATAGTGTAGGGTTTGGGGTTTTTTTTCAACTTCTATCACGTCTAGTTTAGGAATGTCTGCAGTACATGTGTTGCAAACATATTGATTGGGAACTCCTAATACGATGTATTTAGAAATCAAAACAAGCATTTCAGAAAGAGGTACTTGTGGCTTACTTTGCTACAGAGTAAAAGGAACATTGAATAACCACTGTGTATTCTCCCTTTTCTATTCCAGTGTCCATTTCACTGGGAATAGCACTTCTAGAGGATGAATATTCCTCTCCTAATATCAGAAATTTACTCTTACTGGTTTATGGACAGTGTGGTTTCCCATTTATCCAGGGTGACACACATTCCAGATGTCACTGTCATTTCAAAGCGTCAGTAGGAGAGTGACAGAAACACCACATTCCTTCCAAACCTTCCCAAAACCAAAATTGCATCTTCTCTAAGATGCTGATGTGTGAAACAGTCCTCTTGATAGTAATAATGCATGTGGTACAGGAGAATACTTGCAGCAAACAACCTGTGCAGTTGATTAAATGTCTCAGTTCCACAAAGGCCGTTTATTGTTTTGTCTATTTCAACATCACAGAAATTCTCCTTTAAATAGAAGAAATGTCAATTCTGAAAAATGTGATGCTAAAACCTTCAGTCATGAAGCAGAAACCTTTGACAGAAAATGCTTTTTTTTCCTTTTTTTTCCCCCTTGGATGGCAGATTTCAATACTTTGCCTCAATATTTCTGATTACCCTCCTTTCAAAACTTAGAAAATATAACTGGACAGAGAAAGTTGAGAGGTTTAGATACAATGAATTTTAACCTATTCAATTTTCCAATCCATTTGGATTTTTGCAGCCTTGGAGACAGCCTATGCTTTTGTTGTGCAGGAAAGGATTTTAATATTATTGAAAACCCATTAGTAACAGTTAGAAATTCTTTTCATAGCTGTAAAAATTTGAACGGATATGTATGGAGTAAATTTTCAGTGCAGTGTGTGTGGACTAAGATCCAAATTGGGTGATTTTAATAACTAACATTTATAGCAACTGTTGCTGAATGTAAGGATATGTTGCACATTTGTTACCAGGAAAAAAAATAGTAATAAAATTGCATAGAAAGTTAGAAAAATACAGAGACTGCATGCCAGGTTTTGCTTTTGTTGATTTGGCTGGTTTCTTTTCTTATACCAAGTTCAAATACCTTTCTCTCAAGATTATAATGTTTATGTATTTATATATTTTTCCTAAAATGTACATAGTATAAATGTTCCAGTTAAGATGCCTGACAATATATATGACATAGGCATGTTTTTTTGTGATAACATAGCTGTAGCAAAAGTTCTGGTTTGAATCTTAATTACAGTGGCAGGTATTTTATAGCTACCTTAATGTACCTGCTTTCTGTAAGTCATCTGAATGTATGTACACCTGAGTTAGGAAGGCACCAGTGGAGCCCTACACTTTCTAATTTGGGAAAAAAACTCTATATCTCAAGGAACAGTTTATGACTTTTCATTATCCTTTAATTCCACAAAGACTTCCATGCAACTACTTTACATGATGTAGAGAAGTCAATGTAATAGACATATTTGCTTTTTAGTGAAGACATATTTAAACACTAATGCAACTGGACACAAGTAAAAATAAATCAAATAACTTTAATGACAGAAGGCACAAAAAAATGAAGCTCAACATGTAACAGCACTAAAGATTTTATCTTGTTTGCTCAGTGTTGTGACTCATGCTTAAAATTTGTAATATTTAGACACATGAAAGCAGGTTGTGAAAAGAACACAATCCTTTTTTTCAGCTTTCAAGTTATGAATTTTGGTCTACTTTGTCAGTCAGATTTTTTTTTTTTAAATTTGCATAGCAGAAAAGATTGAAGAAAAGAAAACCAACTTCCCCAAAAACTGCAGCTGTCATCCTTTGTTCCACGTGTAACAGAATAAATGGTCTGGTTAGTTTCCAGCATAGTTAGGAGAGTTGTTTGGTTCAAATATTTGTTAGACATCAAGGTGTCACAGTGAATGTGACTATTTTTGTGTAGCTGGAATAAAGAAAAAAAATTAAAGCCACTCCAAATACTATAGGAAATGCACACAATTAGTCTTGATGAAAAAATTCCAAAATTATACCAGGGGAAAAAAATCACATTTTTCCTTTCACTATGTATCCACTGTCTGGTAGATATTCATCTACTACTTCAAAATACTCCATTAATCTCCTTATATGTATTAAAGTATTAAGAAATCTATCATGATCACTGCAAGGTAGATGGTGCTATAAAAATTTTCTAAGCATATGATGCTGACTAGCTTAGAACCCTTCATCTTGGATATACACAAATCCATGGCATATTAATTCAGCAAAGTCCATTGCAATTATGTATATGATCTAAAAAGGGGGATTTCATGCCATAGAAGTAAATCAGATAAGCGAATATTTCACATGAACTGGGCAAGTTTTAGAGAGGTTTAACCTACATTCACATTGGAAGATACAGAGAAGTAGCTTATGCAACTTTTTATAATGACAAAAAATTTATTTATTTAATACCATCCTTAAAAGTTGCTATATGTATCTGCAGAATGACAGGAAAAGCCACAAGACTCTCCAGAAACTCCTCTATTTCTTTCTTCTCTGCAAGAAGAAAATCATTTATGTTAGAAGTGTGTGGCTGTTCTTTGTGCATGAAGATTTTAAACACACCATATAAAGAAGAGAAAATATCATGCAAGTCTATTTTCCAAGAGTGACCTGGCTATTAAGAGAAGCAGTTGGACTGTAACAGATGACTGAATGTTCTTCAAGATGACTTTAAGTGTCAGATGGTTGTGTCCTAAGGTTTTTTGTTTTTCACCAATCCTTACATTTATATCATATTCTGTATATCTAAACCAGACAAAAATAAACCGTTTCATCAAATGTTCTTGTACTAAGGGAGATCCCGCATACTCATATGGCCTGCTAAACCACATTCTAGGCAGCCATGTGAGACTACTTCAGGGGCAAAGAATGGGCAGGCAATGGTAACTAAACATTAAACATTAATGGGACTTTCTGATAAAATATCGAATATTAGGTTATGACTTCTAAGCAGTGAAATGAAAACTTCAAGGAAACCCTCACCAGTGCAGTCATCTTAGCTGCCATACAAAACATAGATCTTCCCTTAATAATTAAGTAGGTAAAGTGTCACAGTTTTCACTTGAATTTAGAAAAAAATGGGCTCGGAATCTTTCTTTTATGGCATATACAAAAGCTTTCAAATGCATGCTGCTGCATGTGTGAATTTAACATCCTTGCTGGAATAGTTTCACTTTGTGTATCTAATTAAATATTTATAGGAACAGAGAGTGCAAAAATAACTCTATGTGACAGAGGTTGTGACGTTTACTTGGGAGAAGAAAACTTCAGCATAAGTTCTCTTATTTAAAAAGCAGATTTGGATCAGGGCACCCACAGAAAAGGCAAGTATTCTCTACTTGAGATACAGGACATAATGCTTTGGGGCTGTCTCATCATAAATTACTCTAAATTAATGGGTTTTTCTCAGTCTAGGAAGAAAAAAAATTAGGCATTTTTTAAACTTTTACATGAAGTGAGACAATTCTTCTCATTTGAAATTTTATGGAATGTGTTAAATTCCCCCAGACTATTTCACTGCAGTTAAAAAAGAGATGTGTTATGAATATTATGAATGTTGACCTGTCTAGTCATATCTCTATTAGCATTTCTATTCAGCTATTAAATAACAAAGAATTGTAAAAGTAGAAGGAAAGTTAAGCAGTAAAATTTCAGCTAATATACAACAGGCAGAACTGTGTATGATTCTAATGCTGAGGATGAGCCTGAAAAAGAGCACTGACAGACTATATAATTACAGTGGTTGACAGAATACTTTTTTCTGAATCTGAATCTGAATATAATGACACTTTTCAGTTCTCAGAACTAGAAGACTGAGGATGAGTCAGAAGAGCAAGCAGTACCTCCCATTAAATGTCCCAGAGGAAAAAAAATAAAAGGAAATGGAATTTAGAAAGAGGAGACACAACATCAGAAACAACAGAGTCACTATAACACCATCAATAAGGATGGAAAAATTTTAAAAGTTTCTATATTGAGGTTCATTTATTATCTGTCAACCTCGGACAGAAATCTTGTGTGAACAGATTTTGTTTTGATCTTTCAAAATTTCCATTCTTTGTCTTAGCAGAGCCCAAATCCACAGAGATGTATGAAAAGAGGGAAAAATATGTTCAAAAAACAACTATATAAATAATTTTCCGACATTATATAAATCCCTTGAAACAGGTCTGGCCTTAAGTATGGGGTGATTTTTTTTTTAAGTGGTTTATCCTTTTTTCCATTTTATCTAAAAATATAGCAGTAGTAGCAGTAACACATATTCAGCAACACAGAGGTTAACTTAACTTTAGCAAGAGTCTTCACAGAACCGTTGGTGGAGTGATCCAGTATCTGAGATATCATAATTGATACTTTCATGAATCTGCATAGACTTCAAAATAGTATTTCAGGATTACAACAGGTTTAACAATATTCTTTAGTTCAGTATTAGATATGTATGTCAGTGGTGTGTGTTCCAGATCCTTCTGTCTATCCCAGATAACAAGTTGTTGTAAAATGGGATAAAGTCCCATCACAAAAGAGCAGGATTTTTTCATCATGTAGCCAAGGGGTGGGGGGGGTCTCTGACTGCAAGTCTGAGCTTAAAAGATGCATCAGGAAGTGACCTGTGGGTACAAGATGTGCATGAACACACAGAGTATTTAACTCTGGTCTGTTGGACTAATATACTGCTGTATTCTGCAGAATGGCATTGGTTTGATTTTATCACAAGCTTTCTAAACCAAAGTATCACTTAATTCCAAAGTATCAGAATTTCTAGGTGTGAGTTTTCTGAGAAAAGAGACAACACTGAATAAAGGCTGTAAGTGCTGTTAGTTGTAGAATGTACAACAGTCCTAGCTGAGGCTGAGGTACTAATAAGAAAAAAAACTATTTTTAAAAAGGTAGTGCAATCTGCTTGAAAGAAGTTATATTTTCATTTCAAACAAAAGGTGGGAAGAAGTGCAAAGAAATGGACTGATTTTTCTAATTCTCATTACCAAGAGAAAGAATTTTGGAGATCATGTATGGTACTCCAGCTGCAGGTGACAATATAATACCATCAGCTGAGGAGTTACCTACAAATGTATATAAATGCACTCTACAGACTATCATTCAGAACAGTTTCATAATCCTACTCAGTAGGATTATGGAAAAAATGTCCAAGGACCCTGAAAACTCTATCATGTGAAGTTGAGGCTGCAACCTGTTGTCTGCTCAATCTATTTTTGCAGTCATAGATTCTTTGACCAATGTGTGGACTCTTCAATCGTATTTTTGTGTTTTCTTCTGAGGTATAGTCTTACATATCTGTTACTAAATGGAGGGAAGAGTCCTAAGGATTTACTTCCTCAGAAGGAGAATGTCTGTTTAGAGCTTAAAGAGTGGCTGTAAATTTTAGAGTATGTCTGTTGAATACTGTAATTGCACTTCAGACTTTGGGAATGTTTTAAATCAGGAGAATATGAGCAAAGGAATGGTATTGCTGCTAAGCTGTAGTCATGTACAGAGGAGTGACACACTTAGCATTGCAGATGGAGTATTTTGGAAGTGTTAGTTTGCTAAGATCATGTGGAATATGGCCCAATCTGATTCATTTAGCTACCTGGCTAAGGTCTATTTACTATAGAAAATATAAAAAGAAACAAGGAAAGTGATAGATTAAACACAGACCAGCGAAGGTGATAGAGCTGTATTTATTGTTTCCCTGAGTAATTTATTCCTGTGTGCATGTTTTTCATGCTAAATTCAGTAGCAAACTGAGTCAGACTATGGGTTGAATAGGAGAAATCTCCATATGTGAAGTCAGTGGTGGGTATGGAGCCCAAGGTCTGATCATGGATATTAGCCAGGCTGAGAAACCTGTGTTAATATTCAAGGGATGTGTGGGAGGGGTTTTTCTCAGACTGTGAAGCAGGTGGGTGATTTAATGCACCTGTTTGATAGTAAACATCAAGCTGAACAAGCCAGTGAACAGAAGAAGACTCATTTGGTGGGGAAAGAGGCCTGCCATCCAAACAGGGATGTTGAGTAAATGTTCCAGAGCCAAGGATGTGGCTGTGTTTGTGAATGTGGAGAGTGAGAGCATGCATGATTTCAGTAGTGAACTTCAACCACAAAGAGAAGGAGCAGAGATATGACCTGTTTCATGTGCTGTATCTGGGTGCTTTTCAAGGCAGTGCCTGAATGGGCAAACTGGAAAACAGCAACTGAGTCCATCAGCCTGGGATGGAGACCCCTGAGACATTATGTCTTAATCTATGCTTACCTTGATCTGTACGTAGTATTAATGAGACGTAACTATGTGTACTACTAAAGAAATTGAAAAATAAAACTAACTATTAATTATAATTTCACTAGAATTTCTAGTTTTAACACATAGAATTTGGTCATAATGTACCATTGTTTCCAAAATAGGCTAATTTTTAGAAAGTTTTGTGTACTTATTTCCATTTGCTTGCCCTCTGCAAAATTTTCCATTTTTAGGGTAACCAGGTTTTTTCTTCTCTAATTTAATTTATTTTTTAGATGCTTCCAAAATTATGCAAGAAGTTAAATAAATAAATTTTGAGTTTCAGCAGGCATAATATTTAATAATTTTCCTGGCCTTCTTTCTTATTCTAAGACCATATTTAGGCAATCTGAAAATAATTTCTTTATTTGCTTTTCTTCTTTAGAAGGACCCATTGGTTTTATTTGTTTTTATTTCTACTTTGATGCATTTTAAAAGTAATATCTTTGGCAGGATCTTAAAGAATAAATCAGAATCTTGCTTACATTTTCATGTAATCTGTCAGGGATACTTCAGTCCACAAAGAAATTATAAGAAAGAAAAAAAAAAATAAAAAATCAGAAAAATCTTGACCTATTCACAGAAATTTTAGGGTTTTCTTTCTGAATTTTGAATAGTATTACTTCTTGAAATTACGTTTCTTGAATGAACAACTTACCAAATTAATTATTGAAATTTACTATAATTTACTATTAATATTAATTAATACTTTATCACTCCTAGGACTACTTGCTTTCTTTGGTGATAAAAAATTTTTTTTCAACTAAGAAAAATTAAAATAAATGAAAGATAGGTGAATGTAAAAATTGACATTTCTTAACCATCCCATTTTTCTCAGCTGTAAAGTGAGAAAAAAGCAGAAAGATATATTAAAGGGACACATCAGTTTAAATTATATCAGGCATAGAGGCTGCTAAAAACCTGATGACATGCAGATACATATATATGGTTTTGATTAACTAACCTATAAAAATAATTTTATGCAATCTGCAAACAAGAAATATAACTCATAGCACATGAAATTCAAGAGAGAATTAAATATCGCGTTTTATGTGCTTTTCACCTGGATTTTGGGAAGCCATTTGCCACACTGCTTTGTGAGTTACTAGCATCTATATACTCACTGAGTGTGTTTACAGCATAGCCTGCAGTGGAATGAAGAGACACCTGAACCAGTACAAATGCCAGATGCAATGAAGTCCCGACAGCACTGAGTTCAGCATGAGCTTATTCCTTCCACTCATGCCATCACAATGAAGTCAGCTCCCTGTTACCAATGCTAATTGGAGGCTCACAGAGTTCTGAAAACAGAATTAGTGCTATGGTTTTTGCACTGAGCTAAGTTGGCCAGGATCAGCCTCATGAACATCCCTTTCGCTTTGTGAAAGATGTTATGCTGTCCAAATGCATGGAGCCACTTTGGGTCTGAAGCTGTGTCCAGCATCTAAACCAACATGACCACCAGATATGACAGAGACCATGGTGTGAAGACACCTGGAACAACTCTTGGTCACTGGCAGGGGCTCAGCACAGCATGGAAACAGTTAAAACCTTCTGAGCCAAAGATAGATGCCATTGCACCCATGGCTCTATACTTGGGCAGCAATCTGTGCAGCATTTGTACTGGCCTGCTTAGATCATCTGGGAAATTTTTGCACCTCTGGCATGATTTAGCTACAGCATAAATATCTGCATCTCAGATGGTGCAAAAGTTACTGAACTTGAGTTACCTCTAACCAGCTGTAGGTATTAATAATGTATGCATCTGAGCTACTCAGCCCAATACCCTGTGTGGTCAACTGAGAAAAATAACAGCTTTCAGGTTGTGATCTATTTCTTCAAAATCCTGATGAGAATTGCTCTTCAGTTTGCCAAATTCCCTACACTGAATAAAAGAAGCAACAATAATCTGTCTCAAATGTGGACATATGACATGATCATCGAATCATCTTTAGCATCTACCATGGGTCCTGTGCCTTACTATTTTAAAATACCATATCAAAAATCTCCTGTAGAAAGAACAAAAAAAGCTGAATTTTCATTTACAAATTGACATAGGAGGGACATGTTTTGCATGTTTGGAGTTCACAGAAGGTGTGGAGAACTGGTATTATATGACCTGGTGAGACATCCATGTGCTTTGTCAATTTGGGAATAAGCAAAATACTTTTGTATGACGCCAATATAAAATACAAGAGTGGCTTCCGGAGAATGATCCTGCCGACAATTAGGTTTGTAGCATCAAAGCAAAATCACTCATTTTGTCAGTTTCTTAAGCTCTTGTGACACCAGTCTAAAATGCTAGAATATACTGCTGTTCAGATAATTATAGATGCAGAGGGAAATACATAAACTGTCAGTTAATCGAGTGGATAAAAAGTTGGTACCTACATCCAAAGGAGAGCCTTGGGTGAATGAGTCTTAGCTAAAGGCACCATATGGTAGGTTTGTAAGTAAGTGCACATACTGTATTCATCTTGAGAGTTGCTAAGTACTCAGCCCTGAACTTGAAGGATGGGCCAAAAGGAATGTTGCATAAAACACTTCACACATTTTTGAAGCATTTTTGTTGAAAATAAAAACTAATTAATTTGAAGGCAATGAACAAAAGGGTGGAAGGGTAAAGACCAACTTCATCTATTTTTAAAGACAAAATATTAGACTGTTGAAGTGTGCTGTTTTTACACCTTCAAACTTTCATATGAGTAATAGCAAATCCTTTCAAAAACAGAAAATCACTTCTGGCACACACCTAAATCTACTACTGTTGTAGGTATCATACTTAATATTTTTGTTGGCAAAAGTCTAAGGGCAATGCTCATTTAAACACAAAATTTATGACTGAAGCATTTGGAAGTTTTCAGACACCTAAAAAACATGTCTTCAACTGTCTTTCACTTATTAATACCACAGCAATAGAATCAATAGAATGGGTTTTTTTTTTTGCAAAATATTAAATGAATTTTTTTAAGACAGTGCTAAATTTGTTAGGTACTAATTTACATTATAAAGAATATTGATTGCATGACTGTGATTTTTGGTTACATTTCTTCTGATTTACAAAACTTAATGAGTTGCTGTAATAAAATTTTGTATATTTTTAATAAATGCCAGGTCAGAGCTAAGAGACTGTTTGGATAAGGGCTTTTGATAAGGGATACAATAAAAGAACTCTGTGTTCTGATCACTGTAGTTGTTTTCATATAGAGGTATATCACTGAAACAGTGTGCTTCAAAACCCATCTTCTGTGGCAATAAAAGTTATGCAGATTGTACAAAGTGACCATGACTCCAGCCAGCAACTAGCAACTAACCTAGTCACTCTGTCAGCCCTCTCTAGCAGGGTGGGTCAGAAGAACAAGAATGAAGAGCAAAAAGAAGAGCAGCAAATCAGAAGACCAAAAATGAAATAACTCATAGGTCAGGATAAAGTCAGTTGAAAATGTGAAGCAAAACTACATGCATAAGCAAAGTAAATTTGGGAACTCATTCAGTACTTCCTACCCATTGGCATTTTTCAATCACCTCCTGTAAAGCAGGGCCTCAGCACACATGCTAACTAGTTGGGAAGACAGATGGCATCACTGTGAATATCCCCCATTCCTCCTCCTTTCCCCCAGTTTTTATTCCTGAGAGTGACATGATGTAATATGTAACATGCCTTTGGAGAGCTGGGGTCACCTGTCCTGCCTGTGCCTTCTCCCAGCCTCATGTGCAGCCTAACCTACTCAGTGCAGGGTTAGAATGGGAAAAAAGAAAATCTCAATATTGTGTTGAACAGTTAGCCACAGCCAAAATGCTGGTGTGTTATCAACACTGGTTTAACCACAAATTAAAGGCACAGCCTGCTGCTGCTATGAAAAAAAATCACTCCATCTTTTCCAGTTCCAGTACAGTAACTGAGAAGTATTTAGTCAAATAACAACAAATTAGAAAAAAATATTTTAGGGCTATACTTTGGTGTATTTTACTTGTGTTACTCTATATAAACAATAGAACTTATGTCAATAGAGTTGTATAAGTTGTATATAATTGGGAATGTTTTTTTGTTGGTTTAGCAGGAGAAAAGTCATAAAACTGTTTTACATTTGAGCTTCCAACAGGTGATTGCAAGCAGGAGGTTGAAAGGCTGTGTGTAAAAGTAGACCATGTCCATTAAAACTAATGTATACTGGCTGATTATAATTCTGTGAATGGCTGCCTAGAAAATAGCCCCCAAGGAGTTTCACAGAAGTCTAAAGAAGGCAAACAACCAGATTTACAGCCAAATGAATAAGTCCACAGCATGTCCTTAACTCACCTTATTGACGTTTCAGAACAGTCTTTTGCATCTCTAGCAGCAGTAAGAAGGAAGGAGTCCCATTCCAGAAAGCAGGTTAAAGGTAAAGTTGATGCAGACTGTGGAGTCTCTAAAAAATCACGTTTCTGTAGGAGTTTCTATTAAAGGAAAAAAGAGCTTTTTAACTGCTTAAGTGTTAGGACTAAATATATGTCTATGCGTGAAGTATATATTAATTCTTTAGAAATGGACTGAAAACCCAAAAACCCTGTCTCTAAAATGAGGTGCCATAGTGTTAGCCAGTTTTATTTCCCATGCAGCAGGTTGAATTTAAACTGATTTGGAGCTTAACACCTTTTGAACTTTCATTTTTTGCATTGTTATTGCCTCTGTTAAAATGTGTTTGCTGATATGATGTTATTTATGATCTGGTTATGAAAACTATAAGAAAGATTGGGCTGCCTGAAACAAGGTGCAAACGAGACCATATTCCAAAGTCAATAATATGGATTTTATATAACAGTAAATGTGAGGTAGAGAGATAGAAAGAAATAGAACACAGAAGAGTGGGAGAGAATGACAGCGAGAGATTAAGTAGAAAATATCACTACTCAGTGGATACCAATGGCATCCCATTGAACCACTTTCCCTGGTCTTGGTGATGATGGTCCTGCAAAACATAGAGTTCAATGGATCATTATGTGTTTGGGCCAGTTGGGAATGCTCAGGTACCTCCCCACGGGGAGGGCTAAGTTGGACACAGTCTCTCTGGATGCAGAGCATCTCTTGGCATCACATGCAGTGCTCTGCTGGAGGGCCTCAGCAATGAGTCTGGGGAGTGCTTTGGGGGTCTTTGATAGATGATGACACCCCCTCAGCTGCCCTCATGTGAATGTCCCGTGGTGTGGCCTTTCTGGCCTGGGGGCTTTGCAATTGGGCCAGTTTGTGTGAGGGAGGGTGGATGTTCACTCCCTCTGACCAGGGATTACACCACATCACCAAAACTCTCCTCCTCCCTCTTTCATTGTGGGGGGAGTATGCAATCCTGGCTTCAGCAGATGAGTCTCTGGGCTGTGGCCTCCCCCACCTTTAACCCAGCTAGAGCTGATTTTCAGTATAGCTGCTGGGTTTGGTTTTTTTGAGTATACATTCTTCTCTCTCAGCCTAATTTACTTCTTCCTAGACCTGAGATAATGGGACAACAGTGTCACCTTGATCTTACCTCAAGTTCCTTTAGGCACAATTCCAGTCAGGAGGCTTTTTGAGGGAGGGGTGGCCTTGGTGGTCACAGCTTCTGCCTGTAGCCTCTTGTCCTATTGCCTGGGACCGCCAAGAAGAGGATGGCTCCATGCTCTTCACTCCCTCCCCTCCAGTGGTAAGATCCCCTCTCAGTTTTTTCAATTACAATCTAGATGATCTGACAGAATTATCTTCAAAAGATGATTATTTTATCTAAGGCCTACCAATTATATTTGATCTTTGAAGTTCTAAGAAATCGAATTCAAGGGTGTGAACCACACAAGAGAAATACAAGGAGTTCACAAGGAGAGCTCTGTGAACTAATTTCATTTGAACTAACGAAATAGTCCTACTAAAGAACTTTCCTCCTTTACTCTTAAGGTTTTAGATTCTAGCATGTGGGACTAAACTTCTTCCATCTTTTAAATAGAACTACTGTGTGAAGTAATTGCAATGCCTAATAGCCACCCCTCCCCTCAAATCAATATTTTATTTCCCCAGTGTTACAAAAGAAAGGAAAGAATCTTAGAAGTCACTAGTGCTCAATGCTAATTACATCAAGCAAGAAGCAAATTTTGTCTACTTGCTTTATTCTATGTTGAGTAAAAGAAGGCTTGTAGTTTAGGAGCAGGAATATCTTACCAAATTTCTTATGTGAATCTTCAGATAAAAATTTGTTTCTGTAAGTAAAAACTGTCAGACAAAATATTTGTGATTCTGTGATGTAACTACAGTGTTACACGGCAGACTCCCTTTAGATCTGTGTGATATGGAGTTATTTCCATGGAGCTCCTCCATGCAAATGAAGGAATAATACCCGCCGCAAGGCATGCAGGCCCTTGCCAAACCTAACACATTTTCTGCTTTCACATGGATCTGTCTTCTTCCCTACATCACTTTGTAACAACAGCAGCTTATGCCATTCTTGAGAAGGCTTCAGGCTTTCCATAAGAAGGCTGCCCACTGTCTAGGTTTGTATAATTAATGATGAAACCCATTTTCTGAAGCAGCTACACAAGTACTCTGCCTCTTAACTATTGGGCACTATATCAGAGCTGGTATATTGAAGTGGTGACATTAAAAGATAGTGTGGGTTGGATCTAATGTTCATCTTCAAAGAGGCAGCTCTGCTCTGAGCTTATCCTTGAATTTTCAAATATGATCAGCTTTTTTCGATGTGGGGAAAATTTCCGAGTTTGGTCCTGATGTTAAATTTCAGCCTTGAGCAAGTGTTTTTTAAGAAAAGACTAGCTTGTAACAAACAAGAATCAGTGATACGCCAATAATTATAGCAATGTTTGAATGTACAGTTGTGACTTGCCTTTGTAGTGAAGCTAGTGAAGCATCCCCTAGAGTAAATTGCATTTTTCATAAATACCAAACATTCGGGAATAATTACTGCAAAGCACTTGGATGCCTGAAGGCTCACTCCTCTGTGAATGGAACCAACAGTGAGAAACAGACATGGAACAGCCATGCATTTCTTATGAGTGTCTGTCTTTCTCAAATGCATTCCTTCTATCTTGTTCTTCAAATCCACTTCAAAAGGCTTTTTTTTCCCTTTATGAATTCAAAATATCATTAAACAATCACTGCTTTTCTTGTTTAAACAACATGCTCCTCTCAGTTCTAGATTTAGTAATAAAGTCTAAAATTTCTGAGATGAGACATTTTCTACCAACTGGGAAGATTTTGTACTGGGGTTTTCATCTTTTTGTTTTTCTGTGGGCAGATGAATCAAGTAAAGATTATTGGGTACCAGAGGGTTGACTTTGCATATTTCTGTTAATATGGCTGAATACATTTGTTTTCATGATTTATCTTTCAACAGTATAATTGAACAATCTTTGTAGAAACTGACAGCTTATATACAAACCTTCACAACAAAAATATTCCCTCTTTCACCTACCTATTACTGTCAGCCCTTAGTTTTTGTACTTTCTCACTTCCTAAAGTTTTGGGGTGTTGGGTCCTTCTTTATCTCTTAACTACATCAGGTAATCTCACTAATAATATTGTCATGTATTTTAGCTCTTTTTTTTCATCTTTTTTAACCTCTTTATTCTGGCTTGTTTTTCACTGAAAATATCCTTGTGAAAGATGATTCTTTCAACAGGGACCAGAGACCAGCATTTTTTTTAATCTGCCTGTTGTTTCTGTTAGCCGGTGAAGAAGTATGCTGCCTTGGACATAACCTCTTGTAGGAATGATGGATTATTCCTACAAAAAAAAGCCTATTTTGCTATGAATTTTCTGTTACTGGACATATAGTCTTCCAAAATTGTTAATTCTAAAGAAGATGCTGATGTGGAAAGAATGAAGTCCAATCTATCCTGGGTAGGTACTAGTTTCAGCATTTCTTTAGTTGCATTTTTGCAGTTAGCTTACTTTCATTCTCTGGTTGTATTGATTGTCTTATTTTAGAATAAATCCCAAAAATACTGGCTTTGAGAAACAGAACTTCATTAGTAAATAATTTATGCTTTGTGATTGATGTGGGACTCAGGTTCAACTTCATACACATACATACATCATTGTCTATACACAACTTAGACATCTATACCCTCCCTCCAATCATTGGAACTGATTGTATTTCTGGGCTGGCAGTTATAGAATGACTAAAATGGCAATATACAACAAATTTCTTCTATGGAGAGTGGAACTTTTTTTATAATGTCTCTTGTGGCTTAAATTATTGATCCTCAGAAATGCAGAAAGTCTAAGACAGGCAAAATTCAAAAAATGAAGCAAATTATTTATTAAGATTGGTATTTCTGTGTTGAAGGACTGAAAATTATATGAAGGCTAATTACAAAAAATTGGCTGAAGAGAGGAAACTACATCACACAAATGCTTTGAACAACAAAGTGTTACAAGATTTTTATAATTGACAGGCAATATGAAATCCAGAAGATGTCTTGGGTGTCTATGATTTGTAAAAACAGAAGGAATTAAGTAACACAGCAAGATACAGAATGAATCAGCATATTGAAACTACAACATGAATGAAGTCATAAGACATTGGCCCATACAGAAAGGTTAAATACAGATAGGGACCCAAAATCTCATATTGGAGATGCAACAGGGCTTAGAGAAAATATTTCCTTTTGAACGTGTACAAACTTGAAGCATTACTAGTTTCATCATTTCTTTCAGAGACTTGAAAAGTTCTACTTTTTCAATATTTGCTTTATTTTAGTAAAGTTGTCTGGTGATTACTACATGCTCTTCTCATTTTCAATTTTCACGGAGGTTGAATACAATGTCCTCCTTTGTGTGAAAGAGCTCAAATATATTACTTAAATTTCTACTGGCACGTAGTAAGAAGTAAAGGCATGGGATAGAGAAAAGGGAGGTACATTTCTTCATGCATTGAAATGCTAAGAAATGTTAAGAATAACTTTACTGGAAGGAGAATCTTGAAGATCATTAACTTGATATTTCATTTTGCCCAGGCAGACACCAAAAGGAAACCAATAATTTAAAAAATATTGTGAATATAATTAATGTTAACTTCCTTAGTATTCTGAACACTCAAAGTTTCTCATACTTTAGACATTCCACATCAATGAATTTAACATTATTACTATTATTTGCACTGCATATCATACAGAAATATCTTACTCATGGTATATTGTCAAAGAACTAAAGGAATACAACACAAGCTAAAAATCTTTTTATATATCCCACAGATAGAGACTGAAGCATGAGATACCTATTGTAATTGGGCAGAAATACTTCTGCCATTCTGATTCTAATATTATTTCTCATTGATTAGTTATTTCTTATTTACTGATTATTATTTTTGTTTTATATTTTTTTCCTAATGTACCATGAAATTTCTCTTTACAGACATGATCTAACCAGAAAAAAAATAGTGGCACAGGATGTAATATTAAGAAGATCACATTCACTGGAAAGTATGTTTTACAAGTGACTGTCTGTGTTGTTGTAAAATAAGTAAATTAAAGTTTAAATTATAAGACATTTATCTTAAGTCATTTGAGTGTATTTTTCATGTCTAAATATTGAGTTTTGTATTAAGCAATAATAAAATAATCAAGAGAGGTACTATTCTATGGTGAGATTACAGACAGCAATAATCTCCATTTCATATTAAGTTGATACCAATTCCAAGATTCCATCAAAGCTACTGTCAGTTCTTACTGCCACCACATACACAGTAAATATTACTGAATATTGCTCTATACTTTATTGACTATTCAAAGTGCGTGCAATCAGATTGAACTTCTAGATTTGTCATGTTATGCTATGGTGCAAAATTAATCTAAAACCAATGCAATACTCACACTGACTTAAAATAACTTTAAATCAAGACTTGTCACTGTAATCATGTATCTGAAGATATCTTTTATTTGTGATGCAAAAGGAATCTGTTCTTTACTTATGTAACCATGATTTTAAGATGGAATGAAAAAGTGCATGGTGGCACAACTTTTGGTCATGACATAAACTGTGCATCATACCATAAAACCAAAGTTAAGTATGGGAAAGAGGAGCATATCAATGAGAGTTTTTTCTAACTCAGATTTAAAAGAAAAGATGATTAAGGACACATTTTTTGTTTGTTATGAGCTGTAGTGTTTCACTTGTGTCTGAAGTGCGGAACTGATCCACAACACTTTAAAGCAGCTGATTATTTAGCTGGTAACACCTAATTCCAATCTTCATTTGCACCAATAACTACATGTCTGTGAAAATAGACTGATTTATGGGCATGTGAGCAAGCTTAGAATTAGAGCCATAGACTTTACAACTACACTATCAAAGCAAAGAATAAAAAAAACCAGATTCTACTAAAACATTTTTTGGGCTCCCAACTCTGCACACAAATAGCAGCTTTTTCACATATATAGCAGCATATATACAGCTTTTCATATATATTAATAAATTTATCCCCACAAAGTTCACTTGAGAAAAGGGAACATTTTTCTTTGAACAATTGTTGCTGTGGAAAAAATCAGATGTATTAAATGTCAAGCATCAAAAATTTTATTCCCAATATTACTAAAAATTCATAGTCCAGAGAAATGAAAAATGAAAGACTGAATTCAATAATGGGGTCTCAATATAATTTCAGTGCTGTGTGAATTGGTGTCCCACAGAAAGTTATTTGCAGATTATTTTAGAGCAGTTGTTCTTACTTTTTTTTTGAGTTGCCCTCAGTATAATGATCTTCTCACCATCCACATGCCTTCTCACCATCTCTCTGCCTCTGTAGCAAGGGCTCCATCACTGTTCCCTTCTCATTTATCAGAGTGCAGTCCTTTGGCAGGAAATGAGTGGAATAAATGGAACCATGTTTGGGCATCCACTGAGACAGTTCAGCTAATCCTACTTATTCCAATTCCCTGGACAGAAAAAAACTCTGTGGAGTGCATTGACCTATATCTTGAGATGAATCACTTGTTTCTGTGCTCTGACATAACAGAATTGATACTACAAGTTATAGGCAGCATGGAGAGGCAATGAAGAGGTGATATGCCATAAAAGTTGTACAGGATGGAATAGCCATTTTGGAGAGAAATGTGCCTCATATTTCAGATGCATTGAGAATGCACATGTAGTAGAAGGGCAAGAAATGAGACAATCAAAGCTGCAAGGAAATTGAGAAGGGCACTCTGATAGCAGATTCCATACACGATGGGCATCTTTTCAATGGATTTGGCATACTATTTTCTTGTCCAGCATGGATTCACTGAAGGTAAATCATGTTTGACCAACCTGCTTGCCTTCTACAATGGAAAAACTACCTGGATGGATGAGGGGAGAGAAGTGGGCGTTGTCTATCCCCACCTCAGAAAAGCTTTAGCCGCTGTCTCTCACAACATCCTTTCAGGCAAACTGAGGAATGACTGGATGAGTGAAGAGTGAGTGGATTGAGAGCTGGATGAACAGCAGTTTCAAGAGGGTTGCAATCAGTGGCACAGGGTTTAGTTGGATGCCTGTCAGTAGTGGTGTCCCCCAGGGTTCAATACTGGATACAGAACTGTTGAACTTATTCATTAGCGGCTTGGATGAAGGGGCAGATGCCTCCTCAGCAATTTTGCTGATGACACAAAGCTGGGAAGAAAGGCCAAAATCCCAGGGCCTGCAGCCTTTCAGAAGGACCTTGACAGGCTGGAGAGATGGGCACAGAACTGTCTGGAGTTCAACAAAGGCAAACACAGGGTCCTGCACTGAGGAAGAATAACTCCATGCTCCAGCACAGACTGGGCGCTGATCTGCTGGAAAGCATCTCTGCAGAAAAGGACCTGGGAATCCTGGTGGACCACAGGCTGTCCATGAGCCAACAGTGTGCCCTGGTGTCCAAGAAGGCCAATGGTGTCCTGTGGTACAACAAGAAGAGTACTGTCAGCAGATCGAGAGAGCTGGTCCTACCTCTCTCCTCAGCCCTGGTGAGGCCTCAGAGTCCTGTGTCCAATTCTGGGCTCCTCAGTCAAGGGAGACATGAAGATCCTGGAGTGGGTCCAGCAGAGGGCCACAAAGATGATGAGCGGACTGTAACATCTCTCTAATGAGGAAAGGATGAGAGTGTTGGGCCTGTTCAGCCTCAAGAAGAGAGAAATGATAGGGTACCTCATCAAGGTCTGTAGGTATCTAAAGGGAGGGTGTCAAGAGGAGGGAGTCAGGCTCTTCTTGGTTGTGCCAGGCAACAGAAAAAGGAGCAACAGACAGAAACTGATGCACAGCAAGTCCCACCTGAATCTGCAAAAGAGTTCCTTTTCTGTGCAGGTGCAAGCATTCTGGAACAGATTTTCCAGAGATTCTGTGGAGTTTCCCTCACGGGAGATGTTAAAAAACCATGTAGACATAATCTCATGCCATGTACTCAAGGATGACCCTGCTTGAAGAGGGAGGTTGGACCAGATGATCCCCAGTGGTCCCTTCCAACATTACCCATTGTTTCCAAGAACAACTCAAGCAACTGAACTAGGGAACAAGTAGCAGTTGGATCACATAAGCTTAATTTTGATACCATAATTTAGATACCTCAAAGATCTTGCATGAAGATTTTTATACATTTTTGGTGAAGTCATTGCAGACTGGAGAAAAGCGCATCTGTGAAGATTGTAATTTCTTTCATGCTAGGTTCTTGCCCCAGAACAGATATTTTTAATTTGGGTCAATCATCCACACATAGGTATATCATGCCATTTGAAATGCCCTTAATTGTTTAACATATCATTTTTACAAGGCTGACAGACAGAAAGATGTATGCCCTTCTGTAATATCAATTGAAATACAGCAAAGACATCCTATTGCATCTCAAGTTACACTATTAGACTGTGTCTGGACAACTGGACTGAATTCCTTATTTCTTCATTTATGCACAGGGAAGCATTACATTCAGCTTAGCTATCATCAGACCACTGACACATCTACACTTAACTACAAAGCAATAGTTCATTTAGGAAAGACAGAAATCAGCTTGGTTGTGCTCGCCCTCCATAACTCCAAGATTCTTTATACAATCTTATTACTTCATCATATCTGCCCCTACAACCTACTATGAAATTACCTTGAAGATATATGGTGAAATGAAAAAGATCACTTCCAGAGTTTCCATGAACTTTTCCAAGATTTTGGATGGAGCCTGGTTCTAGTTACAGTCAGGCCATGCGCTGGGTTGATCAAGCAGACAGAAAAATCACAGCAAATATCCCTTTTAATGCTTAGGCAGATGTGTGTGGAGCTGGCAAAGTGTTTTCTTCATGTGTCGACGATGCCTGTGACTGTATGGTCAGCACATGCTGGAGGTCTAGAAAGGAGCAGAGGAATTCTGTCAAAGGAAAAGGCATAGATTGTTGTGACTGAACACATGAGAGATGTCAGGCTGAGTTTCTGTGTCCAGACTCCTGGGTATAGCCACCCAGAAAGCTGGATGTGTTTTGTGTAAGGAGGGCATGCAGATTCTTACAAAGGAATGAAAAAACAGAGTAAAGAAAAACCATAAATGAGAACTCAGACCTCTAGACTTTGACTTCTAGTCTGAATAATCACAATGTGTTGCGCCTTAGTACATTTTCAAGGTAAATTTTTGGTTTTAAGAAATCTTTGTAAAGATGACATATTTTATCATGAAAATCTAGAAAACTTTGGCATTTCACGTAATTCAGTTTTCCTTTATAATGAAAATTAGTGTTAAATTTTCTTGATCATTGAATAGTCCTTTTTTTCTTTGTAATTTACCTTGGAAAATGTTCTTTACCTTCTGGCTTTATCTAATGTTCTGAGAATTAATTCCTCAGTCATTCAAAAAACATCCTAGTAGCTGCTTATTTTGCACACCAATAATTATCTTTGTATTCCATATTGGTACCTAAAACCATCGAGTTTGTAAGAGGATCCCACAAATACCTGTGTCATTAGAAAGAAGAGTATGCAGCTACAAGATAATAATGGAGATAGATAAATTCATTTGGAAAGAGGTTTAGATTTTATCTGTGCTTCATCATCTCCCAGAATACCCATCTATTTTTACTAACTAAGAAGCCAAGGGCAACCTAAGTATCTCAATAAGACATTTAAAGTTAATGATGTGTATCAATCCATAAGCTTTTTAGACTCACACAATATTTCTCTATAAGACTCAAGAATAATGATTTATACACACTGTGTCATGGAATATATTCTTAGAGGTTGATTGCTTTCTTAACAAGCTGATTTGAAGTTTATGGTACCTACATACAACTCATGATGAAAATTGCTATGAAAAAAAACTACAGAAGTTTCATACACTTTCAGAAACCTTAAGAGCAACTGAGATACTATAAGCACCACAAATATTAAAAGAAATAACATTCTGTTGTAGTTTTTAAACTCAGTGTAAAATAAAATTTTTGAACAGAAGCAGCTCTCAAGAACTATGATCTATCTGTGGACTAAGAGGGGGTTTTGTTTATTACAGACTTATGGATGAGAGACATTACCTCTAAAGGATTTCGGGCTTATAATTTATTATGAGAAACCAAAGGTTTCTTCAGCATTTCTTTAATTATCATGGCCTTTTTATTAAAAAAGCAACCAAATACAACTGCACTCAATTATCAGTTTAAGTATTCTTTGAAAGAATGTTTATCACAGTATTTCAAAGAGGAATAGAAGAATGAAATTGTGAGTTACTAAAATTACAACTTATATGTAATAGCACATGTGTATCAAAATATATTAATCTATGATTTAGAAAACAAGAAACCCCAACATTTTTATATATCACTCCCATTCTGATCCGCTCTTACACCATGAGCTCGTGTTTGTGTTTCGGGGTAAAAGACAATCAACAGCTTTAGGTCTCAAGTTTTCCTGATGTTGAAACAGAGTCTAAAAAAGAGAAAGTCTACTTCTATTGTCATTTTCAAAAACAATTTGTATTTTTTTCTTTTGAGATCCAACTTAATCTACCTAACTGCTAGTGTCTTTAATTGCTTTCTTTCTATGGGTAGCTGAAAGTTTAACTTTGGCATTGCAGACCAGTAGGTCTCATTATCTACAAGAAGATACTCGGATTGAGAATTTAGTCAGATTGTAATTGCTGGCTTTCTGACTGTCTTTTTTACAAGTTTAATCATTGTATAACTACCTGCAAAAAGAACTGCTGGAATGACCCATTTTTTATTAATGTTAAAGTTTTAGAGAATGATGTGACTATAAAATTCCTGACATTAACTTGTACACACTTTCAACCAATTTCTATACTGCTTTTTAAAAAATCAACCCAAAGTCTATGAACTGTGTTGTCTTTGTATTCTGATAAAAAATACAAGATGATAACAGATGTGTTGAGGTTATCTTTGCAAACTACATTTGTTTTGAGAAAGGTCACTCTGTGCTCTTTTATCGTACTTCATTACTTTTTGCTTATTTTTGTATACAAGCAATTTTTTACTCTGTCTACAAGCTGAAAAGGAAAAGCTATTTATTAAAAGTTTTCTCTTTATTACTAAAGTTATCTGAGCTTCTAGTTGGTATATATATTTATTTTTTAAGGAAAACTTGTAATATTTTTAAATTTTTAACAAGACAAAAGAAAAGCAACAGTTGCTCATTTGTACACAGAAAATGGATTTACAAATATAAATAGGAGTTTGTAATGGGCAAAATTTTAAAAAGTTAGAGTCTTTGATTTAAATTCACATACATACACAGTGTTTGTAACTCCAAGTTTGTGGTTTTGATCCCTGCATGGGCTGTCCACTTAAGAGTTGAACTCGATGATCCTTGTGGGTCCCTTCCAACTCACAATATACTGTGATTCTGTGACTAAGTGGAGCTATCTGAGCTGTCTAAATCTCTGAAGTCCAAAAAATTGAGTGTTGAAAACTTGAGAGGCCACACTTTTCTTCTGGTGCCAGCTGGTTTAAGAAGCAGTGAAAATAGCTTTTCTTATCTTATTTTAGCACTAGTTCTCTTGGACAGATTAGAAAGTGTAGAGGAAAGACATATGAATAATAACAGCAACAAAAAACACAATCTATGGAGCTTGTAAAAAGTTTAGTTTAAGTCTAAAACTTTTGTTATCTTTCAATGCTTGATTTATCCAGCCACAACTGTGTACATCCCTTCTAGGTCTATCTATAGTTATTTAAAACATGTGGGATTATCCAGTAATATGTTAATCTGATGTCTGTGAAAACTTTTCCATTGATTTACAGGCAGACAGACTGAATTGTCAGAAAGTAATGTCATTTCATTTACATCATTTCATGTTTGTGACAGTTCAAGAATGATCTCATTCTATGAAGCAGTCAAGATTTCAATGCACAGGTATTTTTGCAATTAAAAAGCATAATCCATGATGTATTCTGTGCCAAACCACATAAGAAAGGTAACTGGCCCTTTTCAGTCACTCCACTGATTTCCTGTGTAAATAGGGAAAAAACCTGAGTATCAGATTTATTTCATTTAATGTTATGTACCTTACCCTTGGTATCTGCTTAGTCAATGATAAGGTACATGTGTCTCCAAAGCTAATTCTCTTGTTCAAATAAATAAAACATGAGGACAAAAATCACCATTTGGATAATGATAATTGACAAATTTAGGCTTTGGTTGAAACAAATCCCGATTTTAATTTCTCCATGTCTCAATGCCCTTTCTTACTTCCAGACTGTGCTCTTTTCTTCATAAGTTCCTGCTGGAAATTTTAAAGCTCTTTAGAATTCTAGTTTTACCATGACAGTTGTCATCTACTAGTTCCCATTATTACTGATGATTAATTCTAGCTTTTAAATTATACACCTTTCCTAAATACTTTAAAAAATATAAATATTTGATACAGTAACACAGAAAAGTTGGAGAAGCTGTTGCACATAATAGTACCAGGAGAGAGAGAGAAACCTAGAGGATAACAGCTGAGATCTGCTGCTTTGCTCTTCGGTGTGCTTGACTCAGCAAGATTACGTATCCTATTAATGCCATCTATTTTGGAATCAAACAGCATCCACATCCTTTTTGGTCAGTTTGACAAGTTGTCACTATTAACTGATGCCCTGTTAAATATCACTCTATTTTCCCAAATGGAAATGCTCTAGATTTCTTCTCGTTCTTTTCTTTCTCGTTCTTCTTTTCAACGTGTTCCAATTTCAACTTCATGCTCAACTGCTTTAAACAGCTTTAACTGTCCATGTCAGTATCAGTAAATTAACTTTTTCTAAAGTCAGTTACTTCCTTGTCTCTGTCCTACAAGCAATACTGTCAGTGATACTGTCAGCCCAGACCACAAAGATAACTTTTCTCTGAGAAAACTTCATTCACTCATAATCTCCCCAGTTTTACTAACCTTCCCCCCAAAACAATAAGTTAAAAGACACTTTGTTATCCACTCTTTCTAGAAAAAACAAATTGAATTCTTGTTGAAGCAGTTCATAGTACAAGTCTGCAAACATACTTTTTCGCCCCAATGAGTCACCTGACTTTATTTTGTTTAAATATTGTTAAACATATCAGCTTGCCTCTACATTTTCTACCAAAGAAAATTTTATTTTATTCAAAAAACTTCTGAAGGCTTAAGGACAAGAAGTTGAGATTATGGTCACAATTATGAAAATTTTAAGGGAAAATGCAAGCCTGGCTAAAAAAACCTTACACTTCTAACTCCCAGTTAATGATTTCTAAGACTCCCTTGCTAAGTTAAAACTGATCAGATACCTCCATCCTCTGAATTTTGACAAATCTTTTAAGAACACATGATCTTTTTTCCATAAAAAATAATTTGTACTTATCTAGGATCTTGGAGATTAGTCTTAAAACCAGGCAGAGAGAAGAAAGATTAAATTATACGTATACCTTATGTTTTATTTAGAATTTCCTGCATACTTTGTCCTATGGAGACCATAGAGTAAAATTGCAATTGTTTATTAACCTAAAATCATTTTCTATAGGTTTTATCAAATTTATTAATCATGGAAATGATCATATGTATTTTAACATTTTTTGCTATGTCATAAGGGGATTCATATCAGTTTTATGCTTGTCTGGTGAAGAGCAATGATTCTTCTGACTTTCTCAGCTACTTCAAGAGTCTTCTACCTTCAAAGTCTGTCATAATTGAAGAAGTTTCAAACAAATAACAAGCTTGTCATCATGCTTGAGCATTTTAAAGCTGATGTTAGGGCATTAATAAGACTTAACAGGCTTGATCAGCCTTACCTGAGGCTTTCAGCCGCACCAATGTGTCCAAAGGCTCCAGTTCAGGTCCTCAGGCCCCACCAGAGCTACGCTGGAGGAGCGTTGAACCTGTGCTCAGACACAGGCATTCCCTTGCCTGGCCATGGAGCCCCATAATCAAAACTCTGTTGCCACCATGAGGGACCTGTGCTGAGCCAGAGCCTCACTGTGTGCTGCTGGGTAGATGCTGGCTGACCCTGTGCTCTCATGCCTCCAGATCCCCTTGCCTGCTTAAACCACAACAAACAGCAGGGGTTATAATGGCTCCATCCAGTTCACCCTGGATTTTGTGGGACATATGGCAACAGGGTAGCCAAGGGCTGTCAGGAACGGTGACCCAGATGCCTTGCTAGTATGCTAATATGACTATAAATCAATCATCCTACTCCATAAATAGCAGACAGCCCAGAGCCCTTGAGCTCTCTGGCATAGCAGTGGGCTGCGTGCCAGGATCTCCCCTTGAGTAAGGGCATCTCTGAAAGTTACTCCTCGAGGTTGAGATGTTCCTTGCTGCAACAGATCTTTGGTAATGATTAATAGCGTGCTAAACTTTGAATATTAGCTGAGTGATACAAGGATTGATTGTGTGTATATAATCATTTATAAGTAAACCGTTGACCAAATGTAGGACTAGGTCTGGATCCAGTTACACCGAAACTCCTCTCTGAGATGCAGTTAAGAACAAAAGGAAGTCCTTTCTGGACATCATGACTCAACAGGAGGCTCTTCCTGCTTTATCCAACCCTGTCCTGTATGCAGATATGAACCCAGTCCATCTTGTAATGGAATCCTGTTAAACCACTGTCACATTTGCCATTGAATTTTGATAGCTCACTGTTTTATATCAATAAAGTATATTGTTTTTCTATTAGGATTGAAGCGCATCGCTCCATTCATGACACGAAGACCTGTTCTGCTAATTCTCTTGGGCAACCTCAGCTCCAGGTGCTCTTAAGGAGCATCTAGCCATTTCTACCTCCTGACAATTGATTTTGGATGAAATATGCATTAATTTTTCATATACTTTTGGGTATACTTTTGCATGTACTTTTGCATTACTAAATTACACCTGAGTGTTCAGAATTAATGCTGAAATACTGAAACAAGGATGGAGCTGTATCTTCAAACAATAAAGCAAATTGTTTTTTAGAAGTAGCATGTCTGAATTAAAAGTTCCTTCTAGTTTCTTCATAATACCACTTCTTTCTTGGTCTAAACATATCTGAAATGCAAGACTCAGGAAAATATTATAAAGCAACTTAGGCATGTTGTTCTCCTTTTAAAGAAAAAGGAAGAAATTGACGACTTCCAAATTCAGATTTGGAAGTAAATGCACCTTGTTTATATTGGTAAATATTTAAAAAATATTTTAAATATTTTTTCCTCCTTTTTTTACCTTAGTGTATTTAAACATCTAATAAATATGGTCCTAAAGTAATCTGTATTTTGAAAAATCTAAATACATTTTTGTCACAACTAATACAGAGAACATCTTAAAGTTGTATTAGAAATTGATACATTAGAATTTATGCTAGTTTCTTTTTGCCTAAGCTACTGACCCTGTCCTGAACCTTTTCTGGGCTAGGAGATGCCAAGAAAGGAATCAGTATTTTATCAGCTCACAAGTCCCATCAGTGCCTGAGAGACACTGCCAACAAGAAAATGTTAATTGTTACAGTAAACTCAGGTAACCCAAAATAATTTGTTTATTCAAATCCTACTGTCTATTTCTGTGATCATCCCTCACAGGTCTTTCTTTCCATTCTTGAGCACTATCAGTGTACAAGAAATTCTGCCAATTTCTTAGGGAAAAAAATCCAAAGAACAGCCGTTTTTCAATTGAAATCTATGCTCTTCCATTATCTCTGTGGAGCTATTCGAGTTTTAAAATTTGATAGGAAAGAAATCATCTATATAAAGATTTTGGGAATTCTTAGAAAGTCAAATCATCAGTTCGATGGCCATTCAGATAACTTCTTATTGCAATGCTAATCAAAACAGGATATACTGAATGCTTATTAGATTTGGTCATAATCTTTTGAATCAAATATTTTTCCCCTGGGAAATAACAATTTATCAAAATTAAACACTGTATCAGTACTGTTAAGTTATTTTGCTTTAAAAACAAGTAAAATAAGAAGAGAAAGCAATAAAATAGATTCTTCACACTTATATGATGCAATTTTACAGTGATTAAACATAGTCTGGGATAAAGCCAACTTCTGGGACTCCTCCTTGTATAATACTGAAGTGGTAGCTGGAACATGGGAAACAATAATTAGATATTTAAGAAAAAAAACACTACAAGGAAGCTTGAATATTGGAAGAGGTTACTCAGAGAAATTGTAGGATGTCTATTCTTAAAAGTATTCCACTACCACAACTACCACACACCACAGTACCTTGATTAAATGAGGTGTATTTTGAGCAGAGAGAGGGCGGAGTACCTTCAATTTTTTTTCTAACCTAAATTATTCTATGATTTTTCAGTTCTAAGACTGATGCAGTTTCTGGCCAAAACTAGTGTTGCTTATCAATTACAGTAGAACTATCAGCCCTGTATTTAGGACTACTGCCTAGAACACCTATATCAAAGTCTCTTCTCTGCCTACTAAAGTTTAGGGCTTGTTGGAAAACTTGATCGACAATATTTTAGATCTTAATGCTGTCTAGTACCACAATCTAGTTTTTGTCTGATGCCATTTTATTTCATGAAGGATGGAAAATTTTTTTCTAAACCTAAACATGAATGGGATGAGACCACAATTTCTTGCCTTCATTTTTCTTTACTTTAGGAATTGTTAGCAAACATGAAAACCAAAGCATTCCCCAGGGACTGATGTATTCTCAAGGTTTCAGGAAACAGGAAGCTATTTTTGTAAATCTACTTGTAATAAACTTGTTCCATATAGTATTTTTAAACAATTATATTTTACAGTTTCTCCCTCTTTTAATCTGGTTGGCTTACATTTATTGTCCTAGGGTTTGTTTTATATGTTTTAAATTTATTAAATTTATATTTGTTCTTTCTTTAAGGATTATTTTTATCTTTGATTCAACCCTCTTTTTCTAATACCCTTCATCCTTTTTTAATACACAATCTGGAATTCTGTCTTTGTCAACCTTCTGATCTTTCAGCTAGATTTAAATTTAACACTTTTTGTTTAATGTTCCTGATATATCTGGTGATTCTGCAAAACTATTGTTATTTCTAGGTATCACAGGCTATATCTCAACTACCAAATGTTTGTTAGAACAGGTTCAATGGAAGCAACTTCTCTTTTATATCTAGGACAAATATTATCAACAAAACATCTGAAACAAAACAAGGTTTAGTAAAAAATACAGCTCATCTAGTTTTCACATGCACAGAAAAGCTTGTCCTGAGGGAACCTGCAATATGCAAACTGCTGCAGTGCTATCCCTGACTGGAAGAGACTCAATGGATGCAAAAAACATACCTGGGTTATCAGTTACCCTTCAGCTCACTTTAAAATACAGATTGGTTTTGAAAGAAAAAAAACAAGAACATTCAGCTGTACAATAGAATACAGAGATCACTTTCTGATTATAACCTTTAAAATAAGGTCAAAAAGAAATCAGAAAATACAGTCTCAACCCAGTAAAATCAGAAAATGGCACTGAGACTTCATTCTAATCACTGTACTGCTCATAATTTATAATGCCCTGAGAGAGCTCATCTTCAAAAGTTACTCAGGTGCATCTTGTCCTGACTGTACTGTTATCCAGTGAGAACATCTCTCACTCCTATTCTCATTATACTGAAATTTGAGCTGTATTTTCAGAAAACTATAATTTTATGTTCCAGGACCTCCAGTTTTTGTTTCTCCTTGTGATGTGCTTGTATTTTTGATTATTTATGGTCTTTTCTGAAAATATAAATAAAAGACTAAGGAAACTTGTCTGGAGCTGAAAATAATACATAGCAATATATTATTATAATAATTTTCATTTCTAGTTCAGCTTCCTGAAATGAGTTGCACTGTATATAGTGTGAACTCTCAGGTCTTAATAGAAACAGCAAGATTTTTCATAGGAATTTTTCCCTTCTTCAGATAAGTTCATAACCTGTTTGGGTTGTTTGTTTGGGGTTATTATTTGTTTGTTTTAATAAGGAAGTATAATTTATCTAACTCTTTATTTTCAAAAGCTGAGTTACAATGGTCCATTTCCATATATGTAGTCTATCAATAACACACATGAGCAGATTTTCTTCTGGAGTGATTATCCAGTAATCCTGCAGCCATTGCTCATAATTGGCTTGGTGATTAACTCTGTGTGCAGTCTGCACATTCCCCTATTCTCACATCGTCTTCAATTCTAGTAAAATGATAACTTTAAAGATAATAGGTCCATAGGCAAATAGTACAAGTAAAGAGCTGAAGGCTCTGTCAGCTATTTGTTTGAGTGTGGAAAATCAGTGTGAGTCAGTAGAGAAGATATTGGGGAAGAGTAATTTTTCCTACCATAATAATTTGAAATTTGTCTTTAATATTTAAGATCTTGGATCTTGGTTCATCTTTACTCAATGAAAAGCGAATTCTTAATGGACAATGCATTTTATCATAAAATATGTGCCCAAGGACATATGAATTTCTATTTTGTTACAGTTATTTCTCTTTCAAATATTAAAATAAAATTTATGTATGTAATTTTTCAGATGTTTAAATTTAAATGATTCCCACTTACCCATACAAGTCTATGCTTTCTCTATGTCATGCAAAGTAAAAGAACACAGAAATAAGTCAATAAGTCTGTCTGTAGATAAAATCTTCTCTGAGAAAGATGGGGAAAAATAATCTCTTGGAGTAGCTCATTCTTCCTCTTTCATTTTTCCTCCACAGATAAGAAGCTATGGATGCTACAGGATTCAAATCACTGCAAGATCATAATTGTGGCATTATTGGAAGCTTCATAGTGAAATCAGCACAATTTAAAGAAAATGGTATGGCATTATTTGCCTTTGGAGTTTAAGGCCCTCCTATACCACTGCAAGAAAATATACAGCATTTCAAGATCTGTTTCATTTAATCTGTAGACATAACCCGTGGCATACCATCATAGCTTGTGGTACACAGGTTATCAGAGAGAGTCTTGTCTACTGAACTGAAATTTTAGAAGTTTATCTAGGGAAGAAAAAAAAAGAAATACTCTTGCTCACACACACACACAGAGGACAAAAGAGTGAAAATAGGTGTTTTTTTTTTCTTGCAAAGCAAGATTGCATAAACAGTCACACACTTTGATCCACAGTCTATTTGAGACTTATGTGAAGTGAAATGAATTGCCTACTGTTACACAAAGAAGCAAATCTTACGTATGCTGCCAAACATATCCCAGTAAACATGTTTTCAATCCAAAATGCCTCTTCAAGTGGCCACTCAGTCTGTTTTCACAATATTACATCACAGTTAACATGGTCTCTTCTCTTTAAAACACACTTTTATCAGCTGGCATTCCAACAGTTCTTTACAGTTCCATATTCACATGTCCAGCCATCAGCTGGCATGTGAACAAAATATTAACTACAAAATATAAAGTTTTATTTTTTTAAAGTTGATGTTTTTGAAGTAACAAAAATACTCCAAGGATCTAAGCCAAGCTTCAAACAAGCAACTGAAATGCTTTCCTCCCTTTGACAATTCACAAGTCTCCTTTATATTTTCTGTTCCTAAGGGTAAATTGAGTCGCTTTCATGGAAAATGTGTCTTCAGGCCCTTAGCTGAAATATCTAGGAACCTAATCAGCCTAAGGTCATTCTAAAAATGAATCAGAAAAAAAGAAAAGTCTGTAATCCCTATGCTTTCATCAATTATACAGGAAGCTGCATGAGTGTTTGGTATACTTTAATAGATTTAATCGCAATGTGTTTTAAACAGATTTAAAATTTCTGGGATAAAATCAAGGCACATTTGAAACCAATTGAAAACACCCACTAATTTCACTCCAGCACAATTTTCAGTCCTTGAGTTAATTACAGAGAAAATATGTGCTAAAAACCATGTTTACCAGTGACTTAACAATATTACTTGTCCAGCTCCTCTCAGAAAAATCTACAACCAACCAAATAGAAAGAAAAAGAGAAAACAACCCCAAAAGCTCAATATTTTAATTCTTCATGACTGTGAATATTTTGTTGCTTGAGCACACTTTGTATAATTACTTTGAAGTAATTATCAAACTATTACAGTTTGCATTAAACATGCAAGCAAGAAAATCTGCATTTTGACTCCATCTTAGATAAACAGGCTTTGAAAATGAAACATGAAGATAAAACAATGTGCAAAAGATCTTAAAACTATTATTTGTCAAGTTCCTGCACTTTTCCCTTTTTCAGTGCTGTCATAAGTATGTAAGACATATCCACCTTAGAAAATTAAGATAATTTGCAATTCAAACTCTAAGATATCAATCAAACCCCATAGTTTTTCAGACCATTTAATATATGAATACCAAAAAATGTCTTTAGAACTGGCTGCATTACAGGTTCCTGACTGGGATCTTTTCATTGCAACCCTTGAGTAAGACTAAAACTGTAAAACCAAAATCATAAATCTGTGATAAATCATTGAATGCAACTGAAAAAATCTGGGCCAACTTCATTCATGAGTTTAATTAAAGCTATCTGGAAACTAGCAAGTCCACGCATATTTCAAATTTTGCATGTCCCATTCTGTATGGCTGTGTGATTTACAACGCACAACGAGCATTCCTTTTATGGTGGTGTCAATTTGTAGCAATGTGAATAGTCTTTTACTTGTGTTCTAATACCTTCTGGGTTTGTCTGATGGCCACAGCTAACAGGTCATAATTTCCTGCAACACCTGCTCTCAGGAGTGTTGCTTTGCAGTGACCATTCAAATAAAATTAGTATCACTGAGAGACTGGAGGCTATATCACTCATCGAGTAGGCAATCCATACAGACCTACCAGCTTACGTTGTAGTTTCAGGCAGGGTTTTTTTTCCATCGGTAAAACAAAAATAGCAGTGGTTCATCGCCTTTTCTTGGGTGCCAGAAAAAAACAGATCTGCTCTAGCTGATTAAGTAAAGGTAACACAATGAATTATGTAGAGACAAACAAAAGAATAGAAAAAAAAGATCACATACAAAACAAGACCGAAGAGAAATGTTGAACTTTAAAATAGAATAGAATGGTGAAGTCAAGGCAATCAGCTCCATGAAGAAGAATGTGTAGTTGGGCACTGGGAATGGAACTCATGATCCGCAAGGTATATTGATCAGTATCTCACTGGTTAAATTTTAGACTCTGATTTGGCTAAAGAATTCAATAAACTTATAATTATACCATGAAAGAAGGTGGTTATGGAGAAAAAAATACAGCATTTTGATCATAACTCTATCCAAATCAAGAGGACAGTGTAAATATGTAAACTGCTTAGGTGCATTTTTTCTGAATTGGATTCAATGTGTTTCATGATGTAATTCTGACTCATAAAAGTAGGAGTTATAGCTGTAAAACATCTTTCATCACTTTTTGATATTATGCTGAAGATTTGGAATATTTTAGTTCAATATAAATTTGCTTTCCAAACAGGCAGGAATAATTTTTTTTTCTTCCAGGGGCTGGTATGTACAAAGAATAACTAAGTATATTCATATTCTACGAGTAGAATGAGACAAAAAATGTTTCATAGGAGACAAAAGGTCAGCTTGACCAAATAAGTCTTTATTTTTTGTATTTCAATGGATGTAAAAGTGGAGAGTGCTTTTAAAGGAAAGTGTTTTGCAAGGTATGTTTCTAGGTCACAGGCATACAGCTTGATCCACCAGTTTTGTGTCTGGATAATATAATAGAATCACAGTGAGGTGGAGTATTAGTCCATGACAACATATTTATTCTATATTGCAAATATTTTAAAGGCTCGACTATTTTTTACAAGTTGGTACATTTGATAATTACAGCTGTTCCTAAAGGATATAGTAGGAGCAATGGCTTAAACATAGACAAATCCTAACTGCATTTAGGACAAAAGATAAATATTTAAATTGTGTACAGTGTTCCTGTGTATGTATATGTATCCACCTGAAAAATACATATGTCTGTGTCATGCCATAAGTAAAATATTGCATAAAGTGAGTAGATTCCTTTAAAACAGAAAGAGATCACAAAGAAAAGCTAATTGTCATCTGCAAGGCCTTTAAATAATCCTGTGTTTCTTAGTAGACAAAAAGGATAAACTGCCCTGCTCTGGCACTCTCTATCCTCTATCCCTGCTGTGATAGGTAAGCACCCAGTAGAAAAGAGGATCTGCACACTATCTGATACCAAATCCTAGAGTGTAAAATAAGCACCAGAAGTTTTATGCTATTATACCCCTATCATTCTGGACTTTACAGTCTTGACATTACTCCAGAAACTCTGACTTAAGAAGAAAAGAGGAAATAACATCTCTTCCAACAATGATAATGTTTTAGATCCTCAAGGGCATCAAGGTATGATGTCAGAGGAGATCAGGTAAAGGTACATTGAATGGCAAAACAGGCTGATTTAGAAGGCAGCATCTCAAGGAACAGTGGATGAAAATCGCAGCACTTGTCTTAGGTACAATTATTCTTCTTGAAAGCAGATGAATTCTTATAAAATGTTTCAGTTTTCAGGATACAGGCTACATGTTAAACATATAAAGCCATTGAAAATTTGGTGATTAACATGAGGTAGAGCACAATTTTAACAGTCGCATTTTTATTGATGTTAATTCTCTTCACAAAGAAGGGGAAATGACTATCACCTGTACAGCCTTTGATGTTGTTAAAGCATTTCTTTATTGAAAATCACTCAAACAAGATCAAATTAACTGGTGATAAAAATCCCAGAGAGCTAGTGTGCGAGATATATATGGTTTAAAGATAAACAATATTAAATGTGTTTTTCAGTCAAGCCTTTTTTTTTTTTTTTTCTCATTAGCCTATCTTTCCTTTTACTTTTTCACTATATTTAAAGTACTTTTCTCTGTGCTTGAAACTCTGTACATTTTCTCTTGGGCAAATTAGAAGTAAAGGGCTTTTGCTGTTAGGCCTGAATTGTGATTCAAAGGTAGCTGCCTGATGATTTGCCGTGTAGAGCAATTACATTTCAAATACAAGTTTGTCAGAAATTAGGTCAAATAAGTTGTGTGAGGTAAATGCAGTGAAACATTACAAAAAACTTCATATAATCTATTCAATATATTCCAGTTCCTCATACAAATATATGAATTATGGGTTTTTTTGTTAGATTTTATTAACTTATGGCAATAGTGTTTAACATACCTGCTTATAATCCAATAGATTTTATTTGAAGGTGTTTTCTCATCAAGACATCAAGACTAAGTTTTATATGTTGTCAGGTATTTTAATTTAAGAAATTCAATAACTGAGCTCTGGATGTTCCTCAGAGACAGTAAACATATTATTTTCCTTTGTACATTGTTATAATAGCAGATTAAACAATAAATTTTGCAGTAGTGAGTATAAACTACGTCTCTGCATTTCATTGTATTGCTACATACCAAACAGTATGCAATATAGCTATAGTTTCTGTCCAAGACAAGTTATCTAATATTTGTTAATTTCTACTTTTGGAAAGTTGTATTAAATCCTAGTTTTCTTTTAAAATACAGTGTTTCAATCCACTTCTATGAAAAAACTCAGCACAAACTTGACCATGTAATTCAGATACACGCTTTTGTGATTTTCTCCAGAACCCTTGATGGTTATATTCCTTTCTGTACATAGGACCAACTTCAGTGGAAGAAGTAGAAATACTCCGTAGTTAAGTTAGCTGGTAATCTTACAGTAAATGTACCTGGTGAGTTAATGTTGAAATGTTGGATCTGGAGCTGGTTTCTTTCTTCATGAATGAACACTTTGTTTTCATGTAATTCATTGAAATGCTTCAAACATCTCCAGTGTTAACAAAGGGTGTGTATGGCAGATCCTCTGCATCAGGTCCATTGGAGAAGCTAGGTAACACTCTTTTAGTTTCTGGAAATAGTTGCTGAGTTCTTTTGGTTTGACTGGCTCTGGCATGCTTAGAAGATCCATGTGTATCTTGTAAATTCTCAGACTGAAATAGTAAGATTCTGCTACTCACATGCTGCACTGATATTTTATACTTTAGTTTTGAATTTGGGTTTTTGTTACAGTTCAAATGACATTTATTTTATGGAATTTTCATGTCTTCTGCTCACTAGAACTATGATTTAATAGGAAATCTTTTCTGATTCTTCTATCCATAAATTCTATAATTAGAACAAATATCTTAAAAATAATTTTTGTTTTAAAAAAATAATCACCTAAAAATAGAGCTTTTTTTTTTTTTCTCCAGAAATACACCACTGCACAAGTTTTGGCTTTTTACTATGCAGGTTTATTTTATTACTTCCCATATGTCATTGCCATAGATAGTGTAGTTACCAAAACTGACCACAAACAATCTCAGCAGGAGTCTCTGTAAAAAGTGAACTGATGAGAGTCATAGAAGCCTGAATAATGATAGCAGTGGACAAATTTCTTAAGCTGATAAGTGTGAAATAATATATGATAATTTCAGGTGACAAAACATATTAATTTATGAAAGAAAATTGATGTTTCCTCCTTATTCACATTCCAATACTTTACCATAAAAAAGATAGCCAAGAGGCAGAAGCTCTGGTTTATTTTCAGTGCTAAACTGCAAGCGTGAAGTAAGGCTAATTGCAGAACTCTCTGTCAGAATGCATAATGTTTCCCATCTGAATTGAATTCAGGTCTAGCTAAAAAACTATGTTTCCACCAGGCAACTAGAATAAAATGTAAAAAAACCCCAAACAAACCAGACCAAAACAATCAACCCCCCCCCCCCCCACCATGATTAAGGAACACATTTCAAGGTTTCTGAATTGACTACAAGCAAGTTTGTTACAATCAAAATGCTTTTCATTATATGTCGGAGGTGAAACCATCTAATAAAATTGGGATTATATGTTAAGGGTTATATTCTTATTTCCATACCCTTATGCTCCACACCATTCTCCTTAGAACAGCCTGAAGTGAAGCCTTGCAATAGGTTAAATTAAAGTTCTCTGGGGGCAGCATGTCTTCCAGAAAACAGCCAGAGAGCCAGGACCTCCTAAATTTCCTATCTTCAAACCTTGACACAGAGGTGAAGATGCAGCATGTAGTTTGACACAGAAACTGATTGCCATGATAGACCACATGGCATCTCAAAGAAACAGATATGTTTAACAGAACTCCTTTGTCCCCTCTATCCAAAATATGACAGGAGTGAGGTTTAAAAAGAAACAGTTGCTTCAACTCACTGATCTTGCAATGATTTTTATGCTGCACTGCTCTGTCTCCGCAGGATCTCTGCTAGAGGATGGGCAAGGATTACATCTTGAATTAACAGTACATTTCAGTAAAGGATATGTTTGGTTTTTTTATTTTTCTTCAAATGCTTGTTTTGAGACATGAGAAAACAAAGTTTAATCCTTGTACCTTTACATAAAGGCAAGATAGCCTACAAGTTATGACGAAGATAAGGAGAGTAAGCAGCAGTAGTGGTCACATCCAGTGCTCCCAGGGTTGGGGTCTCACTCTTGGAGGAAGGCAGCTCTCTTCTAACCAAAGCACATAAAAATTTTCTGTGCAAAGCCAATGTCATGGACTAATTTTTTTGGTAATACATACTTATATAGAGTTGTTCCTTAATTGAAAACTCTAATTAGCTGTGATTGTATTACATCGACAATATATTTTTGTTTCCTAAGTCTTAGAATAGTTTTCTCTTTCTTGAGGGAAGAAAGGAAAATAGAGCAATATTTTAAAGCTGTCACACTAATTTATTTTCCTTTTTTTTTAATGTTTTCTCCGCATACAAGCTAATCTGAGCTTGACTATGAAATGCAGTTTTGAGTTGGCAGGGCTGAAGCCTGATTGAACTGCTGAAGAAAAAATACAGCCCTTTATACCACAAATAATGTGGTATAAACTAGCAAGAAAGCTAGTTTAATGTTTCTGCAGTAGACTGGCATAAGGAATTATCTAACTAAAATAGGTTCCTACATTCATTATTTCTTGACAAAGGCATCACTGCACTCAGAAGTCATTGAAATTTCATTCTCCTGTTTAGTGTATTACACCACCGAATTACCTGCATGCCCTCATTTTCATAACTTCTAACATAATAGATGAAAAAAGAAAGCGAGTCGTTGCAATAGTGCTGTTATTTGTCCTGAAGTTGAGACGAGACGTAGTATTACTCCCTTCAGGATACAGACATAGAACTTCTAAGGATTTTGACAGATGATTCATGACTTTTAAAAGACCTGTCTCCACTGTATTTCAGAAATTAAGTATGAGCAAACTTGATCAAACTGTATAAACACGTTTAGATCTCAAAGGAAATCTGAGGGATCTGTAGTACTGTGCTCAGAACTGAAGAAAAGTCTAAACATTTTCTTAGGAAACCTTTGCATGTGAACACAAGGAATCAAATTATCCTGATGCTTAAGAAAATTGTATAAAATGCAGCAAATTATTTTTCTCCCTGGGAAGGCAAGATAAACCTCATTTTAGTCAAGGAAGTACAGCAGATGGTAACATTAAGTTAAGCAACATAAATACAAGAACAGAATCAAAAAACAATTGTAAAATAAGATTTGGATGGCTAAATCAATCTAATATTTCTTAATGAAGTGTTAGCAAATATTTGAAGTTTTACTTACATACATAAGTAACACTTTTATAGCTTTTAGGAAATACCAGACTTGTAAGATTTGGTTACTGTGTGTAACTTTTCTTTTTGTGTTACTAGTAGAAGAAAAACATTGGGATTAGCATCTTACCATTTAAAAAAAAAATTATTAACCCATACAGGTAAGCCAACTTACTGGGCCAAAATCAGCCCAGGAATTCAGGCAGCCAAGGAGCAATGCAAAATCTTCTAGGCATGAAGGGGATAAGCTGCCAAGTAGAATGAAAGCCATGTAAAGGAGAAATGTCTTGTACATGGTGAAATCCATGTCTGTCATATGATTTTCATGCTATGGTTCAAAATCTGTCAGCACTGAGGATACGCAGAGGATTAACATTTCATTATGACTCTTCAATGGAGTACAAAGAACTGTCAGAGGATGGAAATTTGACGTGGAATTTATCTAGGCAAGCATTAACTCTGTCTCTGTGAGATTCAACCAATGAAGGTTAAGCACATCTGTAGTACATATCTCAGTAATGGCACATATCAGAAGAGATGGAGACTCTTTCAGTGAAGAGCAAGGAAATGTCTAAAGCTATGATTATCTCTGTATGTGATGTCAGCTTGGATTTGAATCCAAACTTGAGTTCAAACCTCTTTGTTGTTCAAGTGCTGATTTTTTCTGTGGTCTGATGCTGAACAAAGCATCTGGTTCCCAGTTGGGGAAACTCAGATCTGAGGCACGGGGAGGAGCTGGGTGACAGAATGAATGTGACTCCATGTCAAATATTCAGATTTTGTAATTCATTTTCCAGACTCTTAGATTTACTGAGATTAATAATTAATTTAGATGAGATCCTGAATACTGTCCTCAAGCTCATTTCATGTGATACATGATACTGTGATCCCTCTGTAGTTCAGTTAATTTTGTCTATGCCTTCTTGCGTTGTTTATTTTTAGGATGGGTATGGCTTTTTATTTTTGCTCTTCTTTAATCACCAGGAACATTTCTCAGTAACCATGGGCCTTTGAATATATAGAATAGTCCTGTCATGATTCTATTTACCTCCCCCAGTGTATTTTGATGCTTTGATGCCTTCATACTGACTCTGGTGTGTCAAAATTCGGTGTGTGTGATTTCTAAGTCAGTTTCTCTCTGCTGGGCTTAATTCCTACAGACTGCTGCCAGGTTTAAGGACCTGGTGAGCTTCAGAGCAGACCTTGTCAGTAAAACTGAGACAGAAGTTGCTTTAAGTCTTTTCTGCATCATTTATCACTAGATCCCTTGCCTATTGAAAAGTGAGATTATGTTTTTGTCTGTCTTCCTTTTGCTGCATGTGTGCCTACAGAAATCTCTCTTGTTGCCTTTTGCATTCTGTTCTATTTCCCACTCCAGTTTCAACTTCTGGCTTTCATTTCAAACCCGTATGCTTGAGCAATATTCTCTTTAGTTCCCTCAGGTCACTGTTTCCCACCTCTACCTCCTATTTCATTTTTTGCATTTAAGCTCAATCATGTGTTCCCTGTTCATCTAAGCTGGCCATCTCCCATGATTACTAGACTGTCTGCACATTGGAAAGGACTGTTGTCCTTCAAGATGAGCTAGGTTTCCTAGGCTATATAGGGCCATTTTTTATGTGCCCCCACCAATCAGATTCCAGAAGAAGCTAAAACCTGACATGTTTGAAGTCCAGATCTGTAGCTCTGCTACTCAACAGATTTTTAATATTTTGAAGAAGTCTTTGTGAGGCTTTAGAAGGTTTGTGGATCAGGTGGTCTGTAGCAGATGTTCACTTTGACATCACTCATGTTGGTCTGTTCTTGACCAGCTAGCTCTTTGCTCCAAGGTAAAGTTCTATGCATGTTTACTGCTTCATTGCACTAAATTCAGCCCCTCCTGATTGTCTTCCTGTCCCATCCATGCTAAAGGGCCTGTATCCATCTGTTGTACCACTCCATTCATGAGTCATACCTCGTTTTGTATCTGTGATTCTAATGAGACCACAGCTCTGGAACTGTTCATAGGCAGTTTCTAATTTCTCCAGCTTGTTTCCCATGCAGTGTGCAGGCACTTGCAATGAGTGTCAAGTCATGCAGCTTCCACAGCAGTAAAGAGGAGGCCTTCACCTGTATGGATTTCTCTGTGCACTGCTTCATACCCCTAAGTACCCCTTTATTTCCCCTTCACTCCTCTTCAGGTATTTTCAGTTTTCCCAACAGCCTTGTTTAAAGCCCACCTCAGTGAAGTAGCAAGCCACTTTGCAAAGAGGCTCTTCCCTGGCTTTGTCAAATGGCTTGTCTCACTCCTCAGGCAGTTTATGGCAGCAGCAGTGTGAAGGTGGGGCAACACCAGCCTCTGAGCTGTGCTAAAGCTGTGCCTTGGATTGTAAGTTCTCATTATCTGTGAAAATTATGCTGACATGCATTCCACTGTATCTTCATTTGTCCGCACTGGTTTCTAAGCTTGCTGTAGTCAAGCTAATTCAGGCTGATAAATTAATTATCTTTGTTTTTACCAAATGGGTACTCAGGGTAGCCTTATTTTGATGCTACAAGAAGAGAAAGAAAGATTCTGTGCATTTGTAGACTTGGAGGTTAGGGTTCTGAACTCTGCATAGGCTGATGGTTTCTGTCTTGCAGAAGCAAAAAGCCAGCATAGTATCCAGGTGAAGGAGCTTCTATGTGTAAGAAAACTCAGCTACTACTGTGAGCCAGAAAACCCCATTCCTTGCTAGGGAAACTGAGTACCAAATACTGCTGTTTCCCAAGGAGTTTAGAATTCAGTAAATGCCATAGAACTCCTGCGTGGTTCTTTAAAAGTCAGCAGCTCAAAAGCCATGCTGCTACCTTATGTCTTCTCAGTAGTGTTCAGAGACAGATCAAGAAGCAAGAGGCGCAAGTTGAAACACAGGAAAATCTACTTGAATATTAGAAAACAGGTTTTTACTGTGAGCATGGTCAAATAGTGGAACAGCTTACCCAGAGATGTTGCAAAGTTTCTGTCCTTGGGGCCATTCAAAGTTCTACTGTACACTGCCTTGATCAACCTGTTGTAGCCAACTTTGCTCTGAGCAGGTGGCTTGAAAAAAAAAAAAAGCCCAGAGGTCACTCCCAGTTTCAAAGACACTGTCATAGTCATTATTATCAGCTAAAAAATTGTGTTTGTTCCAGATGGTGAACTTTTCTGAATTCTTGCATGCACTCCAGCCTTTTGACTTAATAAGCTTTGTTATGATAATTTTGGAAAGCACAGACAGATGAAATGTGGTGACACATCCCACTCTACTTAGAGTGAGTGTTAAGAAGATCTGTCCTGTCTTTCCATAAATCCATCGAAGAAACCACCAATCAGAATTTAAATACTCTTATCTGTTGGTTGCAGTTGAGTTTGTATTTATTTATTTATTTATTTATTTTATCTGAGCTCTGGATTAAGGTCAAAAGAAGAAATGGTTAGTAGGCAGAATCATACTAGAGTGAGTAATCAATGATTTTATGGTATTGATGCCATTCTTAATATTTTGGAAATTAGCACCAATGTCAATGTTCAAAATTAATTCAGTTGTTAAAACAGAGTCAGTTTTTGTGGTAAGCATTTCTTTTCTTACATTTCCACCATGAAAATCTTATGGACCATTTAAAAAATCATTGTTATACATACATTTTTCTTGACCCATATTTTCTTAAACCCCTGGTTTATCTAATGACTTTTGTTACTCTTTCCCAGCATTTCTGAGCATAGCATTCTTATGTAGGAGGAAAGAATACTCTTACTTTGGAGTATTCTTCCACATCCTTTTTTTCATCAGCATGCTTACATTTTAAACACACATTTCATGATAGGTAATAACTGAACAAATTTATTGTATTCTTTTAATTCTTGCCTTCCTTTTTAAATATTGAGTACAATACCAATATTGCTTTACTGCCTGAAGAAAAGCAATCCTTTTGGAGTCTTTGCATTACACAAGATTAGGACTTTTGTCACATCTATTTATACTTACCTTTAGTCATCTTAGAATATTTGGTCTGTCTTTTTCATCATCATCATCATCATCTTTACATTTCAATTCAACCTATAGTCATGAATTATTATTATCATTCTTTGCCTCCTCCTTCCCTTTTCGGATGTAATTTATGTAGAAATAAAGATGATACTCTAAAGCCAAATTGAATAGACAAAATAAACAGTATATCAGAGAAGGAGATATAGTATTCAACAGAGCAAGTATATTGGTAGTTTGTTAACATTGTGGTAGCACCCTAATTTTCCTTCTCTATCCCCACTGAATGTGTGTGGATGTGGTTGCTTAGTTTTTATTGCCTATAAGAAAATCAAAAAGGCAACATAAATTCTTCTGGATAAGGAAGTATTGAGTGATGGCTGTGCTTTTGATAAAGGAATTAAGGAGAAGTAAGGAGATAAGCCTGATTACATCTGTAAAGTGGCTCGAGTGAAAATTACGAAAAGGACCATGTGAAAGAGCTGAAGGTCAGTGACAAAAGGAGGAGAAAAAATTTTCAGAATTGTACTGCAGAAAGCAGCCTGACATGATCAGTTGCTGATATTCCTGGCTGAAGCCACTTCTTGTTTTTGTTTCTCTAAGTCTGAATTTCATTTTGGCATTGATTCAGTACAAATAAAGTCAACAATAAGTCTGTTGAACTCTCAGTCTGTTTTCATGATTTTTTTTCCTGTTCTCTTTGAGTGTTTTTCATCTCCTTTCTATCTCTGTTGAAATGTGTTTCCTTCTAGTTTGCCAGTGCCAGTTAGGTTATCACTGTATATTGTCTGTTGGCTTAGTGGGAAAGTAAATCTTGGCAAGTTAACTTGGGAGTTCTGTCAAAAAACTCGGGAGTCATTGAGTCAACTCACTAGAATCCCTTGGCTCTTTTACAAAGTTGAATAACAGTGTAACATTATGTAAACAGAAGCAAATGCCTATAAAAATATTATCACTTCAATGAATTAGAGGTGCCATTAAATACTTCAGGTTGTCTTTCCAATGGTATTTAAAACTAAAGAATATCTGCAGAAATTTCACTCAACAAAACAAGTGATCTGATACTGGAAAAGTGTCGCCTACTGATGCCTTTAAATTCACAATCCTCTGAATAAATTCAGTGCTATTTTTCAGCTATATATCTAGAAGACTTTATTCTACATTGTTAGACTACTGGCTTCTGAAGCAAGTCGCAAAGTCCACCAGGTCAGATCAAGCTTGTAGTATGTACCTTAAAAAAAATTATCCAAGATATAAGCAGTTAACTTTAAATATTCCTTTTGATCAGCATTCTGTTTAACAAAATCACAAGAAGTTCTTTACATACATTATCAATTTCTACACTGAAGAAATTGCAATTGTTGTGGAAAGAACCCAAAGCTAATCAGTACAAGATGTTTCCTTGTCCTACAGTTTCCCAAGAACCAATCTAGCTGGAATAAGCACATGGTATTGTGAAATAAGTGTTTATTCATGGGGATAAAAACCCAGGTAAATTACGAACTTTCATTTAACAGACTGGAGAAATTCCCTTTAAGGACCTGAAATTCTCAGGGAAAATCAAGGCACAACATGTCTGCAGAGGCAGGACCTTGTCTTGAAAATACTTGCTTAAACGTAGGTGGGCAAAACTCGGTGGCTTTCAAAGTGCCCCATCCCTCCCCTCTAATACAGAAAATATGGCAAGTTGGTGCTTATTTCCTGAGTGCCTGATACAGGTGCTTAAGCTAGAGCCCAGCCATAATGAAAGCCTCAATGGCCGATCGGAACTCAACACAAAACAGCAGCTAAATTGCCAGTGGAGCACTGCACTGTGCCACGCTGAATGAAACACTGAGGTTGTTCTGCAAATGAGGCATTTTTTTTAAAACTTGCATTTATTGTTTATGAACAGTGTTTTCTGACAGTCTTGGAAAAGCCTCCAAGATTTTTATTATGACCTGCTTTTATATTCCTCCCTGTAATGGATAAACTGGCAAGGAAATAAGCATCGGCAAAGGCATGTTGCTAAATGAGTATCAGTAGACATGGTCCTCAGCATATCATCCCTGTACTTTGTGAATATAATTCATCTTTATAATAAAATGTTATCTCACAGCAAGCTGTAGTGGGGCTGGAACACCACACACTAATCAGTCTGTGGTGATTGCTTGTATCAGCCTGAGCCTGCTTGTTCCGCTGCAGAAACAACAAATTTTCTATCATCTCTGGCAATTCTGGTTTATGAGTACAATTATATGTACTAGGGCGTAATGGTATTGATATAAATAAAAGTAGTAAGTTTAAACAAATCCATGCAATGGGAACTTTAATTACTCAGAAGTACAAAAATTTGTTAGCCTGTTAATAGTAACGTGAACTGAGAACTACATAAACTGCTCATGGTATTTTTCTTCCTATCTTGATTTCTTTAGAATTAGCAAAATGTTTAAATAATGTTACAGACATGGCAACTTGCTACACACAATTTATTTTGTCAGAAGATTTATAGATTTACTTATGTTAATTAGAGTTTTGTTAAATTAAATATATAAATTGTGTTAATTTTCACAACAAATTCCTCCACTATGAAGACTTCTCTAATAAGTGTTGAGGACTTTAGCCTAATTAGTGATCCTTTGGTTTTATGATTGTTTAATTTTAAATTAGCTATTTTGTGATGCACACTCATGTTATCTTGTGATAGACTGATGCTGTCTGGCTGCCAAACACCCATATGCCACTCTCATTACACCTCTTCAGTGTGACAGGGGAAAGTATAAGATGAAAAAATTGGTGAATAAATCTAAGGATAGAGAGATCACTCACCAGTTACTTTCAGAGGCAAAACAACCTTGTTTTGGGGAAGATTAATTTATTGCCAACTCAAAAAATAGAACAGGATTGAAACAAAGAACTAAAACTAAATCTGCCTTGTTTCTTCCTAAGCATAGCTTTAATTTGCCATTCATGGCTCCTCTGCTTTCTCCCTTGTCCAGGCAAGGCAGGGAGATGGGGAATAGGAGTTGCAGCCAGTTCATAATACTTCCTCTTTGCAACTCATTGCTACTTGCACTCTTTCTCTGCTCCCCTTCCCACAGGCTGCATTTTTTCATGGACTGCTCCAGCATGCTTTCCTTCCATGGGATGCAGTCCTTCAGGAACAGATTGCTTTGGTGTGGGTTCCCCACAGGGTCACAGGCTCTACCAGAAAACTTACTGCAGCATTGGATGTGCTTCCCACAGGTTCACAGGTGCTGTCAGGATTCTGCTTCAGTGCTCTCCATGGCATGTAGCTTCTTTCAGGGCATGTCCACCTGCTCCACTGTGGGGCTCTCCATAAGCTGTAGGATATCTGTTTTGTTGTCCTCCTCCATGGGGGAAAAGCAAGGGGACAGCCTGCCTCACTGAGGTCTTTCCTCCATGGGCTGCAGGGGAATCTATCCTAGTACCTGGAGCACCTCCTCCTCCTCCTTCTTCACTGATCTTAGTGTCTGCAGAGTTGTCACTGATTGACTCAGCTTTGGACAGCAGTAGGTCCATCTTGGAGCCAGCTGGAACTGTCTCTTTACAGTTTTGGGGCATTCCTTGGCTTCTTTGCACAGAAACCCTCCCTGCAGTCTCCACTGCCTCCCATCAAAATCTTGTCACATAAATCCAATACACATCCTTATGAAATTTTTTGAAGGATTGAAATATTTGTAGGCTACAATATGTGCAATGACTGAGAAAGCAGTTTTCAAAGAAGTACAACATGAGCACGTGAATCCTGTGTCAAATGCATGGAGCAATAGTAAGCATGAGAATTTGCATTAGGCACGTAGCAGAAGTAACTTTTTTTCTCTAGTGAAATATAGTGAGGATAAAGGATGGAAAAAAGTCTTTGACACTGACGTGCCTGTGGAGCACAGAGATCCTTGAGCTAATCTTCACTGAGCTGCAAAATCCATGTAGAAAAGCGAAGGGCCATGTGGCTGTACCAGCTGGTGCCCACAAATGTCTTATCCGCACATACATGCCCCACATCAAAACAACCAGGATTTGCCAGCTTTCCTGGCTTATGCTGGGCCAGTTTGCTGACAGCATCACAGGATGCCTAACAGGCTGAGCACATCCAGTAGTGACTGTGTTGCTGGGGCAGCTGGGTAAGTGTGACATGATCCATACCCTGCCTTTTGGAGGGAAAATCACACTGCTCATAGAAAAATAGAAAAATTTCATTTGGAAAAGACCTTCAATTTCAAGTCCAGCTGCAAACCTAACACTTCCACTTGTCCCAAAGTGCAACATCTACATATCTTTTACATATCTCCAGGGCTGGTGAATCAACCACATCCCTGGACACTCTGTTCAAATACTTGACAAACCTTTTGATGTAGAAAATTTTTCCTAATATCCAATCTTAACTTCCCCTGGTGCAGTTTGAGGCAACTTCTTCTCACTCTTATTACTTCTGGTATTGATTTTTGAAGCTGCAGCGTGCCTGACAGAGTGATTTTTTTTTTTTTTTAAGTTGAGGTGTCTACTTCCAAAAACTCCTTGAATTGTGCAGCTTATTCAGATATGTTTTGGAATTAAAAATATTTTATTGAATTGCACCAGAAAAAGTCACCACTGTACCTTTGTTAAATTAGTTTGATGAATCCCAAGTTCATTCTAAGTTGTGAACTTCCTACAGCTTCAGTTCTCAGAGCATTTTCACATCCAGTAATACACTTACTTACACTTATTATGCTGCCATTATATTGCCCACGTTTCATTGATGAACTTTTTTTCAGAGCAACAGCATGCTCTGGCAGATATGCACGTATTTGTCTACTGTGTCTTGTTTGCACCAGGATTTCAGACTAATCTCCAGGTGCCTCAAACTATCATTTCAATGTGAGCATCTTGGAATAGGGCTTTGTGACAAGAGGCAAATTTAGGTAAAATTAAAAGCAAATTCTAATGCAGTAACTAAATTCTATAACAGCAAATTCACAAAATCTCTTTACAGAGCTCTGTGTAGAATAGAGCAGAGATTTTTATTTTTTTTTTTTTGGTAAGGTCATGTCTGGTGAAAGGCTTTTCATGCCTTTAACTGTACATCTGTACTTCCCACAGCATCAAAAAAGTGCTACTTCAGCCTTTTCAGTCAGATGCTTCTGGGAGTAAATGGAGGGAAAGATCTCAAAAAAATATCATCTTCAGCAACATATGAACTTTGTATTGGATATTTGATCTCAATAAGGAAGATGTTAAAAGTCAATAAATTAGTCACACAGACATCTTTTCATTTCTTCAATATTATTTGGAATATTTCTAATTCCTTCAATAATCAGCTTTGGGGAGGATGAAAGATTGCTTTAAAGCAGCAGATGGGAGAACATCAGGGATGGTTTTAGAATACCTACTGCCTTTGTAAACATGCTTCTTTGATCTAATTTTGAGTTACATCACATTCCCAGAAAGTCCAATTCCAATGTTCTCTTCTCTTTTCTTTACATTAAATTACAATGTTCACAGATAAATCTATATGATTCACAGGGTATAAATAAATTGACAGAAAAAGCCCACCACAATCTTTATCTGCTGCCTAGCTATCCTTAAATGTAGCTCTGAAACATGAGTTATAGACTATAAACTTCTTGAAGAAAAGTAAGATTTTGCTAGGATGATCTCTAGAAAATGCATAATCATGGAAAATAGAGTGTTTCCACTTCCTCCGGGACATGAGTGACACAATTTATTTTAACTTAATCTTCAGAAAATGGAAACATTTTTTTTAAATATAGAATAATATACAGAAGTTTTTTTTGTTTCATTTAGCATTTGAATACTCATTCACTTTCACCTGTAGTTAAATCACATCTCATTTGATTTTACCATCTCTTTGGAAAAAAGGCTGAGGAAGACATGGTCTTCTTTGTAGGAAAATTATCAGTATTTTGTAGTATTAAAATGATTCAAAAGATAAGTTCCTTTCCAAGGCCTCCATTGAAAATATATAAACTTTAGATTTCAAAATTTTAGCTAAAGCACTCTTCAGCTTGTTGGTGTGTCTCAGATTTAAATCAAGTTTAAGGGAAGACACCCTGAAATGAGTAGTCTCCTTTGAAGAATTTCAGTAATCCCCCTGCAAATATAGGAAAATGAATGTTAATAGAGAAAAGTTTAAAAAAAACCGCAGACCAACAGTTTAACAATAGAATGATCACAAGGCTCACCCCCTTCCCCACGCAGACACACACACAGGAAGACCCAAAAATGCCCAGAGAATGGGGCAAGTGAAGAAATTCCCCTTCCTGACACATGGCATGAAATGGTGCGGACTTTCATGCTGAGGGAAGTGGAGCTTCCATGAAGGAGTTCCAGCAAGAGGCAAAATCTGGTGGCTCTCTGGGATCAACCTCTTCTCCATGGCAGGCAAATCAGCCAGGTTGGGGCCTCTTGTGTGCTTTCTCTCCCTGGCTTGGCTCCTCAAGACTTGAGGTTGGAAGAGGGTGACGCTGCTCCTGCTGGTCCTGCTTCTCTGGTCCTGGAACAGCAGCTCTTCAGTTCACATCAAGATGGCTAATAAGTTGCTGCTGCAACTCCTTCAACCCAGAGAAATCAAAAGCTTTCTTGCCTGCGCCAACAAAACTAAGCTAAGCCAAGCAAAGCTGAACTGCACAGCAGCACAGAATGCCTGGGCAGGGAGGCTTAGAAAAATGCCCATGAAAGAGCTCAAAGCTTCCCCCTCCCTGGCGCCACACGGACCCGGCCCTGGGCCTTAAAAATACAGCAGCCATTTTTGGGGAATAAAGGGGAGGATCACAGAAGAGACTATCATAATGTATCACTTCAATATATGGTGTCACTTCTGCAGGTGTGAACATGCTGGAGCAGTCAACAGATAAAGCTATTTAAGCAGCAGTTAATGTGGGGGGCTACAAAGATGACGACAATACCCCATCTAAGAACATCTGTGGTGGGTTGACCTTGACTGTATGCCAGGTGCATGCCAAGCCACTATGTAATTTTTGTCACTTCCCTCCACAGTTGTACAGGGGAAGGAAATAAGATGGGAAACACCAAAACAAAGCAAGTAAGCAAAAAATTATTATGGGCTGAAATATAGGCAGTTTACTAAAGGAAAAGTGAAGGTTATGCTCATAAAAGCAAAGGATGAAAAAATCCCCAACAATGAATATTTTATTCCCCACTTCCCATCAACAGGTATTGTCCAGCCACTTCCTGGGAAGCAGGGCTTTGACACACACAGTGGTTGCTTGAGAAGGCAAGCATTATAAATAATGAATGCCTCCCTTCCTCCTCCTTTCTCTTAGTTTTTATGTCTGAGCAGATGTAATATTGTATGGAACATCCTTTGTTCGGTTGGTATCAGCTGCCCTGTCTGTGTCCCCTCCCAGGATCTTGTCCATCCCTAGCCTGCTGGTAAGGGTCAAACCTTGTTGGAGGGACAGAGCTGAGGCTGTGCCATCCCTCCTCAGCAGGAACCAAAACAGTGGTGTGTTTTAAACACCTTCCCAACTACCAGTGCAGAGCACAGCACTGCGAGGGCTGCTGTGGGGAAAATGAACTCGTCTCAGCCAGACCAAATCTAGCCCCATACACATCCTTAGCTGTGATAATGACATAAGGCATGATTCCCAGCAGCCAGTAGAGCAGCAGTTCCTGAGATGTTGAAGACTTGACCCAGTAGAAGGTACAGAAGGAGGCTGCAGCCCTGCAAGGCTCAAGCTGCAGGAAGCTGTGGAGTCTCTCTGAGGCTAGGGAAGTTTTATTTGCCTCCAGGATGTCTGCAGCTGTTAAGGAGTTGTGCTGCTTAGTGAAGGAGCTCCAGGTGGAGAGCAGCAGTCTGGGTCTCATCAGGGAAGATGAGAGAGATATCACCCAGTTCTTCTCTGAGACCCTACTGTTCAAGAACCCAAACTGCCCACTGTTGCAGGAGAGTCTGTGCCTGTCAGGTTGGAAAGAAGAAAATCCTTTAATAGCAAAGACTGAAAGCTGGTGACTTCAGACACCAGGAGAAAGACTCCTGCTAGAGCTTAAAATTTGCAGTTACACGGTAGATTGAGTGCTCTCTGAGCTGATGAGCAGGGAGTGTTGACCAATGAAGCACTCATTCTAGCTGGCCCTGAGCCATGCAGCAGAACCAAGAGAAAGTGGTGAATGACAGCAGTGGGAGACTCCCTGGGGAGAACAGCAGAGGTCCCCATCTGCTGGCCTGATCTGTCATCTAGGAAAGTTTACTACTTTCCATATCTGTCTTTCAGACAGATTTGTAGAAGTGCTGCCAAGGTTTGTCTGTCACTCAGACCTGCTGCTCTTTTGTGTGGGCACTGACAGAACTGTCAGGGGAAATCTGGATAGTATGGAGCATGACTCCATGGCCCCGGAGAGGGTGATCAAAGATATTAGGGAGCAGGTCTCCTTCATCCTGTTGGTGGGGGGGAAGGAACCTTCTTTCTGATGACTGATGACTACTTGGAGGAAACCAAGATAACAACATTTTCACCTGGAAAGGAATAACCCTACGTCCCAGTATAGGCCAGGGCTGGAACAGACTGGAAATATCTTTTCCAAGACATTCTATGGTTTGGTGACTAACAAGCTGACCAAATGTCAATGCACCCTTGCAGCAAAGGTCAACAGCATTTTGGGAATACATCAGGAAGAGTGCCAGCAGGTTGAGGGACATGATCCTTCATCTCTACTTAGCATTAGTGAAACTACATCTGGAGTGTTGTGCCCAGTTCTGGGCTCACCATTGTAAAAAAGATAAAGAGGAGCAAGTCCAGTGAAAGGCAAAAAAGATTATTGAAGAACTGGAGCATCTGTCATATTGGGAGGGGCAGAGAGCACTTGACTGTTGAGTCTGGAGAATGACAAAGTGAGAATGATTTTAGCAATGATTTTAGCAATGTGTATAAATCCCTGATGGAAGAAATTAAAAAAAAAAAAAAGGGATGGAATCTTCTCACTAGTTCTGAAGAAAAGAATATGAGTCAATTGACACAATCTAAATGTGGAAAATTCCATCTACACAGGAAAAAATTTTCCTGAAAAAAATTTGTTAAAATTATTAATTTTTTAGAGATGAGTGAATAATATGTGTTGTTCTGGAATCTGATTTTAGTGTAGAAGGGACCTATCAAGAGACAATTTCATAAAAAAGTCTTACACCAGAAAAATTCCCTTTCAACAACTAAATTTTGGTACTTTTCTCTTCCCAGTGAGTCTAGTGTAAATCTGGAGGGAGCATAATGAAGATAAAGATATAATTTCATATTGATACGTGCATAAGGGAAAATGCAATGCTGCCAGTACGCAGCGTCTGATTCTGGCTTCCTTACTTGGTTGCAGAGTGCAGAGTGTGGATCTAAAAGGTCTCTGCCCCTGGGTTGTCTGGCTCCTCTAAGCAGAACTTTTTTTCTTTCATCCTTTTACACTATAACTCTTTGTGAAAAGAATAAGTTGAGAATGTCAGGGGTGTAAATGTCAACTCAGAAAAAAGTGTAAATATTGATCAGATCCTTGGCATATGAATGTGGCTCAGAGATGCAGAATTTCTTTTTATGCTTTCTCACACAGCTCTTGTTCACACTGGCCAGATCTGCAAGCAATCCAGTGGAATTTCTTGAATAGTATAAGGGCTCAAGGATATAGCCTGTCATATCTCATGAAATTTCTTTCAAGTTTTGATTATTAGGACTTTATACCGTTCATTAAAATTTTTGAACTATTTGTCATTACTGTTAGATGGCATCAATAGTGACACTTGCAACTTAGCTGAACCTGGCTGATTTTAATAACTTAAAAAAAAAAAAGGAAGTATGGTATGTTTTTTCCTACCTATGCATATTGGACTCTAGCTAGCAACATTCACAGCCAGGTATAAAAGACAATGGTGTACAATAACAGGAAAATAACAGATGTTGAGTCATTGACTCATCATTCAGTCACCATATGTATCCCTTACAGAAAACTAAATTTCTTTGATTCAGTTTCTCATTGTACTTCCCTCATATCCCTAGATCATCTGGAGTGGTTTTTTTTTTGTTTTTTGGTTTTTTTTCTGGGAGATTGTTCCACTGGACATTTACATAGATGTACATTCACATTCTATGATGAACCATATGGTAATAATGGAGAACATTCATTCCATCAATGTTCAAAAAATAGATTTCTGATGGTAAAACCTATAGGACTTGTGATTATTGCAGGTTGGCTGACTGTTTAACGAGTCATTTTGGTTCCTTGAAGACTCACAACATGCCAACACTAACTGCATCCAACCATAAAGCAAATAATAATTTGATTCACTCACACACATATGTGAAATCAGCTGTTGTTTTCATTGAAGATTCATTTAGACTGTCAACCAAACAACATGAAATTCTAAGATTGGCAGAAGGACAAGTCAGAGAAGAATAATATAAATAAGCATTTAGGAAAAAACTGAATATGATAAAAAAAGGTTAAATATAAAAAATTAGAGCCGTTGACAAATATTGCAGTATGATAGCACAACAGAGGGAAGTGAACATCCATTTTTTAGTCAGGATTGGAGATATTAGCAAAACCTGGAAGTTGCAGAACAGTGTCAGAATATATTCTTGAAGATGTCCCTCAGCAAAGCAGAGATTCCTTAGAGACTCTTTCCTGCTGAGGATGTCAATGAAATATCTGATAATAAATTCCCTATTGTTCATCCCATTCTCACTTTATTAGAAACACATAAGCATGGAAAGGTACACACGTGTAGGTATTTAGGTACTTTTATAGATATTTATACACAGACACAGGTGCAGACACACACACACCCTAGCAGCAATTGTCACACAAGCAAACAAGAATTTATTACCTAATTTTAATGACAAGTGGAGGCCTAGCTTCCTTAAATTTCTTTGAATAAAATCTCAAATAGCATTATCATGTTGGCAAAATACAAATTAATAATCTGTTTGAAAAAATAATTAACTGTATTTTTAAGCAACAAAAGAGGTTTTGTCAATTCACAGTTCTGCTTAACTCATATAGTTTTTCTATAGGAAATGTGTCAAATTAAATTTAGTTTCTAAAGTCAGCAGTCTGTACATTTACCTGCATATTTTCTTCTGTTGTTACTTTAAATGAAAGCTCATCTGTGTACTTCTGAAAGATAAAGCATAATACATGTGACACAATTTAAAATATCAGGTTGGAAGTTATTGTTACATTGATGGGGCATGGTGTACCTGATATGCTTTTTACTGTTTATGACCAAACCTGCTGTGCGAGAACAGTTTTTTGAAGATGCTGTTTCTAATTTGTCATAACTTTTGAGCAGATTCACAGGACAGCATATCCCAGGGGCTGAGAGATAGACTTATTAATAAATCTTACAAGCATTTAAACAAAAATTCTTTCTGAACTGGGCTGTCTGTGTGACATTGGCAGAAAATTCATGCAATTTGCTATTTACAAGATAATGTGCTCTTCCATCACGGCTCAGCATCTTCTGTTTTAAGGATCCTTGAAGTCAGGATGTGAAGGCTGCATTAGGTGAAAAAACATTTTACAACTGGATGTTGCAAAGAATGTTTTTGTCAGACCTCATTGTGAACTGCTGCCTCGCGGAGTAGGCAGTTATAAATGACATCAGTAAATAAATGGAGTAAAATGCAACACATGAATAAGTGTTTAGCACTTCTTAGAAATATGATCAGCTTCCTACTACTGAAGAAATAAAACAAGTATATGACAGATCATTTCTTGAGAAAGAAGAATCATATTACAGAATAGCACTGTACCACAAATACATTCTGGAATATCTTTTAATTTTTTACTTTTCTTTTTAATGAAAGGTGGTAAGTCTTTCAGTATTTTCTTCAATCCATGGGATGTGTAGTGAATATTGAATACATAATACCGGATGAGATTTCTTACTTTTGTATGCATATGTTTAAACCTTAGATATCTGAAGTGAGATGGAAAGATCCCTCTATTATCAAATCAGAAGTTATGAACATGCCTAACTGAGATCCATTTAACTGGAATCCTTGCCCTCCTTCACAAGAATAGAACCATGTCCTAGAGAAGATTTCTATCCATTAACTTAAAGACAGGATAGGATGAAAAGTTCTGACTTTCAATCATCTACAATAAAGGCAGGAAAATCCAACAGGTTATGTCAAAAACTAGCTGATTTAAAAGATCAATTCTTAGCAGTATTGTGTGATTCAGTAACAGTCTTAATATATTATGGAATTCTGAAACTTCTGGAAAAATAAAAAGTCTCATGCATAAGAAGCTTTTTAAAGTTTTTGGGGGTTTTTTTTTTGTTTGGTTTTTTTAGGTTTTTGGGGGTTTGTTTAATGATTATGTACCAAAGATTATAATGTTGATGATTGGATGGAGATGGTGAGTGGAAACAAGATCTTGCTTAATTTGTTGTCTTCAAGAATAAATCCAGAATTTTAACTGAAAACCAAAATAACATTTTTTAAAATGCATAAGGGGGAAAGATAGTTTCATCAAATACTTTAAGAGACTTTGTAATTCCTTGCTGCAAGACATGAGGAGATCAGAAAGATGAAATAACTGTTAGTTACTCCTTTTACTCAACTAGAATGGGATCAGGCAGACATTTTTGCCAAATAGATTTCAGTTGAGAAAGACTGATATATTTTCTTCAATCCCTTCAAGATAAATAATAAAAGTATTGGGGTCCTCTCAGGCTACAGGCTCTACTCACATCAATATTGTTTCAAAAGAAGGTGTTTTGTAAAGTTAAATTTGCAGGATGTTTGGTCAAGATTCAAGCAAGTGAGATTTCTACATCTCTTTTTGCAGCTATGAATACAGACATGTTTGTGCAGACAGATCTTAGACACTTAAAAGTCTATCATTTTCCATAGAGAGGAATTATTTTGCATAATTAGAACTGATGTCTATTCACTGGAAGTTGTTTTTTTACAGTAGAAAATTATTTGAAAGAAAAGAGGGATTCTAGGGCTCTTCAGACAGACAACAATTTCTTTTTTTTTTTTTTTTTTGTGTCCTTATGTCAACCTTTTTCTCGTCTTTGCTTATTTCTGTTTTGGTTTGTTTGTATGTTTGTTTGTTTGTTTTCACCTCTCATTCAGTGTCAGAAAAAGGAGCTGGACAATTTAGCAAAGGACAGCAGAATTGAATACTTACAGGGCAAGAAGGAGTGGAAACACTATGAGGATGTTAAGGCAGCATCCTTGACAATGTTAGTTACAAAACCTGAATATTAAATCACTCTGAGAAATCAGAAATTTTTCATCTTTAAAGCATGATCTTTTGATATCTAATTGCTAGGTGCATAATTGCCAAGGTTACAAGACAACATTCTTTACTTAAAAATATCTCCTTCACTATATAAGGTGTTTCATTTCTGATCTCAGTGGAATTACACATTATATCCATAGTCATTATTTTGCTTATGAACCTCAAAGCCTCACAATGTTGCCTCTATTTTGCAAGCAGTATCTTTAAGTGGGTTGTGTTAATTGTGTCTTGAGGGCTGATAAGCAGATGTGTCTTACATTGTGGCCAGTGAAGAGAATTTTGCATTCTTACCCAACTGTGTTTGGTTCATACTAAAGCAAAATTACTGAAAGTTGTATTTCCAACAGGTGTATGTCCTTCCCGTGCTGGGGACCCCAGAGCTGGACGCAGTACTCCAGGTGAGGTCCCGTGAGAGCAGAGCAGATGGGCAGAACCATGTCCTGTAACCTGTTGGCCACTCTTTGGATGTGATCCAAGATGCGATTTGTTTTCTGGGATGCAGGTGCATGTTCCTGGTTCATGCCCAGTTTTTTATCCATCAAAACCTCCAAGTCTTTCTCATTAAGACTGCTCTCAATCTGTTTATCTATTGTATTGAGAACAGGGGTTGCTGTGACCCAGGTGCATCACCTTGCATTTGGCCTTGTTGAACCTCATGAATTTCCCATGGGCCCCATTCTCCAGGCTTTTCCAGGTCCCTCTGGATGGCATTCCATCCTTGAGGTGTGTCAACTGCACTACTCAGCTTGGTGTTGTCTGAAAATCTGCTGAGGGTCCTCCACTGCGTGTTACACTAAGGAATGTAATAAACAGAGCAGGTCCCAGTACTGACCTTCTGACACAACTCATCACTAATTTCCCTCCGGACACGGACCATAACCCTCTGCATGTGACCGTCCAACCAATTTCTTATCCACCCATCAAACACATCTCTCTCCAGTTTGAGAGAAGGCTGTTGTGGGGGACCATATCAAAGGCTCTATAGATGTACAGAAAAATAGCTCCTGTGGCTCTTCTCTCGTCCACTGATGCAGTCATTCCATCGTAGAAAGACACTGGGTTGGTCAGGCAGGACGTGACCTTGGTAAAACCATGCTGGCTTTCTTGAATCATAGCAAAGCTTCTAGAAGGCTTTAATGAAGGTTCCGGGATCTTACCTGGCACAGAGGTGAGGCAGAGAGGTTAGTAGTTCTCAGTTGGCCTAAGTATAGAGAAAAAGAAATTTGGATCCCATCCATGCACTTCTAGCTTTCCTTCCTTTTAATATAGCCCCTGTAAAATCTGATTTTCAGATGTTTTTTCTGTGTTTAGTGGTTCTGTCAGTTAATTTAACAGTAAATGCTTCTTTATTTGTGTTTATTATCTTTTTACTTTTTAGTGCACAGTCAGATTAAGTTAATTTGTAGGAATATATTGTCCTTTTCTTCACTTAAAAGCTACACTACAGACTGAATGTAATGATTTCACTTGACTGTAATGCTTGAACTACTTTATGCTCCTGTGCTTAATGCAGCTCTTGATTTGTATGATTCCTTTCAGAATTTTGTGGCAGCTTGACTTTGAATGTGGCTGAGAAGTCAGATTTATTTTCACTGCAACAATCTGCCACAGCATTTTGTGTGTGTTTTTCTTTTGCCAAGTACACAGCTTTCATGTTCCCCCCCCCGCTTAAAGGAATGGCTTTGAAAACAACTGGCAGTTTGCAGCCCTGGTATTCAGTGTTTCAGTTCTGGATTTTTAAGCTGGTTATATTCTCTTTTTATGCTTAGAGCTACTGAACAGTTTAAAACATAAGCTGTAGCAGTCAGTGAGCTCTATTTTCAGTAGATAAAAAAATTAAAAACAGAGGAGAAACAGGAAGAACGAAATGTTAATTTCCAGTGTCCTCTGCTACTTTTACTATTAGTTTCATATTACTGAACAATACTTTTTGAAGACAATAATCTTTAACATTTAAAAAATCTTTAAAAAATCACACAGACCCAAAAGAATTAAATTATTTTTAATTCTGAAAGAGAATTTCAGTGAAATTGGCCTGTTAATGGAAAAGCAGAGAAGCAGTAGCACATAACAAGAAATTTTTACAATGATTTTGAATATGCTTGTTGCTTGTGCATGATTTTTCTTAAGCAGCTGGAAGATAAGATTGACACCTTCATTCATCACTGTGCAAGCATGTGATAGCAGTTATGAGGATGAAAGCATTCCTTATTTAGTTCTATCCCATTGTCAGCTCCAGGGATCTTCTACTTATTTTCTCTATATTTTTTTTCTCTTTTACTTAAAGCAAAGAACAGTAAATATTTCACTCCTAGCTGGTTTTACACAAAATCAATGTGAAAGTCAATATTTCTATATAGTTAAATATGTATATAATTTTCAAGTCAACACTTTTAATGGAGGCCATTTAAATGTTAACAGCTAAACATATCTGGGAATATCATGGGAATATTTCTGTGATTGAGATTAGTTTTCTGTGCTGCAAATTCTTCCTGCCTCTCTTTTAGCAGCAGCATGATAAGCCTACAAAAGCAAAGGTGTTAATTTAAGCTGTTGCTCATGGAAGGCCTCAGCCCTTGGAAAGGTCATTTTGAGTCATTTTGTAAAATTTTTTGAACAGTTTTATTAAACTAATAGGGAAACAGAAAGTTCACCTATATACTCTATCAGTTTCAATTCTAACATGGTTAGTTTCCAAGTCTAGTCCTTTTTATCAGCTAAATTCTAGACACAATAACATAAGTAGGAGTGTGGCCCTAATTTCCAGTCTCTTTCATTTGCTTTGTAAAGTCAAGTGTATGTGTGTGAAACCATGATGAGGACAGCTGTGAAATATTATCAGTCATTCGAGTGTACTGCCAGGAAAAAAAGAGAAAATAAATATTCTCAAGTTTCAAGGGACATGGAACACAGTTTGATGTGAGCCTTGCCACCGAAACTGTAGATGACTTGATATAAAATATGTTTACTGAATGCAGTAATGAAAATCCTTACCAACTCAATTCAGAGGATTAAAGATTAATCATGTCACATTAGAATAAGAGTAGCTTTTATTTCCCTCTCACTTTACTCTTGAGTTTTCAAAGTGTCTTATGTGAACAACACCAAATAGTATATGTAATCTAGACTACTATTTCTGTTTCTTCCACATATCAAAAAGTTAACAGAAAACAAACAAACAAAAAAAATCCAATCAATAAAATATTCAGTGAATCAATCAAAAACCTAGTGAAATAAGAAAAAAGGACAAGCTTTTTTTTTTAGAAAAAAAAATCCAAACAGGTTGGAAATTTTTTTTTCTTTGAATATTCCTTTTGAAAAAAATAAGCTAATTAAATTTGGATGTGTTATTTAAAAGAAAATATAAGCAGAAAAGTAAACCTAATTTTTTCATTAGTATAGTCATCCTTATGATTGAATTATAGACAGTAGTAGCTAGGTTTTGCTTCTAGTCTTTTCAACAATTTACTTCAAATGCAGGATTTGAAGCTTTATCTTACTTGCCTTTTTCAAAAGAGCTCTCAGTTAGAAAAAAAGTTATGAAAAGTTTTCTTTGAGGATCTTTGGCTCCACCTTGTGTCCTTTGTGTTTTCCTAAAGAAGCTGGTATACCATGACAAAATGTGAAAGAAAAATATGGATGAAATTTTCTGCTTAAACTTAGAGGGAAGTTTAACCATTGGCATGTGTCATGTTGGATTTGACCTCATTTTCCACTAAGGAGCGATGAAACACAGATAGTATGTTTTCCATTTTTTAATAATTACAGTATTTAAAAGACAGCAACATTTCAAACTGAGACATACATAAACCACTCGGAAATGTTTTCTATGTATACTAGTAAACACATTATTTACTGGAATAAATCTTCAATTGATGTGAGTGAATTGTTGAATTTAAGTGGAGTTTGACAAGGGAGATAGGAAAAGTAAAGTGTCAATAGCAATGTGCTCTGCTCATTTAGGGTTGTGCCTAAAGAATCCAGTTTTACAAATTACTGTTTCAGATTCAGCTAGGCTGAAGTCAGTTTTATGAAAACCCATGTCTTTTTTTTATGTTCAACTGTACAGAAATTCTTGCTCCACAAAAGGAGCATATGAAGAAGAAGTGTCTGGCCTAACATTAAACAAAGGTTTTTCAGATAAGTCACGCAAAGGATTTAATGTATCCTAACATGAAATCTGTATCCTAACTTTTTATGTCTTTCTGCTTCTCTTTAAAGTTATACTGACAATTATGTGCTGAATAATAACTGCTAGAACAGCAAGTGGTATGTAATGAATGGGAATATTTCATAGAGCCATCTTTCTAAAATCAATCAGTCTTTCCCTCTTCCCTTTTAGGTACTAACACCAGGAACCAGTTGGGAACCAGTTGGGGTGGGGGGGGGAAGGGTTACCCTGTTAGAAATGAATGCTAAACTTTGCTGTTTCATCCATGTGACTTGTCTTATGGTGCACATCAGATCATCCAGAGTCCTTCAATGAATATCAGAGATACCAGATAAGAGTTCGGGGTTTTGGAAATTTCCCTTCTGAAATTTTTAGAAGCCATGCTATGTGAATTGTGTTTCCCAGAGGAGCCAGTAATGACCTCAGGAAAGAGTAGTATCTCAAGTGTTCTAACTCACTTGGTGTATGCTAAGTGTAATTGATTACATGGAACAAACATAGAGGAAAAGAACATTTTAGTTTACACCCTAGGAAGAAATTGAATGTGTATGCAATAAACAAAGTAATCTCTCTGTTTTCTCAGCTTTCTCTATTAATTTCATTTCTTGCACTATTTACTCAGCTATCTCCATTTACTCAACTTTTGTTCTTCAGTTAATTCTAAGAAATTATTAATTTTGGGTTGGTGTTTTGTGGTTTTTTGGGGTTTTTTTGGGTTTTTTTTGGTTGGTCGATTTGGGGATTTTCTTCCCTCTTTGTCTTATTTAGAAATTTTTCTTGGGCAAGACATGCTACTGAGAATTTATATAAGCTTTTCTTCCCAAAAAACTGAGATGTCAGATTTGGTTCCATGATTTGTACAAACATTCACCTGTTTTTTCTTGCTGTTTTATTTATTTGGTTTGGGATTTTAATGCATGGTTACTGCCCTATATCACGGAAGAGAAGAATTTTCCCATCTGAACTTTTATCAACCAAACTATGCCATAATTTTTAATGCATAGATTTTTGTTTTACACCCATGTTAAGGAAGGACATATTGAAAATAATTGCATTGACTAGAGTACTGCATAACCATTACAAAGTTAAGCTCAATCAGAGAGAAAAAATGAGTGCTCTGTAAGACAAGAAAGAATAAAAAGGAAAGAATAAGTGAATAAAAGAAAAAAAAATAAGTGAGTGCTCTGTAAGGCAAGAAAGTAAAGGATATGTAATTTTCCTCAAAAAGACATATTTTTCTTCCCCCAGACCACCTCCTCCCCCTATTTTTCTTCTCCCAGACCTCCTCTTCCCTGGGATCAGAACAACTATTGTCTTCTCTGAAGCAGAGGAAAAAGAAGGACTCAGCAAACTGCCATGCAGTCCAGAACATGGGACCTTATTATTGATATTGCTGCTTTTTTTGGCTTCTGTTAAAGAGCTGTCATTTCCTGATACACAAGCCACAGATTGAATGCTGATCACCGTGGTAGCTACAGACAGATGTCTGTGAGAATAAATCAGTCTGGTGTACAGTTTTTCAGTGACTTTCAAGGGCTCAAATGTTCAACATTTCTGGTTTAAGGTCAATGGAATTTGGCTTAACTGTTCTTTTTCCTCTTCTAACCACACAGTTTGTTTTCTAGCTTGTACAACTTCAGACTTGCTCTCAGTCATAAGAAGGAAAGTTACAATATAGTAAGGTATTTTGAGCTTGATTTTATTAAGAGCCGATTACTACAAGGCACGTTAGAAAAGAGACTGCTAGTAATAGTGCCACTCTTTCTTATGGGCATACTGAGAATGCCAAGACTTCACATCTTGCCTAAAAGTCAAAAGACAGAGACACCACACTCAATGCTAGTCCCTGGTCTGTTGATCAAATCAGGAAGAAGTCGGGAAAAGTCAGAACCAGAGAAAGCAATGACCAAAGCAAGCTCCATAAAAAATGAAGAACTACATTATGACAGAATCACAGAATATGCTGAATTGGAATGGACCCACAAGGATCATCAAGTCCTGCTCTTGACCCTGCACAGGACCCCAAGAATAACACCACCTGTCCAAGAGTGTTGTCAAAATGCAACTTAAACTCTGTCAGGCTTGGTTCTGTGACTACATCCCTGACGAGCCTGTTCCAGTGCTCAGCCAGCCTCTGGCTGAAGAACCAAAACCTTTTCCTAATATCCAATCTAAACCTTCCCTGACACAACTTCAGGCCACTCCCTCAGGTTCTCTCACTGGGCACCACAAAGAAGAGATCAGTGTCTTTCCCTCCTCTTTCCCACAGGAAGAATTTGTTACTGCAATGAGGTGTCCCCTCAGTCTCCTCTTCTCCAGGCTGAAGAGACCAAGCGACATCAGGTGGTCTTCATACGACTTCCCCTCAAGGCCTTTCACCATCCTTTTGACACTTTCTAATAGCTTGATATATTTCTTACATTGTTGTGCCCAAAACTGCGCACAATACTCAAGCTGAGGCTTCCTCAGTGAAGAACAGAGCAGGACAAACCCCTCCCTTGCCTGGCTGGCCATGCTGTGCCTGATGCCCCCAGGGACAGGGCTGACCCTTCTCGCTGCCAGGGCACTGCTGACTCACGTTCAACTTTCTGTCAACCAGGACCCCCAGGTCCCTTTCCATGATGTTGTTCTCCAGCATCTCATCCCCCAGTCTGTCTACGTACCCAGGGACAAAGCAAATCAATTCAGACTTGAAGTCCATCTAATTTAAGTTGGGTTGTTCACAACATTCAAAGCCAACACTTTGTATACTCAGCTTAATTCACTGACACAGTTTTATTGTGAATGAAGGCTATTCAGATAGGAAAATAAGTAGATTTTGATTATACTCAGTTAAGGATCAAGCTCAGTCGTGATCAAAGAGCGTCAATTACCTTACATATATTTTCCTGGTAAAATTCAAGAAAATCATTAGAGTCTACTTCTATGTCTCTTCTAATAAGCTTTGGCAAAATTTTCAATTAATTAACAATATAATATTCATATTCTTCTATCATGAAATAAAAGCAGAGCTCAAGGAGGTGATTTCTAAGCGCATGAATACTATGATTGCAAATATCTTATTTGAGATTGTCACTAGTGATCATTTTTTAAGATACTGTTGAAATGGTTAATGGTATCCATATGGCTGTCAGAGATCCCTGAGTCTCCCAGGGGCTTGAAGCAGAATATTTCCTACCTATTTCTTGATGTTTCTTAAGGACATTGGCAACTTCTACTCTCTCAAGTGAAGTCCTACAAATACACATACTCACAAAAGAATCTAGTGAAATGTATCTCTAAATAAAGTAATGCTGATTTTGTCTATGAAATACCCAAAATATAAGCCTTTAAAGTAAATCTCCCTTTTGCCCACTATGTTGTCCCCTCCTCTTAAATTCTTCTTTCCAGCCCAGGCACTTTCAGAGGTTTTTGTAGTTGAAACAACTGAAATGCAGACATCTAAGGTTTGGTTTCTAGTCCTGTGGGCAGGTCTCCGTCTTCTTAAGCACTTCCAAATTGCTGAACTCTAAAGTCTTTATCAGCTCCTATGTTCAAGTATACCCCCAACAATGTCCTAACACTGAGAAGACCTGGATTCCCACCAAACAGGTTTAAATGGTAGGGTCTTCAGGAAGAAAATCCAGTCATAAGCAGCAAAATGGTGTCTTGACATGCTACAGATGTCAAGCAGAAATATCTCAGAGTACAGCAGTGTTTGAAATGTCTCTATATTGTTGCTTGTCCTGCCTGTTCCAATCTGTACTTCATAAAAGTTCTAAAGGGGAAAATATTTCAAAGATCAAACTATTTCAAGGTTCTTCCCCAAAAGGCTTTAAAAGGCCCTTAAAAACACCAGGGAGTAATGGGATATGAGGAAAGGTCATCAAATTAAGGGGAAAATCTTGTGAAGACAATAAATGAGGGTTAGGAATAAATTCTCACTTTTCACAGTGCCATGAGGTCACAGCAACAAAGGACTGTGGCCAGGAGTTGTGTTGTGGCCTGTCCTCTAAGGTGTTCATATGAGATATTGTAAGGAGACTGAGAAGTACAAAAAGTTTCTTCACTAGAAACTTATTCAAGAAAATAAAGGCTGGAGAAAGAACTGCAAAGGGATCTTTCAATATTCATCAAGAAAATGGCACATTAAGTTCAGTTTAGATAAAATAATGGCATGCACTTGAAAATGGACAGTCCAAAATGTACACTTTTAATGATGCACTCTGAGCTAATTATGAGAACACAGGAATTAGATCCTTGGGGAATAAAACAAACAGCTTATGCTACCTTCTGTTAAACAAATAATTTGTGTTAAAACAGACAACTTTCCCTATCAAAAAAAGTAAAATATTTAAGTTTCTGAGGAAGATTTTTGAAGTTGTTCTTCAGATGCACAACTTTGTTTATAATTATGCCTTGTCTCTGACACCTTTTGAGTGAACAGTTAACTTCAGAAGGTTAGTATCGTGTAGGTTACTTCCCAGTCAATGGCAAGGAAAGCTTAGCCATCTTTTGTTCAAGCTCATTTAACTTTTTGGAGCCTAAGATTTCCCTCAGAAAACTGCAAAATAAGCAGTGTCAGCCAATTATTCAAGTTAAGTGGGCAGTAAGAATGCATCATTTACTTTTTAGCCTTCATTAAGCCTGAGCCAACTGTCTCTCAGAGGTGGTACTAAGGGTGTTGCCTAGCAAAGGATAGCAAGTAAGGAGGAGAAGGTAAAGACAGACCCAGTCATCCTATGGCCAGCTTGGAAACAGAATCTAATCATATATGGGAAAATTTTATAAATTACAGAGGATATTTGGGTAACCAATTACTGTTGACTTACTTTCAGAAAAGGGTGGCCTAATTTCAGAGAATGAATATAACATCACTGTTTAGAGTTTTGAATTTAGCCTATATGAACATATTGCTTTATTGCAAGAGTGCAAGAGACTGGGCAAATTAGGAAAAAAAAAGGCATAAAACCTGTTGATGTGATTTTGCAATTTTTTTTTTTAATTTTTAAAAATAATTTTTATTTTTGTAATGAAAACAATTTTGGCTGAAAAATGCAACTAAATTTTATCAACACAAGATTTCAACTTTTGAAATATTGCTTTGAGAAGTAGTCATGTACAGAAATTAAAAAAAAATCTGATAGAAATTGGTTGCACTGGGTTTCAAAATTATTTAAGTAATTTAAAGGCTCACAAATTCTACAAAAAAACCACATTTTTTATGCTCTTACAAGGAATGAAAAAAAAAGCATAGTATTGTAATCAAATATATAGAAACTGTATAACTAATGTTTTGTCTGGAAATATACTTCAGTGTGTTAAATTCTTTTGAGTGGTTGTCAATGCAGTTTCAAATTTCTTTTATGGTAGTTATGCTTGATTTGATATATTGATAATGAAATTTCAGAGATGGCTCTCTGCTCTGAGATGCCAATAAATAGGAATGGTACCTGGGACTTCAGCAGGTTTACATAATCACAAAACTGGAATCAAATCCAGACAATTATGCCAAAGAAACAAAATTTGTTTACATTGTCTTGTTGTTTGGCTGACAGCAAAATGTTTGTCTGTTTTGCCACTTATACATACCACATTCAGTGAAATAATTTTCTTTTTTTTTGTAATCAAATTAATTTCTTAGAATAGTCACAATGGTCATTGGAAAGTAAGGGATGCCAAATGCTGGAATACTTGTCTTGTGCCTGCAAAAGTTAATGTTCTTCCACCTGTTAATAACAGGAAAAATGTAATATGGAGAGTAATGTAATTAAGGAGCAAAACAGATGGTATCTTCAGTGAGAAAATTATCCAGAGCTGTTGAATCCTAGAGCGTGGATTAACTCTTGTTCATGATGAGGACACTACTCCAGCAAACTTGGATGTGTAAAATTAAATATTGCACATGTTGACTCAGCTGCTCAGCCAGAAGCAGGGGCAAAAGCTTTCTAATGAAACCAGGTCCAGGTCAGGAAATGCTGGCAAGAATAATTTCTAGGCATTTCAGGCAAGAATACGGATTTGAGACTTTGCTTTGCAGATCTCTGGCCATCCAGTGCTGTGATGTCTTTGATCTTTTGTGAGTCCAGGATATTTTTGGGTTGTTGCATTCTTTCCTGTCTGCAGAGGTTGATCACTGTTGTGGTCCCACTATGGGAGTGGAGGCTTGGCACATTCTAACTGTCTTTAGGACAAAATCTGCCATTGGAGGCTGGAAGATGTAGAATTCAGTTTATGTATTTGTAGTATAGCCTGGGTACTGTGCAGTATATTTTTTCTTACAAAGATGATAGCTTGTGTTTGTTTGCAGTTTTGAGGTCTGGGTCAGGTAGGTTGCAGAGTCTGATCCTGTCCTTTTTGCGACTAAAGACACTCAAAAAAGAAGATTATGTAGTACAATATAGGGTAGCCAGCAGTGTGATAAATCTATAAATGCGGCAACATGCAGCATGAGTGAGGAAATAGTGTGGACAAAAACACATGAATGATTTTTCATTTGAAGTGGCAGAAAACCATGGCCTAAAGCTCAGATTTCCTTGTCCCCCTATTGCTACTTTTTCTTGTAAAAAAGCATAGCTACTGCTGCATCCTCTGTATACAAAATACATTCAGTAATCCAACCCCATTGCTAGGAAATTAAGATTGTAAATTATTAATGAACTGTGTGCTTGGCCTCTTGCAAACTCACTTGATCTCTCCTCACACTCAAGGGGAAGCTGTATAGCTGTGGGTAGAACAGAGCTGAGCCCAAGACAGGAATGAGCTTGGAGCACAAACAAAGCATCTGTGTCCAAAATTAACTTGTGTTTGCCTGCCAAGGAAATTGTGAACAGTATGATACCACAGTAAGGAAGAAACAGCTTGGTTTTGGCATTAAAAAGGCAAAACAAAACAAGATGCTTAACAGACCTATTATAGTTTTCATAGGACGTGATGTTTTTCATGCCTGTGATTCCTGTATTTCTATTGGAAATATAGGATCAGTAGCTGATGCATCAGGGGCTGCTGTTAAACCTGTGTACTGTCTGCCATGCTTGACAGTTGTCTACTTACAGTTATCAAAGTCATGCCTTGAGTCTAATAAAAATCCTGTTATCAAATCACACACTTACAAGACAATGGGCTTCTCTCTTGCTTCCTTGTTATTAATGAAGATGGTGCTGCTGAGAAGAAAGACAGTTCTTTGCTGATATACAGATGTTTTGTGCAATTAGTGTCCTGTCCTGATAGCTCTGGAATGAGCACCATCCAAATCATTCATGTTATGAAGAAACAAGAACTTTATTTTCTTGCTTGTCATTATGTGTAATGGTGAGAGTCAACTGATACAATTAGCACTGGATTGCTTTTCATCATGTAAATCCAAGCTAATCCTGTTCCAGAAGCCTGTCTCCAATTAGGAAACAGTGAATCAAAATATGATAATTTCTACACTGCAGCGATGCCTCTTGGGCTATTTTGTCATGTATTCTGTTTTTGTGATGAATCATAGGCCTCCAGCTCTCATTCATTTTAATGAGAGAATAATTTCACATGGTCAAGGCTTTATCTCCCTTTGTCTGTTACCCACTTTGCGCTTCAGAAGAGGGTTTTCCCCCAACAGGTTCCAGATATATTCTGTGATGACACACTGACTCTGTGCACAAACACCCTCACTAAAAATTTTTTTTATGAGCCTGAGGCTTGATTACATCCTCTATTTTTTTTTTTTTTTCCCCACTTTCAGCCTCAGGTGCAGTTCCAGGAAAGAGACGCACATACGTTTCACAAGTCAGCAGGACGGAACTTTGGCAAGCCTCTGTTGAAAATAAATGCTTTGGGTAAAGGATGTCATCAAACCACAGAAAACAGCCCATCCAGGCAGGTTGTCAGCAAACTAAATCGTTGTGGATGTTGGTCATATGCTGAGGTTGATCAAGACTTAACTAACAAAGTGATCTACAAACTGAGTGGGAAGACCACTCTCTAATTCATCACTTTAAAGACAATGAGAAAGTTCATGCTCTATGGAAGACAGTAGATGGAGGGAAGAAGAGATAGACAGAGGGAGGAAGAGGAAATATTTAAGACTGGAGAGAAGACTAGGGCAAGATATGAGACTGTTGTATGGCTGGATATGCATATTGGGCTGTACAACAGAATGAATTTATTTTAAATCCTGAAAGTTGTCATGAAATCTGTGTATTGTGTCTTGTTCCACATAAAAACTCATGGCACTCACTGGTTTAGACATTTGATAGTGTGAATTATTTTATGTTTAGTAAGACACACAATTGTCAAAAAAAAGTATTAAAGGAAGAGACAGTACTGTAGCCTACTGTATTACAAAATCTTTAACCATGCAAGTCCAGCATGAAGGGTCAAAATGCTGCAGCCAGAAAAGCCAATGAATACTTTGGCCAGGGCTTTGAGAGTTGCCAGTCTGGAATAGGAAACCTGGACTATCAGAAGTACTGAATGCTCACCATTCCTATAAGGTGAATGGGAATTAAAATAGCTGGTCATAACCTTTTAAAACCCTGAATTGTTAAAAAAGGGTCTCTAGAAAGTGCTACAAAAGCATGAGTAAATGGGAAAAGAAATTACTAAAACTATGAGAAATCTTTTTATAAGAGCTAGATATATTTAATCTATCAGTCTTCCACCTCCAGACTTGTTGGATTATTTTGGTGTCAATCACTGTGCAGCTCAGCTAAACCTAAAGCTTTATACCACATAAAGAAGCAGTCCAGTCTTGAAATCAGTGCTTTCTATTTAATTTCTGTGGATGTTTAAATATAAGGTCTGTCTGCTCATGCTTGTGTTTTCCTTTGGGCAGAGAAATTACAATACTTATGTGAAAGGCAATTATTCTGCTCTGGTGAGTTCTTTCCTTTCATCACCCTCCTCCCAAAGCACTTACTGTCTGGAAGGAGAAAGCGTGCTCCCTCCCAATTTCTTACCCCTGAATGAGGAAAGAAATGGGAATATGCTGTAATTCTGGTTTGACCTACCACACATGGTCTAAATTGTCAGTTAACATTAGGCTTGGATGGAGTTTTGCAGAAACTTTCAACTGAAAATAAGAAATGCTTCCAATCAGTGATTCCCTTAGAGTGGAGAAGGTGGAAAATTGGTTTTATAAGCATAAAACAAACTGAAATGAGTCTTTTGGTGTTTTCTCTGTTAATTGAGTATGTGAAGAGCCTGCTGCTGATGAAAAATTTTCCCATTATTTTTGAATTGCTCATATTCTGTTTGTATTCATTAGATCACCCTCCACAAGGCCTGAAAATGACTGCCAGTAATTTATTGGCCTGTAGGCAATATTAATCAAATGTTCACAATGTCTTTTGGTGTTTTAAGTGTCTCTTTCAGAAAGAAGTAGAACCCCATACATATCTGCTTGCATTCAACTTTATCTGAGATATTCACAAGTTCTAAGGGAACAAATTGGCTTGCAAAAACAGGATAAAAAACTTGACAAGGGCATTCAGAGATAACATTTCCCCAGACTGCTGCCAGAGCTCTTCACACATTTTATTTATTTTAGGATGTAGAAGTTTGTTTATTTTCCTCGCTGGAAAGAACGAAAAAATAGCAAAATACTCAGTAAAGGAAGTAAGAATTGAAACCCCACCAGTTCACTTTAATTTGAAATAAGTCACTACTAATTATGGGCAAAATGTGGCCGTTGAGCAGGAAGTAGGGAAAAAACTTCCACAAAACCATCAGTGATGAGGCTCTGCTCCCAGACCATTCTCACAGAGCAAAAGAAATTGTAGTTTATCACAATAATAGTATAAAGATTTATTCCAAGTTTGGCAGGCTGATGTAACCCACTGTTAAGCAGGCCGGGCTCGCTAGTTATTGAATGCCTAGAAAATTGAGTAGATTTCGTTTTCTCCTGGCAGCTACAGCCGCACGCATTAATTTTCAGGATGAGCCTTTCAGGAGGACACTTGGTAATGGCTCCATCGAGTGGTACAACTGCTTTATTGCGGGCGTTCGGCGTCTCCAGCCTGGAAACCGGCATCTTCATTTTGGCTAGGAGACCTATTAGGCTCATCTTGTGGACAATGAACTCTGCCAATGGCTTTCATAGGACAGTTGTTCAGAGATAAAAGATTCATTAGTGCTAAAAGGCCAACATTCATCATATGAATCCAAAGGATTTAGAGGATCTCAGATGCATCTCGGAGGGTGCCAGAGATTATATTAGAGATAGATGTTCATGACATGTCTCATGTTACTTTTTCCTGTAAGTAAGAGAAAGAGTCCAGTTTTAGGTTAGCACTTAGATTTGTATCCTCATGCAATGGAATAACTTCAGAAGTTCTCTTGGCTGACAAATGAGGAAACAATGAATTTTGAGGTGTTATGGGGGAAAATGCCTTTGTGCTGCCTAGGAACTGGCCTCAAAGGCTTTTGCTGTTTTTTTCTTCAGCAGCTATAAACCTGTATATAACTGAATATACTGGATATGTTTTTTTGGTTACCTTGCATAGTGTTTTCATGATACTTTATCAATTAAATGCCTACCATGTCAAGAAAATATTGCTTTGCATCTGATGGGGAGATAGAGTCAAAGATAGCTTATGGAAAACTAGGATTTTTAGACTTCAGGTTTTAAAAGCTTCATGGCACTATTATCTCTGTAGACAAATGTGCTGAGGAGTGTGAACAGTCTCTTCAAACAACAAGATAACTATACTTAGGGTATAAGCCATCTGCTAAGCTCAGCGTATATTTTAGAGGAAAACAAAGCAACCAAACCAACCAATGAAAACCTCCTATCTCCCTACGCTCACCATCCCCCAAAACAGCCAAACAACAAACCAAACCAAAACTATGATAAAACTTAAAGGACTATCTAGTTGAAAAGGCCAAAAAACCCCAAACTTTTTGAATGTTATCCATTCTTTATGATAGAGAAAATCAGAAATTACAGATTTTGCATTATTTTCATGTGAACTCATCTGCAGTTTCAGACTTTATTACCTATTTCCATCCCTACTTGATTATGCTAAGATTGGTGGTAAAATTGAGTTTTAACCTTGACATTTGTTCTGTTCTTTTTCTAGGCATTATGTGGCATTATGAAGTAGATGACTACAATCCGTCACATGAATTTTTTTCACTAAATTCAGTAAAGAATGTTCTTTAGTAACTAATAAAACTTCACTCAAATATAAAAGTGATAAAACATTTTTCAAAACATATAATAACTGCAACAGAAAAAAAGAAATCCATTCTAGGCTATCTTATAGTTTAAATAATTCAGAAGAGCAGAAATAAATAGATGGAGCAATATTGGGGTCCCTATACTTCTTTCTCAGTGGCAGTTTTAAGGATTCAAGCATGCAACTTCATGGTTACTGTGAAATTATCTTGTCAAACTGCTGAATAACAGAGTGAGCTTTACAGCTATTTCATGTTGTTTAAGAAAAAAAAAATGCACAGAATTTTTTGGCTTTGTATAGCACCAGTTCTTTTCACACAAATTATTAACCAGAAAAAAACTGAGACCTCAGTTTCCTCCGAACTATTTTTTTATGTCCTTCAACTATTAAAATAGAATAGCCTGCTATACATAATTTCACACATTATCTATGTAAGTAAGATTTGAGTATCCAGTTGAAGAAGGAACTCTTCGGAATGATCCTGCATCACTCACGTGATGCAGCATTCCACAGCAAGGGACATTCCTAGCATGCCATAATGGAATCATAGAGAAATCTAAGTTGGAGAGGGTTTCTAGAGAATCTGATTAATTTCTTTCTCTGAAACCAACTTCTCTAGTCCTCTAGACCAGATTCTCCAGTCCTCTAGATTTATAGATCCGTCCTCTTGTCTACAGCTAATCCCCAGAAGATCAGGTTGATCTTTTCTGTAGAGCACAAGTCCTCTCCTTTTACTTTTTTTTTGTCTCTCTTGAACAGCCTGCAACTGTCCATTGCAGTACTTGAATCACATGAATAGCCCACCAAATGTTTGTACTTCCAAAGAGTATAATTCTGAGACTACCCAAGGAGACTGCAAATTTCTTCTTTTTTATTTACCAGAATAGAAGTGTTGGCATAAAGGCACTCAAGTGATTTGTCATCTGACCCTTTGCTCCTGCTCCCAAGGTACTCTCAGCTTGTCCCTGGATCTTTGCTGGTCTCCAAACTTTGGGCACCACTCCTCAAATAATCTAGCTAAAAACCACTTCTGTAACTTAGTTAATCTATTAAAAAGATGTTATTGCACATTTTTGATACGTGAGTGCCATCTCTTTACAGTAAACCACAGACTTAGAAAAGTATCTGAAAAGTCATGGAGGCCAAAACCCTGCTGGAAACCAGCTGTGCAGCCAGATGTGATGTGTGTGATATGCCTGCTTCTGCTTGTCCTTCCTTCTGACTGGAAGGTTGCATTTACTATTTATAGTAGAAAGTAACCTGAGGCACTTTCCCCTTTGCTTCATCCCCTATATTCCTGAAGTCTTGTTTGATTATGTAGGTGTATTTTTTGTTCAATACGTAACTGGATCCAGTGTAATTATAATAAAAATGCATTTTTATTACAACACCAAAAAAAAATCTGAAGATTTTCTGCATATTCATGTGAATCAGCCCACAACCATTTTTAAAAATTACAGTTATTTTGCTAAATATCACTAATGAAAATATGGTCTGTCAGAATTTCTAAACACTAAATAAAGAGACAATAATGAATTTAAAAAAAATAAATTTAGAAGCTCCATAAAATAAAATTCTCAGAATCAAACAACCCTTTCTTTCAAAGAAAAAAAAAAAAAAGGTCAAAAAGATTTCTCAGCATAGTTGCACTGCTTTATTATTGTGACTACATCAAAGACATGAACCTGAGATACTACCTTTATAAATCACATGTGCTTTTTATTATTTTTTTAAAATAAGAAACAATAGGGGGTTTTTTGTCTTTTCTGTCATTAAGGATGAGAGACAACTAGCTGTCCGCAAAACTCTTTGAATATGTCAGCAAGGGGATTCAGTAGTCTAAATATAAATATTTGCTGTAATTTTAGACATTGGATGCATGTCCTCCAGAAGGATGAATGTATCTCATAAATCTTATGCTTCAGATTTCACGTAGAGGTCATGGATAACTGGGTCGTTGTCACACTCAAGTGCTGAAACTTTATGTGCTTCAAGATTTCCACCTTCAGCTCCATTAATGGGAAATAAAGACAATTGAGGAATTAAATGTGCATATGAGACAGAGTTTGAAAGAATCCTAATTTTAACCTCTACACACTTTTAAAACAAATCAGAGATTTTGCTGTAATCAATGGCCTTCAATAAATAGGCTTTTATAAATAGCGTCCAATATCACAGACATTAGCACCAGCAATACAGGCTGTTTTTTCCACTGAAGCTAGATTATCTCAATCTAGAGATGTTCTCTTTGTTATATTTTCCTGATTGCTTTATGATTTTCATACTTCAAAATCAGTGAAAACTAAGAATGTAAAAGATATGCTGACATTTGTGTTTTGGGACATGTGGTAGCATCAGATTTTTTTTAGTTGACTCCATCATTACCACTACACAAGTCAGCTGTAAAGTCAAAAATAGTGTTGCATTCCAGAAGGTGTCAGTAGAGTATTAGAAAATAAAAATGAGGATGCTGTCTAAGTTCCACAGTATTAAGACATTACAATGGTAGAAATGTCTGTTTTGCATGGTGATTTATACAAAGAAAACATTCTCTACAATTATGACATGTTACTCTTTTATGATAATTTTAAAGAAGACCTGTTTTTCTGTACTTTCAACTAGTGAGTTAGCTATAAGATACTGAAATATATTCTACAGAGAAAAAAAGCCTCAGATCTAAGTATTAATGTGAAACAAGGAAGCAACAACATCCTCTGCAAAGATGGCAACACTGGGCTGAGGGAGTAACCTGACAAGTTTAGGCTAGAGCCATAAGAAACTTCTTGCACAGTTATATGTCTCTGACAAGGTCTTTTATTGATCCCAGGGCCATATCACAGCTTCAAAAGGAGTATAGAAATGTGGAGCTCTTGATTTATGTTCTTCTGTGTCTACTCCTTTGTTAGTGGTAGCCTGGTTCCCTCTCAAGTCAGTGAAAGAATTCTAAAGGATTCACTCATATGAAGCAGTCCACACAACACAATGCTATCTTTATACATACATTTTAATAAATGAAATTACAGAGCAGATATCTAGAATGTTCAATAATTGTAACAATTTAGGAGTGAAATGTGTAATTATCATTAACCAATGCAGCAACTGCAGTAAAAATGAGAACTAGGGAAAGATACAAGCATCTTAGGGTGACCCTGCAAATTCTTTGAGAGGCTTTTAATCTACATCATTGTGAAAGAAATGAGGCTAAACAGAAGATGGAATGTAGCTGCTTGTCACAGTTGGGGTTTGCATGCTGACAAAACCGGTCCATTCTAGTTTGTCTCTTTTCTTTTCTTCTTAGTCGAGAATATGATTAGTGCTTTCTCTCTCATAATCAACAACACTAATGACAACTAATTGCACTTTCCTTAAGTAAAGAGGGAGTGGTTGCACTGACGATTTTTAGGGATAAAATGATAGAAAATGTACATCTAATGGAAGTACACTCTTGTACACTACTGACATTGTATAACGTAACATTACCAACATTAATTTGAACTTCAACTCTACACTGGGGAAAAAGTAGCCCTTTCAAAAGCTGCCACATATTCACCCCATTGGAACTCATTTGTTCTGCACACCAAGTTCTCATAAGTTCTCCAAGAGAAAAAACAATGCAAACAAATTGCCAGGTGTAATGTATGCTACATCCCTTCCCAGACTCTTTTACAGTACTTGAAGGAAAATGGGACTAATAGTATCTTACAGGCAGCCTCCTGGCTCCTGAAGGCTGGTTATAATGGCTATCCCTTAAGCAGGCTGTGCAAGAAGGGAGGGTTCTCATTATCTTCCAGGACCACTGTGAAGCCAGTTGATATTGATGGTCATCAGGAACCGTCTCACTAATTCCAGTCAAGGGTATCCTAATTATTGGCAATTTTTTTACCATTTTAGACTGGAGCCAATTTTAATTGTTAAGGTACCCTATGATTAATTTTTTAAGCTTTACTTGGTTATGAAAAATGATTAATCAAATAATTTAAATGCAATTAAAATAAATTTCTCATCTCAATGTGATTTCAGAACCTCCTAATTGATAATAAAATGTAGGGTTTTTTATTTAAATACCTAATGTCAATTTTATATTTTGCTAGTGAAAATGGCAGGTGACAATACAGGATAAGCATGGAATAAATTTAAAGTAAATAATGGACTGTAAAGACACAGCAGAGTGAAGCTACACAATTAGGTCCTTATACTTTTCTATCTTAGAATTAAGCCAAAAATAATTCATCCAGGCATGATGAGCCATGCCACCGTTTTGCCTTTCATGCTCATGTTATGAATTTGGCCATTGAAGATAGTGCTTGTATATGATCATGCTGTAAAAAAGATCACAGTAGTCCAAATGCATTCAACATGATAAATATCTGCTTATAAGGTTAAAATTAAAATGTTACAAGAGTATTTCCATGTTTAAGGTACATCATGCTCTTCCATACCATTGATCTTATCATGACTTCATTCAAATATTACAGATTTTATTCGTTATTCCTCTCTAGAAAATTTTATAATAAAGAAAGATCACATTATGAGACACTTTATTGGTTGTCATGTATCTTAAGCAACTTCAGAGCACTTGTATAAAGCATTTGAATGGGTCAAGACTTTGAAGTTTAAGCTCTGAAGGGATGAAAGGATCAAGGACGAATTGCAGTTAATGATGTTTTCAAGTTCCCTCTTTAAGTGACTTTTATGAACAAAAAGAACTACAAAGATTTGCCTTTGAGTGAGTACTTTCAAGGTCTATAATTGAAAATAAATGTACAAAACACTTTAGAATTAAACTAGGCATGTATGAATATATTAAAGTATGATTTCTCAAAACAGAACATCTGTACTTATCTACACTGTAAGTAAATTAATGTTTCTTATTCCATTTCTATTTTGTGTACATACTCTTTAAGTGAACCCAGGGGAAATTTTTTGGGTTGCAAAGCACATTGCTCCCCTTATCAATGAGTAGGGTGTTCATTCCTGGCACCTGCTAATGAAGTCCTTTCCCCAAGAACTCTTCCACAAAAAGACCTCCTCTCAGGGTGTTTGCGGGGAAGTCAATTGGATTACCTAAATATTGCTTTCATGCTTGTTACAAAATATTTTTATATAAACTAAAAGTTGTTGAATTTTTACACTGCAGAGATTATCCATTTATACTTGGAACTGTAGTAAGAAAATAACTAGACCATGTGGTCAGTATGAGTCTGCTTCATGTACAATCCTCAGATTAAGTTGGAGAAGCCTTACTTAGAGGCATTGCTAAATTAAGTTTTATTACCTTCATTGCCAAAGTTACAAATTTTTTTCCTAATACAAACTCTTTTCCAAATAAGAAACAGTGTGCTAAATGCTGTCTCATGAGGTGATCTGTCAGAGGAGGATCTATAAAATGGACCAGTAGTGACAATGGGCTGTGAAATAAAACAGAACTGAAATACTGTTGATCGATTGTTGAGAACCTTCCTTGCAGCTATTGGGTTATCATCACCTCAGCCACGATATCTAATAAAACACAACAATATTTTATGTTCCTTAATTTGAAGTCATGGTATCTCAAGAAGAAAAATTTTCTGACTCTGACAATGACTTGTGAAGGAGGTAGTGGGGGTTAAGTACTCCAGTAACTTGAGGTTAAAATGTTCATTTTATGTAAGTATGGTTATGGGAAATTCACTATTTGTCAGTGTAGAGTTATATTTAACTCATCACTGGGTGATCAATCGGCATGATTAAGCTTACCATATTTTCAGAGAAAAAAAAACTTGAGCTAGTGTGATCAGATGTTCTTTGAGAGTTTGTTGTCAGTTTGTTCTAAGTATGAATTTTTAGAAACCTCATCTGATTTTTGTGGCTCACTGAAAGTACTGGGCAGAAGGAATCAATTACTGCTGTGTACACAGAGCTTTCTCAATCTGTAATCGAATTTTGCTGTGCAAAGAGAAGCAGGTCATAGGCAGGATGCAGAGTATTAGAATATAATTTTGTAGAGTACAGGGTTTTGCTTTGATCAATTTTAAGAAACTGCAGCTGTAAGGCTGACATTCTTAGTTTGGCTATTTTAGTAACTGATCATTAAGAAGTTTCAGAAGGAATTTTACACGTCTATGATTTACATTCCTGAATGATAAAATTGACTTATTTTTCTAAATCTTCTGCATTCCATCTTTCTTGTAACAGATTATATCTTACTAGCAAGATGGGCAATTTTGCACTCTGCTTTTTACTTCAGATAGACCTAAAATGAGCAGTTATTTTAGAATTAAATCAGATGAAGGACAGCTCAAAGCAGAAATTATGTATCAAACCCTACGCATTTATATGCCATTATGATACATATATTTTTAAAATTACTCTACAGAGATACACATAGATGAAAAGAGGAAGTTTAGAAGTTCACCTGAGTGTAAGAGGTCTATGGAACTAGAGGAAAAAAAAAATATATAATATACAATGACATATGCACTTAGACAACTTCTCTGTCCGACTATATTTGGTCAAAACTTTTTGGTCACCCACTACACAAAATACAAGAAGGAATATTTAACTTTTCAGTGCACAAATTGTAATGAAGTAGGAGGCCCTTGTAAATTAACTTTGTAAACTAAACAGGCTTAAAAACTGGTTTTCAATATGATTTCTTTTCTGGGAATATTTTATGGAACAGTCCTGCTGCATGTCTGGCAAAACAGTCAGTCAATCCTTGGCATGGGTACAGAGCATAAGATCATTCCAGGTGGCAGTATAGGTGAAATTATCCCATTTTAAGGGGGTGTCAGATTTTAATGACATGGTAGAGAGAGACATTACACCAGATTACTTGTGCTCAGACAAATAACAGAGCAAGCAATATGGGCCATCTCACACAAGCACTGATTTAAATAAGCTCCCTTCATGTCATAATTTCCTTGGGAAGAACTTGCTGGAATAATCAAAAAAAAACATAAGGCAGTAGTTAAGTAGTTAAGGAGCTCAGTCTCTGCTTGGTTTATTACCTTTGTTTAAAGACAGAGTCCTTTATATAGGTATAGCCCATGACACAAGTAAAGAATACCGTCTGTATTATATCTATCATTAAACTAAACTAACAGGAGTGTACATAAATCTTTTGAGAGCTTGGAATCCCACTGGCACCCAAAAATCATTTGTAAGATGAATGTTATTCACTGTATTAAAACGGTGTAAGCTTGGCAAAAAAATTGATTATTTTCTTCCTTCTTCTTGTAAAAACAACTGAAAATTAGGTTTTTTTTCAATACCATGGAAAAAAAACAAAACAAGCAGATTAATTTTCTCCATTCTCCTGAAGCAGACTGCTGCTTATAGTATAAGCAATCAGACGACAAGCACTACATAAAATTAGTAGTTGGATTGCTAAAAGCTGCAGGTGGAGGACAGAATGGTCTTATTCTGCTCCACAGGGCTGCTGTCAGTCCAATCTTGGCCCTCTTCAGACATTAAAACTTCCCCACGATTATCTTCCAGGCTAGAAATGGGTCAAGCATTTTACTATGTTATATTTTTTTAGCTTGTTTGCTTCTTCCAACAGATATTTTGGTAAATTTTCTCTCTTCATCCCTTTGAACAAGCTGAGAGACAATGCCCACTACCAGGTAATGTTGCAGTTATCATTAATTTGGTGCAAATGTTATTTTTAAAGTTCATTTTTGAAGTATTTTGACCAAATAAAACTTTAGTTTCCAAATAATGTAATTTAATGAACTCTTTGGTCTGTGGGCTAAATTTGGCATCTGATGCCAAAGAGATGCACAGACAGAGGTACAAATGGAGTTAATTAGGACTACAGACCTTTCTCAGCTTCAAATATCTGAGATAAAACATTGCTTTTACTCTTGTTCTTTAAGACTGAAAAACACATCAGACATTTGATGTGCACTATTTTACTTCCATTTACTTGAGTGTTTGCTTCCATTATGTGTTTGACTGTTCAATATTTGTAGCACAATTCAAGGTTTTATTGTTTTGGGGTTTTCTTTTAATTCTTTTGTCTTTGAAAACTCACTGGTTTGGAAGGAAATTATTGTGTGAGCTCTGTAATATATTGCAGGAGTTAAAATATTTTGCTTTTGTTCATTCTCTACTAGCATTCAAAAGAAATCAGAAATACTTATTTCTATTGGTGCAATGTTTTTCCTCTGTTTTGAAATAAGCATGCTTAATCTATAGATTTTTAATTTTTTTTTAATTATTTTGGTAGTATCTTATGCAATCAGATGCCCTGAACCTGCATTGTATGCTTCTTTTGGAAGATGAGATTGAAGGCGGAAGATTCCCTGAGTCCTATCAGGATATTAGGGATAAGAATACCAATGTGGAAAATTCATCATTAAAAAATCAGCTCAGCACTCACAATCAGATTTTGTTAAAATGCAAAGCTGGCTATTTATAATTTCTCCACAGACTTCAGGACTTTTGGTCCCTGCTATTGGTGTTTGGGACATATGCTTCAAAGGTACATGAGCATGAGATTAATTGATATGAGACTGATGTGTACAGAATTAATTAATAAGAGAGACTGAGAGATAGTCAATATGAGCATAGAGATCTATGAAATAAATTAACAGATATTTTGGGAAAATCCAGAATCTCCTTGTACTATCATCTGCACTCCGTGGAAAATACGTGTGATACTATGGAAAAATAAAAAGAAAAGAAATAAAAAAAAAATTACTTTTAACAGCCTTTTAACTCTACTGGGCTAGTTCTACCAGTAGACTGGAAAATATTAAAATGGCAGTTTTCTCCAAGCCTCAAAACAGAAGGGAGATTTAAAGATATAAATAAATTTCAATGTTTTGCCTACTACATGAGAGAAATTATTTAAATTTTGAACTAAAACACTTGGCTTGTGAGTTGAAATAAATATAATTTAAGTAGACAAGATTCATCACTATTTATAGTGCTTGAAATGAGTATTACAAATAATTAGTATGAGGGCAAATGTTTTGGAGAGAAAAGACTGAAAGCATGTTTTTTAACTTTTCAGACTAATAAAACATCTTTCAAACTGGCTGTACAACAAAAACATTCTGATGTCAAAAATAGACATAATATCTGGTACCAACACTAGATGGTTGGTCAGGTTACTGCCCAACAGGACAAAGAAAACATGTCAGATATTTAAGTTTATTCTATTTGCTTTATATTTAATAGTCATTTTCTATTATTTTGATAAAATTATACATTCTTTAGAAATTAAGACATGTGAAAAATATCTACTTTTGATCATATTGATGAATCCATACTTTTAAGCAGTTCTTTGGAAATACTCAAATAAAACTGCATCAAAAGACTGAACTTTACCTCCCAGATGAGTTTAATGAGATTAATGAGTCTGAGATGCCATAGGTGTCCTGAGTAATAGGGTCCAAAGAAGTAAAACAGACCTACAGAAGCATGCAATTAATTTATTCTAAGCATGGAAAATGGTAAGATTTTGTCAATACCTAGTATTTTGTCAGGTTGAGAATCATTACAGACTCCTTCTTTGTCATTAAGAGCACAGGCATCAAAACAAATACTGTAGTTTTATAAGATTTGCAGCTGGTTTCTTTACCCATAGATGTTGCAGTCATGATTTCTTACACATAGTTTATTGTCACTGAGGGTGGAACACTGGAGTAACAAAATGTCATAGGAAGAATACTGTAAAAAAATGAGACAATGTCCCTTCTCTTTCTATAACACATTCTTTAAGCTGTTGACCACTCTACCCTGGCCAAAGGAAGCATCTTGGACATTTTGTTAGCTTTAAGCGTGTTGTCCTAAACCAGACACATGAATTTTACATAAGTAGAAGGTCTACTGCATTTAAGTTACTGCCAGCTCCTACCCAAGAAGGATGAAATCAGAGGAGATAATGTAGAGAGTTTTGTGTTTGTGAAGGCTGTGCACCATTGTCTCACCATGAAGCACTGATTCTCTGCATCATTAATTGAAACTTTAGAGAAAGTCAATTTGCTATTACCATTACTCTTTCTTCTTTGCTATATCCCATTTAAGTAAAATCAATGTTGTAAGACGTGTACTCCATATTCTGTGTGAGGGCTGTCTTTGTAAAACTTTTTTCTAAGTAACACTTCCTGCTTATTTTATCCCTCTCATTTAACCCTAGTCAGTAGAGATATGAAACAAAGCATCTGTCCAGAAAGTTCTCTGTTCCAGGAACACAGTTTACCTGAGGAAAAAAAAAAAAACAAACAAAAAAACCCAACCAAACAACAACAAAAAAAAACTAATTCCCAGAAGTCTATATTTAAATTATTGTTGCCTCATTTTTAAATGACTACTGCCCAATGAGACTTTGCAAGTGTCATTCAGTGAAGGCAGTTTCACCTGAACTTGAAAATTTCTGACCCTAAAAGTATGGGAAAAAAATGAACAAATATTATCTGATGATGACTTGTTCAGCAGTAGTGGGTAATTTCAGTACATTTAAGTGTTATGCACAGAAATGCTAAAATTCAGCACCAATGATTTAGGACATTTGGCAGTGGGCTCATACACAGAGACTGACACGGTTTTCACAGACCTTAATACAGTCAAGTTAGATTTTTATATCAGTCTATAGCCTGGAAATTTAGGTATGGAACAGACTCCAACAGATTAGCACCTTCAGGGAGGCATGCACATACAAGTTGTCCCGTACAGGCAAATGTATAATTGTTTTTCTTTTTTATTTGAATACTCTCAGTAAATGGTATACTTCATGCTTCATATATTTCTCCTTTAAAGCATCTTCCCCAAATATTGGAATTTGAGGGGTCTTCTTTCTTGATGTGTAGATGTTACATGGAGCACTGTGTTCATCAGTTACCTATATTCATACTTGTCTGGCCCAGAGCCTGTGATTCCCCCTCCCCTCTGGCTTCTATTCCCACTGATTTTGGATGACTCGCAGTGACTCTCCTGCCTCTCTAATCCATCCCATGCTTTTCACCTCTACTGGCTCTGCCTTGCTCCATTTACTCTTCTCATCTCCTCACTCTTAGGTCCAGCTTTTTGATCTTATCTGCTTGGCTTGTGATTCCTACCTCAATCTACCATGCAGATACCAGTGAGTAAATACCAAGGGCATAACATGTATAAGGGAAACTGCAATTATGGCTAAGATCTGGCATATACTGCTTTTACAGCCATAAGGGCTTGTTGGAATTCTATGACAGGAATGCTAACTTGGAGAAGTGAGCAATCACAAGAGACATCAAGGAGGGAAGAAATAGAAGATACTAGAAATGGGATTGTATGTGCCCCAGATGCAAATTATCTTTTTAGAGTGCTGGGAATTACTGAAGATAAGAATAATTTCAGGGAGAGTCTCACTGAGCTTCTGCTGCCCTGTGATAGAGTAGGTCTAGCACAGATGTAACCTGTAGAAAACTGAGGTGATAACTCACAAGATCCTAATTAAGTGCCAACTCTGCTTGTTTTAAAGCTTAATGTTTTTTTAGTATATAGATGAATATACTGATACATATCTAGGGCAATTAAAGGACTACATCATATTTCAAAGATGCTCTTTGTCAGCTTAGGGCAAGAAGATTTTTTTCTGTGAAAGTCGTTAGATTTTTATTTATTTTTAAATTTAAGCAAAACTAATTACTTTCCACCTATGTCCCACCAAGAGCTTCCTCATTCTACTCCCTTACAGTTAACTCTAAAGAGATAAATTTTGGAATAGTCACAGGCAGTAGAACAAGATTTTCAAAAATGCATAAATACTGGCAATCTTGAAATATAGCTACCATCCATATGAAGTAAATTCTTTTTGCTTTTCCCTTTCTAAAATAAAGGAATAGTTTATATTGAGGCTCATCTTGAGTATAACTTAATCACTGACACTTAGAGAAAGTACCTACAGCATGACTACTAGGCAAATTAGCACAGAACAATTATCTAAATTGATTATCAAAACAGCAATTATTCTGAGCTTGAATAATTCTGATTTATATGAAAAACCTAAGAGCATATTGCACAGCAGCAAACTACACTATTTCACATGTCCATTCCTCTTGAAGATAATTTTTATGCAGTGAAGTTAGAATGTAGGAGCAATGTTTTGTAGAAGGCATATTTAAAAATTAGATACTCTATCTGTCATTTGGTATGTGTTTTATATGCTGATTAATTTAGCATCTGAATATATGCCATCATTGTCGGAAATTGTGACATGGATACAACTGCACTGATTTTTGTTCCTCTATAAGCAAACCAAAGCAGATTTTGATATTAATGTTTTCAGCTTTGAATTTGAAAGTCTGACCTCAAATTAGAAATTTGACCTCAAATCCCTGGCACATCATAACCATGATGTACAGTAAAAATCAAGCTGAATACATGAGAAAAACCATTGTCTCCCAGATGCTGAACCCTTCTTATTCAATTGAGAACACCAGGTCAGTCTCCCCTGTTCAGTGCAAGGTGACACCAGCTGAAATACTTTAATTTGCTTTTAACCATGAACAAACTGATCTAATGAGATACTGCAAAATTTTATCTAATTGTTGTTAAGCATGGTCCTCAGATACAAATAAAATGTTCTCAATGGAACATTAGTAACAGACATTTTACCCACAATACTTTTCATTTTTTCAATAATGCCTAGAATTTTCTATGTCAACTAAGTACGGGGAAGAGGTTTTGGTGCCATACGCTTTACAGAACCATCTGTGTACTCCAAGGACTGCCTTGATGCGCACTCAAATGCAAACTTGTTTTGTGAAAGGTTAAAGCGGCAGAAATATATATCAGAAACTATCTGCTGGTATTCCCAAAATGAATCTTGCAGCTGTTCATGTCAAATTCTTTTTGTTATCATTGGAGAAGACCATTTAACTTTAGAAGAAAGCTATAAGCCCTGTGATAATAATATGCTGCAGGCAACCAGAGAAAATCTGTCTCACTTTTAAACGGAGTAATAATTTTCAGATAACAGTATACATTTTTTGGGTTCTTTGCATAGAACAAGATTCATCTTGCAATAGTATGAAAAGTCACAACAACTCAGAGAATAATTGGGAAAAGAAATATTATTTTAAAAATGAAATTCAAGAGGCTCTGCTTCTGAAAAACAGTTTGCTGTTGTATAATGAACTCATCCTTCCCTCACAGGACCTTCATTGCAACCATGTTCTTTTTATAGACTTGTTGCCAGTTTTCTTATTAGACTTGTGAATTTTTTATTATTTCCTGCACAGAGCCTCATCTACAGGAGCTGCAGATTCCCTCTTTCATTTGCTCCACACCTGACTATGGATGTAAAACATGAGGATTAAGCTTTCCTGATTCAGGATAAAAATTTGTAACTCCTGATTCTATCTGAAATGGTAGAAATGAAAATATAATTCTAGCTGTTTATAAGAATGATTGAGATTCACTTCATAGATGTCTTACTCTATTTACAGTTCATGGAGATAATCCATTCCAGAAGGCAGTGGTTCCAGGCTACTGTACAGCACAACTGGATGTGTGTGAAGGGAATCCAGAAGGCTGTCCTAGATTAGGCCTAATTTTTAGAGATCTACATTTGGCTATGATGAATCCCACCCTTGTTCCCAGAAAGATAATTAAGGCTGTGAATCTCAGGTAGATGAATAGAATTTTTGAGATGTGTTTTGTACCATGGCTAAGTTGCAGCTAGAAATTATTGCCTGATAATTGCTGTTGTCAGGTGTTGTTTGAAATGCATATTTGAGTCGTCTATACACAATTGGAAATATGGCACAGGACCTACAAGAAATCCACTTCTGTTTGAAGTGGCAGCTGCAGTCTTGATGAGTTAGATGAGTCATCTCAAATGACACACTAGGTGAGTAATCTTGAATATCTCCTAGTTTATAAATAAACACTTAGGGAGAAGTGATTTTCAGTCTTTTTTATCTCTGTGGACTAATTCATTTTAATTACAGATGAAGAGGACTTCTCCAAAAAGGAATGAGAATGTCAGTTTTTATCTTCCCTGTATAGCAGTGCAATCTGAGAGCTCTTGGATCTAAGTTTGAATCTCGAAACAAAAACTGGAACTACGTCTCTTTTTCTCCATGTAAGTGTTGAAATGACTAACTTAGTCTATCATAAATAGGAAGGAAGAAAAGAAATCATCTTGATTACTATTGTCTCTGAATTTGGAAAAAATATGTTGTAGTCTCTCCTCTGACTTTGAAATGACTACATATAATGTCCTGAAACTACAAGTTGCTCAATACAGAAGGACCTTAAGAACTGAAGTAAGGAAAAACTTAGAAAGCAGCATATATTCAGCACTTTTTAATGGGCAGCCTAGACAACTTGACGCTCAGTATACCAGTCTGAAAATTGAAATCTGAGACTTAATTATTTTTCTCCTGTTCATATTATGAAAATTAATTATTTTTCTCCCTACTTCTAACTGCCTAGACTCTCTTCCCCACCTTTCAATTTTCTTCCAATTGAAACATAATAAATAAATTATTTTGAATCAATTAAAAGTAATATAGCTGTCCTAAGACTGTGTTGATTTTCTGTCTTCCATTTCTCTTCTCTTAATGTTTCCTTCTATTTTCTGATTTCTTTTTCTTTTATTTCTGTATCTTTCTCTTTTATGGCAAGGAAAAAGCATCTCTCTTTCTTTTATCCCTTTACTTCAGCAGTGATTTTTCATTGCCTTCATAGTTGTTCTGTGAGGATTTGCAGCTGCATTCCCATGACTCCTCTTCACCCTGGCAGCAACTCACATTTTTTTGTCTTACAATTCTCGCCTGCTTGTTGCAAGGGTGGATGTCTCATTACTAGTCTGCTGGTGTTTTTGTTAATTAGTAGAGACAATGTTAATTGAGGAGTCATTTTGTTAATAAGCGTGTTAAACCTCTAAATACATCCCGTATGAAGTCAGCATTTTCTGCAATTAGAACATTTTCCCACTGAGCTGGCTCATGCAATTCATAAAAGTTTGGTGCCTTCTAGCTTGCACTCTAACAGCCTACCAAGCACTACAGTTTGGGTATAGCGGCAAACTTGATGCTAAAATCAGAGCAATTTCTAAAGCCTGCATGAAGAGTCAAGAAAATCTGGGTGAGCCTGACTCACTCTTAAGTAAAAGTGGTCCGCTTCATGTCTGTTGCAAATCACTTAAAATTCAGTGGTTGTCCAGAGATAGTGCAAACTAAGACAAAAAGCACTCTATTCAGTTTTGTATTGATAACTCTCACCATACTACACTATTAAGGCATTACACTGTTACTACTACTCTATTAAGGTATCCTTTAATTGGACCACAATTTCCTGTTACCATGGAGAGCATCCTGGCACAGAGGATCTCAGAATAAAGTTGAATGCTTTTTAGCATTTGAAATAGATAGCCTCAGTTTTAGAGTCTGTGTTTAAAATATTGCATAATCTTCTCTGGTTCATTTCTAGAGTGCAGTCAGCCACACACTAGAGCTTGTAGGACAGTAAAAGCTGAGAATAGGAGGTTAAAGTATGATAAAGGTTTTGCCCAAGAGAAAAATGTGTGTGACAAAGGCAGAGCATCTTACCTGGCTGTTTCTCATACTTAACAAAGCAAACAACATCCCCAGAATGTGATTTATCCCACCCCTAGCTAGAGATCCCAATACCCAATGATCCTTAACCAACTAACTATGGAATATGATATATATTCCAACTCTAACTATGGAATATGCCAGATATTAACTATTTGCTATTAATTAACTAAGAGAGGGACAGGGGTTCATTTGAGACCTTATTTCTTTCTACAACTTCTTAAAAAGGGGTTGTAACAAAGTGGAGGTTGGTATCTTCTCCATGGTAACAAGAGATAGGACAAGAGGAAATGGCCTTAAGTTGTGCCAGGGGAGGTTTAGGTTGGATATGAGGAAAAATTTCTTCACTGAAGGGTGAATTTTTTTGTAAAAATATAGCAGGGTCTTCCTATCTGTCTGACACTACACGTGGTTCCTTTAAACACCCTTCAAAGCAAATTATTTTGGGTCTTTCACAATAAATTGTATCGCTTTTTTCTTTATCAAGTGTAATTAAAATATTTATAATGTGTGCAAATCTTGAAAGCAGATATTATTATTTATTATATATATTAAAATAGAAGTGTTTGTTACTCTCACTAGTTAAATACTAATATATCAAATATCAATATGATGCAAGTGAATTAACACAGTACCTGACAACACAGAAAAAAAATTTAGTTAGGATTTAGGTTAGAGACAAAGAAAGCACGGGTCTCTCTAGAAAGAAATACTTGTAGAAAGTGATTTTAAAAGCTTAAAACACAGAAATTGCTGTAACCAAAAGAAATTTTCACCTTCTATCCCACATTTATTATTTGAATGTAAGTAAGAAAAAAAAATCTTTCACAAGTGTAATGTTTCTGCCACAATTCTGTTTACTGTTAGCACATTTATACATTAATAAGTCTAATTTTGATTTGACCTATGACAGACTGAAAAAATGAAGTTTGAGTTCGATTAATTTACTTAATTGTAGTCTTAAAGATCTGGAAACAATCTGCACATATCAAGGCCTATTAACTGTAGGTCATTTTATTTCCTAAACAGCTCTAAAGAAAATAATAACTCTCAGTTTTAAGGAGGGGGTTGTTTTTTCCATTGACAATTTGTTAATTAACCTTTTATTCAGTTGAGATGATTGAAAATCTAAGGGAAGTTTCATGGATTATTTTGAAAACCTACATTTTAATAACATCTCTTGGCATTAGTAGACTAATAAATCTAATTTTTGGAAATAACATTTATATATAGAAACATACACATATTTGCATGTGTATGTCCTGAAAGGGATAGAGAAATGTAAAAAACATAACTACACAGACTTTTAAGTAGAATTTTCATTAAAATAATATAATTTCAGATATATCTTGCTATTTTTAATTAGTAAGCGGTTATCATGGAAAAAAAAGGTAGGTAAACAGGCTGCTCACTTTAATAGATTGAACTGTAATAATTTTTTTTAATAAAAGGAAAAATACTATAACTTGCAATGATAATATTAAGGGGCTTAAAAAAAAAAAAAACAACTGTTCAGATTTCCAGTTATTCAGTTTGGTGTTGGAATTCTTCAGCAAGGGGCTTTTCAGTTTTAGTTTTGTTGTTTGGGTTGTTTTGACAGAATAGAGACATTTGATCTATATTTTCATTTTAAAATGTCAGGCTGTTACTCTGAGTCTCACCTTCTTTTACCATTCCAGATAATGTACCTGGTTTGCTACACCTTGATTCTTTGAAGAGGTGATCTCTTTTTAATAACTGACTCAGGAGAATCTCTGCTGTGCTCCTAGGTTGTGCACAGGTTGTGTAGCCCAGAATGTATCACCTGACTCTCTTTATAGAGATGCTCAGGCATTCTTATTGGGTTTGTCGAGGTAGAACCACTATTTGCTTCTTCAAAAACTTGTTTTATATAGAATTCCACTAGTAGATTTGACTTTATTCTTATTAAATATGGTATTTTCAAAGTAGGTATTGATAAGTTGCTAAATAATCTAGCTCTCTTCTACTAGATTGGGATCTACTCCTGTGATTGTCTAAGCCATAAATATTTTATTTCACTCCTGGGGTCTCTGTAGGAATCATGAAACTAGAGTATTCCTAAATAATGCATAGGTCAGCCTCTGAGTCAAGGGAATAGCCACAATGCAAACTAGATAGCATAAATATGTGATTCGACCCACATATTACAGGGTGCTCCAAAGCTGCCTCAGAAGGTTTGGCACACTTGTTACTCCCTAAATCACACCTCAGGTATGTAACACAGGCAAGAGGCTCATACCATATAAAAAAAAACTTTGGTGGATGTAGCACTGCTTTTGCAGTGTTTTGTACGCATTAAGCTGGAGGGCAAAAACAAGAATAACAAAAAGATTAAAAAATACACACAAAATAATTCCATCTTTCTGTCACAGAAATGGTGGATGAGGCCAGAAGACCCAGTGCTGTAGAATTCATACATAGTTCAGAGCGTCTAATTTTCTATGGAAGAAAAAATCACTTTCCATGGTACTGGAAACCTTGAAGAGTGTCATTGCAAGCTACTCCTCATCACTTGTCCTAAGACTAAGCATCTTTCCCTGGGACCAGTGCACTCAGCAATGTACATTTAGCTAAGGGTACGCCTTTAATGGTAAATGAGAAAGCGCAAAAGACCTTGGTCATAGAGGGCTAAGTCTATTTTACATGATGCCAGGACCTGTTCTGGTTCCCTGCAGGCAAGTGCCAATGTTTACAATGTGTCCATATCATTGGGCAGGAAATCACATCCACAGGGTCTACAGAGAGCAGCCTATGGCTACTGTGTTTCCAGGAACAGTGTCAAAAGATCGTCTGGGAGACCAAAGCTGGTCCAAGTGTAATGGATGTGAGCAGACATTGCCGCTTGGCTCTAAGAACCAATGCTTAGGGCCAAGAAGTACAAGAAAGGCTGTTTACTAATACAACACAGATTTCTTTTCATTATAAGGCTTCATGAAAAATGAGTCACACTTTTTTTTTTTTTTTTGCTTATTATTTATTGCTTATTCAATTTTTTACTCTAGATTTTTTTTCATATAGAATTTGTTTACCGCAGACTCAGAGGTGGTCTCTCAAATGAAATATCAGAGACATGCTGTCATTTCTGTCTTCTGTGACTCAATGCTTCTTTTGTATACTATTATAAATCACACTCCATTTGCTTTATGTCATCTTGTGTTATAAGTTGATTTCAAATTTTTGCCTAACATCGCTCCCTGATCTGTTTAACTTTCATGTTTTAGCCCTCCTGTTGATTGCAAAGTAAGAGCTTCAGACATTCATTTATCTTTAGATATGGTGGCTTACTTTTTTTCCTTTCAAAATCTCTTTTTGGTTTGTATATCCATTTACTCAATTTTTCTAGCTTGACTTTTGTTATATTTATGTCCTTGGTAGGGTTTGAAAGGCCCCTTGAATAAGTGCAATCTGCAAATGCTATTAACAAAATGGTTGTTCCCTCCTAAGTGGTCTAATGAAGTTGTTTAATAAGGACAGTTGTGACACAGTTGGCAAGTTCTCCGGAGGTCCTAACACAAAGTATGTTATCTTGAGACACACAGTTTACAAGATCTATTTATTAAGAATCACTAAACATGGAAAGTTTTATTTTGCAATGTTTTGGGCATTACAATTTCTTTTCATTAAATTCACTTGAAAGTCTGAAAAGATAAAAATCATATTAAACTGCACTGAACTATGTGGATGAATAAAGGACGAGAGGGAAAGTAAGAGATTTATGAAATACCCAGAGTTAGAAGAAACTAAATTCATCATTACAGCATTGAAAGCTTTTCCTGAAATTGATTTTGTTCTAATACTTCTAATGTATATTAAAAACCAATGAAAACTCATAAAGCTATTTGGTTGCCTTTTCCTTTCTTGGCTGACATTTTGGATTCCAAAATTGGAGTCCAAAATTCAATCCAGACAGCTACTTTACTCCTAACACAATTTCTTCATATGCAATTTCTGAATAAGGTTCTGACGAGCATGTGCAGAAAGGCCTTTGTCTGTGAAGCACTCAGAGACTTTTAGTTCTTTTTTTGTACCTGACATATCCACAAATAATCTCCACTTCCTGGTCTCATTTCACAGATACTTTCACAGAATATCTACTGGATTTAAGCCAGCACAGGCCTCAATCCTGCTCCTCTTTGATTGCTCAGTGATTAAGTAATCCATTTAGGATATGGGAAACCAAGACTCAATTTCATTCTTTGCCTCACCATTTCTGATGGGAAAACACTAAGGACATGTTCTGCAATGGTGTAATTTCAGTCCACCCTGCTCAATCAGTTCCACTGTGCATTGTCTGGGTAAATATTCATTAGGCTGGAGAGAGAGAACCTGCAAAAGCCAGCAGAAGATATTGGCCCTTGGCAAATAGACTGAAATCACAGTCTTGGAACCCCTGAACAGGGGATTTACAGAACGTGGTACCTCAGAGTATAGGTCCAGGATGCTGCTATTAGCTTGCCAATGAGAAATACTAGAGAGATCTTACCTTCCACAGGGCACCTGTGGCTCAAACATAATCTTAGAAATCATCACCAAACCAATAACAATCATTCATTTGAAGAATAAACTAGAGATTAAGCTATTTTTACATCACTAAATACCAATTAAATATATAAATATAAATATATAAGCATATTGTTTTAGTGTAGGTAGGTATATTCTTGTATCTTCATATTAAAAATGACATCTTCTCATCAGAAAAATTTTCCAAAGGCTATTGACTGAAGATCTAGGGACCACAGATTCACCTGTATCGTGTTTATTTATTTTAATAATACTTAACGTTTTCAGCATTTTATCTACCTCAGTTACTAAACATAGGTTTTGTTGAGGGTGTGTGCATGGAAACCCAAATACTAAAATCTGTACTGTCACAAGGTGGTGCTGTTGGATAGGAAAAATCTAGAGAAAAACATAGAGAAAGATTTTTACGGTGAGTTAAATAAAATTAAAAGAACGACAGCTTCATTCACCTCTGTCATGTCCAATCTTTCATTTCTTCTTTTGACACAAAGATTTTAAATTAGGCAGAATCGTTATTCCTGTGGCTTGTATTCTTGATATCTCATACAGTAGATACAGATCTTTAACATGAATTTCATGCCTCTGAAGACTGACAGTTAATGTGGCTATTATTTTCATTTTTTAATTGGCCGAATGTGGGACATAAAATTGGTGGTTTCACATCTCTTACTGTTACCTTTCATTGCAAATTTTATTCTTCATCTTTTAAAACCTTTTATAATATAAGGTGAATGCCTAAATCATTGGATGATTCAATATGATATTTTCTATTGTAACAAGTATTTTGCTAAGCCAATAACCTTGTTTACGCAATACAAATGGCATGTTTTGAAAAAAAAAAAAAAGAATACCACCTCAAAATGCTTTGGCTGATGTAACATCTTGACACTGAACTGCACATTCAGAACCTTGCTATCATCTAATTTACAATCTTTCTTCAGAAATGTCATTTTTTCTAAAAAGATGTTCAGAGCAGTAGTTGTAAACAAAGCCTTCAATTTGACAATCATCTGTGCTTATAATAGTTAAAGCTAAAGGTATTGAAAATTTCAGCAGAGCTCCATGGGATCTTTCAGTATCTGTGGAAGAGTGTGGAGATGTCCAGTTTTAAAATTACTGAATAGACTAATTCTATCTTTCCTGATTAATAAAGCAGCAGGTAATTACATATTTTGGGTGTGATGGGTGCTGAAATTATTTTTTAATTATGGAAGTCATCATTATGTTAACTCTTTTAGTGGATTTTGAACTTCTGGTGCTCCCACTAGTGTTACATTATATCACTGTATGTGAGGCCATAAAATATGTCAGAGCTTTAGCAGGGATTTTCAATGACAAAATGAAAGTTTTTGAATTGTACTTTGCTTCAAAGAAAGGGTCTCAGCAGTTGCATTCTTTGTGCCATTGGTAGGCAGACACATCATTAGCATCTTTGACTTACAGGAATAGGAAGCCTGAGGGTATAAATTTTACCCTTTTACAGTTGAAAGATGAGGCACTCAGACTATGCCTGTGGCCAACTGCTGTTTTCAATATAAGGGGCAGAGTAATCTCTCAGTTTATTTCCACCTCTCACCTTTGTGCCCCATGTGTAGCTTTTTGGGGGCCTTCATTGGGGTTTTTCAATTTTTATCTTACTTTGGATGTAAATGCTGAGTGAGATCCTGACTATCCTTAACTTCCATTGAGACTAGCAGAATTTGTAAATGCAAATTATGTTATCAGCACATTTTTAAATGCAGACTATGTAATCAGGACCACTAGGGATCTGGTTCAAAGCCTTGATGTGTTTGATTTATTTCAGATGTGTTTGATTTGTATTTTATTAAAAGAAGCCCCTTCAAAGGTAATGGATAACATGCTTCAAAGACAAAATGCACTTGTGATCTCACAGAACCAGCATGGTCTACTGGGTAAGTATTAACCTGGGAAAACAAGGTTGGAATTTCTGGGTATTTCCATGATCATTCATTACCCTGCTGAATTGCCTGCAGCAAGTTGTTCCCTGACTGTGGTTTTGGTGGTTTGTTTGGTTGGTTTTTTGTTTGTTTCTGTCTGTAAATAGAGATGATTGATGAAAAGGTGATGTCAAAGTTTGGCATTGTTACCCCACTCAGAAGAAGATAGTGCTTCTTTCCATTGGGCTAAAGGAGCATGAAGAGAAGCTAGAAATAAGCGTGAAAATCCTGCATGTTCTGTATTTCTTTACACACATTTGTATCTGAATATAGCAGTTTGATATAAAATATATATAAAGTTGTCTCTTTCCTCTTTCCATGTAACTTTTGTGTTCTTGTTTTGTATTACTAAGTATTTCTAAGCTAAATGTTGTGTATAAAAACTTTTTCCAGAGAAGGCTAAAAAGAGCAGTAACTTCAGATACAATACAGAAATATACATTTCTCACTGTACACGTATTTTTTGTTCCTCATCCATTATTCAATCTGCTGTAGGAAAAGCTTGTACGTGTGACATGAGACTAACAAAAACATTGCAGTCATCAGTATTTTCAATTCCTAGCATCTTATTGTTTGACATCTAAATCTGTGTGAGTTGTTTTCTTCCTGCTGTGGTAAACAATCTCGTTTTCTTACCATTCTCTTAAACATTGTAGTCATGGAGAACAGCTGCCTCTCTAGGGAGTGTGTACACTACAGTTTGCACCTCGAGTCTCAGAGTAAACATAAACATTTATGCTGTTATGTCAGTAATATAACCTCCCCACTCCAGCTGAGTATTCCCCTGTTTATGCAGCCACATTAGCCCTCTCAGCCACAGCACCATACTGGGAGCTAGCGAGATCATGTTCAGCTGTTTTTAACTGGAAGAAACAGATTGTTAGAAAGCAACATGTCCTCAGCTTCGTTGATTTAGAGCTTGGGTAAACCTCTATGAATTGAGAGTTTGGGGATTTCATGAGATCAAATGCAACCATATTCTTGCCTAAATAGGAAATATTTAATGCAGTATTACAGTTTAGCTTACCTATTTAACATCATTTTGGGATGCTTATGTCTCCTACCATGCTAGGCAGCTGATATTGTCACTGAAGTGAGCAGGAAGGAATTGATAATTAAACAGATAATGAGTAGTAGAAATTCACTAAAGAACACGGGTGATATTTCCATGTCTGTCTTTTTTCTACACTTCATTTTCTTTTTGCTCTGTTGTCTTGATGCAGCCACTGCAACTGAAAAACTTGATTGCAGAGCTTTAGTTTTTTAGAAGATGAAGGGCCTGGTTTTTGTGATGCTGTTCCCACACCAAGCGCAAACTAGCCCCAAAGCTGCTGTAAACAGCCTGACAAATCCATTGCAGTGCAGAGGTGATCCAAAAGTAAAAGTGAGCAGGGATTTTTCTCTCTCTTCTCATGCCTGAAGCTGGGAAATACTGGCATTACTCTAAGAAAACACAAATGGCCAGTGTGTTGTTTTGCCAGGAGTATTTTACCTCGCAAGGGAAGAGAGTTCAAAATCACTTTGTTTTTGTAGTTTGATGAAATGAAGACTAAAGGTGCTTAGGATTCTGTAGGGGTCCTAGTTTAAAAATAGCAACATCAAAACTGAATTGATAATCTGTCTCTGTTAGTGGAAATTTTGCTGCTAGTGTAAGTCAAAGGGGCATCATGATGCTCTGATTCAACACAGAGCCTCATGCCACCCTCTCAAAATGGTTGGTATCTCAGTTGAAATCCCTCTATCTGCTGATGCCCAGCATCTCACATCCATTTTTCAGTTTTATGCAGAACTGTAACAGAACAAAATGAAAAAAAGTATATATTTAAATTGTGGTATATTTACCTGAACTCTGCCTTTTTTTTTTTTTTTTTTTAGCCACAGATCTAAAAATGATGTCTCCATATGCTGCTTCAGCAAGGTATTCTCTGAACTCTATAGCTTGTCAGGGTCTTAATTTTTTCCTAAGATGTATCCCTTTTCCCTAAATACTGCTGTCTGAGGGCTTGGGCACTCACACCAAAAACTGTTTTAGGGACTTGATCCAGTTAAGGACTAATAAGTGTTTTCTTTTCTTCTTTCTCTCTCTCTTCTATTTAATTTAATTTTTTTTAATTTCTTTTACTCTGTGAATTTTCATCCGTTCAGCTCCCATAATGTTTCAATACATGATTATACAAGACATAGTGCCAGTTCAAGGCAGGAGAGTGCACAGCTGGGGATGGAAAAGGCAGCTGAGATCACAGCAGTCTCAATTTAGATTTGTTGAAATGATTATGGATATGCACCTTTCATTTCCTGAATTCTAGCTGCTGCTGAGAGAAGTGATCCCTGGAGACAAAAATATTTTTAACCAGACCAGTTCATCATAGCAACTACATGCACTTGGCATTTAGAAGGTGGTAGAAGCTAGAGGCAAGCAACTGAGGGAATGAGGGATATATCTCTAGTGACAGTGATGGTTTATTTCATCTTACAGTGATACTGAAACTTTGTGTATTTTAATTGAAATGTATTTTAATTTTTAAAAATCTGTTTAATTTCTCAACAAGTTTAACAGAGCTACAGTTGTGTTTGTTGAAACCTTATGTGCTCAGGATTTTTCCAGAGGAATTTCAACCTGGCCATTCTTCACAACCTCCCCCTGCTTCTTCAGTCTCTGTTTTCTGCCTTCTCAGCTCCTCTAGATGCAAAGAATGCAAGGAATGATGTAGGAGAATAGAGAATGGGTTTTCATGTTGTTATTATCTAGTGATTTGCAAGATTTCAAAGTTGTTGGCCTTCAGTTCAGAGATAAACAATTTTGATTGTCTCTAATCACATTAGTTGCCTTTGAATACTATTCAAACATATACAACATCTTGCAATAAATTGGAAATGACACACAGTGAAAAGCAAATATGTGTGAACTTGGTACTTAGGAATATGTCACTATTCTTAATGTAAACTTCTATCTGACTTGCAAACCCCAAAGATTACAGTTCCATGCTTATTAATTATCAGTTAAAAAGGATGGCTTGTTGTTTTCTAAGGTATTACACACCACTAAAAATACTGCTTTTTCTGAGTCATGCCTAGGACATAACTGTAACATGGTCACAAACTAGATTTATTTTGCATCCTTCAGGCTGAGCTCCTAAAATGAAATGTAATTGATTGAATTATGTATTGTGAACAAATCAGACAAACATGGGAATTTTTCCTTAAAGAAAATTTTTCAATTTTGTTTTCATTTTCTTGGTTTAATGGAATGAAATATGATTATGTCGAAAGCCCTCCATCTCACAATTTTACAAAATACGTAATTATAAAATTGATCTCAACAAAAGTGAAAATAGGAAAGTGGGAAAGAAAATATTTAACTAACGCTGCAAAACAAAGTATTTTATATGAACCGTGATATTGATACTAATTCATAAACCTCTTTCTATTTAAATGTTAACAGTTTTTGATTAAATGGATGTATGTAAAGCCTCAATAAAAGTGATTTTTTTTCCCCAGAAAGATAAAAGTTGTGGTTAGAACACATATAATAGAAATGGAATTCTACCATATTTTTAAAACTCTAGCTAGGAACTTTAATACACTTTTTCTCTTAGTTCAATATCAGGTTTTGCATTCATTGATGAAGCTTTTACTTTTTGAGTAAATTTCTAGTTTCTTCTGTCCATTACTAGAAAGTTTATGGTTTAATTAAATTACCTTATTGATTAGCATAAATTAGTCCTCTAATATACAGCTTCTCATAACTTACTTAAATCTTTTGCAATTCACTTGACTTGCCATTTTTATTAAGTTACAAAAAAATTCTGGCCTATGGCATCTCCAATTTTCATTAGCATTCCTAGGTGAAAAAAAGAAAAATAACATAAACCCAGAAGTGCATCTTTTATTACAATGTCAACATTGGCATTTCATTAGCTACCAAAGGTCTCCAGCTGATTTCATCAGTGAATAGATTGGTATAATTTCTCTCTAACCAGGGAATAAAGTCACCAATATTTTACAGTTCTCATGCATACTTGTATGTTGAGAAAATTAAATTTATCTTTTGTGCAAAAGCCCAATATAAATGCTCTTTACAACATCTAATGTCTGTTTCCTCACTTTAGAGATGAAGAAACTGGAGAGCAGAGCCTACACATGAATGCTGGAATGTGAATAAAAGGATGTATGAGTCTATAACAGCCTCTAGTTCTTTCAGACTAGCAATAATGGGTTTTCCTTCCTCATCCATGTTTCACTTTCAAAAAGTCAAAATTATCAGTTGCTATTTTACGAATAACACATCAGAGATCACTGGGATCCCAGCTCTTAAATGTTTGTAAGCAGTACTGAATTCTAAAAACGATAGAATTTTCTACTATAAACTTGGAAAGTTATAATCTGTCAGTATAAGCTTAATTCAGATTGCTGAAAGCACTACTGAAGAATTTTGGTTGGAACTAACCACTAGACCTTAGCTGATGCAACTCCTGCTCAAAGCTTTTTTCAGAGCTAGAGCAGTTTGCCCAGGGTTTTCCTCAGCTTCCCTGGGCACAGCTGGGACACAAAACACTGCTGTTTACTCAGGAACAGCGGGTCATATGGAGGCACAAGTGTTTTGGCAGGCGTTTGGTAGTCCCTTAAGGGATCTTCTGGTTAGCAAATGTTTACATATAATCTTGTAATCTTTTTCTGCCTAGAGAAGCCACTGCTGTCTTGGCGGTGCTCCAAGGCATAACCTTCACTGCTGGTGCTGGTGTTTCACACACTGCTGGTGTGTGCTGGAGACCTTGGACAAGTCCAGTTCACTTCTAGTGCTCTGCATGGATCTGCTCTTGCGGTTCAGTAGCACGTTACATTGTGGCAACACGCTGCACCTCAACACATACTTCAGTTTTCTTCAGTTTGGTTTCTTTATTTTACTTTTTTTAATAACTACTTCTCACTCCACACCCATAGGTGCATCATAGAAGATATTGACATTAACTTTCACTTATAGGTGTTTTCTGACACTCCCTGCAGCCTCAGGTGAAAAAGTCCCAGGAAGACCATTTTGGCTGAGGACGCTTCTATCCCTGGAGATTCCTGAATCACCCAGGACAAGGTACCATTTTTCCTAGCACAATACCACCGTCACCATGATGACATGACCATCTTAAAGCACTTTTTGTATCCTTTTGTCTGCCACTCCCCATGGTAGTGCCTTGTTCCTGTCTTTGTGTCCTTCTTCTTGTGCCACTGATTGCTACACCTTCCCATCAGTTAAGTAGGAAAACCATCATAAATCTACCAGCCTCCAAGACCTTTTGCTGAGTAGGGGATTTTTCTTCCCCTGTCAAGGTTCACAGCCCTGGTGAGGCTGTCTCATATTTTTTCTCCTTTTCTATGCTCCAAAGGTGCCATTTTGCATGACTGCACCTTGCAATAGTCATGTGGAACTTTTTGGAATCCACTGGATTTCAAACTATAGTCTTCTTAAAAGTTACTAGTAGAAAATATCCTAACAGATACAAACAAGACCCTTCAATAAAGAAAATGTACTTCGGCTGTGGAGATGTTTTAACTTTCTTTCAATCCATTTGCTTGGGGTTTTTGTTTCGTTTTTAAAAAATGCCAGTCTTCTACCTTCTTTTATCTAGCAAGTAACCTAGGCTAGCTCTTTTATACAATGTTGGTTTTTTTAGTATGCTTTAACCAAAAAACTAATTAAAAAAATCCACAAACCACAAAAAATAAAATTAAAAAACAAATAATATATACTTTTCCCTGGCCTGCATTGAAGTATCTCAGTTACATATGCAAACCTCACTGAATTCTGAGCAACAATGGCTGAGCATATAATTTGAAATAAATGCCTCCCTTAATTAATCTTTTCCATTTGCAAAATGTCTATAGGCAAATCATTATTTCTTCATATTAATTCAGTATTCAGATTTGCTCAAAAGTTTTTCACTTAATTGATTGAATGAGTAGCTAGGAACAGTTCAAAGTACCTGTATGTTGTTCAGTATTCAGCTTGGCTGGCAATTAAAAAGCTGTTTCTGATCTTTAACTCATCTATAACTGCTTCTTATCAAACATCTCTTTGTGGCCTCTATATCACAATATCTGAAGACCTTGCAAACTTAAATGTGCTTACTCTCACAGCTTATAAATACAGGATTTTTTTCATCTTTTTTCTTTTTTCTCTGTTTTATGGATGACAAGCAGCATATATAAAGCCAGTTTTTTTTTTAAGGTGCTTAGGCATAGTTCCACTAAACTACAGAAGCAACACCTCATCTGCTGCCAGCTTACTTCCTGGAAAATTCAGCAGCCAATAAATGTTTTGGCTCCCAATAAGGTATAAAGACAAGCCAAGTGCCTAAGGAATGGATTTTTCAGAAACCTGCAAGCTAAGCAGAGTCTATGTCAGTTAGATATGAAACAAATCCATACCAAAGGACATAAATAAAAGCTGTGACTTACAATCCTTCCATTCCAGTCATTCAGAAAGCAATTGATCCAACAAGCTTAGGTTTGAGGAACTAATCCTGTTGAAAAAATGAGGACACATCAATCTCTAGTAAGTACTAGAGAAGCATAAAATGCCCACCTTCCCCTTGGGGATCAGTGGCAAGCTACTCATTGTTTCCAGATAGAAAATGCCTTCTGTTTCTTATAGGGGCATCAGGGCCCTGGAGACATCAGTACACCTTAATGTCCCTGAAAAGCTTCACCAAGGGCTTCTCCTCCCATGGCACTAGGAGTTCATGACCGCCCTGAGTCAGGCATCCAGTCCCTGCCTGTGCTATATGTGCTGCGCTGGAGATTTTACCAGAACCTGGCATGGCCTGTTGTGCTCAGACCCTGTGGGACTGTGACCTATCAGTCAGGGCAGGCTGGGGTCACCCTCATCTTGTGTCATAGCCAGCTTGTGTCCTTGGCCAAGCATGAGAAAATATCAACAGAGCTGCAATCTACAGCTCTGTGGTAGAACTGACATGTGCTTTTCTGTCCATTGGCTGGACAGAAAAGTTCACTAGCATATCCTTTTCCCTTTCTTTCCTCTTTCAACTTGCTCTGTCCTTTCACTGTCAATGTTGTCATCATATTAAAAAGGTTCCACAAGCAACCAGTTTCCTGGAACAGGTTTCCAGGAAAAACAAAATAACAAAAGGAAGAACAAAATCATACCTAGGTCTCCCTAGGACAAACCCATGAACCAAACTGAGAGGTCTACTTAGATGAACTTAGATGAACTTCTGGAAAACTGGATTGCCTACCATTGTCTACCAGCCATATTCTGGTTGTTTTCACCTGAACTGTTGAAATATATTAATTAAATATTTCATTTTTATTAATTAATAATTAGGTAAGTATAAATTATCCATGTTTAAAAATGGAGTTCTGAAAATATTCACAATGCAGTCAGGACTGTGTATAGTTTGTGCAAAAGAAATCTGGAGATATAAGAAAGATTGCTCATAGATGGGATTCGTTCTGCTCGATCTCAAACATAGCATTCAAGTACAACTTAAGAAACTAATGTTTTAATGTTGACATTTAGATGTCTCCTTATAATTTTAAATATTTTATTGACCTAAATGTCAAAAACTAATTCAAAGTGATGTAAATCTTCATGTGTTTGGAAGGAGGGAACCACTTCGTTGTTATTTCTTTGTTTTCAGTGGGGTTTTTTTGTCTTTACAATATTAAAAAAGGCAAAGAGGAGCCAGAATTTCCATACTCCAGACAGGTGGCATGTACAATCTTCCATACACTTTTATGTTCATAGCTTGACAGCAAAAAACATTCAGAAGAGAAATGTTATTTCTGTTAGCTTTTTTTATTGTTTTAGTTTTGGCTATGCAGTTCATTGTACATATTTGTTGTTGTTCTCCTCATGTTTAGTGAAATCTGATAAATGCAAGATGGAAAGACTTGTCCACAGCTTTATCTTATAGAGATGCTATCAAAGAGATAGAGATATAGAGATACTATCAAAGGACTGCCTTGTTTATATTTGTATTGATAATTCCACACCTTTTCAAATAAGTATCTTTTACAGTCACAACAAATAAAGTTGAAAATATTAAAGTTATTTAATAAAAAATGAAAAAAATTAATTTTGGTGAAGGTAGGGATGAATTGATAACTCAGTAGATAAATTGCAGTGACTCCAAATAAAATATCATATGAATAAAACACAGTCCTTTAGAATCCACCAAATCAATAGATGTTATATTTCTTAGTCAAAGATTGAGTCCCAAGAATATATAATTCACTGAAAAAAAAATTGCTTTTGAAACAATCTTTGGCATAGAACAAGAAAAAAAATATAGCAAACCTTTCACTATTACATATAAGCTTGTACAATTACATAGAAGCATAGGTTCAAATTATCACGTGAGATTCCAATGAATTGCCCAATTAAATATTTTACAGGGAATGTGAAAGAAAGTAAAAGAAGCCTTTAATAAATCATGATGTTTTAGATAAGTGCTGTAAAAACACTGCAGTTCCAGCACTTTATCTGCCTGTGGTGATTTTATCCTGTGATTCTAAATTTATACTTCAGAGAGATTGCTATCTTACAATTGATTATTTTTTATTTCCTGAAAATATTGAGATACTTCTTTGATGAAGTTTTGCAAAGTTCTGTATTGTTCTTGTTCTGTTGCTCAAAAACAAAATGACCATAATAAATTGCTGTAATGAATCAACAGAAGATTCTTTTAGTAATTTATTTTCATGGGTGTCCTGAATTCTGTAAAGTTTACACAGTGAATTCTTTCTCATCAGCAAATCTGAAGGAAAAAAAATTGTAAGAGCCTTTGGTACAAGTAGTTTTTGCAAACCAGAGTCCTCAGCAGAACTTTTCCCTTGTTTCTTATATATAATTTTCGGACTTGGGGTGCCTGTATAAACAGCTGATTTTTGAAGACCATTCCATCAAAAATCCAATACTTCATATACACAATGAAGGAAACCTAAAATTAATGATTATTCTGATTTTATAATTTTATTAGTAGAATTAAATATTCTATATATTAATTTCTCTCTATATTTTGACTTTTCATTTAGAAGAGTTGTTCTTTTATTCCCTCAGAAACATATAATCAAATAATTAGGTGAGGATAGTGCAGTGCTTTCTACAATACCTATATAAAAGTCTGACAGAAGAAAAGAGAACTATTGAGTAGCTATAAACTTGAGAATTTTTGAAATATAAGGTTCTAGCACTATTTACAGACATTACAATATTCTAAAGTTTAATACTAAACATGTCTACTGAAAAAAAAATTAGAAAAAAGAAAGCTTAAAATTTTGCAGATGCAAAACATATCTGGTAGATGTAAATTATCTGCTCTTTCTATATTTAATATTTTTTTCAAATCTGAGAGTTTTTCACTACTATTAGAGAATGATTGGTAACTATGAAAAGAAGATATTTATTTAAAAATGTTTGTTTGTTTGTTTTCTAAATCCTGGTCTTGTTTTTGTCTGCTCTAGTGATATGGCACATATATGACAATTTTGGAGCAGGCTGGGTTGCTACACATTACCTTTAACACCTTGTTTCAAATTGTCTGAGACATCTCACATCCAGGAACTTCATTTTAAAGAGGTAAATATTGTGCCAAACCTATGAGAGACCCACAGTGCTCTTGGCTGGCACCTTAAACCTGGCTGAGATATTTCTCACAAGTCATTTAAGCAACTGAACTGGGCTACTCCATCTTCTCACTAAGTCTGTAGAAATATTTGAATCAGAGGGCATAAGAACCTCCTCTATGTTTAGAATCAAAAGGAGTTTTTGTTTTCAAAATGATCAAAATATTTAAGAAAATATTGAATTTTTAGAAAAACAAATGCAACAAAATTCAATTATTTTCTTGTAACAAAATATCTGAAAAATGTATATGGTATGGGCCCACACCTTCTTAATCCTATAGCCTTCACCTAAGAAGTTGTAGAATCATGTACTTATTCTAGCTGAGGTCCAAAAAATGTCATTATTAGAGAATTTATTATTATCTTTATCACACAGTCTAGAGTGTGGCATCATCTAAGTTTGCATAATAAATTTTTCAGGTGACTGCAGGAATTTTTAAAGTATTCTGTAAGCCATGGAAGATGCACCAAAAGGATATTTCAGACCATAAGGTGTCATGCTCAGCACCTAAAGTAGGGGAAGAAGGAAGGAGGAAGTGGAGGGTGCTAAGATTGATGGCATTTGTCTTCCCAAGTCACTGTTACATGTGATGGAGCCCTGCCTTCCTGGAGGCAGCTGAACCCCTGCCAGCCCAGGAAATGATGAATGAATTCCTTCTTTTTCTTTGCTTACATGAGCGGCTTTTGCTTTACTTATTGAATTGTCTTGATTTCAGCCCACGAGTTTTCTACTCTTCTGATTCTCTCCCCATGTCTCCAGAGGTGATTCACTGTGTGGCTGTGTGGTGCTCCATTGGCAGCTGGGATTAAACCATGACATGCTGAAAGAAGCAGTATGAGCGCAGCTCCTACTTCTCAGCCTTCACTGGAGTCCTTGTCTTGCAACATCTGTTTAATCGTTTGAGAGCTGGTAATAGAAATTGGACAAAACATGCTGGGGATGATCATTTGCTGAATGCCTGCAATGCTCTTTGAAGACAGCAAGTGTCTTGAATACTTTACACTAGAGAGGTGAAAGAAAAGTACTACTCTGTACTTCAGTAGCAATTGCTGTGGAGTGAGGCTTTCAAGAGGATCCCACAACACAGTGGGAAGGTGCATTTGGCAGCTTCCTCAGAATTTGTGTACTTAGACCCCTGACCAGCTCTTTGTTCTGATAAAAAGAGAATTTGTATTCTTACTGATAATTCTGACAGCCTTGGTGCTGCAGCATTGTCAGATCTTGTAGTCTTGTTCCGTATCTGTTGATACATGGTATAGTTTATAAAGATTCACGTGACTGTCTGATGCTTGGTTTCTGGGAATTGAAAAACTATTATTGTTCCAGCTGTCAATCTGATTCCATTTTCTAAAACAGCAACAAATAAACAACACAAAACAAAAAAAAGAAAAAAGCAAACAATTTTTTTTTTAATCTCTGATTTTTAAGCCAGTGTAGTTCTTCAAACTTGCTGGCTGTTTTGGGTTAATCCCAATGGGCAGTCAAGCACCACACAGCCTGTTGCTCACTTTCTCCTCATCCTTTCAGTGGAACAAAAGAATATTAAAAGAAGAGTAAAAGCAAGGAACTGGGAAGCCAAGAAAAAAAAAATTAAATAAGTGAACGGTAAGTGGAAAAAAGAGATGTAAACACAAGTGATGCAAAAACAATCATTCACCATCTCCCACAAGTAGACTGATGCCCATCCAGTTTCCTAACAAAAGATGATTAACCCTTAAAGCCTCTTGTTTCCCCTTTTATTGCTGAGTGTGACACTGTATGGTATGGAACATCTCTTTGGTCAGTTCAGGTCACCTGCCAGGTTGTGACTCCTCCCAACAGATTGTACAACCTCTGGGGGACAGAGTGAAAACCAGAAAAGGTCTTGATGCTGTGCACTGGTCAGAAAACACTAGAACACTGGTATGTTATCAGGACTGTTTTGGTCTCAGATCCAAAACTCAGAACCATATGAAATGTGTTGAGAAAACTAACCCTGTCCTAGCAAGGCCAGTACTCTGGCATGGCGGTTCATGGACTTTGCTAAGTGGATTTGCCAGTATCATGACTGGAAATGTCTAACTCAGTCAAAACTATTAGGCTCCAAATCTTCTGTTTTCTGTTTAAACCTGAGTACCTGAATTTCTGAGGCTTTTTATAATTTTCAGCCAACTTGCTGTGGCTTAAACACACTGTTATTTAACTAAAATTTTGAATCATCTTAATGAACCTTCAAATTATACTTTCAAAAATAGTTGACTGGGAACAGGGGGAAACAGAGTGGGAATGTACTCACACAATCTAATATTTTCCCTTGGTAACAAAATGTGAATGACTTAGGATTGATTTAGAGGACCTAGAACTGAGAGACATAATTTCCTCTTTGTTCTAAGTGTAGAAGATGGAGAGATGTAGATGGACCATCAGTTATGAAAACGTTAAGCTCAGTTAGTAACCTAAAGTTTTCCACTTTGTTTAATCATTATAATTGAAATTGCAAATTTACCTTTAAATTTCCAATTAATTATTTTATCTCTAAATGAATTAGAGTTTCTGACTTCTGTCTATTATTTTCTTCTGATATGCTTTCAGAAATAAATACCGTACTGTAGCAGGCTATAATATAGTATGCTTTGACACTACACTTGCCTAGCAAGGTCTTATGGAGGCAATTTATGCTGTCTGCATCTGAAACAATTTAAAGTGTCTATATTGTTCCCTCAGAGTGGCATGACAACAAAAGTAAAAATTATAGAAGGCATTGGTGACTCAGACTTGTTTTAAAATGCTGACTTTAGCTAATAAGAGTCACTTCAAATAATAATTCATCTTACTAATTTGTCTTCTACTCAACAATCTGAAAAACTTTACAAGAAATGAGCCACATTTCAATTAAAGATGACCCATTTCTACATCAAAATCCATGCTCAGGCTTGATCCTGTTGCTGCACAGTAACATAAATGAAGCAGACAGAGCATAAAAAGAAATTGGGCTTTTTAACTTACATCAGTTGTAACACAATGACAATTTTTCACTGCACGCAACATTCTTTAATTCAGTATATGTAATTCTGTCTGGCTAGTTACAGAAAGAACAATTATTTGCCTTAGAAACTGTTCAATAAAATTATTAGATGTTTTAGGAATATTTTCAATTATATGGAGTTACCTAGATATATGTGATTTATTTGAATATTGTGTCTATGCATGTTCTGGAGTCTTGTAATGAACAAAGGTTTAGTTTATAACTCCTCTTTGGTCAGTTTATCGTATGAGAGCATTTACTCTGATTAATGTGATGTAAGGGTTGAAAACATAGACTAGAACCAGTGTTCCTCTGTGATAGCCCAGTGACTATGAATAATCACTGTGGTCTCATTTGAGGGAGGGGAAGAAAGGTTTTCTTACAGAATTCTCTTGATAATTTAAGGGTCATTGCACTAATATTTTCTTCCTCCTTCAGTTCCACCTACTTGCTAATGTAACTATATATATCTTCTTCATATCTCAAGTTTGCCTGTTTTTTTTCACAGAATCACAGAATTCTTGAGGCTGGAAAGGACATCGTGAGATCATCTAGTCCTCCTGTAGCAGTATGCAACAGCTCTGTGAAAATAATAGAAACAGTTGAATAAAATAATCAATCATATTTTTTCTTGGAATAATTTTTCTTCAGGTTCATGATCAATAGAATAAAATTGAAATCTAAGAGATGAGTTGAGAGATTAATGATGCATTTTTTTAAACCTATTTTTGCCTTCTGCGAGCACACAAAATTGAAGAACTGTCCTGTTACCAATTTTTACCTTATGTGCATGTCCTTTGTGCACAGTAGTGAAACATCAAAGTTTGTTTTAGTTTAGCTAACCTGGTTGCTGGAATATACATTATTCCTGGCAGCATGTTTATTTAATCCAGTTTGTAGCTGTAAGCCATGCTGCAGTAGTTTTACTGTGCACTGCATAATTCAGAAAGGCATAGCCAGAGTTCAGGAGACCAAAGCATGGGGACAAGTAATTTCTTTCTTCCAGATTACATGAATATCATCTGTTCATTCTTCATAGGGCATTGGCCGGATTTTTCCTTGGACAAGTTTTGTCAGACCTTGCCCTGTGTGTTTCTCTAGTTGCTTTTGATTTACCCCAGTGCCATTGAAGAAGGGTAAGGTTACATAGTTCTCATGAGACATCGAGTCAAAAGATGTAATTATAATGACAAATTGTTACATGATTTTATGGTTGTTACTATGCCACCAGACAAGTGCTTTGAGTCAACTCAGCCAGCATTATTGTGAGAGGAAGAAAAACTGTGTATCTTGATTCAGCTTTACTTGAAAAGGAAATAAAACTCCTTCATAAATCTTCCTTTTCCAAAACCAAAATTGCAGGAATGGAATCTACAAATCTCTTGTCAGAATTCACTAGCAAATTGATGGGAATGACGATGTTAACTTCCTCCAGGAGATGTCACTCAAGACACTGGTAAATTTACATTTCAGAAATTTGCCATAGGAACACAGAATGAACTATGCCATAAAAATTTGTTCACTCCAAAATTACGTTGACCTATTTCAATATCATTACTGCTATATATACATGTCAGGAGCAAGGAGCAAAGTTTTGAGTTCTGTTCCTTTGTAAAATATACTTGTTTGTATCAGTCTGTTAATGAGTCATCATTTATTTACATCCACAAGAGACATGCTCTGGAGCAGCTCAAAGACTGAAGAGAGGTTTGGGAAAAAAGACATTCTAACGGGAGTTATTGCAGCCTGAAGGAAACAGATACTGCTGGCAGTTTACTACATATGCATTTTATCTACCAATTTATATTACTGTTGCATTAAAATAAGTATCCTGTAACTACTGAGCACTGTTTCATGTTAGTGGGCATTCAAATCAGACTGGGAAACCACTTTCAGACAGAAAAAAAGATATTTTTTCTTGTGAACAGAGAAATGTAGGGGAAAAGAGAAGGGGAAAGGGAAGGAGAAGAAGAAAAAAAAGGAAAAAAAAGGTGGGGGAAAAAGGGAGAATGGGGGAAAAAAGAAGAAAAGGAAAGAGGGAATGGGAGAAAGTAAATATTGAAGTGCAAGAAGACAAAGAAGGGCATGTATTTTTAATTTTTTTCTTCTAGTTTTGTCAATGGTCTCAGAACCTTAGAGCAAGCAGTAGAGAGAAACTTGATGATTAGTCATTTATTCATTATTTAATAGACTAAAAGCCTTGGAAAGAGACTGTAAGAAGGAACAAAGATTTGTGGTAGGTTGACACTGGCTGGATGGAGGTACCCACCAAAGCAACTCTATCAATCCCCTCCATAACTGGACACAGAAATATATAACAAAATGTTCATGAGTTAAGTGCAGGGAGAGTTCACTCACCAGTTACTGTCATGGATAAAACAGACTCAGTCTGGGGATAGTAACCAGATTTACTACCAATCAAAATCAGAGCAGGATAATGAGAAGTAAAACAAATCTTGTAAACATCTTCTGCCCACCCCTCCTTTCCTGAGATCTAAATTCTCTTCTACAGTCATGCAGGGAGACAGGGAATGAGGGTATTGGTCAGCTCATCACCGGCTATTTCTGCCACTGTGCAGGAAGAGGAGTCCTTCCCCTGCTCCATCATGCAATCCATACCATGGGAGATAGTTCTCCATGAAATTCCTCGGTGTGAGTTCTTTTTACAGGCTGAAGTTCTGCAAGTGCAACTGCAACACAGCTGCCTTTCCACGGGATGCTGTCCTTCAGGAACAAGTTGCCGCACTGTGGGTCCCCCATGGGGTCAAAAGTCCTACCAGGGAACCTGGTCTAGCATGGGCTCTTCCCTCCATGAGTCAGCTGGTCCCTCCCAGGACCCTGCTCAAGCGTGGGCTTCCCACAGTGGACTAGAGATTTTTCATGACCATAAGCAGAGATGCAGAAGAGGACTAAAGTTCTCAGAAGGAGAAAGGAGTTTAATTGAGAGCCAGCAAATCAGCATAAATGAACTGATGAAGGATGGTTAAGATAACATGGAGGAAAGACTACCGCACATTGTCTTAGAATCTCTGCTAGCTCCAGCAGGAGGAGTCTGGGTATTGATTTATAAGCTACAGTCTTCGTGGAAAACAAACTTTAACATCTAAGTCTCTATTTTTATAACTATCATATATAGCCCAGAAGAAATTATTAGCATACAAAAATAAAGAGCTAAAACTCTACTAGTAAACAGAAGCATGGCAGGGATCCATTTTCTAGTTCTACAGTTAATTGACATGGTTTGGCTGTATTCACAATATTAAAATATCTAAGATTCCAACACAGTGTACTTGAGAGCTGTTTTGAAAATTGTGCTGTGGTTTAAACCTCTCTGGGAGACTGATACTTGACCCAGATCAAAACATTGGCAAGGATTCTTTTAACTGCCTAGCCATACTGACAAACTGGTTTGCCACCAATTTTCCCAGTACAGGTATAGTAAATATTTACTATATGTAGTAAAATAATGGAGTATGGACTCAAACAGTGAGAATAAGTTTAATGGCTAAAAATTACAAAAGTATAAAATTACAGTTGTATGTTATATCAGAAATAGTGTGGCCAGCAGGATTAAATCCCTTGTAATCCACACTGGCATGGCTGGACCTTGAATCCTGTGTTCAGATATGGGCTCCTCACTACAAGAAGAGCATCGAGGTGGTAGAACTTTTCCAGAGAAAGGTCACAAAGCTGGTGAAAGGTCTGGAGCACAAGCCTTATGGGCAACATCTGAGGGGGCTGGACTTGTTAACTCTGGAGGGAAGGAGGCTCAAGGGAGACCTTAGGATTCTCTACCACTCCCTGAAATGAGGGTGTAACCAGGTGGGCATTGGGCTCCTCTCCCAGGTAACAAGTGGCAGGAAAAGGAAATGACCTCAGGTTGCTTCAAGGGAGGTTTAGATTGAATATTAGGGAAAATTTCTTCACAGAAAAGTTTGCCTAGCTTTGGAATAAGCGGTCTTGGGAAGTTGAGTCTTCACTGCCCAGGTATTTAAATGACATGCAGATGTGGCACTTAGGTACATCATTCAGTGGTGGACTTGGCAGTGTTAGGAGTTTACAGTTGGACTTGTTCATCTTAAAGGTCTTTTCCAACCTTAAAAAATCTGTGATTCTATACTGTTATATAGTTGTTATGTAGCCTGGGGAAATTTTAGGTGTCCCCATGAAGATTTAAAAAATTTTTTTAAAAATCACAAGATTTCCAAAATATATTCTGATTCAGTGAGAACTTGTATGCCTCTTAGTAGGCTTTTCATTTGTGGTGAAGTAAAATTGTACAAAAAAGATGAAAGGAAATATAGAAATTTCAAGTTTTGATTAAAATTAATGTTTGGCTAGACCGTTTTTTGGTGAAAATATACACTTGTTCAGCTATAGTATATGTAAGATGTCCACACAAAAATATATTCATGCTCATATCCATATGTGTATGTTGAACAGCCCAGGCATGTCATAAATGGTTTAGTATAAATTAGAATATGAAACTATCAGTGATGTCTAATTTTCCCAAGCTGTTGCTGGATGTGTTTTTAAGCATGTTGCATGGCACGATAATATATGTTTCAGCTTTCTTGGATTATTTTCTGTGAGATGATTATAGTAAGAAACAACCAGGCACTCTACAGGAACAAATCCTAGTAAAGCTGAAGTAGTCAGACTCTCTTGAGAAATAATTAGCAGGGATTATAGACCAATCTGGCAAGTTGTAGGTGAAAAGTGAAATTTAAACTTCTGGAACAGTTGCATTGAGAATGGATTGGCTCCAAAAAGCCTGCAAAGGAATCTCCTTTATAAAAATTCAATATGTCTTAAATCTTTGGATATATTTTAAAAAATATTCTTGAAATAGAAAATTTATTAATATTAAGCAACTTAGAAGAAAGATAAATAAACATAGTACCCCTCTTACTCTTACACAGAAAGACTTGTGTACACAATATTGATGTTATCACTCCTCATACTGAAAAAAAAAAACCAAACCAAAAATATATCACATAAATTGTCATTTCCTTTAATGTATGATTTGTTTAAATTTGTTTATGAGAGATACAGTTCTATGAAGGGCTTTTCCTCCATTCTTTGTTTAGCCTAAAGAAAAGAAAAGTCAGTGTTAGATTCCAGGAAACTTTACGCATGTTGTAAATCATTATATCTGAATGTTTGTGAGTGTTACAGGTTATAGCTCATACTATATCCTAAACTAATCTAAATATTTTCTTTGAGTGTGAAAAAAATGAAAACTATCAGGAGAATCAGTCTTGTATAGAGTGCTAATTGCTCATAAAGTAGCACAAACATCATGAGCAATATAAATTGTCTTTAAGTGCCACAGGCTAGGTCTATTAGATTAATGAGCCAACGGCTCCAACTTTGGTGCCTTTTCTAATTATGCATTATTCACCATTTCTTTCGAAAGAAAGACATCTAATTAATTAGGTACAAAATGTCATCTATAGGTCATTGACAGCAAGGGAGATCACCACTCACTCAGTTTAGTCTTCAGGCAAAATTATTACTCCTCTGGGATTACCACCAAATGTCATTATTGAATCAAGAACAGTTCCTGCAGTAGGAAGATTAGAGAAAAGAAAGGAAAAAAACCCCCACAAATCCTTTCCTTTTCACCCTGACTCATACACAGAATTATCTATTCGACCTTAAGTAGGTAAACACAATACTCCTGAGATGCCACAAATTAAAGACTCCCTTTTAATCACATAAAATAAAAGGATATTACAAAGTCAAAAGTGTTCCATAAAGCTCCTAAACAGTGATGCTAACTGCTGAATCACCCCAGTAAAATTACTTAGCTGAAAGTTCCAAATTTTACTCAAACTTTCAACTCCCAAACTGCCATATTGAAGTTAGAGTTTCCACTTATTTTACAAAATGTGACACTGCAGCATCCTCTGAGATGTTTGTAAATTTTTGGCTTGATTTAGGTCATAATCCAATTCCCACTGATTGCAAGGCTACAACTTGGAAAAATGCAGCATTGTTTATTGATTCCATCATTATACAGCTGCAGGTCTGTTAGATTACCTTTAACTTGTGGAAAAGTAACTGAAACAGAGTTAGTTAAAGTGTATGACTCTTGATACCAAAAAGTAAAACTGGTTCATTCCAGCTGTTCTGTCTACAAATGAGAAGAAATGCTATCACTTGCAGTTTACAAGGAGATAAAAAACATTGTCAGGTGCTTTCTCAGTTTGACTTATTCTCCTTTTTCCAAATGTAAAAGCTTATATTCTTGACAGACAGTCCTAGTTAGACAATCTATAGGCCTTTAAAAGAAATGCCATGGTCGAGCTGACTGGAATACAAAATTTACATTCAGCCTAACAGTGTGAGGTAAAGATGGCCTTTCATTTTAAACTGGAATAGAAAGTTAAAAGTATTTCTTTATTATTTTCCTGTGAAGGAACTGCAGGTCTCCTTGATAGTAACCTGTCATATTGTGTTTAGAAGACAGTCCACAAGTTTGTCCTCAGCCCCATTCTACACCATTCTTTTCTGTGCGGTAAAATATGAACCAAAAAAAAAAAAAAAAAAAAAAGAAGGAGGGCATTTTATTTGATACACCTAGTAACTGTACATTATGTCTTTGGGGTGATAAGGTAAGAAAAAAATAGAATTCTTTCCTATCTTTCTAATTAACTTATTTTTCTGTCAGAAAATATCAGTTCTGATGTTGATGTCTCAGTTTTCTTAAATGTTTGTAACGAAATCTTGCAAATTTGCACCTTGTTGCACTTGTTCAGATGAGAAAGTGTGTGTGAAAGTAGATAGGTAAATTGATGTAAGCAGGCAGTAACACCATTATTATTATGGTACTATTAATAATATATATAGTTGTAAATAATTTGCCTGTGTTTTCTCATACTGCACAACAACAATTTTTTTTTATTGCAGATAATTGAGATGCTCGGAGCTCTCAGTTTCTCTTCAATAGGTACTTCATGCAGTTAATTTGTTTTCTGCATTCCTTTGTGGTGATTTAAGTGTTTTACACCTAGGAATACATATTTGAAGGTCTGTTCTTTAACTAGAACTTTGTGATATTCAGAAATTTCTTTTATCTGTAGGGAAAAGAGATGGAAGTGAGAGAAAAAAATGTTACATGACAAGTTGGGAACCACAGACTGGAATTGTCTGTTGCATCAGACATAGATGATATGATCAGCTAGAGAATTTTCATGATCCTAATGACCAGTTTTCCAACCTGTACATTGGCTTCATCAGAATATCACAGGATTGAAAATCATATTAGCATCTGGACTTTTAAAATTTAATCAGGGAATTACAAATTTTGGTAAATTAGGGCCTGATCTTTCAGACCTTTAAGTCAACGAGAGTTTTGCTTTTAAGTTAATTGAAAGCAGAACTGAGTCATTTATACTTCAAGGTATCATAGAAAACCACATGTTGAAAACAAAATCACAACTACTCTTCTTCTGTTTTAAAAGACTCTTTACCTCATCAATCACCAATCAATACATTGTTTTGGAGTGGAAACCTTGTCTGAATGCAAATAGTAAGATAACCAAAACCTTCAGCATCCATTTGTCTCCATAAAAGAGCAAAGAAATGAAGTGGAACTTGCCTGTGTTTATATAGGGCTCCTTTGGATTTGTGCTGAAAAGAGGGTTGATAATACAGAGATGTTTTCATTTTTTGCTGAGCAGGGCTAACTGAGTGTCAAGAATTAGGGTTGATCAGATCTTCACATTACAATAAGCCAAACTCAGGATACAACCACCTTAGCTCCCAAAATTTTGTTGCAGCTTTAAGGAGAGACAGTTTCTCTACTCCCTTGCAAGACAATTGTTGTTTTTCTGTAATCTTAAGTCAAAGTCCTGATTGTGGACAGGAGCTGAGATACTGCTGACATTCCCTTTAAATGGAGGATTTTTATAGAAGCCAAATCAATTGAAGCTCAAGTGAATCAGCTGTAAAAATTGCTTCATATTTTGTAATCTTTCAAACGAATGCACTGACAACTATCTGGGTTTAAAAGAAAGGAGTCAGAAATGATCTTGCATTTGTTTAGAATTGTACACAATGTGTTAGCAAAAGCAATCAATACCTAATTACGCGCCTATCTCTGAGACCACAGTCCTCTCTATTCTAATGTTTTCCACAGAGATAAACCACTTGCTGCATGACCTGACACATTTGTTTTGACAGCTCTGCTTCAAACACGACAGTGAATGTCATAGTCTAAGAATAGCCTCCATCCTCAAAAACCCCCATAATTCTATAGGTTTTATTATGTCACCTGCAAGTTTTTACAATGAACTCTGGTTTGTTTGGTTCCTCTTTTGTCCTTGAACAGGGATTCCAAAGACACATTTACACTAAAAGGTTTTTAATACTACTGCCAAGTTGTTAATAAGCAGTCAAGGGTTTCCAAGGCCTTTGTAGAACTGATTTCTACCTGAGAAAAGCTAGTTGTAGGATGCAGATTAATTCCATCCAGCTTTTGTAAATAAATCTAGACTAAGACAATAGTCTTGTTGAATTTTCTGTCCCAAATGTATCCAGAGACAGCCATCTCTAAACTCAGGACTGGATTTCAGTTTCCATTTGAGGATCTAAATCACAGTAGTAGGAGCGCTAATGGCTTAACTGTAATTAGCTCAAGAAAGTCAGTGAAATGCAAAATGTGACAAGAAATAAAGGTATAAGCATAAATTACCCTATTCATGCACAGTTGTCATATAGCTGTATAAAGACCAGTCAGGCTATTACATTTTTCATTCCAGCTCGCATGTCTATTTTACAAGAAGCAACCTGAACACAAGAAATTATTGTAATAAAACATCGAAGTTAATAGTAAAACCCTCCCAAATTTCATGCATGCTTTACTACTTTTCTCACTTTTGATGTAAAAACAAAATAAAATGGAGCATCAGTGCTGGACTTCCCAAGATCAATCATTTTTACCATATTCAGAAGATTGAACATGAAAGGCTGCATGTAATGGAACTGACCCAGCAAAATGTGTCATAACAAGTCTTCCACATTCTCTGGTCAACAGAGGCAACCAAAAATTATTCTTAGCTGAATCCACAAATAGCAGTGTCACACCTGTGCAAGCCAAGCATGTAATTGTCTAATAAACTGTATGGGCAAATAGCTACTTTGTAACCTTCTAGTTAATATTTAAATGTGAAATCTTTCAACTCTTCTACTTTCCTAACCTAAATCGTCATTGTCTGTGAACTTTCTACCTTGAAGACAAAAACCACATTAAGATTTGGAGTCACAGTACTTGTAAAAGAAGGATACTGATGTCTAAATGTCTAAAGGAACTAAATTCATGTCCAACTTTAAATGCTATCAGAATTTTATTTTTAAAAATACCTATTAATAAGTGAATCACTGCAATTGTCTCTAAGTGTTCTAAGCTCACAGCTGACTGACTGAGTTGCTAATTATCATGGTTCAGAAGACCCTGAAATAATATTAATAAATATAATCATCATCATCATCATCATCATCATAGAGAATAATAGGACATGAGAAACATGGTGTTGACATGGATCTTCAATGTAGTTAAGATCTGATCTAGAGTTCAAGGGACCTGAGGATATGAATGTGACTGTGGATCAAGACAGGAAGAGTAGGCATTTGCCTACTAGCGAACTTCAGCCTGTATCATCTTGAGAGGAAAAATGTATTTGTGCTCTGCTGCTCAGGTTTCTGTAGTTCTTGTGACTGCTGTTGGTGTTTATGTGGGTAGCAGTAAGGATAATGTTCACTGCTTCTCTTGGTTTTTTCTGTACATTGGTTGTATGTGTGTGTCTACATGTGTGTTTGTACCTCCCGCTGTAGAATGTATACTCAACATTGCTACTGCCTGGATGTACAAAAAAGAACATCAGCAAACACTGGAGAGTAGCAACCTCCTGAGTATTGAAGTCTGCTGGATTCAGGTTCCCTTAACAGATACCTATAAAAAGTATATGATGACAGTGAGAAGGTAATCTTACCCATAGTAAACATGTTGCTTCACAGAAATTGAGCATGAAATGGATGCTGGTTCTTGCTGATTTGTTGTCCTTCAACAACCTCCTGCAGGAGGCTCTGGATAAGGAGGAAGTCCCTAATGTCCTCAGAGTCACTACTTTCTCAGGGCAATGATTTTCTTTAAAATTTTGCAAGTTTTCCTTACATGCATTTACCAAAAGAAGTAACATAAGACACCTTATTCTGGGTGTTTTTACTGAAAAGGCTGGATTCACCTATTCAGCCATTAATATATGCATTCAATTATTTTGCTTTCCTCTCTTGCATACATCCCCACCATAAAAAGACAAAACACATGCCTTTGACATATTTTAGTCAAAGACATGCTGTTCTTGAAGTAAATTTTGTCCTTCACAGAGTAACTCAAAAGATTATAATCAAGTGATTTATTTTACCAATAATTACAGCTCATGTTTACATGAATTATGGGAGAGATCCAATTGGTAAAGCCCTTCAGCATCATTCCAGACTATGATCTTTTCTCCCTTATTTACATGCACTCATTAGTAATTATTGTGCAGGTTTTTTTTATCTACAAAAAGCCCCCAATGTCTTGTGGGCTGGTTTACTTTTTTGTAGCCCCTGAAAGGGTGTACTATTGAAAGTGAAGCTCCCTGAAACTTCCACTCGATGTCTTAGAGACACTAAGTATCTTGCAAAATACATTTATAATAGAGCAATCCTATCTACACAAAAGAAAAAATGAGATTTAACTGTTCTGTTTTTCATGTCTAATATACTATTTTTTTCAACTACACTTTACCCTGGTACACAATTTATTTGGTACTATATTTACTTCATTTAATCATTTCTAACAGCAATTATGAAAACTCTTCCTCGCATCTTATCATCTGATCTTCCACTTGCGCATTTTCTTTTAGTGTTGGCAGAAAAAATGAGAGGTTTTTTTTGTCTTACAGATACCTAGAGTATTTACCTCTTCATTTTAACACAATTTTCTATCAATAATCTTATGAAATCTTTTTATCTTTTGTTTGCTGGAAACAAAATACTTCAGAATAGCTTGCTATGTAACTGAATAGAAATCTCCTGTCATCAGCCTCTTGAATGTGAAGTTTCTGCTATTGTTCATTTTCCATTGAATCTCTTTTATCTGTCACCAAGTCTTTACATTATCATTTTTAGAATGAATTTTCCTGCAAAAGTTGGATGAGCAAAACATGCCAGTCTGTTTATGCTTGAATTAATTTTTCTCATTTTTAACAGGCAAAGCTCTTGCTGTGCACATTCACGGTAGTTATAAGTAAACCCTGGCCAAAAAAACAATGTGGAATATTCCTTCATCCAATTTAGGTCAAATGTCCAAGTACTCTCTCTCCCAACTTCCTCACCCCTAGCCTACTCACTCTAGGGGAAAGACGAGGAAAAAAAGAGAAAGCCTTGATGCTGTGCAAGCATTGTTGAACCATATCCAAAACACTAGTGTGTTACCAATGCTGTTAGGGCAGCAAATCTAAACCACAGGACCGTGCAGGCTGCAATGAAGAAAGTTAACCCGTGTCAGCCAGACCCAGCACAGTGATCTGCACATGACCACACAGTGGTGAGACTCAGAATCTGAATGAGCTATGTGGCAAATAATAATGCTTGTGAGCTGCAAACTGGTAGACCCCCTATGTCTTCTGCTCTTCAGAAGACCTCTGACTAACCTTTGTAGTACACGAGAAGAAAATGTACTTGAAGAATGTTTTAACTGCCAAAAGAACTCATGCTTCTGAAAAGGTTCTCAATAGTACTTCTCTGTTTATGTTCTACCCTTGCAGCTGAGGAAGGGTATAAGAAATCATTGTCATTCTCCATCATTAGGAAAGACCTCAAACTCTGAAATGCGTTGGCAGAGGCTAATAAACTCTCTTGTGACCACTTCTCAAAGGGTTAGGGGATGAAAATGCCAAATCCTCTGTCTTTGGTGGACTGGATGAGTGCACTGCGTCCCATAAGTGTACAACCGAGATTTTAGTCTCACTTTTAATCTACAAACTAAGTTTATGCTTGACTGAGCAAAGCAAACAAAATTAAAAGGAACAGTTACACTCTTTCTATTACACCCTTGCCTCTCATGTAGAGAAAAAAAGACAAACTACTACCTGCAGGATTAACATTGCTGAAACCACTATGAAATAAACACAAGTTGCTGTAACTGGTTTGACAAAAGAAGTATGTTTTTTCTTTATACAGTATTACATAGATACTTCAAAACACTTGTACTTTGGGTGACCTACCCTGAGAAGAAGGATCAGCTGTGGTAGAAGCAAAAAAAGGTAATTTGATAACTGCTGAGTTTTAAGAGAAGTTTGGAATTAAGAGACAAAAAAAGGTGACCACCTAGTTCTGGCACTAGTTGTGCCCTCACAGTTAGCTTTCAGACTGATATTATTTCAAGGACTTTTTGGTGCATTGGTCTCTATAGAGAAGTCTTTCAGTGACTAGAGGAAAGGAAACTCCATTTTGATTCTGTCTGTGATGCGTAGCTGTGTGTCCATGCCATGCTGGTCTTAGTAGCCTTCTTTTGTCTATTACACCGCATTGCTTGCAAACCTCTCACTCATTTGAAACATTTTTCTTTCTCATCCTGAATAATGCCACTTGGTCATTTCTGTACAGTCTAAGTTGCTCCCTGAGCAGGAATCGTTTCCCTGTCTTAGAAAAGGTTTCATACTTTGCTTTGATAAATATGATACAGTATAAATTGTAGGCATGAGTCTGAGTAATTCAGTACTAGCCCCATACTGAACCTTCCAAATCCTGCACCACAGCCAGAAGAACATATATTATTGCTGCTCCTTGTTGAGTTTATATTGAAGCACACAAGGTGTAGTCACTTAGTCTCATCTCATGGCAGGACTATTACCTCTAGTAGGGAGGTGGCTGTGAGTATCTGAAGAAGGTAATGTCTTTAAACTCATCAGTTAGATTCAGAAGAGGGAGACCAAGCAGTCTAGGGTAATGATAGTATTAAGCATGTTGCACAAAAGATCATTCTCAACATCTTTGAAATAAATGACTTAACAAATAGCTGAACTTTGACTTCATGAATAGACTCTGCTTTAAGAAGGGAGTAAAGTGTTAAGCTCCTATGTTCCCTGATTTTTTAAATATTGTTTTTTTGAGTGCATTCTTTCACCCTTTTTTTCTTCAGCTGCTGTAGTAGAAACTCTGTTATAGCAAGGTCAACAAACAGTTGCATTTATATCTGTGAGTGGAGTGCAGGTGTAGAGATGAGCTCAGGAGGGCATTGCAGGAGCAGTAGTGCCTCTGCCCTAAGCTGAAGCCTGCCATTGCTGTAACTTTGTGCTAGCTGATTCATGGAGCAGTAATAAAGGTTATGGCAGTCAGTAAATAACCTGTCAAATTCCTACTGCTTCCCTTACCTAATTCAAAGGATTCATCAATCTCTGTACACACTTGTGCTGCACATCTGGGTTGCTTATTGATGACCTGGATCATGTTCATCAGTTCCTTGCTCATTTAATGCTTCTATAATCACCTCAAGCCTGTGTAAACCCTTTCAGAACCACTGAGGTGTGAAATATCTTCGCTTTTGGTGTTCAAGGTGCCATTCTCTCCAATCTGACTACACACTTAACAGCACTATAGACTGGTATAAACCCACCATCCTTTCCCTCTGGAAGCATCTTTATTAAAGAGGATTATGTATCCCAACCTTAAAAGATGCACAGAGACACAGGCACACACACACAAAGTAAAAGTACCCTGTTGCCGCCTGCCCCCCTTCTCCACTTCTTAATTAGAGTTTTTAAATCTATTTTTTATGGTAAAAATAGAGGGGTTTTGTAACACAATTCCTTTTTAAACATTTTTTTTAGGAATAGGGATAAAATTATTACTTTTTGATAGTTCAATTTTTCTATGAATTGCTAACAAGGAGACAGAAGCAGTGTTGATTGAGATTTTAGGCCTGCTCACAGAATATTTCCTTCAAAAGACTAAAATCCAGTAGAATTGAAACATTTTTTTTGTGACAATTTAGTGTAATGGCATATGGGTTATAAAACCAAAACCACACTATTTTTTCTTTCTTTCTTTTGTGAAACAAAAAGTCATACTCCACTAAGAGATATGATAAACAGACAAGAGAGAAATATGTGAGTATATTTCCTGGAGAGCACCCTCACAAGAACAGCATTCATGCCATCAGCGGTTTCTCTCTGGCTTCCCCAGGATGTAGTCAACCTCCAGCAGAGACTCCTATAAATCTGGAAAGGCAGAAGAGCAAGGCATTCCATGACGTCCATTAAAATCTTCAGTGTGATCAATCTGTTTTGTGTAGAATGTAGCTGGTGCAAACCCCTTAAGATCTATATATAAGTAAATGGAGAGTGTGTACTTAATGTGTTTTTCTCCTCTATGTTCATTGCAGGAAAATTAGTTTCTTGTAAGGAAACTGCTGTTGGTGAAAAAGACTTAGTAATCTTCCTTTGAGTGTTGCTTTCTAGTTAGCAAGAAAAAAAGCAATTGCAGCTGCTTCAACTTTAGCTGCTTATTGTTTTTTTTCCTTCTGTATTAAAAGGAAATCCCAGAGCTTTGTGATCTAGACATAGATATTTATTATAAAATAAATTTTAAAAAGAGGATATGACTTCTCAATATTCTGTTGAAACTCAGTCAGGTATTGAATGCAGTAGCTATGTCTTTATTATTAAATCTGAACTTGGAATAAAAATCTATAGAAATGTGGCCTTCAGCTTTTGCAGAGATTTTTGTGGCTTTTGGGGTTTTTTTAAATTCAAAATCTACCGAAATATGAAGACTCTTCATGAGGCTATGAATGATACATATTCATTCACTGGAATTACATCAGAACTACATTTTTGGCCTATGTTTAATTTGAAGAATACTTTTTCAGAACTGAATCTTGATATTAGCATACAGATGGAATTGAACAGTATGTCAATACAGACTGACAAAGCAGATAGATTGCTGGTTGCTTTATTTTAGATTAGTTCTAAATTTTCTCCTGGAGAACATAAAAATGTAAAAGAGCATTTCAATTTCCCATTTCATTTAAACTGAGAAGAAAGCAATAATTCAAGGAAAACTAATAAAAGACTGATGTTAGAATATGATTGGCATGTGGCTGAAACGTGTTTCAGTTGTAAAGTCAGTCCAGTGCTAATAAAACAACATTGACTGACTTGTAACCTTCAGGCCTCCCTTGCTCACATATAATTGATTTTAAAGCAGCATCCAAAAAAGAAAAGATGCTGTTCTATGTCTGCATGGATTTTTCTAGTGTTATTCTGTCTTTGTTAGGAAGTATTTGAAATTAAATTACAACATATCCTAGGGTGAATATAACTAGTTATTTATTTCTTTGCTATTTTATGAAGAAAAAAAAAAGAAGAAACATTTTGAGCTCCACTGTGAAGGTAAAATGCTTTATTTGTTTACACTTCTTAATAGGTGAAAATGCATGACAGGAAGTGAGATAATCTGATTATCTGGGTGAAACAACTTCTAAAATTTTTACAGTGCTGGAGAGAGAAGGAGCATTCAGATGTACCTTGCTATTAGGGTAAGGTACATTTTATTTGTTTATATGCATTAACATCTCTCATTTTCTGAGTCAGAGTACATGGAAGCAAATCCCAGAAAAGTAAATATTTACATTTTTAAATTTGTTTTGGTGGCTAGGAATTGTCTCATAACAACTTCAGCCTCCTTATATCATCAATAAAGAGAAGCATTCTTTTCATTCTAAACTAAGCACCACACAGATGCTCACTCACTCTCCTCTAGTGGGATGAGATAGAGAATCAGAAAAGTAAAAGGTAGAAAACTCATGGGTTAAGATAAAGGCAGTTTATTAGGGAAAGAGGGAAAGCAACAGCTGTGCACACAAGAAAAGTAAAACAAGGAATTCATTCATCACTTTCCATGGGCAGGCAGGTGCTCAGCCATCTCCAGGAGAGCAGGGCTCCATTGCATGTAGTGGTGACTTGGGAAGAAAACACTATCACTTTGAATGTCCCTCCCTTTCCCTTTCTTCCCCTGCTTTGACACCCTGAGCATGACGTCATACGGTCTGGGCTGTCCCTTTGATCAGCTGGGCTCAGCCATTCCGTCTGTGTCCCCTCCCAACTTCTTCTGCACTCCCAGCTTCCTCGCTGGTGGGCTAGGCTGAGATATTTCAGAAAAATCCTTTACATTGTACAAGCACTGTTCAAGTATAATGTAAACATCCCTGTGTTATCAACATTGTGTCCAGCATAAATGCAAAATATGGCCTCATATTATTATGCAGAAAATTTTTCATATTATCTTGAAAATAATATTATGCAGAAAATTAGGTTTATCCCAGCCAAAAGCAGTACAAAAGACCAAAGGAACGGCTCTACAGAATTGTGTTTTCTGTTTAATGCAAATGAGGTGATTAGTTCAGAGGCAAATGACTGCACCACAGATGTCTGAAGGAGCTATAATACATCAAGCTAATCTTTCAGTGTAAATCGACATCTCAGCCTGTACATACCACTGCAGTCTCTCAAAAATGGAAGGTTTAAATATGATACTTTTTTCTTTAATATGTTTGCTATCGCTCGTTGGGATTTTTAAAACTTAACATCGCTGAAATGAACAGTAAACTCTCATTTCTTCCTTTGTACTTTAATTTAAACCTCAATGTGTGACGTAATTAGTATAATTACAGATATGGCTACCAAAAGATGCATAGACTTTGCTTCTATCTCTTTCCCACCACTATGGATATATCTTCAGTATGTTAGCTCTTGAGAGGACTCAAATCCCATCTGATGCATAAATTTTTACTCAGCCCTGGGATCCAAACTCAAATGAACTAATGTTTCCTCAAAGTAAAACCATCTGGTTTTACTTTGCACCCAGATGCACCAGGTCTGCATCTGGTCAATAACATTTCCTCAGATCTGCATCAAAAGACATTATGAATGGGCTTTCTCTCCCTCCATTTTTTTTTTCCAGGCTACAAAAGCTGCATTTCCTCAGCCTTTCCTCACAGGCCCCATGCTCCACCACTTACCACTGTGGTAAACACCTTCAGCTCACATATCTTCTCTATTTTGAGTTGACTACAAAAGTAGTCAACTCATATTCTAACCTCAGAAAAGATTAGAAAATATCAAGGACAGAATCAGCACAATCATAATTTTGTTCTTTTACAAAAATTACACACGGAGATAGGCAGCATGTATCCCTTTCCCCTTAATCATGAAGGGATATGATAGTACTTTTCAAAATACTTTATACATGACTGTGCTGTTTCATGATTAGAATCATGCTGTATCCAGCCCCTTGCAAGTACAGAAGCCTTGGGCTGGCTTATTGCACCCAGCTTGCATTATGTGTTAGAGAAAACCTTGCCTTTAGGGTTTTCTTTTTTTTCTTTCTTTTCTTTTCTTTTTTCTTTTTTTTTCTTTTTTTTTCCTCTTCTCTTCTCTTCTCTTCTCTTCTCTTCTCTTCTCTTCTCTTCTCTTCTCTTCTCTTCTCTTCTCTTCTCTTCTCTTCTCTTCTCTTTTCTCTCTCTTTCTTTTCTTTTCTTTTTTTTTTTTTTGAAACCTCCCTGCAGTTGTGGCTTCCTCATCATTTAGAGACACAAAAGCCTTTCTCCCTTTCCGCTTCCTGCCACCAGAGGGGCTGCTACATGATGTTAAGTCATAGAAATACCAAACACTTCAGAGACATGATTAATGGCAATAGCTACTTTGCTTGATGGATTTTGATCCCCCAGCAGAAATCTGGCATCAATCATGTGGCTGAATTCCTCTCTGCTGCTAGATGATTTAGTATCCCATGTCCTGTGTTCTACAACTTCCATTTGGAGCTGAACAATTTCTCTGTCACTTTGGAAGTGTAGCAATAATTTCCACTCTGCCTTAGATTCCGAGGTGTTGGCAAGTCACTGCTTTTAGGACACACTACAAAGGGGTTCATTAGAACTATGAGAATAGGGAAGACACTCCATTAATTATCCTTCAGCCAGTAATACATACTCTCCTCCCCAATCCCATTATAGGCAAAAGAGAATTGCTGTATCATTTCAGATATATGTGTGTTCTGTTAAACATTTACTTGCAATTTGTGAATAAAATTTTGTGCCATGGTGTAGAACTTTTGAGCTCCAGAATTGCTGCTGAACTTCTACAGATGGTATTTCCACATTAAAATCACTAAAACACTTAAAACACTTGAAATCTCAAGAATAGAGAGATCCAATTATTAATTATAATCCATTATATTAATGTGAATTCTGAGAATGCTAAGTAGGCTTCTATCTAATATTAATATTATACTAGTAAATTTAATTAACTAGTTAATAAAATGCAGTAATTAATTGTAAGCAAGTTAATAAATAAAACTCAAACCAAGTGGAAAAAGTTGTGATAAAAAAAAAGCTAAGAAAAAAACTTGCCACCAGACTCCAGATATCTTGCAAACTGAAGTATTAGCATAATTAATTGTTTAAATACCTCTGTGAAACAATGATGCAAATAGAAAGAATTAGTTATAAAATGGCTTTGATCAGGCTCAAAGAACACATCTATGGGAAGTCATGTCAGGAATTATGGGACTGAGTTCAACAATTTACAGAACCACATTGCTGTCTGTAATTCTGAGAAGGAACAAACAATAAGCTACCCTGACAATGTAACAGTTCATCCAAATAATTTTTTTAATTGTGACTCTTGCAAAAAGTATATTAGTATCGCTTTCTGTCAGGGGAAATGTCTTACGCTTTAGGCCCTGAACCAAGCTAGGATTACTGGGGCAGCTAGTGTACTCTAGTTCTGGTTGAACTATTAAGTTAGTACCTGCCTAAATCAAGATCCCAGGCCTAACCATTTGTATAACACAAATTATTTTACATTAAAAAAACAAACAAACAACAAATCAAGGAAATTCCCTATTACATATTTTACTCACAATCCCCCCCTCTCTCTGTCTAATATACCCACATAGTACCTGATTTCCCAAGCATCAGCACGCTTACCTACCTCTCCTAGCATGTGTAATAAAGCAGCCCTCTGACTCACCAACACCTGTGAACCACAGATCACTGCACTGTAGTTTGCTATCATTATAAAAAGTCCTTCCTTTCTACTCTGAGGAAGCCTGGTGGAAGTTTTTGGGCCTGTGCAATATTCCCCTTGAGAGCTACAGCTCTAATTAATCAAATCCTATGCTGTTAAGGGTGACTAGGAGGTCTTTCCATCATCCACTTCATGCCAGTCCTTTGACTCAAACCTATCCACTGTCTCATTGTCTCTGTTAGCCCTGTTGACTGTAGGAGAGACCTATCTCACACCGATTGCTCATAAATTAAATTTGGTAGTAGCTGCCACAGGAGTAACCTTCTTGCAGTGTGTAAACTGATCTTTGGGCTGGAGTCAGTAGACTTTTACTGTTGTACCTGCAGGGAGTAATTTTGAGGGGCACACCAAAAATAATAATTAAAATAAAATAAAACCTTTTTCCCAACTTAACTACCAAATATTTCCTCTTTGGATGTTATTAGTCTATTTCTTCTATTCTATCAATATGAAATGTTTTTTGGTGTGAGACTTAGTCATGCTTTGAACAGATGGACCTATGACATCATCCCCACTAGGTACTGAAACATCTTCAGCAGTAGGGGAATTAGACTGCCAAAGCAAGGCCCTTAGGTCTCGCATATAGTCTCCAAGAAAGTGCTGGGTGCCTCTGAGAAAAAGTCAAGAAAGCTTTTAAAATGTAAAAAATCATCTGCCTTTCAGCAGATATGCTTGAACTATGGGAAAGCTCATCAAAGCTCATGGATTTAGGGCTGTTCTACACTTGTTGGATCTAGTGTTTGCAGTTCCTCTGATAGATTTTCTCCAGACAGGAAATCACTCCTATAAAGAAGTTCTTGAGTAACAATGATTTAGTTCAGGGATTACAATTTGTGGTCCGTAAACTGCTGCAGGCATGTAATTATTCCTAAATAGTCCAAAACAAATTATTTAGAAAGGCAATATTATTGTCAGTGGCTAAAATTCCTAGTGCAAAAGTCTGCACTTGCATGCAAATGGTTTCAGAATCTGTAAACTGCATAAGTTAGAAAAAATATTTTTTCATTGATTGAGACATTAACTCAGGAAATGGAAGACTTGGGTTCTGCTCTAACTTCAGAACATTACACTTACTATTCTTATATCCTGGACATCCACTGTAGTTGTTAATTACTTATGGAATAAGCAGGAAAACGGATTCTCCTCCCTTTTTATTCAAGATGTGCCATTCTGTAGTCAGGATAAAAAATGTCAAGAAACTAGAAGAAGAGCTAGAACAAAGGAAATTACTCTGTCTTACAGAGTCTGGGATGAAGAAATCTCAAAACAGTTGAGTGGTTTTACAGCAGTAAGACACTGAATAAATATGAGAACAGTTGATATAGCACAAAATAAATTGCATTAGGGCCTCTAAACACATTATGCATTTCAAAATATTACACAATTTCTAAAGCATTTCAAGCCATATAAAGGAATCCAAAGCATGTTACCTAATAAATTATTTTGGATTAGTAAATATGATATAATACTGCAATATCCTGTAATCCTTCCAAATTTGCAAGAATCAGTTAGAAAACTGGAATTCCTGTTAGTACCATTTTCTACGTCTTTGCAAGGAATTTTTAAATGGGATATTCCGTAGAAATGGATAAAAATTGTATTTATGGTCCTGTGGAATGATCCTACACAACTGGCAGATTGCTTTTTTACTGTAGAAAGAATCTCTATATCTCTGTGTCAGTGATTTATCTAGTGATTTTGTGTTTGCTGGCTCACTAAAGTACCACCTGTAAAGTAATACCTTCTACTAAAACAGTATTATTTCCCAGAATATATTTTTGCAACATAGTCTTTGCAAATATGTCATTAAAATTAAAATCATTTTTCCAGATTGGTAATAATTTCAATTCAATGACAAACTATAATGTCTTTTTAGGAGTAATATACATGAATGAAAAGGAATAAATCTGATGACCCTTCACTGAATTTTTACTGTTTTGTTGTATATCCTCCCAGACAAATGCTTTCTGTTTTGAGAGATAACTTTAAACACTTGATTACCAGAATTTTAGTAATTGACACTCCAAGCAAGAGTACCCTCCCTCCAAAATCTTTGCATGAAAATTTGTCAAAGAAAGATCTGCTTTCCTTGAATGACATCAGCGCCTAAATTATTTTCTTTCTGGCAACAAAAGGGAAAATACAGATTAAAGGAATTAAGGTAGGATGTGGGTAAAGAGTAAATTTAATAGCATTTATCATATAAAAACACAGACTCACAGGCAACAAAATCAGAACAGCCTCTGTCTGCACGGAGCATCAATAGGCTATGCAATCTGTTTCACACTGTTCTACCAGCAGGACTCAGTCTTGGCTCAGAAGAACCATCGTCAACCCAGATGGAATAAAGCTATTTCTGTGCAGTCCCTGGTCTGTCCAATGAGATTGGTAAGGAGGGTGTCAGTGTGTACTTGTGGGAATGGTGGCAATAGGGACACCTGCTTGGAGCTGAATTGATGCCTACTGCACATCTTCATCTCGAGTGTGTTCTGGAACTCAACCAATGGCCTAAAACTGAAATACTCTGATAAAGAAGCATCTGCATCAGAGAGTTAAAAACTACTGGCAGCAAAGGAAAGTAAAACAACATGATGGAAAGAGAAAAACAAAACAAACAAAGTGTGTTCTATTATAAAAAGCTCTCTTAGTATGTGATGCAGCCATCTATAGCTCACATGCATAACAGGTATGGGTCCATTATGATTATAAATCATAATTAATATTTTCCAAATTTATAGTATAAAACAGGTCAACACATGAAGACAAAAAATACTATATACATACATTATTTACTATTAAAAGTAAATAGTAATATATGTAAATAGTAAATAGTAAGATAAGTAAATAAATCCTTTGCTCTTTGTTTCAAATCTTGGGTAGTATTTTAGGCATATCTACTTGAACAACAGCATGAAAATCTGATTTACCCTTTGCTGTACATAAACTCATATAAATAAAACTGTGTGTTCTACAGCTGAGTTTATAAACTCTGAAAAGTAAGAAGCTATTAACTTCCAACATAATACATCACTGATATGGTTGTGATTTTGAGACTAGAATTGTCTTATTTTTAACACCCTCAGAATGAAATCCAGAAGAACTCAGACTTATATGGTGCTTATTGGCAAATAATGATTTTTTCATTGTTATCAAGACACTGTTCAGTTTCAAAACGATTTGTAGTTTTTGATTCTCCTAGTCCTAGGAAAAACAAAATCACCTTACTTGATAAATTTTTACACAACCGAGAATATTATCAATGCAAAATCTGGATATTATCTGAGGCACAGTGTTCATCAACTGCTGTGTTTTCTATCATTCAACATATTTTCAAAAATGTCTTCAACTGTTTTTATTGTGATTTTACTCCTCAGCCTTCTTTTACAGCAGTAAGAATTGTCTAGCCATTTCTGCATTATACTCTACTTTGTCCAGCTTTGTTTTCAGAAATCAAATTTTAAAAGTATAATGGAATACTGAAGTTCTTCAATAGGGGCTTCTAGGTCATGGGTCCATTCTTCCTCTCTTTACATTTAATGACTTAGTATAATTCACTTCATAAATTAGCTCATTTCTTTCCTGGCAGTACCTAGGCTTTTTCTCTTTTTGGGGGGTTTCTTTTCTTTTGTTTAGGAGTCTGTGCTTCCTCCTTAGTTTGGTTTTGTTTCTATTACTCCTGTTAAACACTTTCTCCTGGATTCATTCCTCAGCTCACATACATTCTCTGTCAAGGCTCCATTGATTATGCACAGCTATTCTATATCCCTATATCCTTGTGCCAATATTGTCTGTTAGCTAAATAACTCTTTTGTGTCCCTTGGGTTTACCACTGGTCTATTTGTAGGCAACAATTATATTCCCTCTCATCCTTAGTTTTTCCAGACAAAACAAGTTGTGTTCATTTTGTGTCCTTTATTTTTCTAAAGGTCCCAGTAGTCCTTTTCCTTCTTAAAATAATTGGATAAGGGGAAGATACAGTGATTGTCCCATATTTACTAGATAGTTGAAGGATGCAAAAGCATGTCGGTAAACATTTTTGTTAATGGGAAATAATGATTGGGACTTTGAATGACTGCATTATCCAATTATAGTTGTTTGCTGATGGACCAAATAATATGATATAAATAGTAGCAGAATGTAGGAGGTCATCAGTTGGTATTGTAATATGGAAAATCATGACCATATTGTGCTCCTTTCATAGTTTTAATTTCCTGTGATGGACATTCACTATATAGGAAACTTTTAATAGTTACCAGGGACATAAGAATTGTGTTAATTTAACCACTATGTATGTTTATTTCATGCAATGTAATTAAATATGATCCTTCTAGAAAGTCATAAGAGCTGTGTAGGAGCTCTGACAACTGAAAAACTACTATTTAATTTGAATTATTTCTCAGACCAGACCTCTACGATGTCAGGTAACTGTTATGAGGAAGAAAATGATATATTACATGAACTTTTCCAGAGAGTCTTTGTATATATTTTTTTTTACCAGGGACAGTTGCAATTTAATAGTGCTTTAAAAGACCATGTGGTGTGCCATTTGTCATGTAGTATTTTTTATATAATATAAGTTATAATTTCCTTCTTGAGCCCTAATTAATCTAATAACCACCTCATTAACTTTTAGGAAAGCTTTATTCTAACTTAAGGTTAATTATTAAACACTTTTATAATTATTGCTACACTACCTACATATGTGCTTGTTTTTTGCAATTTATAAGATCCACTTGTAAGTGAAAATAAACTAATGAATACTAAAGTTTTGTACAGCAGAAGGTGATAATAAATATATGATTTGTTTTTAATAATCAGAAGAGAAAGAAGAGACACAACTATGGCAAGAAGATTTATTTATCCCTACATACACAGCCTCAGTGTAACCTTCCCTAGTCCCCTCAGCCTCCTTTCTCTGACAAAGGACAGAACAGACACTGTTAAGGGGTAGTCACCCTCCAGTGCATTCATCTGACACACTGACTGACTCATGCACTCTCTGCAGCTTGTAAAATGATAGTTTGTAAAATCAGACGCACACATCTACAGTCTAAAGTACGGGAAGCTCACGCCATCTAAATTGTGGTTATCTTCACCATATCATATAAATTATATGTATATTCATACACACAACTATATAATTATACTTGATATATTTTATTATATCTGCAGCTAGTTAAATATTACAGATTTTTTTTATCAGTAAATGCTACCACTTTAAACAGAGACTTATTATTTAATTTAATTATATTGACAATTTATTTGGAATCTTTCCTTCCTTCCTCCCTTCCTTCCTGACTGTCTGCCCTCCTTCCATCCCTTCAGTTTCTCATTTTTAAAAAAATGTCTAATTGTATTGACTAACTTTTTATTTTTCCTATTTTGACTTTTCATATGTATAGAAATAACTTTCCATAGATTTTTTTAATTTAATACAGAAATCCCTTCCGTAGCATCAGAAACATTTTAAAAGGTAAGCATAAATGAAACAAACAAATTCAAGATTTTTTAAGGTATTAAGATGCAGCGTTTCTTTTGTTATATTTTTTTTCTTTCTGATTTTTCAGAAGAAAGCAATTAATTTTTATCTCATAAAATGGTCAGTGAAATAATACTTGCTAGCCTTAGTATTTTTCCTACTGTGATCTGTTCTATGTCATTCAATTGTTTCATTTAAAGACAAACCTAAGTCTACTGGATACAGGGTTTATTTGTATATGAAATATAAAGTTTTAGTCTTTGAGCCATAATGATTCCTGTGAGTATTCAGGCTAATGGGACTTACAAAGCATTCCTTTTTATGGACATTTTAGCAATTCTGCTTGGCTCTTAAAAATTAATAAAATCATGTGAATGTTCAGTACATATATATTGTGACTAAGTCAGCAAAAGCAGGGCAGGCATGTGTAGCTATGCCTCTCTTTCAAATCTGAACCATCTATCAAGTTGGCTTATGATTGATTTTCTCTAAAACTTTCTGCATTGCAGTGCTGTGGCAGCACTCTGTTTTTAAAGCATTCTTTTTTTTTTTTTTGTGCCCCAGACTCAGAGGGCAATTCAGCAGCTGGTGCAAATTGTCATTTCTCCCCTTGATGGACAGGATGATGAGAATAGACATTGAGGATTTGTCCTTCAGACTTTGACTCAGTATCTGAAGCTCCATTTTGCCATGCTAAAATAGCAAACATAATAATTCACATTCCTCCATTTCTCCACTCATATATTGAAACTTAACTGAGGGTATTTTCAGATATCTAACTTCCTCTCTCTTTTTTGAGTCTCATGCTCCTATTAAAACATATTTCCAGGATGCAAAAAGCATACTTTCTATATGATTTGAAATAGTCAGACAAAAATACCTGTTTTTTTTCACACTGGATTAAACTATTTTTACATTAATTAAACAAAAAGTTTTTTACTGTTTTGTCATTTGTTTGCTTTTTTCTTCTATATATAACACAAATGCAATCAATATTGATACAAAATCCACTATATAGCTACTATCACAAAGAAAACTGAGTATATATTCGTAGCTGGAGTGCACCTGAAGCACTCAGAGTAAATCACTTGATGTTTGTGGGGTTTTGTGCTGCAAATCACGATATATATAACTGCTTATTTTGCATATAAAATGTTTCAATCTCCTATTTCATTCAAAGTTACAGGTAGTAAAATCCTCTCTTAGATGCTGCAAAGTTCATTGGCCATCTGCATGTGACTGTCAGATCTAAAACAGGAGCAAGGGAACCCTCTGAAACACCAACCAGAACTTGGAAAGAAGATACTGGAAGAAAATCTAGACCTCAGTACTTATCTCTATGAGGTATTTGTACATGTTTGCAAGACAGCTGGGCAGAGAATTTTCAGGATACAGAGAAAGAATTTAATCAGTTCAAACATGTCCTTACAATAAGTAGCAAAAGCCCAGCATAGAAAATTTAGGTGGATAGATTTTGACATTCAGTTATTTGGTGTAGTTTCATTATTTAGGAAATTGCAATTGAACCTTGTTAAGAGTTATGTATGGAACTGTGCAAACTGCAGGTCAATATATGTCATAATACCTTTAATCAAGAAATGTTTTTCATTTTGGGAATATATGTGGGGGAAAATCCTACTTCTGGTGAATGCAACATAAACTTGCTTTTTACTTAAGGAAGACTGTGTGAAATATCTTCAGGAGCATATTCCTTCTGCTTTTCTTTCACAGAAAGACACATGCATTCCTAGAGATATTCACACCACAAAACCCACACTAAATCATGTTTTATATCTAGGCGCACACATACACACATGCAAACATTAAATATCAATAGAAAAAGCAAGAATTCATATTGATAACTACCTTGAACCTTGTAGTTTGTTTCATTCTCCAATTAGACTGCTTGCTATCACTTTGTGAACAGAAGCAACCATTTCCATTTCTTCCATCCAATTTTTCCCACTGTCAACTTGAAATATTTCTTCCTATCCTAGATGTACACAGGGCACCTATTTGGTTGTCTATCTAATCAACAATTTGAAATAGTCTAAAGATTTACATCGCAAGAGAATACAAACAGCAGAAGCCAAGAAATTCAAGTTCTGCAACTGAAAGTGTAGTTTTAACAACAAAAACTTGAATGTTTTGGCATACTGGAGATAATTAATTTCTTAAGTATAAGTGACAAAATCCTGAAGTACTGGCAGGACATGAATAACCTCCTACTAGTGTCTTGTGATATTCTTTTATTCTAAGCAGTTTCAATTTGTGGAGGTTATGCAAAGAGAATATCAAACGAGTAGCATCTAATGGTTTTCAGAGCCACGAGACTTTTATTAAAAGCAAATTCTCCTATATGTTACTTGGCAATACAGACCAATATTTACAAAATGCCTGTTTTCATTTAGAGCAAAATGATGACATTCTTTGTAATTAGTCAAGTTTCAGCACAAATATATGCAGCTTCATGCAGTTTCTGAGTCTGCAGGAGGCTCTGATTAGAAACTTGTCTGGTTAACTAGCAGAAAATAAATGAAAAGACCATAAATGGTTATGAATCCAAAATGAATGAATGCCTGAGGTATATGAAATAATACAGGCAACAACTTAAATCAAAATATTACGGTCCAGGACTGATTAAAAACCCAGAAGTGCCAGAGCTGTTCTCAGGCTGCCAGAGGTGTCCTTGTCTGTGGAGGATGCAGTGGATACCTGGCAAGAGCTGCAAGCTGCCACAGTGCAGAGAGTGGGGTGACCCTGAAGGTTGCAGCATCGGGGTAACTGTGCCTCAAGGGGATTATACATCCTCAGGGATGACTGCTTGACAGCATATGTATTAGTCAATATCATGTTGCTAATAAATTAATATGTCACTTTATTGATATTTTATTTAAACTGTCTAGTTTTCCCTTGGAACAATGTTACACTTTCTTACTTTACAGTGATAGATGGGAACAGCGGATGATGTTGATTTTATGTTTCTGCTATGGTAAATCCCATGTTCTATAAACTGCTAAAAAAGTGTCTTAAACTGATCAAATGATAAGGTTTTCTAAGATCTCTGTGAATGGATTTGCAATAGAAATCTATATCACATTGATGCTGAAACTCACCTCAGCGTAGTGTTTGCAAGGTCTCTGTCACAGGCCTACAGCCCAGCAATTGCTGCTGGTAGGTGATGTCACTGCTGAGAGTTCAAACAGAAAAACTGGGACTAAGGCCCTTGGGACAGAGAATGAAAATTAATGCATTGCTCTGCAGACATGTGAAAGACAAGAGGATAGTCAGAAGCAATCAATTCATATTACTGAGGTGACACCATGCCTGATTGCCTTCTACAGTGATCTATCAAGGCCGTACAGATGATAGTAGGACAGGGGTTGTGATATATCTTCAATCCTAAAACATTTCCACAATCTTTGCCACAGCATTCTCTCTTCAAAACCAAGGAGTTGCAGGTTATATCAATGTACTGCCAGATGGAATAAAAATTGTCTGGACTGGCAGGTCCAAGGGGTAAAACTCCAAGGTTTGATATCCAGTTGGTGACTGATAACAAGCAGAGTAGCACAAAATCAAGGATATTGTTCAATATATGGCAGTCGAGCTGACAACATGCACAGCAAACCTATGGATGATAACAGACATGAGTGTTGTTACACGGAGGAGAATACACTGATCTACAGGCAACCAGAACACTTCCCTTGTAAGAGAAATCTGATGATAAATACTGGAAGTCTTGGAGGTATTAGGAAGGCCATAAGGGAATTTTAAGAACACAGTGTTTACTAGAAGGTTTTGGAAGAATCCTAATGGCTTATTAAATTGAGGGGCTCTCTTGTCCCACTCTTTGAGAATACTTACTGGACTAAAATTTCCCCAGAAATCATCCTACAGATTGTTTTGTTTTGTTTTGTTAATGAGCTAAAACTTATTTGGAGTGGAAGGCCAAAGGACCAAAATGCAGGAATTAATTAAGACACTAACTTTTAAACAATAATGACTCAATTTCCCTTCTTTCTCCTGCAATTGTGGTAGAATCAATCCTGACTCAAACATAGAAGAGTGAAGAGCACAATTGGGGATGGCAGTGGACATAAATATTTCTGCCCTCTCTTTAGCTTTCTCCCTTCTGTTTTTCCTTGACCTAGTTTATATGACAACAGTCACACTAGAAGCCTACAGGGCTCAAAAAGGTTTCCCCCTCCTTTTACAGCTACGTAGGGGAAGATTGCCCAGCATGAGCCCTGTTCTCACAAAGTTCTGGCTATAACTTTATAAAGGATACTGGCAATTCCCCTTTATCAAGAGCAAACATCCATAACTGTATAACAGTTTATGTTTTCCACATGCAATATAAAAAGTGTGCCCATTTTATGTCCTTTGTAGCATCTTATTATAATATGCAAATGTAATTTTTTCTCTCTGGCTTCTCAGTGAAATGTATTGAAGTGCACAGTAAGTAACACAGCCGTAGTAAAACAAAACACCAATTTAACAAACTGGCTCACCAAGCAGTGCAAAAATTATTCTAATCCATTCCATGAGGTTATTTTCCCTTAGAAACAAGTACTCTTCAGAAGTTACACTATATTTTCTGACAGTGAATTCCAGAAACTCAATGCCAATTACTGCAAATACTTTTGTTGACCTACTTGGCAAGCCACTAGAGATCAAACTACACTTACAGCAAACAAGCCATAAAAAAAAAGGTTATTCTTCTCTTATCCTTCCTCTCAAGCTCCAATTCCTCTGCTAGCTAAATTGATGTTTACTTGGGTTGCATTAGGTTTACCTGGAGCAAATCCCTTTGTTCCACTGTTTGACAGTCCTCAATCGTACTTGGCTGTTCTGTCTTTTTCTCTTCCAAAGTGACTAGAAACATAAACACTTTGCAAGGACATCATCCTTCAGAGCAGACTAAAGCAAGGCACTCACAAGTGCCATAAACTTTATAGTTCCATTTTGTTGTTGTTTAGACAATATTTGTGTCATTTTAGTAGTAGTCTTAAAGTGACAGGATAGAAACAAATTTCTAACCCTTCAATCATTATTATCTCTGCACTCATTTGGAATAAAATCTCTTTGTATAAGCATATAGTCTTTATATTTTGCTGGAACTTGGGGTTTTGTTGTGTTTTGCTGGATTTTTTTTCCTGGAGCATTACAGCTTTCAAGAATTTTTTTTCCTTGAAAAAAGCATTAATAAAATATCAAGTATTTTTAAGCACAAGTATTTTTAAATAAAGGAAAAACCTTACTTCTGTGCCAAAGGCATTCCCCAAATCCTATTTCAGATAAAGTTTTTTATTTTGAAACTGCCTTTTTTTGAAACAAGTTAAAGATCATAGACAAGAGATATGCTTTATAGTTGTTCAAGCTCTGACGCAAATTTGATCCTAATTACTCATACAGTAGGGATTACATTTTTTTAATTAGAAGGCTGACCTAGAAGAAAAAGAAATGCAAAATCCCCAAATGCTGGACATAAAACAAGAAAATATATAATCAAATTGGTAAAAATTGCAATATATACATGTTCTTAGAAAGCCTAAAGCAAATAAAAAAGTAAAAACAATAACTACAGTTTAAAAATAAATCTCCACCTGTAATATACTTACAAGAATCCAAATATTTTTATTATTTTAAGTGCTACTATGATTTTTACATTCCCATGATGAATTTTTCATTTGAAAATTCAGGGCTAGCAATTCAGATATGGTAAATATGTTGGAGATTTGAGAGATTAAGGTAGGAGAGGGAAAGATCTGTTGTGGCATTGCTGAGAAAATGTTTTATAAGACAAATGTTTCAATGTTAATATCTCCTACTTGCTATTTTCGCAGTAAAACAATAAACCATGGCAAATCTGAAAATCTGGGACAATCACCTCAGTCCCAGCTGTAAAAAATGATACAAGAAATTAATGCTGCTTATTTTTTGCAGGATTCAGATTTACTTCATATAACTTTGTGTACCTAAAATATAAAACCTAGAATATGATTTCAATTATATCTTAACTTCAGTTTTGCAATTATGAGGCCTCTAATCTAAACTGGATGTAGTTTCCTTAAGAAGTCACTAAATATCACCTCCATAAAGCCCTCTGTGTCCTCTGAGGAGACCCCACAACAAAGGCTGGAATCTAAGTTAGACCAGAGAGGAGTTATTTGCTGGCCTGTACCTGAGTCCTTGTCTGCCTTCTGTGTGTCTGGACTTGAAGGACTAAAGGAACAACTTTACCCTTACTAAACAGCATCTAAAGGCTTGTTAGAAATCCTAAAATGACTGTAAAGGCATAAGTCATTGAAGTTAACTCCATTCAATATGCAATGTGGCATAATGCTGGATAGCTAAATGTTAATGTCTACTTATGTGGACTTTTTCCACAAAAAAAAACCACTTCCAAATGGGAACTTGTTCTGTCCCAAAATAACTGAAATTATACAATCCAGCACTTTGTGATGAGATAAATAATCCTCTGGAGTGCCTAGAAGTAAAGGAACTCCTAGGACCAACTTAAATTAGGCATGCAATTTTGGCTTATTTTGTAGACTGTGATACAAAACTATGATAAAATTGCTTTCATATTTGATATTCTTATACAAGTCTATAGAGTGGTGTAGGTTTAAGAGTAGCTAGTTGCCTGCAGGGAATAGGCTGCATGCAATATTATATGTGTTTTATTTTTGCTGTGCTCTTATCCTCAGGTGATGAGGATGGGCGGTGGGGCTCACTGTTTCAAAGTAGGAACTAACACAAAAATGCACTTTTTATTTTATTTATACCTTTGTCTTTACATAAAATATATGTAAGATTTTAAAAATATTTAGGATTCAATAAAGGTTTATCTGAGAGGGAGCAGAGACTGAGTTTGCTGGCATAGTAATATGAGCTGAAATGCTGTACTTGAAAGAAAGAAGAATTAGTATTCAAGATCTTTATCCCCCTCTTTCTTTCAGCAATGCATGGTGAATATCTTTATAGCAATGTTTATAAACATAATTTGATAATTAAAAAAATAAAATCTACTTGATTGCATTCACTGGAAATAATTTGTGGAAAACAAACATACAAACACTGGTATTAAAAACATTTGCTTCTCTATTAACTGAAACCACAGCAAATTTGTAAATCCCTTGGCACGTATAAATCCAGTTTTTTTCCATTTTGCTGCAACAGACAAACATTCACTATTAACTTTCAACTGTTTAGGATATACCTTAAAAGAAAGAAATTACTAAAATTGAGAAATTGGTGGCTTTTTATAGTATTTTCAAATTAGCTATATATAACATTAATTCCTGCCATTGAAATTATAAACATATTTCTCCATTCTCAAAAGGACAATCTTGCAAGCAGTTGAAAATTTTGTCTTCAGATGAACTTCAACCTTCAAAGAGGAATATATTGATTTGGAAACTGAGGTAAATACTTTTCTTGTCATAAATAAAAGGGGAAATGTTTAAACATTTGTACATGATCAATTACTCACTGATGCCTTTGCACATGTATAATTTACCAAAATGGCTGCCAATCTCTTTTTGAGAGGATTTAGAAAAATATTTTTCTCTTGCTACAATCCTTTTACTTCTTCTTATTCATGGGAGATATTGAATCATAATACATTTCTTTCATGAAAATAATTGTGGGTAAATTTGGGATGTGAGAAACACTGTCTGGAAACCTCAGCTGATCTGCATGTAACTTCCCTTTAGTGGTTTGTCTTCTGCAAGTATTAGCTGCTCTGAGGGGAACACATACATACAGGTGTGGATTTAATAATAAGATGTCATATTATATTTTTCACTGCCTTTGCATACTTGAATCATCCATATTATATATCATTGAGTCCAAAACTGAGAAAAGAAATCTAACATGCTGAAACAGGTACACATTTTGTTATAAAATGAGAAAAAAAGGGAAAATTATGATATACTTAGTGATAGCATAACAAAGGTGAGACACCCTTGTTCTCAAGGGATGCAGAGTTTTTCATACTCTGAAATAATAAAGCCATGTAGTGTGAATAACAAGATTCACACATGCTAGGTAGGGTTTGTATAGCCTGGAGGCCCCCCGTGGCCAAAGATTTGGCAGCATTGTCTGAATACCACAGCGATTTGTGAAATGACCAATTAAATTTTCTCTGCTCAAGCTTCTGTTTATTAAGGCAAAGCCTGCTTTCTACAGGAAGCAGTGTTAGCAATTATTACTTTTTTTCACCTTACGTTTAATGATTTTATAGATGTGGTATGAGAGACAGTAATTTCCTTTTCCTGTCCATCACCCTTTTTTGTGCTTCATACTGTTATTACTGCCAAATACAATAGTAAGTTCATGTAACACTATTGTTTTGATTGGTATTGATTGCTACAAAAAAGAAGCACTGAATCTTTTGGAAGAAACCCTTGATTGTTAGATACGTGTTCAAATTCACAAAATTTCTAACTACAGAATGTTCAGTGAAAGCAAAAGACAAAATGTAGCTGCTAAATGTGGTTCTCTTACATTGAAAAAGAGGAGAAATGGATGAAAGCAGGAAGGCAGATGCCATTTTTCCTTTCAAGTATTGCAATTTTGAATTAAAAACTCTCAAATTGTTGAAGTGAAATTTTAGCAAAACTATTGATCATGCTGCATGTCTGAATCAAACAACTGCAGTATATGCCATGTGTAAGCTTATCAAGAAGCCTGGGATTTTTTTCCTCAATCTCTTTTTTCAATAGTAGAAAAATGAAAATAGGAACCAAGCCCAGAAATTCCAATTTGCCTAGAAAAATGTAACAGAAATGCTTAGAACATTTATTGTTCTTTATTACAATATTTTTACTAAGCAAATATTGTAAATAAGTATATAAGCTTGCATTTTGTTCTTAAATATTTATGTGTGTGTGTGTGTGTAAAAACTTTTATTGCAAGCTATGTGAATTGATACTATATTCTGAAAATTCTGAAGCATTTGATATAATTACTTGTGCTCTGCTGATTATAAAGATGAACTACATATCCTTAAATCTCCATGATTTCTCTATGGAAAACATTGCTATGTTGATCAATTTACCACTGCTATTGTGGCAAAGTTGTAAAATATGTCTTGTCAGACAACTTTTAAAGATATTCCTTCACTAAAAAAAATCTTTTATCTCTTTTTTTCATCTTATAGCATTCTGTAAACTGCAGTGTAAAGAGAGAGAAAACTTTTGATGTATTCTTTTTAAAAAGAAAATCATGGCTATTTTAGTTTGGAGACTTTGAAGTAAATATTTAGATCTAATTTTTTCACAGGTAGATAATTAATTACCACAGATTAAATGTGTTAGTGGGGAATGAATGGAAAATTATAGCTGTGTAACATTTGGTATGCAAAATTCTGTAGGGACTACTTTTGAATATTACATAAATGTTTTCAAATCAGGCATATCCAAATGACTTCAATTTATGATATTCTCTTAAACCTAACAGCTGCATCATTTCTGGAATGAGTCTCTCCAGACTCATCAGTCTGAATAAAAAATTCAGATGACCATTAATTATCTTAAATAGAAACCTGGCAGTTCCCTTTTTTACTGGACAAGTCTTGTGGTGAGACAGAACAGCTATACTTGAATAATGACAAACTACAAGACACACATAATATATCATCATAACAAAGATATGCTTCCTAACTATCTATATTAAGTAAATTTTAAAAATTATTAGTGCTTGTGCTGAATCCATTTTGATATAGTCTATCAGGAAGACTTTAAGGCATTCCTTGATGAAGGCTGGAGAAGATCTTTGGGTTTCTAATGGGGTTGTGCTTGAAACTTACATGCAGGTCCCAGAAGCACTGTCTTGCGGTCATCATAATGCTGAAAGGAACTTTCAGATTAGAATTAAACATATTCTACCTGAACAAAAGCCTCTGTACTTGTAGGCCACTGAGAAGACCCACAGTTCAGCTCTTATTTCAGTGTCATGGTAATTTAGGAAAAAAAAAAAAAAAAAGAGCAAGAGCAATGTCTCAAAATTTTTTTTCTGGTTTTTGTACCTTTAACCACATGCCATTCTTCAAGTATATTGTGAGCTTAACACCTGAGTGGCATTTCAATTCAAAAAAATTCTTAAAACCTATGTTTCTGCTTCCCACCATTGAAAATATTTCAGTAGTGTTTTCACAGTCTTTCACAATGCTCTAGAGGTTAAGGAACTTTAAGGTGTATGGGACAAAGAGGGAAACTGTACTTGAATTTTTTAATATAGAGAACTCAACTCACTTCTCACTATAGTCTCCTCAATAGTCACTTCAGCTTACACTGTTCCTCTTTTGTAAAATGCCATGCAAGTGCATTTCACCCAAAGTAGTTTACAAAAAAAACAAAAAACAAAAAAAAAAAAAAATTGAGGTTTGAACAAATAAAAGTCACTAAAACTGCCCCTATTACAACAGCTTCATAAAAGCCATCACTACTATCCATGATTATAGACATCTCTGTCCAGCACAAAACTTTATAGAGGAAAATTACCCAAACCAGTATGAACAAAAGTATGCTTTATGGCCTTGGAGACAAGGTCCCACTTTAGTTTGGTAATATAAGCATAATATATGCAGTCATGTGTATGCAAATTAGAAATTATTGGTATTGAAGATTATTTAAACTATGTTTTTGCTGTTGGGAGGCCTAAATCTCACTTCAAGTCAAAATAAGCCCAATGCCATGGAGGTTTTGTTAACAGAGGGATCTTATTCCTTGTCATGGAAGACAAATTTGATTTCATCTTAGTAAATGTTGCTGTCTGAGGTCAGCCTGAAGTGTATCATTTTCTACTTGCTTTGTATGACACAACTGTCTCTATGCTGTCCACACATCCTGTGAATTTGGCATAGCAAGTGAATTGTTTAGAACCAACAGTATTCATTAGTTTTCAAAAAGCTGGGTTCTTTAAAGCTAATTCTCACAATCACTAACACATAGGATAAAATAAGTATGAAAATACATGATATTTCTCTATAGCAACTATTAAAGAATATTCCTTCCATAGTAATTTAAAGGAAAACAATGAAGAGAGAGATTCAAGTCTTTGTCCTCAGAATGATCCTCCAAATCTAGAAGTTCGGAGTTTCTACATAGTTTTCTAGGGTTCTTTTTTGCTAGTTTGTTTGTTTTTCTCCTCTTTTCTGTCTTTTTTAAAATTTTTACTTTTCTGAAATAACAACCATTTTCTGAAAATTGAGTTCAGGGATGCCTTAAGATCAGGAAGCTATGTAAAAAGAAATGTGGTCATCTTTTTAAAGATATCAACCTAAAAGCAGCCCCAGAGGACGTTGAAAAATATGTCTATTACTTGCATGGTAAGACATGCTACTCCCTTCAAAAAGTTATTAAAACTTGAAAATCTGCAAACCATTGTAGATGCCATACACTCCTTGATTGTTTTAGTATAAACATTCAAAATGCTTGTTTATTTTCTTCAAAGATTTTTAATTTGTGAGCTTTTTCTTTTTTTTTTTTTTGAAAATATGATTAAAAATTTACCTGTTTCATACTAATCCCATAGAATAGGAAGATAACAAAGATTAAGGGTACAGTTGATGAAACTTTCTTAAGCAAATTCAAGTTTATCTGAGAAATTTGAAATAACATGCCATTCCCATTAAGATCTTCATTGATTTTGGTTTCAACAGGCCACTTTTTGGAAAGTTACATGGGAAACTTTTTTGGCATATACATTCATTAAAGACATAAAAGGTAAAATAAATGGCTTTAAAATTAATATTCTTATAAAAAAAATCAGCTCAGGTTTGTGTTTGTTAAAAGAAATATTCTATAAGACAAAATAGGAAAATTACCATAATTTTATACTAAGGAAATGTTAAAATCTTCAGTAAATTTTTCATTGAGAGCTACCATTACCACTGGAATTTTATAACTACAGAATGCTAACATTCCTCTTTTTTGACAGAAGAAACTCTTGGCAAAACACTGTAAAATTACATTAAATATCAAAAGTATATTTCTTGTTTATCACATTTCTTGTTTATCACATTTTCTTGTTTATCACTTTTTTTTCTTTTAGATATGATGCAACAAAACACATCTTTGTTCTTAATCAAGATAGATTTTACCAAGTAGCAAAATTCCATATTAACAGCTTCTATCAGAACTCCTCAGACCCCAATGTATGGTGCTTTTGTGTTGACATAAGAGGCAAGAGAATGTCTAAAATGTGTAATATTAATTTTCTTCATTCATTTAAGTAAATGGTATGACCATCACAGAAAAATAAATTCAGGACCATCATTTTTAGAAGGCACTTTTTTATGTCAACTTTGATTCTTTTGGTAGAATGGTTCATCAGGGATTCAGCTTTTAATGAGTTTTCTATTGTCATCCTCTTTATCTTACTAAGGTTCTTGCTATTTTTAAATGTTCTCAAAACTCATGCATTTCAGTAGCATAGAAGAAGCAGCTATGTGGCTGTGATTTCCAAACAGCTTCTTTGAAGAACTGTCAGTTGCATTCGTTTTTTTTTTCCTCGCAGTCAAGCAGAGATTAACTTTTATTTTTCAAGTGTGTGACCTCTATAGTGAAATGTCTTCTTTTCAGAACCCGTTCATGAAATAGTTGTCTCTCAGCCAATATTTGCATTTCAACAGCAAATTACCATCTTTGTGTGAGTTCCCATATTTAACAAAAAAAAATACAAGAAAAGCTCCTATATTTTCTTGGATGGCTTTAAGAAGTGTTAACAATATGCAGCTACGTTGAAGTGTGAAATCCCAATTCAAGGCCCCGAAGGCTTTACAACAGTAATTGTAACACATAGCATCCAAAGGTCAGGGTATATTTTGTGAAAGTCCATCGATGACAGCTGTCATTACAACTTCACTGCCAAGAAAACTGTAGTTATGAAGGCACTCGTGGGGAATAGAAGACATTTAACTACCAAAGGTTTATGGCTGATGCTATTTTTACATGTAAGTTCTGCTTACAAAAAAGGCCAGTGAGCAAGATAATTTATGAGAATGTCTGTTAATGACTGACAGCTCGTGTTCTTATTTCAGCTTAAAATTAGTCAATTTAATTATTCAAGCACTAGAGGTGATTCATTACAAGGCAGGCAATAATAGAAGCTATACGATACTTTTTTGGCAGAAAGCTGATAAGCTGATCAGTTACCTCAACAACTTCAAAAATATTGTTATACGTTAGCAGAGATTTTGAAAGAAATACTGTGCATGTTAATGCAGCTTGCTGTTTCAGTAATCCTATGCCTCACTGGTCAGCATCCAACCCTTACTAAAATTCTGTTCCTCTCTTGCCTATAATAATAATAACAACAATGATTCTTGTAATTACTATTGCTATTAAAATTACAATTATTGCACTTTCACTTTGATGGTTCCTAAACATTTAAAAAGAGGGAAAGAGGCAAAAGGGATACAATCATCAAGGCAAATCTACCTTAAATGGAAGTTTGAGTAATGCTGGAATTTTTCCACTTCACTGTTTTGTAGGTGCGTACCAACGTTTCTTTCTAAATCCTCTATTGCCTTAATTGCATGGATTCTAATATAAAAAAATGGTCTTTCTGTTATACAGTAGTAAGAGTCTTTTCACTGCAATGATCAGCTATTATTCTTGTTATATTTTTACTGTTGTTATTACAATTTCAAATGTTAGCATGCTGCAGGTTGGTAATAAATCAACATGCATATTGAATTTCCTTTTGCATCAATTTTCCTGAGCTCATAATCTCAGGAAGAGTCTGCAGTGAAAGACCCACCTTCCCTGTCTCCTGAAGATATCACAGATAGTCTTCCTAGTTCATGCTTCTCATAATAATTTTTTAAATCCTACAGTATCTTTGTGTTCTTTTTGTAACTTTGCATGTGGCAGTGATCCTTTCTCTCACTTGTAGTTTGTATTTTTTGTATAGCAAATACCAAATCATTTTAACAACTTCAAAGTGATATAATATTTACAGTAATCAGCATTATCCTGAGCCAGTTTAATATTTCCCCATAATTAAAGTTCTCTGGGATCTGGCTAGATATCCTTCATTTGAGGATTATATTTTTTTATCACTTATCTTTTCCTTAATATATCTAGTACAATATAACTTTCAGCAATAAAATGGTCAGCCTATTTTCCTTTCCTGTTTTTATACTTTTGGAAGGCATTTGTCACTTTCCCAAATAATTGTTTTTCTAAAAAAATCCAGATAAATTTTGTCCTCCTTAAATCCCTGTACAACCCTTTGTCCTCTTTGTATGATGGTTCACTTTTACTAAAACTATATTTTTCATTTAATTTTGCTCCAAATCTAATCTAGATTTGGATCCAGATCTAATCAGTCTGGATAGGAGCCTCTCTGTTAAATTTCTGAAATCTCTGCAGATGAAGTAGTCATCCAGTTTCCCCTGCTCATAGACAAAGGAATAAAAACAATATTCAGGGAATTAATGAGAACACACACGTGTACTCCTTTAGTGTGAAATGAGTTGCTCCCTCCAAAATGTGTATTTTTCTCTTTTGACTAAGGGAGGTAAGACTGATCTGCAAGCTGGGTAGTTATATTTGGTCTGGTGAAGTGCACCCTTATTTTCATACAGGCTAACATCAAAAACTCTATTTTTTTTTTAAAATTCTCTTAATATTTTTATATCCACCTCATCTGGAAAAAAAAACTTTTCCATGAGATTTCCCTGCATGCAATAATATCCATCTCCTCCATTGCTTTTGGTTTCTTAAAAAAAAATGAAAGACAATGATCCCATGAAACCCAGATTAAAAATGCACATGACGACAAACAGAATGTCACTAACTTTTATCTAAGTTGCATTCTTATATCTTTCTGAAAATTCACACAATTGAAAAAGTAATAATTTCAGGTCATGAATATGAAACATATTTGCAAAAAGCATCTAAATGGCTATTATTTTAGGTTATATACCACTCTCTTTAAATAGCTTAGCACTGCAGACAATGATAAAACAATGAACCAAGATGATATAAAATCTGTCCAAAAAACTCCATCATGTCTGATTCTTTTTAGAACAGTTTTAATCTGTAGTTAAAGCATAACATGCACCTTCCTGATGTAATCAATGGATTTTTTTCCAATAGCAGATGGCATTTTATAAATTTAAGTGCACTTGTAATCTAAGAACATTGCCTGGGGTCTTTTTTGTTGTTGTTTTTGGATATTCTAGTCAGTTTACATGCTGAAAATTTTAGTGCAGTTGTCAGTCATCAGGTAGACCTCCCAAAACAGCAAAATTATTTATTCTCATGAGAACAGATAGTTAGTTTAAATACATTCAATTGACGTAATTTCAGAGAGTATATCCCAGACTACAGGAAAATCCATGAGTCCACATTAAGGAAGTCATGCTTCTGTTTCCTGAAGACAGAAAATCTGCCTTTCAGCTTTCACAGAACCATTAAGGTTGGAAAAGACCTCCAAGACCGGCAAGTCTAACATTCAACAGAATATCATCATACCCACTGTCCATATCACAAAATGCCACATCTACTTGTGTAGGATATGTGCTGATACAGGCCTGTGCTTAGGGTTTGTGTTAAACACAGGGTTGATAAAACAGAGATTTTTGTTATGGCTGAGCGGGGCTTACACAGAGCCAAATTCTTCTCTGCTTTTCAAATGGCTATGTTGGCAAGGAAGCTGGGGGTGCTTGGGAGGTTGGGAGGGGACACAGACAAGACAGGTGACTCCAAGTGACCAAAGGGACATTCCACACCATATGGCATCATGCTCAGTTTATAAAGTGGGGGGAAAAGGAGGGAGGGAAGGTTGTTTGGGGTGAAAGTGTTTGTCTTCCCAAGTAACTTCTACCTGTTATGTGGCTCTCCTGTCCTGGAGATGGTTGAATGCCTGCTTGCCCATGGGAAGCAGCAAATTAATTCCTTATTTTCCTTTGCTTCTCTGTCTGTTTTTGTTTTTTTCTTTTTTGTTTTGTTTTGGGTTTTTTTGGGTTTTTTTGGTTTTTTTACCCTATTCAACTGTCTTTATCTCAACCCAAGACTTTTCTACCTTTTACCCTTCCAATTCTCTCCCAGATCCCACCAGTGGGGGAAGAGGCAGTGTGCGGCTGCAAGAAACTTGGTTGCTGGTTGTTTTCTGAGCACTTCTACTAGAAAGCTCCATCACTTCCCTGGAGAGCCTGTTCCAATGCTTAACTAATTGTGCATATATAATTATTTGAACCTTTTTTGATTATAAATATATCCAAAATATACATTATTTCCACTCTCCAAGCAATTACTATGAATTCTACTCCTTTTTTATGTTTACCAATTAGATAATTTTCTTGGTCTACTTTGTAAATTGTAATGATATTGATTAATAACCTCTTCCTACTCACTAGCTTGTTTTCAGCTTACCTTTATTACCTGATGCCTTCTTTTTCCTTTGACTTTTTAAAAAAATCAATCACACTTTGTTTATTTCTTACTTTTATATTTTTATCCCTATGGACTGATTGCCTGAAGAAATCCTTCTGGTCATTTTCCAACATGCTTTGATATTAATATTGTTTGTCTGTGCATGTCTCAAGTTCTCTAGACTCTATCAACAGCTTGTGTTTCAACTTTTCATTAAAATCTTCGTGAGATTCATATTTTCTCTACAGCTCTATTAGTATTACTACATTTTTCAGTCTCTTCTTTATCTCATCCAGATGGTGTAACATTCAGTTAACTACTGGACCTCCAGACTAATTTACTTGTGTTATAGCATAGTTCATTTTCCCACAGATCCAATGTCTTTCAGAGCTTTCAAATTAGACAATGATGAAGTTTTTCCAAAGTCACTAGATCCTTAATATTACCCTTTTAAGGTACTTATAGACTTTCTGGGTACATTTCTAGACATTTTATTTCTATTCCATAGAAATAAACATCGCATTTTCATGATCAGTGTTTACAATGAGGTTTCTTTTTGTTCGATTGGGTTTTTTTGTCATGTGCATACCAAATAGCTATTTCAGGGTCACATTATGCATAAAACTTTCAATTAATCACATAATCGAGTGTCATAAGGTCACAATTTATTCCACTCTAAAGAGCTACACAAGCATCTAAGACATAGGCATATTCTGCGTTCTGTGGGGTGGGGGTGGGGGAGTAATTTAGTAAAGACTTCAGTATTTTTTTTCAGAATAGCCCCTCATCAAGAGTATTTTTGTCTAAAAGTTCCTCTAGAAGAAATTATTTTTAATGAAAAAATTCTTCAAGCAGGGTCAAACAGGTAATTGAACTGACATAGTTTATAGGTCTGACAGTTCGTTTTAATATTCCTCGTTTTTTCTAGACAGGACATCCTTCTATCCGTTTAATGTCACCACTCTTTCCTGATGTTCAGATCTTAAAGAGATTTGTTGAAGAAAGGGTTCTGAACTATAGATCATGCCTATATAGTAATACTATATTACTTAAAAGGTCTTGCCCTTTGAAGAGACAGTATCAGTGATTGTTTGGTAGTGACTGAGATCTTCCCTTCATAATAATCTTTCACTTTTAGCAACATCCAGGACTTGTAATTCCCAGTGCCTATTAAATGTTTCAAACAAGCTATAGCTCCCAGTTTAAAGTAAGTTCTCCAAAGTGTCATAAAGAACTAAAGCAGATTTAAAAATACATAAAATGTATTAAATATGTATAAAGGAGTCTTCATGAATAAAAGTGTTTGCTTCTGATCAGGTTAGTTATTTCCTTTGAAATCTTTCACTAGACCCTACCTATTGTAATTAAAAATTCATGGTACTCCAGTGAAATTCCCACTGACTAGAAAAGGGGAAATATTACCTTTATTTATAAAACAGGAAAAAGGAAGAACAAGGGTACAACAGACTGGTCAGTCTCATGTAAGACAAATGGAAAACAGAGGGGTGAGTGGTGACAAGCCAACATGGCTGCACTAAGTGCAAATTTACCTGACACACTTGGAGTCCTTTTATGATGGAGTTTTAATGCCAATTAACAACAGCATGACTGACATGATCTATCTATTTTTCAATTATTTTGGCATTGTTCCACAAAACATCTTTATGTCCAAACTGGAGAGACTTGGCTTTGAAATGGACTGTGTGTTTGCACTCAAACATCTGTGGTCAATGGCTTGGTGTCCAAGCAGAGAGCAGTGATGGGTGGCATTCCTCAGGGAACTGCTATCAGGACTGACACTAAGTTTAACACATTTATTGGGAATGCAGACACTGGGACTGAGTGTGGCCACAGCAAATTTGCAGATGACACCAAGCTGTGTGGTGTAACTGATATTCTAGACTAAAGAATGTCCTATAGAGGCACTTTGACAGCTAAAGGATTGGTCCATGAGAACATCATGAAGTTCAACAAGGCGAAATGCAAGGTCCTCTATGTGGGTAGTGGTAATCCCAAAAATGAATTCATGCTGGGGGATGAGGGGATTGAGAGAGGTCTTGTGGAGAAGGACCTGGGGAGATTGGTTGACGAGAAGCTCAAGATGACCCAGTAATCTCTGTTCACAGCCCAGAAAGCCAACAGTATCCTGGGCTGCATCAAAAGAAGCAAAATCAGCAGGTTAAGGAAGGTGAGTCTCCCCATTTGCTCCTGTGAAACCCCCCTTGGAGTGCTGCATCCAGCTCTGAGGCCCCCAACATGAGAAGGACATGTACCTTTTGGACCTGGCCCATAGGAGAGCCACAAAAATGATCAGAAGGTGGGAACACCTCTGATATGAGATCAGGCTGAGAGAATTTATACCATCCTTCCATTGTCTAAAGTGGGCCCACAGGAGAGATAGTCTCTCTATCGTGGAGTGTAGAGAAAGGATGAGGGGTAATGATTTTAACCTGAAATATGGTAAATTGAGCTTAGATAATAGCAACAAATTCTTTACTGAGTGAGTAGTGAATTGTGCAAATAGGTTTCCCAGAGAAGCTGTGGATGCTCTCTCTCTGGGAATGTTCAAAGCCAGGTTGAATCAGGTTTTGAGAAACCTGGTCTAGTGGAAGGTGTCCTTAGCAGGGCTGTTGTACTAAACGATCTGTAAGGTCTCTTCCAACTCAAACCATTATATGATTCTGACATTCTATGATTAGGTAGCAAAAAATTATTCTCATTATAACATTTATTAACAAAACATAAGCTGACACAATTACTTTTTTCAAGAATTGTATGTCAAACAAAAAAATAAAATGATTTTGTGAATTTTGGTAAGAATGTAGACATCTGTAGAGCCTGGTCCAGTAAGTAAAATCAATTAAAAAAAAAAAAACAAACAAAAAAACCCCAACAAACTAAAACTAGAAGTCAAATTATACACAGAGAAAAATTGTGTTTTGCATAGTACAAATGTATTTTACAATGTAAATCACCTATTTGTGTGGCCTACATTCCTGATAAAAATTAAGCATTTTTATTTTAGCTTTGTGTGTGCATGTACTTCGAAAACACAATTTCCATTTCGTATAAAAAGGCACATGTATGGAAACATGCACAGACACAAATAAACTTAGAAATTAGAGTCTTTGAATGTTGTGTGGATTAAAATGAAAACCAGATTGTATAGCATAACCTGGATATCATAATTCTCACTAAAGATGTTAAAAAGCTGGTGTTTTGTTTCCTTTGCTGTTATTTTTTCTTTTGTTGTTTTGTTGTTCTTTTTTTCCAAAACTGATAAAGTTGCGTTTGCTTCAAGGTTTCATACAAAAATTCTTAATTGCCCCTTCTTTGAAATATTGCAAGTGTAAAAAATGTCATCATATGTGCCTTCTTGTGCATTTTTTTACAAGTTGCTGCAGATGTTCTTTCGTTGTATTTTATAGAACCAAGCACAATGCAGTCTTGGGTAAAGGATAATGACTTTTTGTGTCACCTAAAGAAATTTAAAACTATGATCCCACTTTTCCCTGAGGCATTTTAAGACTTTTTAATAAAAGTGGATTGCAGTTTTTCATTTTGTTATTAAAGCAGCTGCAGATGAAACATCTAACTTTCTTGCGTTGCCTTTGGGAATTGCGTCTGTAACACATTTCCAAAAGTTAGGTTTAATGTATTGAGCTATCTAAATTGTTTTGTAAATATCACACCAGATACTGTGTGACAGGGAGACAGAAGAAACCACATATATACATATTTTTCACTGAGAAATACTTTAGTGTCTTGACATTTATTTCTTCCATGGGAGAAATACTGAACAAATCCTTGGTCGATATTTACTCTATTCCTCATTATGGCAGTTATTTATGTTTGTGGGTCAATGACTGGATGTCAGTCAACTTAGCTCTTATACATCTTCACTGTATTAAAAATTGACAGTTCTCTAAATGAAAGTGATGAGGCAAACAACTTATAGGCTTTTTAACTAAGATAGAAAAAACTTGATTGTCTTAGTAGCTATTTTAGATATTGGCAGACTTATAATCCCTTTTTAAGACCATCTAGGTGAACACTGAGAGGCTGGAATTCTCACACCAGACAGTAGCTTTTGATTTGATCCTTTTTCATTTGTATAAAAAGTTCCTTGAGGGGCAATGAATAGGCCAAAACCTTCTGAATTGAGGGGGATTCTTCACCTTAATATGGGAATTAGCCGTACCTCTTTGAGGAGAAAAATTTTATAAAACATAAACAAAATATGGGAAAAAGTGAGTCACAGAACTGAACCAGGGAGCAGACTAGTTATGAAGAGGCCAAACATCTTCACTGAGTTGCAAGAAGCAGAAAGTAGTATTTCACAGGTGGCATAAACAGAAGCTTTCTAGGACACAGGGAGGTCTTGCAAAGTTTGTGACTACTCAGACATAATCAGAGCTGTTTGGTTTTCAGAATGGAAAAGAGAAACTACATTGCAAAGACATAGTGGTCATGGCTAGAATCTTCAGGTTTTCATTATCTGAAAAGCTGAATATCCTAGTCTACAATCGAATGAAACTTGACTTCTTGAGTTTTAAGCATACTGACCTTCACTGAGGAAAACACTACAAGGCAGAACCACCTAAAAGCTTTGTCTGCCCAGGTTTACTCCAACAGATCTTTTTCTTGGTGCTCTGAGACCAGAGCTTGTGATGAGCTGAGATGTCTTCAGTGTACAATAGTAATTTCTTCCAATTCTTCCACAATATCTTTTGCAGAGAACTTTGGAAAACTAATGAGAGGAAAAGTGCTGGTTTACAGTTTAACTTTTCAGGAGGTATAGACATAGACCATTAATGACTGACAGCAGCTCTTGGTGTTCAACAATATGAGGTGTTTTGAATCTATGTATACCCAGTAAATAAAAATTCAGTTTTCAATCAAATATTTTGTAACTAATCAAATTTTATTGCAGAAATAAGAAACATTGCAACAGTAAAGTTTGTCACAATATTTGCAGAAAGAATTCTATGATAAGACTTTCACTGAGAGCTAAAATCAAGGAAGAATTATTATACATTTTGTTCTTTGGAAGGTAATTTTTATTAACCTAGCAAGCCTAAAATATTGACAAAAATATAAGCAAACAGCATAATACCGATATTTGCGTTAAGTAACACAAGTAAAAAAACCCTTATTTTCAAGAGCAACTTGAATGTAAAGTTTAAATATATGAGCAATTGATTTGATGCTTTTTTTCTCTACTAAAATTCACATTTTAATGTTGATTTTGCATGGGAAGACCTGGCAAGGCAAGCAGCTTCTTTTTTTTCCCAGTATGTTTATTATTAATATATGATAATTTTAAACAATTTTTTTTAACCAAATACTATTTTCTAATGGTTGGGAGTTAGACAAATCAGCTTCTAATTTCATGATCATGGTCTTGCAAGATATTTCAATAAAAAGATTTTGGAGTCAGACAGTGTCTCAGTTTTCACTTCATACCCTATACAAATCTATACTCTATGTGCAGACACTCCTGAACCCTGCTGTCCTACTGCCAAGGCCCTATCCTAAGCCCATTTATGCTAATCCATACCACTCACCTTAGAGCTGATCATCATCTTTCCTCATAACTCTTTCATCCACACTGTAAACTCTCAAAATCTTGCGGTTTACTGTGGTGAATTTTTTCTGCGCATATACATGGTTTTCAATGTGGTATCATTATTTTATTGAAATGAAGCTGGTTTTGATGGAGAAAGATTTGAAAGCTAAGATGATTTCATTTTCTTGCCCAATATATCTGCACATATCTGCAGCATTTTCACTTATTGCAATAAATAGAGCAATAAAGCAAGATTGGGAAAAACCTTAGTCTTACTATGCTTTGTCTCGTCTCCTGGTGCTGGCAACAAAATACAAAAGAGTCTTTTTCTTTTTGACTATATTACAGGTCTTCTAGACAACTTTGGTCAAGTCAGTTTTCTTCTTCAGCTCCTGTTCCCCCAGCCAATGCAGATAATGATCCTGACCTCTTTTCTAAAATACTTTGACATCCTTGGGTGAAAAGTTCTTCCTAAAACAGGATAGTTTTATTATTATATCCATTATATAGTTACACTATTCAAGGTCAATAGACCTATATAGCTGAACAAAAATGAGACCATATGACCATCAGTACAATGCGGTAATTGCACTCAAAAGTACCCAATTGAATGTTTAGTCCAAATGAAGCCATATTTAGCATGGCTTCATATATTGTTAATGAAAGTTTGATACATTGAATCTTCAACTTTCTTTGATTACAATTCTGCAGTGAGACTTCCTCAAGTTTTTTAATTCATTGACTGCGGACCCCAAGGGATTAATACGGATTGGGCAAAAAAGAGAATGACATCAACGGCATATAATGAAATTTTATCCAGGGTGTCCAATATCTTTATACCTTCAACTCTATTATTGTGTTGGACTCTTTGACTGATTTGTCCCAGAATTATGGTAAAAAGGGAGGGCAAAAAGGGGCACCATTGCCTTTTTCTGCTAGAGAAAGCAAAGACTTCTGAGTGATATCCATTATTCCTTACTATAGGCTCCACTACAATGTCTTTAGTTAAGAAAGTTTTCGACCATTATGTGAAACTCCCAAAACTTTCGTCAAATAGCTTCTTTTCAGCAAATCAAAATATCTTTCAGCATTCAATGCTAATAAATATAAATCCCCTCTTACTATTTCTATTTTGTAATGATCTCTAAGCTGAAGTCTGTGTTTCTTCAAGCACATGCATGGCATCTTACAGGTATATCCTCATTACTCCTTCATTCTTCCAGTTGCTGCCATTTCTCTCTTTCAAATACATACTGTCTATTGTCTTACTTTAGACAATTTCTTTGGTATTAGACAAGGTCCAGGAAAGCTCTTAAATAAATACTTAAAGATAGATCAGCAGCTTTCTTGTTCCAAGTTTATGTCCTAAACCAGGGTGTTAGGACAATTTTAGGTTCTTGGGATTGAGTATCCAAGCAACTGCTTCTATTCAACTAAAAACATGTGGTTCAGTCATGACACTATAAGAAAGAGGTAACGTAACTGAGCTAATGTTCTTGGTCTAAGTTCTCTTCTTCAAATCCTTGTCTATAATTTTCTACTACATATGAAATGTTTGCTCCTTAAATATTTTTTACAAATGGAAAATATTTCACTAAGGTCTGTTTTTAAATCACATTTTTATTGCTTTTTTTTTTTTTTTTTTGTTGGATATGGGAGTTTTTATTTTTCATTTCCATCCTCTGGACCACAAGCATGAGATAAAAGTGAGATGCTGTTCAAACTTATAAACAGTTAGAAACAAGGTGAATCAATAATGAACACTAGTATTATACTTTACAAACTTTACAATTGCAAGGATGTGTTCTGGTCCATTACCTCAGTGCCAGGCTCTCTGAAACGTCCTGTTAATTCTGGCTGGGATAGAGTTAATTTTCTTCACAGGTGCTGTTATGGGGCTGTGCTTTGGATTTGTGCTGAACACAGTGTTGGTAATTTAGAGATGTTTTTGTTATTGTTGAGCAGGGCTTATACAGGGCCAAGGCCTATTCTGCTTCTCATACTGCTCCAACAACAGGGGAACTTAAGGTATGTGGGAACCTGGGAGGAGACACAGCCAGGGCAAGTGACTCCCACAGATTAAAGGGATATTCCAAACCACTTGACATCATGCTCAGTATATAAAGTGGAGGAATGAAAGAGGAAGTGTGGGATGTTTGGAGTGATGGTGTTTATCTTCCCAAGTAACAATTACATGGGGCCCTACTCCCCTGGAGATGGCTAAACACCTGCCTGTCCATGAGAAGCAGTGAATTAATTCCTTGCTTTGCTTTGCTTGTATTCATGGTTTTTGCTTGCCTTATTAAACTGGCTATGTCAGGCTCCAGGTTTTCCAGCTTTTATCCTTTTGATTTTCTCTCCAACCTGTTGTTGGGGGAGTAAGTGAAGGGCTACATGGACCTTGGCTGCTGGCTGGGGTTAAACCATGACATAGACAAAGTCAGGTTACAATGAATAAATATGTTTTACAATGGATTTTGTGTGCTTTATTATAATGAAAATTAGCATGCTTTTCCATGATGTTAGTGCTAATCGGTAAGGGCAAAATTAAATAGCTGCATAATTGCTAGCTTTGCAAAGGAATCACCTTAACAGTCTGTAATACTTTCTATTTATTTTGGTGCTAGAGATTACATGGTGTACTTTAAATATAACTGTTTTTTGAGTAAAATAGTCTTTGGTCATTTTATATGCATAAAGGCATAGTAATGCCTGATAGATTAAGAGCCCAAGCCATCAACTCCTACTCAGAAGAGCTGTTCTGAGATAGTCTCTGGATTCAGACAAATGACTTATTTCAGCAGTCTGTACCAGAATTCAGGACTTACAAAATACTAGGAGAAAAGAAATAAAAAAGAACCAAAATCAAATCCCATTTCAATTCCATTTCGATATGTATAGTATGATTCTTTAGCCCTTTTTTTCTCTTTCAGGTTTGCTTCCCAAGACACATTTCCAACAAGTGGAAGTTAAGAGTTTTGCATTACTATGAAATACAGAACTGGACTATAGGTAGGTAGTGCAAAGAGTAGAGGCAAAATGCTCCTGGTGAATATTCAGGTAACTGCCTTAACTGCCAGCTGAGAATCTACAAGTTATTATTTTGCTCACAGTTTCACTGCAACAGAAAATTACAAACAGCCTGATGCCACATTGCAAAACCTAGGTTACTTGGAAGAAAAGATTTAAAAAAAGAATTAAACAAAAATCAATACTTTTTTCAGTTCAAACAGTAGAGAAACATATTGATAGGGAACGGAGAATACACTTTGACCTTTCTGAGTTGTGAGCTATACTCATGTGGGATTGAGTGAATAACTAGCCCTACAACTTTTACTGCTCTTGAAGAGTATAATTTGATGATTATCAAACAAATTGCATTGAATTGTGTGCCTCTGTTTTAAAGATTTCAGATGCTGGGTTAAACTGCAATACACTGATTATCAAACATGATTCTTTCATTTTCCTCCACTATCTTAATTACAACCCTTGTATTAGAATTTTTCACTTTTTAAAGGCTTAGTCAACTGTCTAATAATTTGATTTCAATCTACAATATTGCACAGATACTGTGAATGAAATGAAAGCAGAACTGTCAGTATTGTTATCAGAACAGCTGGACAAAAATGCATTACAATCACAAGATCTGTTTCCTACCAGTTTTAGCAATCTATCCATCTCTCTATCAGTTAGTAGTTTTAATTTATATGTTACTTTGAGAAATAAATGTTTAGCCCTTACCAAGAACTGACTTGTATGTGAAGAATTGCTAAAGTCCTAATCACCAAGAAAATCACAAGTTATTTTGCGAGTTATCATCCCTGTGTTCAGCCATGATATTAAGTTGGAAGAGGTGTTGGAATCACATACTGACAAGAAGATAGTGCTGGAAACTTGGCTTTGCAGATTCACTTTGGGAGGTGTAATTGTGGCTTCAAAGAATTGCTCAAGCTACCCAAAAAAAGTAACAATCATAGTAGTATGACTGGAGGAGTAGCAGCTCTTTTTGTGTCTCCTGGGAGAGCTCCCACTGAAAAGGACTTTTCACTACTCTTTCAATAAATATATTCTGTGATTCCCTTACTTTTGAATTTCACGGTTTCATTGGCAGGGAAGTAAGTAGGGCAGTGCCATTTCCTCAAAGGCATAATTATCACCCAGACCTTTGTTGGCATCAAACTGGAAAAGTGTTTCTGAACTCCTTTCCTTTACTTCTGTCTGCAGCTTTCTATAAGTGACTCTCCTCTCCTAATATTTGTCCTCTTCTTTTGGTAATCCATGCACATGAGGGCCTTCAAGGCGTCACTGTAAGAAAAAAAAAAACAGGAGTTCCTCAAATGGTGAGAGAAGTCAAATATTTTTGGCTATCCAACATGGGACCCTTCAAAGGTACCTAATATTAGAAGAGTTAGGAACATTCTCTTTGAAGACTTACTGACTCTAAGAATTTTTAATAAAAAGTGTAAATTCAGAAGCTACATCTCCCAGTAAATGAAGCACATATGTTTGTTTCTCACTAAGCATTGTAGAAGACCAAAAATATGCATCAACCTATTCAATCTTTTTGGAAGGAAGACCACATAAGCTCTGTGTGACAGAGGTATTTCTATTACTTCTGCTCCATACGGTTCATTCCCCCTGTACCTGGCACCTCAAATCCTGTCTTCAGTTTTGGGATACTACAAGAAGGATCTCAAAACATTGGGAGAATCACAAAAATCTGGGAGAATGTCCAGAGAAGGGAAACACAAGTCTAGTGAGGAGTGGCTGAGGGAGCTGGGTTTTTTTAGCCTGGAGAAAAGGAGGCTTAGGAGGCCCATATTGCTCTCCATGACTCCCTGAAAGGAGCTTGTAGCCAGGTGGGGGTCAGTCTCCTCTCTCAGGTAACATGGCAGAATGAGAGGAAATTATCTCATGGTACACGAAAGAAAGTTTAGATCATAAATTTAAAAAAAAATTATAAAAAAAAAAAATATATATATATACATACAGAGAAAGGTTTGTCAAGCACTGGATCGGCTACCCAGGTAAGTGGTTGAGTCACCATCCCTGTAACTGTTGAAAAAATATGTAGATAAGGCATTTGACAATATGGTTTAGTGGTGAACACAGTGTTGGTGCTTCGTTGATAGCTCGACTTGATGGTCTTAGAGGTTTTTTTCAATTTTAATAATTGTATGATTCTAAGATATTAATTGCAAGGAGAGATTTCTATTTTATATGTAAGCTCTACAATCAGGTGGGCAAGACATTAAAATGAGGAAAAGCAAAACAGAATTAAATTCCCAAGGGATAGCTGCTGTAATCTCACATAGCTTTTTGCAATGTTTTTCTGTTTTATACCATGATCATTTGCTTTTAGGTGAAGAATTTTTTATTTAATGAATTTTGTTGTTTAATTTTTCTCCCTATCACCTTTTCATTTAAGCTGTCTTTTGAACATTCATTCCGTTATTCTACTTTAAAAATCAATGACTTTATGGAAAACCCTGATCTACTAGTGGCTCAGCTTCATAGTACTGCATGATAAACAACAGATCTTCAGCAAAATTGTAGTTTCAGTTCCGTGAAATTGCACAGGAGGATAGCTGCTGTGAGAACTACCTTTTGTATGGTAATATAATGCTTAGTTATAATACTAATAACAGGATACAAAATCTCCTTTAATCATGTCTTTACCACACACACTTAGGATAATGCTTCTGAATGAAACACCCATTAGTTTCTGAGAGTGAGATTCACTTCACCTGCATAATGACTGCAAATTGCAATGGGAGCCTCTCAAAAATCACTTTCAATGCTCTTAGGACTGCTACTATATTTGACTGAAAGCTGCTCTGTTCTTGACCTGTCTTTCAAGCAAGCTAAATGCTGTGTGCTAAACCCAACTGAAGCACGGATTCTGCATTAACAGGCCCTCTCCTCTGATAGAAGTGCTGAGGAGGTAGACTTCTGTGAATACTCAGGGTGGATTGACCTTGACTGGCTGCCAGGCATCCACCAAGGTGCTCTCTCATTCCCTCTCCTCATCAAGACAGGGAGAAAATAGCAATGAAAAGCTCATGGGTCAAGATAGGAAGAGCACTTATCAGATATCATCACAAGAAAAATAGAGTCCTTGTGGGGAAAATTGATTTAATTTGTTGTTAATTAATCACAGACTAGAAAAGTAAGAAATAAAAAGAAACAAGAGACACCTTTCTCTCACCTTCCCTCTTCTGAGACTAAACATTGCCTCTGAATTGCCCACCTTCTCCCCATGAGTGGTGCAGGCAGATGGGGAATGGGGGGTGTGTTCAGTTAGCAGTGCTTTACCTCTGCCACTGATTTGTTTTCACGCTTTTTCCTGTTCCGGGGGGGTGCCCGCCCACACCCATATGACACTTCACAACTGACTGCTCCAGCGTGTGCTATTCCCATGGACTGCAGTCCTTCAGGAGCAGACGGCTCCAGCATGGACTCCCTGCAGAGTCAACAGGTCCTGTCAAAATTCTTGCTCCTTCATGGGCTCCTCTTCATGGGCCACAGCTCCTACCAGGAGCCTTCTGCTTCATGGGCTCTCTATAGATTGCAGCACTGTGGGGTACTCCATGGGCTGCAGGAGAACAGCTTGCCTCACCATAATCTTCATCACAGGGTGCAAGAGAATGTCTATGCCAGTTTCTACAGTACCTTCTCTCTCCCCTTCTTTATTTACCATGGTGTCTGCAGAGCTGTTTCTCTTCCATATTTTCATTCCTTTCTCAAATGCTGCTCTGCAGATTTTTTTTTTAACCTTAAAATAGAATTTTGCCCTCACAAATGTCCTACCAGTACCACTGATGGACTCAGACTTGGCCAGCTGAATGTCTGTGTCAGAGCTGGCTGAAATTGTCTCTGTACGAAAGAGGGGAGGCTTCTGGAAGCTTCTCACACAAGTCATCCCCGCAGCCCCCTGCCCCTACCAAAGCCTTGTCATGTAACTAAATACAGCACACCATGATAAGGCAAATTACGCATTGCAATTAGTTTGTATGTAGAGCCCTTATTGCAGATCAGCCTTTTAAAAAAGACATAGTTCTATTTTACATGCACATGTTCACAAAATGGATAACTAGCTGACTCACTAGTGTTTTTTCCGAAAACAGGCTGGTTTTGATGAGTTTTCTAGACTTCAGGGAATAAGTCTCATATCTCCTCTGGACTCTGTTTGGGCTGCCTAAAAACTCAGTACCTCTGGCATCTTCACATAAAAATAAATTCATACTACAGCTTTTGCCAAAGTTTGCATTTAATATTCCAAAGTCTCAGTTAGTACAGTATGTCGTGCCAGTGAAGAGGCACTTGCTGCAGTTGGAGCTGTGACAGCAGTGTCTGGAAGCATTAACTAGCTGCAACAAGACACTCTGGGATCTGCTGCTGCAGAGAGAAATCAGTCCACATCTTAGTACACATCTCAGAATATAAATCAGCTCACATTTGTAGAGATTTCCTCAGAATTTTATTGCACTGAAATTATTAATAAGTTTTCGTATTTTATTTAATTCAAGATTAAACTTTGATTTTTCACATGTTGGAAATATCTTGATTTGGACAGGAGTCTACTGAAATAAGTGTTATAGGAAAGATTAGAAAAATTCAATTTTTCCCCAACTCCTTTTATTGTCAAGCATTTGACTTATGCTCTGGTGTATAAATGCTCTTTATATATTTTGGAGTCTGTTTTTATTCTCTAATATTGGCTGTTATAGTCTATTGATATGATTACTATCTGGAATGTCAGCAAAAGTAAACAATATCAAGAAACAAGCACTGAACACAGCACTCAATGACCTTAGGTGTAATTAATGCCATGTTGTCAAAATTAGCAACAGACTGGCCTTGAGATAATGATGACTAAATATATTGAGAACCTCATCCTCTAACTAGCAAAAATCAGCACCTTCCATGGGGAATATCAGAGCAATAAACAGCAATTTTGACTGACCACTGGGTGTCACTATTAATTCACGTTTAGCTTTGAACATTACTAGTTTTTTTTGCCTGTTTCCTTGTTTGAATGATAGAAAGGTTTTTTTTTCTTTAAGAAAGCTGTTAAGGCCAAGTAAGTCACATTAGAAATAGACTACATTTGCAGTGAAAGTCTTCATCAGGATATCTGAACATCATGTCTGCATGATGGTTCACAGTGTAGTCAGTGGTGCCGTATCACATCAGTCAGTTCCACATATAGCATTTACAATTTGACATCTAAAGTCAGTGCCCCATATGGTTCAAGAGTGCACTCAATATTTACTATTATGTTTATTGTAAATTATTCTCATGAGGAAAGGCTTTTTTTTTCTGCTGTTTTTGTTTTGCAGACTTCAGTATGTAAGCAAACATAAAGTAATGTTGAGACTGATCATTAGGAAACAATTCAGAAAAATAGAAAGTAAATTTGTATGCTGTACATAGTGCATTATCCTTCTTTAAAATTCAGGAATTTGAATTATGACAATGCTCTCAATTCAAAGAACCAGAAAGAAAAAGAGAAGGATACAAAGACTTGTCTCACTCCTTTGACTTTGTTCTTGCTACAATTAAAAAGAGATTAATAGTGTTATTATTAGTGTTCAAGGAAGCAATACCAGACATAATCTGCTTCCTTTGTTCTCTTCTGAAGGAAGAGATTTAGCTCAAATGTCTGAATATGAGGAACTAAGGCCTAACTTAAGGCCAACTCTATAGGCATTATCTCTGTATAATTCCTTGTACATCAAATGATTCTGAGACAAAGCATAAGTTGCTTCTCTTTTTGGATTGCAAGGACAGTGTCCTGCAAGTGCATTTTGCATTATATAAAGGTTCTGTGTGATTATTTGTGATAGATTGGTAATAATAATAGCCAGTCTATTTAGGAAAGTAACTAAAATAAAGAAGAAATATCTGGATTTGTTCAAGATACATGAATGTAAAGGTTCCTGTTTCCATTTCTGTATGCTGCAAGTATCATCTTAATGGTGAAAAAATTATTGTATTCTGGGAACTGTCAGTGATATGCTGGCTTTCTGTTCTCAAATACATCAAAACAAGCTCCTACCGTGTGTGCTTCTCTTTCACAATGGAAGTTGAGCATGGAGAAGTTGTTTTCTGGGGCTATTTTTGTATTATTATTATTATTATTACCAAGAGGAACTAGAGTGTTCAGGAAAAAAATGTGGATGCTACACTATGAGGCTATTATTCCTTTTCATTTGTTTTTTCAGGGTTTTTTTTTGTTATTTCACAATGACAGTTTTGTGATAAATAAGAAACTATTTTGAGTTTAGCTATCAGACAATAAGTTTAACATACAGCAAATGATCCATCTAAAGGAGAAGTTTACGCTCAAAAATTCCATCCAGTTTGTATTGAATTATAGACATTTTAAACAAATAGCATTATTTTGGGATTTTCTGCACTAAAAGCCCTCAGTCCACTTATCACAGCAGATACTCTCACACAAAAGTATTTCAAGTGTGTGATGCTTTTATATTTTTTGGAAGAAAACATCTTCAAAAGCATGCTGTGCTAACCCAAAAATAGCTCTAAAATATTTCTTATATAATATCTTCAAGGAAGAACATACTAGGACTAAATTCTTCAGCCTGTCTGCCCACCTACTTGTACCAGTCAGCTAAGTATTATCTGCTAGAAAATCTTACCCTGTTACACCTGTACCTCTCAAAGCAATGGGTTTACAAAACAAAATATTGAACAAAATGTTTTTTGCTATAAGAAGTGCCTTCACACTTGTTGCTAACATCCACTATCTTAGGGAAGCAAAGGAAACATTGACAATATTCACTTGATGCCTTGGACTGGCTACCTAGAACAGAGGCTAGACAAGATTAAGAGAATAAAAGTAGGAATTTATTAAAGGCCTTCAACAGATATACCTTGGGCAGTCAAATGCCTCCAAGCGGGGGTTACACCCAAGATGGACATGGGCATGAATTTTTCAGACAGATGTAAGTTTGGTTCATTTACATATCAGGGGTTAATCCTCCAATTACAACTTCAGGTTATGAAGTCATATAACCCCAGTTTGCTCCCCTCCCAATTCACTTTTGTTTGTACTTTTTGGGGCCTGAGGCAGTAGGGTGTTCTTGGATCTCATGCCTAGAGGGATTGTTTTGTCTGACCAAAATGTGAAGAGAGTTAACTAACTCTCTATATGGAGTTTGGAGTTATGCACTAATGCAGTGCAGGATTTGAAAAATATGAAAGCTAAAATCCTAAGGTGTCACACTCACAAGAGCAATTCCTGTGCATATGTGCTTAATAGTTTACATAAATATAGAGAAAAATCTTATTACAAATACTAGCAGCACAATGTTAAATCAGACTTAAGGCTTCTTGCTTTATCAGCTGAAATTCTGAAAAATTCACATGATTGGAATCCACCTCAGAATTCTGAGAAATTTACATGATTGGAATCTACTTCAGATGTACAGCTTAAAAACTAGCAATGTGAAGCAGTATTTCTAATACCAACACAGTTAGTGAAATCAGCAAAACAACTGATCCTGTAAACTATATATTAACTTAATTCTGAAAGAGTTTGTGTGATATCAGAGGTTTTTTATAAGCATACATTTGATTGTATTGAGCAAAGTGATGATTTCTCAAACTTTCACTTGAAAAATAGTTGCACAACCTTGAATTCATATTTTAATAGTGAGGATCACATATTTTTAGAATAACTTCAGTTTCTCTTGATATTACTGTTCAATTTATTAACTATTCAAGGCTAAGAATATTTCCTATGCACATATAAGATATTTATATATTATTGTCTGAACGCAGAGAGCTATTTGACTTTAATAACAGAAACTAATAAATACATGTGAATAAATACATAGGGAATATGTAATGACTGTGTACATGTAGTATTAAGCTACTACATCCCTTCATCTCTTGGCACAGACATGCATAAGCATACGCACATGCAAATTATCTTTCTTCTCTTCCTTTGTGTTTCATTTACATTAGCAATCTTCATATTTCCTTTGCTTAAGAATGTAATAGAAACATAAAAATACAAACCATGTCAGAACACCGATTTCTATGCATCGAAGTGTACAAAGTCAGAATGAAATGTACTCCTTATACCTTACTAGGGAAAAGCTATTCCTAATGCCCCAAGAGCCCTTTAGGCTGTTGACCTGTCGATGTACACTATATTAGCAGATTTATGTCATTCTGATAAGGTGGTCCACTTGAGCCTTTGAGCTAAAGCTAAGACATTAGGTGGAAGAAACCAGCAATTTAAAGTTCCTAGTGTAAGGATAATTAGCAACTGGCAGGTATCCAGTGTCATTACCAGGACACTGCTGTAGGGCAAATGCAACAACTGCCTGTTTTTTGCAGTGCCACAAACATGGATCTGTATTGGCTTTAACTGGTTTTATTTTTAGCTTACATCTGCTTTTTAATATCTTGAGTTTTTCAGAGCTGTTCTTGAACTTGGACTTCTTCAGCTTTCAGTTGTTTAGTCCAAATTCCAAGTGAAGTGTTTTCAGAGCTCATAAATACACTTTTTGCAGCAACATGACCTGTTGTTTTGGATTAAGTCTTGGCTTTGTTTCTCCGTATATTTAGCATCTCAAAGTCCCGTTTTCTTCTGTATTATTAACAGTATCTGGTGACAAAATATCTACACTATCAGCTTACAAGTGATTAGCAAGGCTTTAATTTACTGAATTCCTAAAGCCACATGCAAATGCCCATGCTTGAAACTGGATCTGAAACCCTTCATGGTATTGACTTTCATTCTGTAGATGGGGAAGAAAAATGAAGGAGTATTCTCAGAGCTAGTTTGTATAATGGGAATAAGCTACTTGTGGGGTATACCCTGAGAATAGTGTTAGAAATGCTCTAACATCTTCATCGCTCAAGAGAAACAGTACTACATCTAGAGACAGCAGGCAACCTGTCAGCTTGTTGTCAAAGATCACAGGAAACAGAGGCTGAAAGCTTGAGGATAGTTTGCATTTTTTTAAGAGCTTAAAATAATAGAAAGGCCACAATCTTAGAATGGCTCCTAATGAAACAAAGCAAACTTCAGTAATTTTTGAGCCAAATAATGTAACTAACTGATTTTATATATATTTATTTTTAAAAGTTTCTTGATGAAATAATAAAAAATACTATTCAATTTAATAGTGCCAGAGAAAGCTCCTGGGTACAGAATAAAAGTATGCCCTTCTACTTAACTGCAACAATGGTCCTTTGATATATTTTGTTGCCCAAGTCAAATTTCAGTCTTCCCGGCAATTCTTGAGCAAGGTTTGGGAGTTAACAGAGGCCAGAGGGAACTTGCAAAAGGTAGTTTGTGATTTTCCATCCTGTTTTGGAAAATAAGTGAACAAAGATACTGACTGGGGTTATTCTGTACCAATTGGCCTCACTTCCAGTAAAATACACTGGAATTTTCTGGTGTCAACATAGCCACTGAACCTGTGAAAAGCAGGCTGGTAGCTGTCAGGTCACAAAGTATTCATAAAGTAAAAAATAAGGTGCTATCAAATTAAAAGTTAGCTTTGTGGTACTGTAGTGAAGGAATGGCTAATGAGAGATGAAGCCAAAAGTATGTGTTTCTTTGAGAGAGAAAGCCTATATGATGGGATGTCGTATCCCTGCTTTGACCAGGAGTGTGCTATTAAGTTTTTGAGCTGCATCTTCAGGGCATCAAAGAGGTCTGGGATTCACCCTAGGGTCACCCTGATTGTCCTTCTATGAGTGCCCTCCTCTTAGACAAGAATTTGTGGTAATACTTGACACTCACAATAATTATTTTTTAACTTTTTGATAAAGTCATAAGAAAATGATTTCTGAGTAAAGGAGAAAAATCAATGTTGTAATAATGAAAGTGACTGAAATATGGTATCGATTTGCATTCAAAAAGATAGTTAAGGTAACAGAAACAGTCTTCCAAAACTGAGTGGAGATTACTTTACTCTAATTCTAGTTTACTCTTGACAGTGCTTGACTGTGTTTACTGCATCAATAACTGTTTTCTACAAGCTACACTGGACTTCTTTTTCTGTCTTTGCCTGATGCAGGGTATTTAAGAGGCAAAGGAAACAGAAAAAGGCAGACAGGCATAAGGATGAAATTTCTTCTAGTTCTGTTGGTGAAGAGTGCTAAATGTTGGAAGGGAGTGAGAGGAAACTTTAACTTGCTGTCCAAACTCTAAATCTAGGAGTTCCCAGGCTGTGCCAGATCTCAGCATCCATGGCATATGGTCTAGAAAGCTATTCTGGGGGTAAGGCTGTTCACTTCGTTCTGTGTGCAAATGCATAAGTATATATTTGTATGTATATGACACATATACAAATGTATACATATATGTTTACATGTATATATATGTTGTAGACAAACTGGTAAATATACATGGACCACATACAGAGTCAGTAACTTTCTCAGTAAATCCTTATAGCTTGCTAAACAGCTTCTGTTCTGTGGAGTACTGCAAAAATCAGTGTGTCTAAGGCATCTCTTTTGATAGAGAAATTAATCATACTTGGTAAAAGTATGGAATGGGAATTGTGACCTAGAGATTTGAATAAAAAATTTTTGGCTCTCATTCTATAGTTTTTTTTTTTTTCTCTCTGCAAATTTGGACTGACTGTATTTGAAAAAAAAAGCTCCCATGACTGATGTAAGTAACCCAAGTGTAACTTAAACAAGCTTTACAACCCACTGAGGGAAAAATAATTTTAAAAGAGCAATGTTTTTTTAAAAGTTATTTTTTTTATCATCTGTTAAATTATGTGACTTTTTTCATGATTATTTTATGTCCAGGAGATGTCCCTAATTTTTTTTTGTTTGTTTCCTTTTTTTTTGGTTCAGGCAAAACACTTATAAAACTCTCTTTTCAAATCTTCCACATTCCCCTCTGGAGTAACAGTCAGGAACTCATGGCTCAGAATCAAGAATAAAGTGCAGACAAATGAGTGATACCAGGGCTTAAACCAAAGTCTTCATGAACAGATTGTCTAACAGACTGGAGTAATAATCTTCAGAGTCATCAGAGTCACCATGCTGGCTTGCAGATTGCTGTTTTAAGTGGCTTTGATTATTATGGTGATTTGGCAGCTTAAATTGGAATTTGGGCTTCTGCACCCAGATATACTACCTGAACTTAATTTAATTCTCCTGGATGGAGAGTATACAAGCAACAGAAGAAATTTCTCTGGTTAAAGTTGAAGACCACAACATGACTAGTTTAGTATCAGAATTTGCTTCACAGAAAAAAAAAAAAACCAAAAAAAAAAAAAAAAAAAAAACCAAAACAAAACAAAAAACCAAAAACTTACATGCTTAATCAATTCTCCAAGAGCAAATAACAAATCAGCTGGTCAATTTTAGTGTAATAATGTGTATTATAAAACCACATTGATTGCTACTTATGAATCAAAGGGTGATAATTTCTACAAAACTTCAGTATTAAAGTATTGAGAAATAGGAAGCTGATTAGTGGAGAAATTAGTATCAGTGAGGCATGCAAACACTAAGTGGTAAACATTGTTTTACCGAGAAACAGAGCCGAGGACATACCACATCATAAAAAGAAAAAAAAAAAACTTTATTAAATGTCTCTGACACTTCTCACCTGTGCAAGAATGACACAGTTAATATCAAAATTTTCCCAGTGCATGAAATTAGTCCCATAAGATGAATAATGTTTATGTTGTTGCTGTCTTAAAAATGTGTTTATGGGCCGTGTGGGCATCATGAAGGACAGGAGGACTTGAAAACATCCATTTGAGTGCTAAGTGATTTTACACTGAAGCAAAACAGAATAATGCTGATCTGATGGGTGCCCTCTCCATTTTTCACAAGAAGTGTTGACATGGATATAATACCTTCGGCACAATCAGTCAAAGAAGACTGTAGCCTGATTTGCAGATACATGGAAATAGTTGACCATGTAATTGCTAAAAGGAAAGGTACTGAAGGTATAGTTCATTGGCACAATAATAATGGCTAAAAAAAACCCAGAATATGGTAAACAATAATAAGACATACATTGATGGTTTTTGACTTTTAAATATAAGCTGCTGTTGTAGCTGGAGATTTGAAAGTAAAAAGATCATTTGTTTTCCTTCTGTAACCCTAAAGTGAATGAAAAGGATTTTTTAATGCAAGCAGATGACCTAAACATCTTAGTGATTATGCATGATCCATTATACAGAGAGCAATAATCATTCTGTCAATTGATAATCACAAAAATAGAAAAGTTACAGTTAGAGTCAGAGGAAAACTATCTTCTATTACCGAGTACCTTTAGTGGGAACTATCTACTTTCCTGCACACTACCGATATGAATATCAAACTAAAACCATGATGACCCATCAGATTAGTTGGCAATTAAGCACAAAGACCTTGTCATTGTATGTAAATGCCATTCATTTGAGCTGCATGGAAATGCCTACTGGCTAAGTGTGATGTATGGTCAGCTTGGATTGAAATGGCTTTGCTTAACAATTCACTAGCTCTGAACCTGATAAGAGTGTGGCTTTATTGTGGATATGAGCTTAAATGTATGTACTTGTTCTTAATCAAACTGTTAGCGTGGCAATGAAGAAAAATGCAAATTCATAGTACTGAAATTACTAAGTGAGTTCTTCATCAGGGTGCTATCTTTAAATATGCACCCTGTATCTCACCATAAAGGAAGCATGGCTCTAGCTATATGGCAGTGGTATTACAAATTACAAGAAGAATAAGAAGAATTGCATGTACTGACAGTGATGAATAGGCATAACCCATCATCTCAGAAAATGCAGCAATGTGCAATCATCTGCTCTGAAAAAAAATGCACAACTTCTCTTAAAACAAGAAGTTTGCAGTTTTTTTCATAATAATTTTCCAAAATAAATCAAAAGGGGATGTGAACAAAAAAGTGATATATGTTGGGATCTGTATTAACTGATATGAATCAGAGAAAATGTTACAGTGTTAGCCTAAGGTATGTAAAACTTTCAAATAAATTGAGAAGTTGGATTTCAAATACATGGCAAACCACCTACATCTTCAGCTAAAAGAAAAAGTTAGGTTAAATTTAAGGGCCAAATATCCTTTCTTATACACAGTACAAAATTAATAGTAATTCCATTGAAGATAGTTGAACTGTATCAAGAAAAAACCCAGTACAAATAGGATCAGAATCATGCCTATAGCACCTAAAAGCATAAAGCAGCCCATAAGCTTGTTTAACATATGACAGGGCTAGAGGCAATTTGGAGTCTGCCAGCACTGCTCCCCCTGGAATATGCAAAATAGCTAGATGTTACTTCTCAAAGAACATTTTCCACAGCTTAGCATATGGTTTAAACTTTCCAAAGATAATATGCAGCATAACACATTGCTTTTTTTGTTTTAACTTCCATTATTTAGCATGTGTTCATTGATACCAACATGTCTCTAACTAACAAAACCACCTAAATCCTAAATTCTTTGTGGTAAGTGGGTTACCTTCTGTTTATGTCAGTAGCAATAGGATTGGACCATGCAGTGCTTTAAACAAACAACAATGTCAGAACTAACGAAGGCATTATCATACCTTGACAATATACCTAATATATCGTAATCAAAACTAAGAACATGTTTGATTCTGGATGTTTAGTTTTTCTGAAAAAAAATCATAGCTAATCCTTTGCAGGGAAAATATTTTGAGAGTATTTTTGTCAATGTTGTGAATGCAAAATCCTGTCTTTTTTTTGGTCTAATCTAAATACCAGACTGATTATTTCATGAGAAGTTTCTTGAATACTTTTAAATTGCAATCTTATTTCAGTTGATTATATTTTTAGCTGTTTCTCTTATACCCTTTTCTCTTAATTAGATTATTAAAGTTTTGTGTATATACACCCATTCTATAAGTGTTTGAATTAGGAATTATTCAAAATAATTTAAAAAATTATACAATGCAAAACAAAACAAACAAACAATGACAAAAAACTTCTAATAAAGTTTATATTTGCCATAAATTATTTTTTAAAATCCTGATTTTCTTTAAAATGTATTTATTGTCCATAAAGGGTCACAGGCATATTTGCAGGAGCAGAATAATACTCTCAAACTGAATCTTTAGTCATGACAATCTTCATTACTATTTTCACAGATAAGATGAAAGATATTTTCTAAATTTAAAGTGATGTCTTAAGTTTTAGCTTTAATATTTTCCAGACTCTGTACTGCATTAGTATATAACTTTGAACTTCATATAAAATGTTAGCAAGTTCTCTTCACAGTTCAGTTAGACAAAACAATCCTTTTCCAGCCTGAGAACCAAGGACACCGTTGCAGCATCGGGCCCAAAAAGTGTAAACAATAGCAAATTGAGGAGAGCAATCTGGGAGGCTGGAACTTCACAACCTGAAGCTGTAATTAGACAATTAACCCCAATATGTAAATGGACCAAAACTTATAAAAGTGTGAAAACATGTGATCTATTGTCCGTCTTAGGTGTAGCCTTAGCCAGGTTCTCGTAATGCTCAAGGTGTATCCTTTGAAGGCCTTTTAATAAACACCTACTTTATTCATTTAACACTGTCTAACCTCTGTTCTTGGTTGCCTCTCATGACATCAAAAGCATCCTTCATGCTAGCTCACATAGTTGAAACTGTCTATATTTTGAACTGTCGATATTAGAAAAAAGAAGCAGAATGTAAAGGTAAGGAGTCTCTTGTCATGTTGCTGAAAGTGCTGTTTATTAAAAAAAGCTAAAGAATTTCTGTAAGTTAGCGTGATTAATATATTTCTGTGTATTTTCATTTTCCTCCAATTTATGCCAAAACAGTATTTCCTGGGATGGCATCTTCACTGCTAAAGCATCTTATGTACATCCTTTTAGTTACACTTCTCAAAGACTGTCCTAATAGTTTGCCATTAACTCCATGTGCAGTTGATGACTGAGAGTACTCTGAGTAACAGATGGTAGTCACCATGTGGGTGTTTTTGGTTTTGTTTTTTGGTTTTGTTTTTGTGGGGGTTTTTGTTTGTTTTGTTTTTAAGATGAGAACAACAGAAAAGAAATTCTAAAGGAAGAGTCCATTAAAAGAAAATCCTGCCTGTTTTGTATCTGCATGGAAATCATCTTAAGGGCCAACACTGCATTCATATTAAATCAACAGAAGACATAAGCAAGCAGAACTTGGACCTAAAAATACTTCTGAATTAACAATAGCACTGGATATTCTTCTAAAATTGATTTCTTTTAAATCATTAGAATTTCCATTTCTGAATATCCTTTTCTGAATAATTCCCTCAGTTATAACAAACTGCACTGAGAGAGAAAAAATGTTTCTCCACTATCTTTGGAATTACTCAAGGCACCACCTAAATTTTTTTGGCTATCTTCCTCTGATAAGCATGTTTCTTCATACTAATGAAATTCTTCCCTTAAAAATCTCTCTACAGGACAGAATTTTTAACCAGTACTTTCTACATGATTTTGAAACCTATTTTTTCAAGGCAATCAGAATGATTATGAAAGCCTGAGCCTACAGAGTTTCCTTTAAATAATGTCCCCATGTTCTAAAGCTAAGAAACAGGAAATTCTGTTTTAAAAGATATTTTAAAAAATAGAAGACCAATATTAGGTGTGCTCTACCTAAAGAATAAAAAATTGAACAAATCGTGTCACTAAGCCTAGCTTTGTTCTCTTTAAGCTGTGGGAAATTAGTGTTTAGCAATGACACGATCTATACTGCATGACAATCTGTTGTCCCTGTGTGGTGTAAATGTTAGACTGCCAAGATGATGCCTGCAGAAAACAAACAATCAAAAGTACTTTACAGGGAAAAAAATGTAGAAGACCTCAAAGGAACTTTCCCCAGAAACTCTTGTAACATTTACATCCATAATTCTTAATTTCAGAATTGAGAGTGGACATCTTGGTCTCGGTATCCTGCTTCTGTTTGTTAACATAATTTCTAGACCTGTATAGTATTCTTCCCTGCTTGTTTGGTTTATTTCATTTTGTTTTGCAAGGAAAGACTATACTTTGTGCAAGTTAAATTATTTAAATGAAGCAATAATCATAAGCTAAAGAGAAAAAACCCAAAACTTCACTTTCCATTCTAGAATGAGCACCATCACTGTTATATCTCAATTACTGTCTAGAGACAGCAGTCAATACTGCCTGCAGGTCTTCAAGCTCAGTTATGAGTGTAACTCAATCTATGGTGTTTCCAGATTGGTGAATTGCACCTTGAGACATTACTTGATATTATGCACTCTGGGATTTTCTACTCATACAGATGGTTGTGGTTATCATAATGAAAGCCACTGAGAAATATCTTTGGAATGTTTTTATCACTTCTGCCAGGGAAGAAATTACAGCAGCGGTATAGGATGATAAAGCTGAAAGATGGAGAAAGACCTGTCTTTTCTCATAAAGATGTATTTTTAAAAAGCATGCAAAACTAGGATGCAACAACTAAAAATATTTCTAAGTTCAATGGATAGCGAGACATACATTCACTGCAATTCAGTAAGAGTAATGTTTGACAGTCACTCAAATCTCTCATTCAGATATGTTACAATATTATTTTATTCTAAAACAGTAGTGATTTGTATCCAAAAAGTCCCTAAGATTTTAAGGAATCATTCTTAGAATCTTAATCTGCATTTTGATGACTTTTATAAGTATTACAGCAGGCCTCTTGAGTGCAAATATGTGCATTATATTCCAGCAATAAAAATATTGTTTTCCAAGACATAATTAAGGGAAGTTTTAAGTACTAAAAGCTGCCTGCACTTTACTGACATAATAATGACAGATATTCTAATAAAAATAGAGCAATAGAAATAAAACAATAATAGTCTAGTAGTTTATGCAAAAAAAAACCCAAACTTTTTAAATTTTATTTTAAAGGTCTTGCTGTCAAATGATTTTCCATCTACATAAGCTTTGTGGACAGAATGTGCTAAAACTTGTTTAATCATCTAAAACAAAACTGTAGTTCACTATTATCTTTGAATAATATCTTTTATACCTACAATAGTTTCTTTACTCTTAGCATACACCTTAGCTTTCAATTTAGAAAGCTCTTACTGCAATTACAGGTCTCAGAAAAGAATGGAATTAAAAGGAGGAATCCTGGACTGAGAAGAAATAGAGATAGAAAAAAATCATAAGATTTTTGAAATTTCACATTTTTCAGCTCTATTTTGGAAAAGAAAATTCAGGGATAAAAATTATGTTTTCCTGTCTTTTCATAACTCCATGAAAACACATAAATCTGATGCAAAAGGAAGAGCAATAAAACCAAATGAAAGTTATCAAGTGTTACCATACTGCATTGCACTGAAATGTCATAAACCCTTTTATAAAGACAAATTTCCCCTCAAGTGCAGTAATACAGTCAGAGTGGAAAACAAAATGATCTTTGGTTTATATACTTCTTACCCTCAGAGGAAAAATACCAAAAGGAGTTCTGATGTTGTTCATAAAAGATAAAAACCTTCCAGAGGGGAAATTTCCTCTTTAGTGCTGGAGCAAGGTAGAATTGGAAAGCAATACGAGTAGTAATGGACAGAACAAAATGAAATCAGATTTCAGAAAAGAGTACTTTGATGTGAGAGTTTGGGTTTTTTCCAGTTACAATGTTATCATTTTATTTCCCAAGTCCTGACTTTTACAGGATCCTCCTTTCTCTAGGGCAACTGAAGTTTTTTTTTGTGTTTTTGTTCCTGTGCTGATTCTGCAAGCTGGTATTGATTAGCTTACTAATGAAAAAGGCCTCAGGTGTAATCTGCAGAGGTTTTTTTTGTTCTCTTTATCTCTTGTATAATGGTTATGACCCTGGAGTAATTCCAAATTCTGATACTTCTTTTGAAGATCATATCAATCACATAATTAAAGTGTGTTGCAACCATCTTAATAAGTCTACTAGACTGAAAGATGTGATCTTTGAGCACTTGCTGAAAATCAGTGCCATAGTGTTTCTGCCCTGATTTGACTCTTTAGTATTTTTTCTAGATGTTTTTTCCTAGAGATTTTTCAGTAGTTATTGCTTAGAGCACTCTGCAGCTATTACAAACCAAGTAACTAGATTACATATTGTATTGAATTATGGTACTCATACTCAGAAAGTTACCATAGTTTACATGATGCATACTAAAACACAAATTTGTTTCAAGATGACATTAAAGCTGCCATACTATTAATAAACATCCCAACAATTTTGGTAAGTGAAGCTCATGACGAATAACAAAGAGAAATATCTACTGAGAACAGTGATTTTTTTATTAACCTTTTAAGAACAGATTCAAACAAATAAGATGTTTCGTTGTCTTACCTGACCAACAGTGACATTATAGGCCGAGACATTCAAACAGTGATGTGATGACTGACCAATTGGAGAAGCATGTCCTTCCAAATAGGAAAAAAAAATATTAGAGGGACACTAAGGAGTCTCAACTCCTAGATGCCCTCCCACAGACAACTACATCAAATTGTTTGCCGCTAGCATATTTTCCATAGTAATAGCTGGTTTAATAGAGACATTTCTAAAGTAAAAAGTGTTATGGTACTTACTTCTCTTATGCTGACCCAAGCATCAAAATGCCAAACATTTCAGCCTTCCTGGCAGATATTTTATTGAGAAAAAAAAATAAAATAAAGGCATGCTTTATATAGTGTTGGTTTCCCTCTCTAGGTAATTTAACAGTCATTTTTGATAGGCAAATAATTTCTATAAAATTTATTCAAAACACTAAGTTGACAAAATCAATGTGGATACAAAACAATTAGAATTTCATGATGGCAATAATGAGGGAAACAAAATGGAAAGGGAAAGATCATTTGAGTAAGCAGTATTTTTCCTTGTCTTATTTATTCTCTTTTGTCATACCTGTTGTCTCATATTTTTCCATATGAGCTGATGACTGGAGAACTATTTTTCATACAGAAAACATAAAAAATACCCCAAACACAGACATGATCTTGTTTAGATCATAAAACATGTATTCTGTTTGAGCAGTACATGACACACCTTATCATCATATTAGTGCTTGGAGTGTTTGAGTCAATACCTAGATGTCTGGAATCACAAAACATACTTTTGGAATAGCAAAGATATCCACTACCTAGTAGATATGATAAAGGACGTACTTTCTGGGATGAAGATGGGGATGAGTTGAAATATTCTTTGTCATCTCAAAACCCACAAGGCACCAATGTGTGGGCAACTGAATATTACACTCCTAATCCCCTGGGTAAAATTTTAGATTTTCTTAAAGTTGGACAGTCAACACAAGTTTAGGCACTGTTAATTATCTTGCCAGTTCTCCATCTATCTTCAGGCCTAAATCTGTGTGTTTCCGTGGGAGCTAGGTATTTGAGTACCTACTCTAGTCCCTGGAGTAGTTGGTCAAGACAGCTAATGAAAGTGAAAAAGCATGTCAGCTCAGCACCTCAAAACAAGATTTGGCCTGAGCACAGGTATTTACTGCCATTTGAAATGTCTTAGCATACCCAAGAACTCAAATGTTGATGAATAAATATGACAGAATCCAAAGTAAGAAAAGTTTATAAGAATTATTTATGGTCCCAGAGACGTATTAGCTGTCGTACTTCTTATATTGAGTACTACAGAATATTTCTGGGATTGTGCATTCTCTTCAAATATAGACTACTTTCACCATCCCTTCATAAAGTAGCAATTTTGCATGTATAGAGAGGTTAGTCTGACAAACAATTTAATCTATATTTTAGGATGCAAGATATATGGAATTTATTATGTTTATGTGGTTTAAATACATATTATAAATATAAAATTTAAAAGAGTTTATATTTTTAGAGAATCTTGAATCAAAACTTTCATTTAAGCAATTTAATTGCTAGTGCAATATGCCATCAGGCACTGTTGGGAGATAAAGATAGGACTGGAATGTTAAAGTAAGTATATCATACTTGTGACTCAGTCTGCAGCTATGTAACAATAGCTGAAAGAAAATGTTTAAACTATTTCATTCAAAAGACTGTGAATATTATATGGCATTTCTTAACTCTTACTCAGAATCCCAGAGGACAATGCTCAGAATATAAATCTATGACAAAAATGTTGAAAGAAAATTCCACATTCTTTTTATCTAAGCACTGGACAGAGTACACTATATATGTAGTCCAAATTAAAAAATATGACCTTTTTTTCTAATTTTTTTCATACTTTTTAGATGTCAATTTGGTCTATTTTATCTTAGTTACTGATATATGTTAAAGACATATATCACAAAAAAGAAAAGCTGGGGAAAAAATGAAGGGGTACAACACATACATACTTAGATCTATCTTCTAAACACAACCCAAAAGCTTGCTTAGAACAATGTTATGAAAGACAAAAAGGTAAAGAAGGAAGAATGGCAGCATGATTCTAATATGGCACCTTTGACGTAAAATCATCTTTTAGAATACTTTCTGGATAATTTGTTAGCCTGCAAGAGAAGCTTCCATTATTTGCCATCACATCCAAGCTTTTTAGAACAAGTGTGAATATAATTTCTTTAGTCACTTTGTGATTATAGTAGTGACATTGATAAACTATGTCCTTGGCAGACAACAGTCATGATCGAGCTGCTTTATTTCTTGACAATTTATCATATTACAATCCTCTCTGGAAGTGACAAGTTATTGTTTTTTGGTTCCCTAAACTTAGTAGTGTTTGTTGCGAACATTAACTTTTTTAATAAACAGTTGCTTTATACTATTGATTGCTATTGTTCAACAAACATTTATTATACCTGTACTACTGGTTTTCTACTAAAGAGTTGCATGCTGCCCATTCATTTTACTTTAGTGTATAGATATAGTGTATAGTATATGGCATATAGAATTCATTATGCTCATAGTCTGCATCCAAGAGAAGGACCCCACTCTTTACACAATTTTCTTCCATAGACAAATGAGAACTCAAACTATCATATTAAATGAATAAAAATTAGACCATTCTTAAAATAATTATGAGTCAAAACTATTTTCAGAATCAAGGCAGTATTCATGCAGACAATTCAAGAACCTATGCTTGCTTCTCATATACCCAGAAGATTTTAATATATATTGTGATTAAATAGATAATAATTTTGGATGAAATGTGGAGGAAGATGGAATACCTATTAAAGAATGCATCATAGATTTAGCATCATTGACAATAAGTACAATATTCAGGAGGCTTACATAAAAGATCTTATTTTTTACTTGGATAAAGCACAATTTTAAAATTTTTATGCATAACTATTAGATTTAGCAAACTATTTTATTTCTATGCAGTCTCAGAGAAAATTTTCACTTCATTCTTATAGCAGATGGGGTATATTTGACATTAAATCTTTAAAGTCACAAATAAAATAATTTAAATAATGTATAGCAAAATACTTCCTCTTTCAACTAAAGTGATTTCTCTTTAACTATGAAGAAAATGTGGCTTTACACACTTTTTACCTTGACAAATGGCCTCAACCACTTATCTGTTCAGTCGACCATCATTCAACGTAGACCTTTCACTTATTGTAGCACAAATAGTGTTTGAGAATTGCTGCATTCACATTTGTTGTCTCATGGTCATGCGTGTTTCATAAACAACTTGTTCCAAACCTTCAGAACTTTCTGAATAATTTATATTTTTCTTTTCCCTGAAGAAATTTCTATAACAAGAAACATATTGTCTCCTTTAGTGTTTTCAGATCATCTCCATTTGCTGAGGGGTAGTTTACGGGCAAGTGTTTTGTGACAGCTCCTAAGCTACTAGGAAAAGAAAATATTATTTCTCTTTTTATTCCTGCTTACAGCCTCACTCTCTCCAACTGAAACAAAAAAAAAAATAAAAATGAAAGCATGTAAGAAAACAAACAAGCAAAGCCCAAAAGATGTCATAATATTTCTTGCGTGATTTGTAACAATCTTATACTTAGAGAAGTTTATGTCCCCTGTGATGGTTTAGCACAGTTTCTTGATACCAAAAAATGTAGGGAATTTTTGTATTTCCAGACTTTCAATTTTTTTTTTTTTTTTTTTTTTTTTTTAGTAAGAAATAAAGGTATAAGAAATCATAATGCAGGTTTTCAATGCCCAAGGCTAAAAGCTCATGAAAAGTCCTTTCTCTCATTCATTATTTCATTCAAATAACTTTTATATATTTAGGGGTAAAATTCTCCTCTAGCTAAGGTCCCTAAAAAAGAAGCTTTTCTACTACTCATTTTCTCCCTAAAGTCTTCAAGTAAGTGCAGCAACATCAAATATAGATGCAAGTACCTAAAGAGGAATCATTTTCTCTCTACATGAGCAATGATTTTTTGTGCATAGGGAAGTTTATAGGACTTGGCCCCTATTAGATTATACTCTGGGCTGGAATAGGAATTGTCATTAGCTGTAACTGTTTAGCGTTAATGCCTTTAATAATTTATCAGTTTATTGCTTATTTCTCTGTGGCTCCTACCTTTCAGGAGTCATTAGTATACTAACTACTCTTGTAATCTTTACTGGGTTTACCATACAGTCATGCAGAAATGTCTATTGGCCTGATGGTAATTTGATGTGGTGCATTCTAGGGCTGAGTTGTATTTGCTGATTGAAAAATGCAGTTGTCTGAAAATATCACATCAAAATACATATAGGTTTATTTGATTTCTTTTTCTATTTTTTCTCCTTTTTTTTTCCCTTTTTTTTTTTGAGGAATGTTGAACTTTGTTTTCTTTCTCAATGGATTCAATAAGTGATTGCTTAAGATAATGGGCATGATAATCTTCATAGGTAAAATTATGCACCAGGTTATTATTGAAGCAGCACAAAGATAGGGAAAGAACCAGCTCAAAAATCTCCTCATGTGTGCGATTGTGCATAGTACTCACAATAATTTTTCTTGCTTCTAAATTTAGATCTTTCTTTGTATGTCACTTTTTAAAACTTAGCACTCAAAAACTTCAACTTTAACAATATGTATTTCTTTACACTGAGATGAATAGGAAGGATGAGACAGTGAAGAATTCAAGGCTAAGAACCAGCACATTATTGACAGTACGTTGTACAGTGGCACATAAGACAACTGGGGTTTGACTTTGACAGAAAAGCCATGTCATGGCACAAAAATCTGAAGGCCTGTAAGGAAAAAGTTGTTATTATTTCATGGAATTATGCAAATACTTTTACTCTAGTAAATCAGAGCTAGTACTAGTGCGAGACAAGGTGTTTTGAGAAGTCGAGCTAGAGGTTAAAAATTGAATCTGCAGTCACAAACCTTTTGAGAGACTTGAAAAATTGAAAGGCCTTGCAGGAAAACTCCTCAATAAGTGCATGGAAAATGCTAAGACACACAACTGATTATAACAAAAAGTGAATCAGGGGATAATGTGAACCCTATCTAAATTAATGGAGGAAGCTAAGTGGTCTGAAACCAGAAGACTACAGCTTGAGTAGTACCAGTTAATGGAGAAAAAAAACAAAAAGGAAAGCAAGTCTTGGATAAAAAACACTGTTTCTGTTGATGGTAGAGCCAACTTGGGCTGGTAATTTAAAGGCAGTGCAGTTGTCTTGCCCTTCTGCATTTCACCAATTCTGTAGCAATAGGAAAACAGTCAATAGTATATAGCTTTGAAAAACCCAACCCGACACGAAAATGACAACCAAATCCATGCTGTTTCTGTTCTGGATTAAATTGCCTGGTTTTGTAGATCTGCTTTGGCTTCTGCATGCTATTCTTATAATTCAGTCCTGCAGTGTTTAAATGACAGAACTATGGAAAATGAAGATTAAAAGGCATGACCTGATTTATTTCAACATCCTTCTCAAACCAAAAATAGAGTCTAAGTTAGATCAAGGTACCTGTGAACTTTTCCAAATGAACTTTTTAGATTTACAAAAATGATTAATGTATCTGAATATGTTATTGTCCCTCTCACTGTGATTTTTTTCCCACTATGCAATAAGAATTGCTTTTGTGGCAGCCTGTTGCTTCCACTATGAAAACCTGAATTAAATAATCTTTTATTCTCTCTGTAATCACTTTGTTATGTAAGGAAAGGCTGCAATAATATTTTTTTTTCTGAGCTTTCCCTTCTGAAAGTTAAACAAACCAAATTTCTTCAGCCTTTCCTTGTACATAATTTGGTGTGGAGCCCTCACTGGATTAATGGTTTACTTTTAGGCTTTCTTAGGTTTATCAATTTCTACATTGCATGGGGAAGCTGAAACTGGGAGGCGGCGTTACAAATACAACTTCATCAGGGCTGAGGAGAAGTGAGCTATCAGTTCTGTCAACCTGTTTGCACTAAATTTTAAATTGTCATTTGACCCTCAGCTCCTTTCAGCAAAAGTCTGTTACCAACCTGCACTGATGTCAGGGGATGCTCTGTCTTGAGCAGCAAGATTTCACATTTGTCTTTGTTGGAATTTATGATGTTTCTGTTAACCCACTCCTCCATCTTTTTGAGGTACCTCTGAATGGCAGCCCTGATATCCAGCACACTAGCCACTCCCCATAGTTTGGCTTTGTTCACAGATGTAGTGATAATGTATTTGGTCTCATATTCCAAATTGTTGATGAAGAGATTAAACAGTGTTAGTTCCAGTACTTACCCAAGCATGACATTCATGGCTCACTACCAGTTAAGACTTCAAAACCATGATCTCTGCCCTGTGAGTCAAAGAATAGTTCTGTGAGCTTTTCATTCACCTTGTAGTCCACCCATTTAATCCTTATTTCTTCAGTTTTACTAGGTTACTGTGTCAAAGCCTTACTAAAGTCAAGGTAAATGATACACACTACTCCCTTTAGGTAGTCATTTTATGACAAAAAGAAAGAAGGTTTATCAAGCAGGATTTAACATTCCTTGTTGTGATGCACTATATAGGTATTTAGATGTTCTGCACTGGGTGTTATGTTACATGAACTGTTCCACTTGTATCCCTCAGATAGGGTGATCTGTCCCTTGTAGCCTCTCCCTTCGCCCCTCCTCACTGGTGTCCCATTGGCTGCGGCCTTCTGCCCCTGCCTCCCACTCCGTGGGTATAAATGTCCCTTGGGTTTGGAATTCGGTCTCTTTTTTCACCTGGATGCTCTCTGAAGCAGATGTCCCTTTCCAGCTAATAAAACAGGACATCAGAACCACGTGGAGAAAGAGCGCTTCTCGTCCTTTACTTCGTCCATGTAGGATCCGTGTGGGCTTAAATCCTAATCTAGCCGGGGGGATTTACAGCCCGAAACCCATGGGTTCCTTCAATTCCTGTCTATTTCTCACTTTTCTTTTGTATTTTCTCTAACAATTTATCTCCTAATTTTTCCTATGACTGGCATAAATCTGAATTGTCTGTTACATCAGATGGTTTAAAGGGTGAAAAGATATTTCTATTAGATAAATTTGCAGACTGTACTCCTGACATGGGTGGAATTGTCAAGCTGTACAAGATGGACCTCACAGAAAACCAGGAAATTTAACACAATAATTTTATACTGGCATAAATGGTGACACAACGTTAACATTCTCTTGGCATGAGAGAATATGTCAGTCTTCATAACAAGCTGCCTCAAGTAGCCCTCCTCAAAACAACCTGGGGAACACCTTTGACGCTATAATTGGGATAGTAACAGAATCATAAGTCAACAAGAAATAGCTAGCACTCCATCTGAAGAGTCTCATATTGCATTTGACTTTTGAACAGGCCTTAACATTCACATCAAGAGGAACCCTGGCAGATGTACTCAGTTTGGTTTCACAACAGGTATTCAGGTACAATTCCACTTTTTCTTTACTGTTTTTTTAGCATCTTACTGCTCTCTATACCATAGGAACCAGACCTGTCCATCTATGAAGACAGGAACAACAGGGATCAGTATGTAAAAGTATGCCTGAATAGCTGCAGAACAGGAAAGAACATCTTTGCTTCTTTAACTGTGATAATCTCCCAAAAGGACTGGAAACACAGCCATAAACTCTGTTTCATAAGCTTACTATCAATAAATGTGAGCTGGTATTATGGTTTTTGTTCTGTTTGAGAAGTGTGTCTTTAAGTTTTTTGTGAAGGTGTGTAAGATTTTTACAGTAACACCTTGCAAAACGATTTTTTTAGAGTCTATTGGTATAAAAGCATTGACACTCAAATTACTTGCATGCCTCAGAAAACAAACAGTTGCATAGCTTGATGTAGTTCATATCTCTTCAAGTCACCCATTCTTAACAAAATTCTCTCAACATGCCATGCATTTAAAGATCCCTGTTAATACAGTACCTTGTATTTTGGAAGTAATCATTATGGTGGGTGGCAATATAGTTCTAAAAGATTCAAAAGACAACCTGCTTGTGAAAAAGATAGGAATGTTAGTCAGGACATTTCTTCAAATTTACCTTTTTTTTTGTACAACATTAAAAGTAGTTCTGACAATCAGATATGGCTCTTTCTCTTACGCTGCTTTGCAAATATTTTTGACATACCTCCTTCCTCCTTTTCAAATGTCAGTGACCCTTCCTACAACATTAATAATTTAGACTTCATACTTAGGACAATCCACATTTTGAAAAAGAGTGCTAACATTTTAATTCCAGCACAATTGTCCACTCCTTTTGTGTCCCATTGTAAATTCTTCAGGCAGAAATTTGTTACTTGAGCTGTAGTTTTAATTTTAACTGATTGTCTGGTTGAAGATAAAACACTTGCACTTAATTTTCATTACTACTAGAATAGCCAAAAAAGTAAAAGATAAACTTTTGATGGGCAATAGTCAACTGGTTTTTTTCTTTTTTTTTTTTTCCTGGCAAAGGAAAGATTTTATAAAAAGAGTACTACAATTCTAATTAGAAGAAATATGTTAAAGTGTTTTGAACTGAAGCCATATTTGAACCACCAGCAAAACAATATTTAATCCAAATCTTCACTTTTAAACCAAGTAGTATACAAAAAGTTAGTGATTTTTTTTTAAAATATAGACTTAACATTACTCTCGGATTGCAAGAACTTAAGGTTTTGAGTCAGGGGACAATTTTTTGTTAATCCAATGAAAATCTGTTTAAGCACATTCTGTCAGAAATACATTTCGGAAAAAAACCTCAAAAACTAACTTTAGTGTGGACAAAGTCAACAGAAATGCCTGCTAAACTCTCCAAAATTTTGTTTGCATTAAGCATTCTTAAAACTATGGCAAAGGACAGAAATTCTGTTCACTACTCTATAAACTGAGGATTGGATTTAACTGACCGTGTAGGAGACTCATTGGGCAAAATGCAGTTTTACATAAAAGGTCCTGGAATCATGGTAGGCAGTGTGTTGAACATATACCACTAGAGTAGTCTTGCATCAAAGAATGCTGATGACAAATTGGACTGCATTACCAAGAATGCAGTCATCAGGTCCAAGGTAATGATTCTTCCACTCTACTTGGCAATTGTGAGATCACATCTGGACTGCTGTGACCCATTTTGGGTTTCTATTGAACAAAGACTTTGGAAGGGGGATGCCGGTGTAGGAGAGGGTAAGAAAATTTGTTTTGTTCATCTTTGAAAGAATAAGTCTTTTTGCCTGCGTCTGATTAGAGGATACAAAGATGGAGCCAGAATCCCTCGATATGCACAATGGATGAAAGTGATGGAAACAAGCTGGGAGGTGCGAAGGTCTGAGTCACTAAAAGGACAAAATAGAAGGTGGTTGGACACTGCAAAATGCTACCCAAAGAGTTTGTGGAGTGTCCATTCTTGGAGACATTCAAAAGTTGTTTGAAAGAGTTCTTGAGTAATTTAATATAATTAGACCATAGACCTTCATTTCAGAAGAAGGGATGATTATGTGTCCTCTGGATACTCCTTTCAACACATATACTTGGTTGTTAACCTTATGGGGGAGTATAGCAGCCACTTTTCATGGAATCATAGAATTGTAGAGCAGCCCAAGTTGAAAGAGACCTCAAGAGCTTATCTGGTTCAACCTTTTGTGTGAAATGGGGTCTAGATGAGATTACCTAGCCCTCCATGCAACTGCATGCTGATTGATTTCTCATTGCTCTCCAGCAATGAGAAAACTACAATGCCCCTGGGGAGTTGGTTCCTGGGGACTGATTGTTCTCACTGTAAAAACTTCCTTCCTTATATCAAAATGAAATCTCTCCCAGTGCAACTTGAAGCTGCTGTCCCTTGTCTTCTCTATGTGGCTTCTTATGAAGAGACAGAATGGTCTTTCTCTTTGTAGCTGCTCTTAAATACTGGAATACTTTGATTAGGTCCTCTCCTGAGCCTTTGCTCCTCCGGGGAAAAGAGACCCAACTATTTCAGATTTTTCCTACAGAGCAGGTTCTCCAGACCTCTAATCACTTATGTGGTCCCATTCTCAAACAGCATAGAAGTAATTTCATACACCTCATCCAAGATGATGTGGTATTTGGGCTCCCAACTGAGAAACAATCAGTCTTGAGAAGGTCAGAAGTATATCAATATTGCTTGGAGATATAACCAGAGAGAAGGTTATATTTTTCTCCCCTGTGAGTCAGTGTACTTGGTGTTTAATGAACGAAGTGCTTGCCTTTCAGTAAAGGCAGTGTCTAAACCATGTTAGCAAAAGACATGGTCCAAATACACTTTGTCTTCTATGTCTACAGGAATAAAATATCCTTTAGTACTAGCAAAAGTACTAGAATCACTGATTCTACATAGATGGAGATCTCACACAGAAAGTGTATCTTAATTCTTTTTCACTCATATTTCACCATTGTAAAATGTTATTGGTATGTCTTCCCAGTCTACTATATAATCCAGTTATTTCTCTACAAGTCACTTCTTACTTACTGCTGACTTTGTCATTGATGATTTGTTATTTTCTTACAAATAACCAATGACATAGAGTAATGCAAGAGTTGATTATGACATGACACCAATATATGTTTTAAATATTTTTATAATGATAGCCTAATTGGAATAACCTTCTGAGATTTGTCTGATGCCTGTTCTTTAATCCATTTAATATATATTACACAAAATTTTATCAAAATTTATTCATTAAATTCCTACTTTTTATCAAGTTAATTGCCTTGCAAAAAAAAAAAAAGTAGGTGTACTACATGAGTGATATTATCTAAGTTAACTTTAAATATCAAAGCAAGCAGAAGTTGTTTAATTCACAATGATTAGGTGATGTTTGCCCCCTTAGTTCTTTGCTTATTTCCAATTTCAGTCATTCTGTTATTTAATATCAATAATTTATAGACAGCACCTTTCAACTCAGAACCTCTCCTGTTACTTATATATGAATTTTAATAGTGTAGCAAAAGAACCAAAAAAAAAGGGAAACACCAACAGAAACATAGAGTACAAAAATGGGAGCTAGGAGTCCCAAGTGTTATTCCTTCTATTACCTGATTCTGTGACTGAGAGGTGGTTCAGACAGTCTTTCATATTTATAAATAACACTTACTACATACTGAAAATAGTAGGTCTTTTGAGCTTGAAAATTTAATTTTCTTCAATGATGTTTTTATTTAACATATAAGCAATTTTTCTGCATTCAATTATTCCCATTGTAACTTGCAGCTATTATGGTATTTATACCTACTATGAATAAGCTTGTAAAGAAAACCTATCAGCTTTCCCAAAGTTTGATAGAGAACCAAAAACTTTCATAAACTTGACTAAATAGAATGCTTTTTAAATTGAGACATTTTATAGTTAAATGAACGTGTTTTTCTAAATTTTGAACACTTTCATTTGTGATTAAATATAAAAATAAAACAAATATTCAAGCAAATTTTTCATGAGTAAATAATTTCTAAAATTGAATAGATGGAATTAGGAAGAAAAGTAAGATTAGTTTTTCCAAATTAAAAGCATTCTAGCATTTTATGAAACAATTAAAAAAAACCCTCCAAAGTAGATAAATAAAATATTTGAGTTTGCTAGATCTATGTTTTTCATGAGAAAAGTGTCTTGACTTAACATACCAAGAAAGAAAATGCCTCTTAGAAAATCTTTGCTAGACCCCCAATTATTTCAAAGTAATTTTTCATGCTATTTTTAAGGATTTTTAATGAAGTGGAAACAAGACAAACACATTGCTTCACATGGTAAGTTAAAAAAAAAAAAGTTACATGCTGCATGGAAAACTGCATGATTGACATTATCAACGGAAGTCGAAAAACATACTGGTGAAGAAAAGTTAATGAGTATCAAGGATATGACAAATATTGTTCTGAGATACATGGTGAGAAAAAAAATTCAATAGATATTGTTTTTAAAACTATAGACCTTTAACAAGAGATTCAAGTGATAGCTTCATAATTGTAAAAATCCTTGAAATATCCTTGCAAAGCCTTAGGTTTTCAAAAGAAATTTGGGAAAAATAGCTAAAACGAAGGAAATGTGATTACGTCTAAATATTAAAATCTGCCATGGTGACCCAGATGCACTAATAGTGCCTAAAATTATTTAACTAGAGATTATCAGGAAAGCATGCACTTGATAGCTATTTTTTGTTGGTTTTTTTTTTATTTAAGAATAAACATTAGAAATAGATGAGCATTGAAAAGACATAATTATCTAATGATTTAAATAGACTTTTGAAGTATCATCTTTTAATTCAGCATAATGACATAATGAGATATAGATATGAGAGCCTAACAAAGTATTAATTATATTTTGTGTTGTTTTAGAAGCTCCTCTGACTGGCTTGTTTTCATCGTGTTTTCTCAATTGTTTTATATTTCAAAACAAGCCTATCATTTTAACAATTACAATTGAAGTATTTTCCTAATTGACTGCAGCTAAAAATTGTGAAGAATTTGCTTGGTAGATGTAACATATACACCTTTTACTTTCTTTCTTAGGAATTTCATAAATTTTATGTCTTAGGGTAGAGAAGCCCATGAAATAATCATCCAAAGAAATCAATCAAATCTTCAGTTCTCATGTGTGTCTTGTGAATGATGGTGCTATGTATTCATGTAGATTTGATCAGCCTTCAGTAAAACTCACTTAGAAATGTTAGTGAATGTCAGTTAGTGTTAGACATTATGTGTGAAAAACAGGTATTACATGAATTTTTTTTTAGGGTTTCAACAGCCCAAATGGTATTTCCCTTCTATCTGCAACAACTCTTCAGTCAAATGTTAATATTCTATTTCCTCTGTGTCGTGCTCTTCCCTGAGTGGGAGCTGTGAGCTCTCCTTGGCCTCTTTCATGAAGCGTTTACTGTGACGTGTTAAACTGTGAGATTTTGCGCTCATGCCAAGCATGCCCACACTCCTGCAAACCTGCAGACTTACAGGTTTGTGTCTGCTATGAGGACTGTAGCTGAGGACTGAAAGTGATGAGTTTGGGAAAGGAAAGGAAAGGAAAGGAAAGGAAAGAAAAGGAAAGGAAAGGAAAGGAAAGGAAAGGAAAGGAAAGGAAAGGAAAGGAAAGGAAAGGAAAGGAAAAGGAAAGGGAAAAGGAAAGGAAAGGAAAGGAAAGGAAAGGAAAAGGAAAGGAAAAGGAAAGGAAAGGAAAGGAAAGGAAAGGAAAGGAAAGGAAAGGAAAGGAAGGAAAGGAAAGGAAAGGAAAGGAAAGGAAAGGAAAGGAAAGGAAAGGAAAGGAAAGGAAAGGAAAGGAAAGGAACAGTATTGTATTGCTGTTCTTGGTGGTTTTATGCTTAATTTATTAAAGAGATACAATTAGGGTGAAAAAGAACACTGAAATGAAGATTCTTGTCCCTGTTAGGTTTTAATCCAAAGTTGTGTTGGGATTTGGTTTTGGATTTTGGTTTTTTCCCTTTGTTGGGGACTATAAGAACAAATTTTTGAACTATATAGAAATTTGGGAAGAGGTTAATATTTATCTAGAGAACCATTTTCTCTATCTGGAAAAGAAAAAAAAAAAAGGACACATACCCTTTTGATAATATATGAATATCTTTTTCATGTAACCCCTAGTGAAATCCCCTCCTATGGTATACTAAATTCTCAAATAATGATTTCTGTTGTAGTCCCACTTCTAATGAAATCATTGTGGATTTCTTAAAAAAAATACTCCTATACTGTAGCAACCACAGCAGCATCATGCCACAAGGATCCAGCCAAATTCTGTTGTTGTTTTTAAATTCTTTATAGTGAAAAACTTCCTGCTTGCCATTTCTTTTCTGAAAATAAGCTCTGAGATCAAAATATCAGAGCTTATATCTACTGCAGTTTGGTTGAGGTTTTCTTTCTCTTTGCTTCCATTTTGCTGCCATGCTCAAAGCACAAAAGTTTGGAACTTTCTTTGACCTGAATATAAATAACAAAGATCACTGACCTGTAGTCTGCTCTTCTCCCTTTATCAACATTAATGGAAAGCGAGGGAGGGAATGGGAAAATGCATGCTGTTAGCTATTATCTTTACAAATGACTTGCTAGCCTTTTATTTGTCTTCTTAGGCTTCAAACACTCAAAGGATATTTTCAGAATTTCACTAGATGGAGGTTCAGTCCTGAGATGACTTGACAAGCTGCATCTTCCTTAAGAGATTTTGACATGATATTAAGCCATAGTTACAAGCCAGTAGTTGAATGTGGAGCCCTGGGGAAATCTTTCCAAAGTGGAACACAACATTTACAGCAGGAGGCAGGTGTCTGCACCACTGAAGCAAACAACAATATGATATATTTAGTATCGAAAATGGAAGCAAAACCACTGTCTCTTTACCACTGGGGAAAATGGAAGAGGTTGAATGAGAAAAAAAAGCATCCTTTTCAGCTCTGGAGAATTTTAATTTACTGACAGAATGAAATATAGTCTCATCACGGCAGGTGCAGCAAGTGCCAGGTGCTGTTCACAATATTGTCTTTGAATTTATGTGTTTTTGAAACATTGAGAGGGTGTGAAGCAGCTGCAATGGCCATGTGGAGAGAAAGCAAAGAGCTTTTAATTAGCAATAAGAGGGCTGTTAATTTCTTTTAGGAGCTGTCTTTGCTTTGCACTCATATCAGAACCTCAGCAGGAACTCTGTGCAGCCCCAAACACACAAAGAAAATCAAGTAAGCCATGTGTTACAGCAGATTTAAAGCAGAAGTGAAATAAGGCTTTGGCTGTCAGCTAAAGAAATTCTTGGCAATTTTGATTTTCAAATTGAGAAATGAGATTCACAGATGAGGGACTGCACAAAGATTTTAAAATTTCAGTGCAATCACTAAGCCAAGCCATGCATAATAAAGCACTCAAAGATCACAGTAAAAAAATGTATCAGTCCTGCTATGGGATTCCTGCTGAAACCTAATGCAGTAGTTGTTTGAACTGAAGTAAATGCTGGAGACAGAATACTGAGATAAATCAGAATCTGAGAAATGTTGCATGAGACTACATCTGAGATACTAAGCCACTGGCATAATACCAACTTTGACTTGGATGAAGAATTTAAGGTTTTTGAAGTCTGACACCCTGTTCTGCCAAGGTCCAGTCTCTCTGGAAAATATACAGATGACTTGCCATTAGAGAATGCCAGAACTTGCATTGGTTCCAATTCTGTCAACCTCAAAAAGAACAATAAAATATTCTTTTTTTACAAGATATTATTTATTTTTATGCTAAGAGTACTAGTGTGTGGCAATCATGACTTAAGAGACATCAGTGATCTACTCATCCTTAATTTAGGGATTTTCTCAAATGAGTTTGAAAGATTTGAAATCTGAAGAGGTATTTCTCCTCCTGCTGAGATAAATGTTAAAAATGTGCACTATGTTATTGAATGACATGTAAAATGAGTTATCAATGTCTAAAAAGTCTAAACTCATTGGGGTAAGTTGGGGCTTTTCCAGTAAGTTTAGTAAGTTTGCTGGTTTGTAAAGCCCATTATGGTCAATAGTTTCAATTTAATATCCAAGGAAATACAGAACCACCTACTGTATATAGGAGATGTCTCCTTTTTTATTTTCTTTGGATCCTATTTTTAAATGCAACTTATTGATATTTTTAGCTTTATGTTGCATTAAAGATTATTGAGGCAAAGAAAGTCAAACATGTTCATGAGTCTTTGCAGAGCAGGCAAATATATATTAAATTCATGCAAATAAGGAGGGTATTATAGGTCAGGACCACAGTTTTTTAATTTAATCTTTCATAAGGCATCATAAATTAGCATGCCTCATTTATGGGGACACAAAAAAATTAAAAGGAGGACAACTGATAATGTGTCATATTCCCAGACAGCCTTTCAAGATAAAACAAGACTCATTCTACTTTGTCAAGTCAAATGTCCACCTATCTTCACATTCTTACCTGGTTTATAGTAGTAATGGCTATTTGGACTTGATAGGCTTTTCAATATTAGAAAATAATAAGCAGTTTCATATATTGATTTTACACCTGTATCAAACACACATAAGGATAAATTAATCAGGATCAATTAGCTGGCTTCCTGATGTAATATAACAAATTTGGTGTGGAGTTTTTCATGAGTGAAATGAAACAGAGTGATACAACGTTAACTGCTAAGTATTTTTCTGCTGTTATGAGATGGCATACAAAATATTTTATATTTATAAACAGAACAAATGAATTAGAGATTAAACACTGTGTGGGAAAACTCCACATATTATGCCTACTGTTGTCAATCCTCTGCCTGCTTTGGGAAGTAGAATTCCTGTGTAGAGATAACACACTCTCACAGCCATGCTTGAGCCGCCCTGCTCTCTAGGATGAGTTGAGCCTAACCGAGTCTGTGTGTCCCTGTGTGTCTCTGGTGCCCAGCATTGTCAGTGAGGTAATGAAATAAATCTACTCTTTTCCTTTTAGCTGGGGTTTGGTGGTTGCCTTTGGTTACCTGTGTTTGTCAATTCACACATCTATCCATGTATGGGTAAGACTTGAGAATGCACAGCAAACCCTTTCTTATTTTTTAAATTTTAACAGTATTTGAGCCAAGGTATGCATAAAACAAGAGGGCTTATTTTTACAAAAATCAATGTGTTCTATATTTATATTTTTATCATTTTTTCTCATTTCCCAAAATGGCTGAGAAGAATTCAGTCATTTATGCATATCCAAATATATACAGAGATGGAAATTTATGCTAAGTCCTTGTGATTATGTACTTGTTTAGAAATCAGAGAAATAACATTCTCAGGCAACACACTAATTCAAAGCTGATTTTCAATGTTACAGACCAATCAGTTCCACTGCTGTCTGATTTCTCCACATTAAAATCCCCCTTTGACTCACTTCTTCAAGCTGATCTTTCTAAATGGATCACTGTAATAGTTTAACATCTGCTAATGCTTTCAACATGTGGTCACATGGTTATGATTCATCTTTCAATAACTGTTGTCTGTTATGAGGAAATCACAAGTCACATCTTTGCTTCACTAGGTGAACCACCTGCAGTATGAAAGTACATGTCAACAGTTTTGGTAGGAATAGGAAGTTCGATAACTGAACAAACATTTTCAGGTACCTCATCTCAGCACATCACTCCCTGCGCAACTTATATGTGACAAAAATGCTTATGACATAGCATCTCAGAACATACCCTGATCACCTCTACTCTCATACACTGATATAAGTCCTAAAAGAAAAACTCTGTCACTTTACTTTTTTTTCATATATTTTGTGCTCTTTTGTGTAACAAGGACTTGCATTTACCAGAACCTTGTCGTGGTTTGAGAGGAAGTGGGTTTTTGGGAGGTGGTAGTGGTCAAACCAATAGGTGCCCAGATGTGGATATTGGCACCTGGTTTGACCATTGAGGATATGGATCCGCCTCTGAGAACACAGGGGTTAAAAGCAAGAGCTCCCAGGGGATCGTCCTCTCTTGGTTCCGGTAGATGGAGGAGTCAGACCTCCCCTGCCCAGCTTCGGGCTGGGTGGGGGAGGGGAAAACCACGCGGCCGAGGGAGGTGAGCTAGAGCCTTGGAAGAAACGGAAGGATGGAAGAACTCGGAGAGGTAGTGGGCAGCCCCCCTTTCTCAGGAGAGAGAGAGAAGGAGAGAGGTGCCAGTGCTATCTTGAAACTTGATAAGCACTGGCCTGGCCGAGGAAGAGAAGGGGGGGGCCCGACGAGGGGAAGAGTGCCCGATGAGTAGTGTGGGAGTTCAAGATAAGCAGAGACTGTGATTTTAACCCTTCTGTGAGACGATGGAAAACCTTGCAAATGCTGATCCTCCGGGAGCTGAGGGAGGAGAGAAACGGATAAGAAGGAATGCGCAAGTGTGATGCAGAGTTGTGCAAGTGAAGAAGGACTGGGAGAAGTTGAGAAAATCCTAGGTGGAGGAGATGATGGAGTGGCTTTTGGCTGGACTTTTCTTGTATTAGCCATGGATAGAACCTTTCCTGTAATACAGAGACTGCATTTTAGGGGGAGGCTGCGCCAAAGGAGTGATGTGTGCGGAGACGACAGGTGATGAAGTGCTGGTGAGACCCCTCGGCCCCAGGGGGTGAAATATTGGGGGGGACTGGTGTCCCGAAATGAGGTGAGAGACTGTCGTTCTCTTCTGGAACTGGGCAAGGCCTCCTTGAAAGGGGAAACCCTAAAAGCAGCTCTGGTCCATGTGCAGTGGTGAGAGCACTGAACATGGAAGGAAGAAGTCACGACGTGTAGTTGCTGAGTGACGGGGATTTACCTGTGGTGGCACAAGGAGGGCTCCTTCTCTCCTTGATGAAATGAGAAGTGATTGTCGGAAGGGTGGAGATGGACTGAGTTGATTATCTGAAGGGTGATGGACTGGATTAAGATCTAAGGTTTTGTGATATTCTGTAAGAATTGAGTGGGGGGAGGAGAAATGTTTGAAAGGTTTCCATTCTGCTCTGTATGTTAATTTTATTGTAATTGTGTGATAATAAAGTTTTTTTCCCTTTTGTTTGCAAATGGAGGCCTGCTTTGCTCTGTCTCTGATCGCATCTCACAGCAGACACCAGGGAAGATGGGTTTTCATGGGGGCACTGGCATTGGGCCAGCGTCAAACCATGACAAAGCTACGAAACAGAACCAAAGCAAGATCCTTCAACAATTGTCAGTGACTCTAGGCTCTTCTCAGAAGGTGGAGACTGACAAAATTATCATTTTCAACTATGTGAAAAGTTAGTTTCTAAGCATACAACTCATTATTGTACTCATGAAATAGGAGGAATTCTTAGATTTGGAGCATGGGGAGTTAATCAAGGCAGGCCTATCATTAACTTATAATTTTGTATTTGGTTCATGGATTGTTTATTTTTAACACGGAAACACTTTACATCACACAGTGATTGTCTCTGCATTCATTCACTGATGGCCAGGCAAGGGCAGGCAGCCCAGGTTTGCCCGCTTTGTTACTCAGCTTACCTGCAAAAGAACACTTGTGTTCACCAAGTGACTGCTGCAGTTCTGTTTATTCTACTTCAGAAATGCAAGATGAGTGTAGTCACCCCAGGCTCCATTTAATCCGTAGAAGGATGGCCAAGGGAGATGGTGCAAGTGTGTGGCAATTACTGCTTCTACATCACAGATATGTGGTCACCCACTGGTTTAATGGCAACTGTACGCAACCCTAATGCTACAGCTTGTCCTAGAGAAGGGGTTGCATAAATATTAATGTGATTTCTAAGCCATAACCCATACATATTTTTCAAAATTAAATGTACATACTCCATGTGTGCTGATGCTGAAATACATTTATTATATGGTTAGCTGCTGAAATTCTATTGTAATTTTCTGTGGCTCAGCTCAAGCTGCAGTAATCTAAGGCAGAGGTGAAATTCAGGCCAGAGAATTCTTAGTGAATGGTAAAACATCATGTACTGTTCACTTTGCAATTAAGACATCTTTCTCTGAGCTGGAAGAGATAGTTGGCCATGACTCTGTGGACAGAAATCACTGACCTGTTTAACAGTGTGAGATGAACTGGAACTACTTGTTGTCTTTTTTTAATTTTTTAACTGTGTTCTCCAGGATTTCAGCCTATAGAACCATGCACTTTTGTTTAATTCAGTGTTCTGTCAGCTTCATGTGCTGATTTCTGTTTTTAAGCTACATCTTGACAGAATTAATGTTAAGGATTTCCATAGAGGTTGGAAGGGAAAATAAGAAACTAATTCCTTCAGGCTACGGGGGAACCATGCTGTTCTTTCTTATCTTTCTTTGCTTAACATATCCTTAGTATGCCTTTCAGTGTAAGCGTTATATTTAACCTGGATCCTAATACAAGATATGAATTATTTAGAAGTAAATACTTCTATTATAAATAAAAGTGAAGAGGGTCTGCGGTGGGAGCAATAGTTTCTGGTTTTGGGAATAATAATACTAATCCTTTTGTGCTGAAGCATGCAAAAATTGATACAAACCTTAGATACAGATGCAGAATGGCTAAAGGATGAAGGACCTGGACCAAAAGTTAAAAAAAGGATTTTTTATGATACTAAATACTGTTTCCTCTTCATTACACACTTACTTCTATTTGTATCACAGGTTTCTCTAGAGCTTTCACCAAGATTAGCCTAAACCACCCACTAAAGTCCTGTAAAGGTAAATGCAGCTCAAGTCACAGCAGTCTAAATAGAATGGTAGTTGGTAGTTGGTGTAGGTGAGAGAAGCAATAAAAAGACAGTCTACAAACAGCTCCTAATCAGTCATAGTCTACATCCGTTGATACACCAAAGGATTAGATATTTTCTTGTGGGTCATCCAGGGAGAACTGTAAGTGCAACTTAAACGAACTGAAGGGAGAGAATTTAAACTGTAATTTGCTTCATAGATACATGATGCTTTTGGTCCATGGGTCTTGTGCTGCATGGGGCTTGCAACTGAGTGCTGCTTCTATCTTCTACTATTTTATGGCCAGGAATGGGAGGAGCTCTCCCTCACATGGGATGATGGATAAACCACGTTTCCAGCTTCAGAAGACAGTGAACTAGCCAGTTCTTCAAAACTTATCAAAAGGTGAAACTGAACAGAAGTATTTGCCATTTTCCCATGTATTAGATATGGACATCTTTTTAACCATTGTCTCTTTCCACTTCTTTTCCAGAGGATGACACAATTTAGTTTATTTAATCTATCATATAATGAATGTGACATAGTCTTCCATCAGTCTGTTATGGTTATTCTGGCCTTAAAGTGAAAAGCTGATGCAAACTAATTTGGAAGAATGAATAAAGGGGTATGAACCTTTCATTTCTAGGTTGGTGAACTGAGATTAGGCCAACCCAATGGAAAATAATTGTATTTTCTGAAAGAGACCATAAATGTGGCATTTCAGTCCCAAAACATGTTAATCTTCATTTCTTTGACATTCATTGACACTGCTGATGTGGGAAGGAAAAGAGGCTAAATTACTGAAATATGGAGAATGGGCTAAGCAGAAGTTAATTTTAACATTTAATGCTGGTAGGAAAATGTAATTCTCTAATATTGATGGACATTTTTTTCATGCATACAAAAATTAGGGAAATATGAGAGAGTGATTGAAAATATTTTCAAACTAAAAAATTTGCTCATGCAGCCTCAAGCCCTGCAGTCCCCCAAAAGGTGCAATTTTAACACGTCCTTACTAGAATTGACTTCTGTGCATGTTTGTCTCTTTCTGTAATACTATGCTTCATTATCTGAATTGGTATTTCCATACCAGTGTTACATTTCAGTGTAAAATAAATTTTGAGGCCTAAGGAGATAAGGAGTATGAGAGAAATAACTGTCCTCTGGCTTCCTTGTTTTTCTTTTCACATGGCTTCCTTGGGATTTTGCCTATCCCCAAAGACAAGCCCCTAGTCTGAGAAATGTAGAAGTATCATCAAGGGATGTCTGTGCAGCACTTCTGATTGATACAAAAATATCTCAGGTAACAAAACCAATAAAGACTTTGATAACCTTTCCTTAAAGCACAGTCCTGCAATAGAACAATCCTTTCCAGTCCTTGCCTTTATCCTGGTCTTTTAATTCCTTAATTGATTTGATAGACAGATGGATGGAAGGATGGATGGGTGGATGGATGGATAGATAGATAGATAGATAGATAGATAGATAGATAGATAGATAGATATTTTCTTAAATGAAACATCTCAAAATTAGGTACTAAACTTCTAACCAGCTTTCCAGCTTTCCAAAGTGAAGCCTTTTTATGGCTGCAGAGAAGACCACTGCAGTCATTAGGCATTACCCTAGTTTGCAACCACAAGAGATTGGACGTTTTAATCTTAAGATTCTTTCAAGCAACTTCTTCAGTTTCTAGAAGTTATTTAGGTGCTAAATAATGTTTACTAAATGAAATAATATATTTAAATATTGCTCTGATTTGAAAAGTTCTCTTGTGAACCATAAAATACTTATGTATCTAATCTCTTCCTCCTTGTGAAAATTAAAACTCCAAGCTGTGTAAGAAGGATGTCTCTCCATCAGTGTGGTCATATGTAAAATTGAATTCTAAGTCTATAAAGGAATAAATTAAAGGTTTTAATTAATATTTCTTAGCATGTAAGGCCGATTGCTCATTTAAGAATTCAGTACTCTTAATTCAGAGACTTTCATAAACTATTAATTTAACCAACCACTGTAAATCATTTGAGCTTGTCATGGTTTGAGAGGAAATGAGTTTTTGGGAGGTGGTAGTGGTCAAACCAATAGGTGCCCAGATGTGGATATTGGCACCTGGTTTGACCATTGAGGATATGGATCCGCCTCTGAGAACACAGGGGTTAAAAGCGAGGAGCTCCCAGGGGATCGTCCTCTTTTTTGGTTCCGGTCGGAGGAGAGTTCAGACCTCCCCTGCCCAGCTTCGGGCTGTGTGGGGGCGGGGAAAACCATGCGGCCGAGGGAGGTGGGCCGGAGCCTTGGGCAGAGACGGGGGATGATGGAAGGGTGGAAGAACTCAGAGAGGTGGCGGGCAGCCCCCCCCCCTCCTCGAGAGAGAGAGGGAAAGAGAGAGGTGCCAGTGCTATCTTGAACTTGATAAGCACTGGCCTGGCCGAGGAAGAGAAGGGGGGGGGGCCAACAAGGGAAGAGTGCCCGATGAGTAGTGTGGGAGTTCGAGATAAGCAGAGACTGTGATTTTAACCCTTCTGTGAGACGATGGAAAACCTTGCAAATGCTGATCCTCCGGGAGCTGAGGGAGGAGAGAAACGGATAAGAAGGAATGCGCAAGTGTGATGCAGAGTTGTGCAAGTGAAGAAGGACTGGGAGAAGTTGAGGAAATCCTAGGTGGAGGAGATGATGGAGTGGCTTTTGGCTGGACTTTTTCTTGTATAGCCATGGATAGAACCTTTCCTGTAATACAGAGACTGCATTTTAGGGGGAGGCTGCGCCAAAGGAGTGATGTGAGCGGAGACGACAGGTGATGAAATGATGGTGAGACCCCTCGGCCCCAGGGGGTGAAATATTGGGGGGGACTGGTGTCCCGAAATGAGGTGAGAGACTGTCGTTCTCTTCTGGAACTGGGCAAGGCCTCCTTGAAAGGGGAAACCCTAAAAGCAGCTCTGGTCCATGTGCAGTGGTGAGAGCACTGAACATGGAAGGAAGAAGTCACAACGTGTAGTTGCTGAGTGACGGGGATTTACCTGTGGTGGCACAAGGAGGGCTCCTTCTCTCCTTGATGAAATGAGAAGTGATTGTCGGAAGGGTGGAGATGGACTGAGTTGATTATCTGAAGGGTGATGGACTGGATTAAGATCTAAGGTTTTGTGATATTCTGTAAGAATTGAGTGGGGGGAGGAGAAATGTTTGAAAGGTTTCCATTCTGCTCTGTGTGTTAATTTTATTGTAGTTCTATGATAATAAAGTTTTTTCTGTCTTGTTCACAAGTGGAGGCCTGCTTTGCTCTGTCTCTGATCGCATCTCACAGCAGACACCGGGGAAGAATGGGTTTTCATGGGGGCACTGGCATTGGGCCAGCGTCAAACCATGACAGAAACTGATGTTGCAAGAAATAGACTAGATCTCAGTAGTAAATATCTAACCTGACACTGATACATGTATGTATCAATCTTGCATCTTCTATGGAAATGTTCTCAGACGATATTGAGCTCTAGATTAGCTCACCTGGATGTACACATATGTAGATAAATTCAGGTTATCACACTCAAGGGAAAATTCAGTTTACCTTTGTCGCGGTGCACTAAGCCCTGGCTAGATGATAAAGGGGCACGACAAACCCCCCTTTCGAGCTCCACTGAATCCCAGCTACCAGTGGAGGTTCAGAGCGGAAACAAAAGGGCAGCAGCACGGGTCCTGGGGTGGAACTGAGGTAACTTTATTTGATGATAAAACTCCCCGAGTTCAGGGTTGCAGGACCCCAAACTGAGGGCAGACAATAGCTTATAAACGGGGGCAGGGGAGGTCTCAGGGGAGGATACAATATTTACCTGATCAGGAGAACTGGGAACACAAGGCGGGGAATACAGTGTGTAAACCAATAAAGAATTTCAAGGGAGGAGAACAGCTTTAGTGAACTAATGGGGTTTGGAAGAATACAAAACTGACAGGGAAGTTTCTGAAGGGAAGGGCAGGTTCGGGGAAGGATTGACATTTAATGGAAGGAGGAGTAAGGCAGGTTCCAGGGAAAGGGTAGGGACAGGAGGGGTTAACACCTGGGAAGGGGAGTGGATTTAAAACTTGGCAGGGAGTAGCTAGGTAAACACTTAACTGAACTAAATAACAATGAGGGAGGAAGTCTAATTTTAGAAACATAAGATACAAAATGGGAAACCTATGCCACTATAAAGGCAAGGGGAGGACAACACAGAGGGATTGCAAAACTACAAATTGAACAGTAAGCATACCAATAAAACTAAAGAAAACACACTGCAACAACCCTGAAGTTTCAGTTCAGGTCAGGCAATGGCATAGCTCCATTCAGCTGCTTGAGCAGCTGACAGACAGACTGTGTGCACCTTTTGGGTTAACCAGTGATGCTCCTTCCTATCCACCAAATCAAAAAGACACATGTCTTCTGTGCAACTGGTATCATATCTATGAGTCTTATTCAGGAATTCAGAACACCATAAGGCATCATAAATTATACTAGACTCCTAGGTTTAAGTAAATTAGTTTAAATGTTTTGTGAATTATCAGCTGAATCACAGCTCATACTACCTTGTTTAGAAATCATCACAGAATGTAAGATTTAATAGGGATATTTTCACATAAATGCCTCATCAGGTTTCTGGAGGTTGGATCAAAAAAAGTCTTAAATAGATGCTGAGTATCACTTAAAATGAGATATCCACAAGGTCCTTATGTGTTGGCAGATATGAAGTCCTGAGTACTTTTAACTGAACTGACTTACACCTTCACTCTCAAACTAAAATTCAATTCTTATGAGTGGCAAAACTAATATTGATATCTTTAATAGAAAGCTACACATTTGTATTTTCTGGCATAAGAAAAAGTCAGGATGAAATTGCAGTCAAGGTGAAACATTTTGTACTAAGCTGAAAAATGTTATTAAGTTTGGAAATTTAATTATTATCCACTTCTGCTTATTTAAACAGACATTCTAGTATCTATTATTTGTATGATACATTTTTAAAGTTAATGATTTTCTCCAGAAAATACTTCAAAAGCTGCAATGCAGACTAAAGTCTTGATCTTCCTATCTCTTGGTGGAGAATTTTTTTAGAAAGTTCAGAGCCAAAAGTAAGTTTAAAGTAGCAGGTGTAGAACTCTAGAAGTAGGCAGTTCTCCAGCAGCAGTATGTATGATAATTATTCAAATTGCCCAAAGATATTTTGTTTGTGTAATCTGTTTATATATTCCCTCTTTTTAATATTTACGCTGATAAGTGCTTCAGAGATGTGTATAATTATTCTCCATGGAAATAATCAAGCTAATTAATATACTTATTTGAAAACATGCAAAAATGCATCAAAAATGATTCACTAATGTTTCTATCATGATTTTACATATCAATAATGTATAACAGGCCTGGTTCTGCCTACTTGAAATCTATGGGAATTTTGCATTAAATTCAATAGAAACAACATCAGGTTCAATATGAATATTTGAGTATGATATCGAAAGCTAAACTCTTTAGAACTAAGAAAGTACCCTATGGTATTTCTAAGAGGAAAAAAGGAAGGAAAAAAAAAGACTACTTAATCTGCTTTCTTACTCTAATATTCCTTTTTTCAATGTTAAAAGTATTTGCCTTGGTTTGCTTTTTACATTAAGCCTTAAAGTTATTTTCAGTTTCTGGAACCTTGAAGGTAAATGAACAACAGATTTTTTTCTACTGAATTATTATGATGCATTCTTGGAGCTAGAGAAAATGTACTTGCTGAACATTTGAGGCTCAAAACCTAGGCATTTTCTGGGAAAAAAAAAACCCTTAAAGACAGGTATCTATCAAGTCCCTCTGGGTTGTAAACTAACATACAGCATGTTACCTTTGAATACTTCTTCATGTGGCACCTTGCTAGGCATTTATTTCAGCATATTTTCTATTTTTGATTGGCTTTTTGCTCCACACTTTCTCTGGGGAGGGGGTATTTATTTTCCAAATACAAGAGCTGGCTTCTGTGTCTCTTTTTCATCTCTCATGCTTGTTTCTTGCTAATTTTTAGTACATTTTTCTCACTATTATGATATTGTTTCTGGATTTATCATTCATAGCTTTTCACCTATTACAAACTTAGATTGATCAGATTGATCATATATTTCTAAGATGTCCTAATGGCTTGGCTGGTCTTATATTTTAACAGTCCTTTTTCTAACATTTATTAGGAAAACTGAGTAGTAGAGGCACTGATGAAGATGACTGGATTTTTATTGAAACAAAGGATTTGTGGATTTGTTCTTCTTGCCAACATTGTATTTTTAAAGGAATGCTCATACCCTGAACACACCTTTACAGACCCAAAACTCTACATACATTTGTGTGTATCTACTATGGAAAAGAACTAAACTTTGCTCTTATTTCAAGGTTTGGAGTGTGGTTTGGGTTTTTGGGTGTTGGGGTTTATTTGTTTGGTTATTTGGGGTTTTTCTTGTTTTGGTTTGGGGTTTTTTTGTCTGGGTTTTTTTTTTTTTTCTGAATAAGTATACAATTACTGTGGTGTATTAAAACTTACAAAGGATTTCAAGTAAGATAAGAAAATATTCACTTTTTAAGCCGTGTAATTATCTAGCAAAAGTCAGTACGCTGACTGTTCACATGAATAAATCTACTCTATGTGTGCTGGAGTTTTGAGAAATTCCAAGAGTAATGTCCTCAGTCCCAACAGAGACACAGATTTAAAAGTTTGTCTGGTCACATACACTTACCAGGCAACCATATTTGCTCTTTTTCAAAGTAATATAGATTTTTCCTTTATGAAGACAAATACTTCCTGGTATTCTGGCAGCAAACAGCATTTCTGGATTTCTTCTTTTTTTATTTTTTCTTTTTTTTTTTTTTGCACACATGCATTAAAAATATGATAATCTAGAATTTTAAAAATCTTTTTGCGCAATCAGACTTATTCTAAGTTATTATAAGCAGTGTCTCCATACTCTGATAGGAAACCTAGTCACAATTTTATGTGAAGGATCACATTTTACAAAACTTGTCAGAAAATTCGTTGTTTACATGGACATGAGTTCTTGAAAATTACAGCTTTAACTTCCTCTATTTGCCAATTTTGAATGTGATTCATAGAACAGCCTGCTGTATTTTCAGGGTGAACTTCAGGGTCAAAGCAATGATGAAAAATATAAAAACAAACAAAACCCAGCAGAAGATAACATGGCACCTCTATCTTCCTTTAGATGTTGTTGTAGTCCCAGTCCTTCAAATCAAACTACAGTTGCTTATGGTACTGCCAGTGTAAAAAGTCTTCCCAATTTTCTCTTTATATCAACTAAGTGTTTGGGGCAAATGACTGGTATTTTGTTATATATTATTGCCACACTATTTAAACTAATGTAATGTTCTCTGTATTTTAAAGAAATACTTTCTACAGATTTTTTTTCCATGCTATCTCTATCTAGATCTATATCTAGATTATCTATCTATTTATATATATATTTACTTCATGTATTAAGTGCAAGGATTTAGCTCTTAATCTCATGAGGTTACTTTTACATAGTGTAGTAAACCCACAGATTGAATGCTCATCATTCCTCTTGCAAATTTATAGTTGTGATGCATAATCTTAGGACATCATTGATAATAGGTTAAAAAAAAATCAATCTACTGTGTATATCTATCTCTAATATCTTGATTTCAGCTATCTCTGGATCACAGAGACAGCATTTTGCATCCTCTTTATGCTTGTCATCTGTAATAACACCACAGGTAGAATTTTACAAGGGAAAAAAAAAAAGAAACAAACTAAAAGCAAAAACTAACAAAAAACCCCACAACAAAACAAAAAATTAAAAAAGAGAATTGTCACAATTACATATTCACAACTTCAATACCATTTATAAACTTCATTCTATTTGGTGTCTAAACTCATTTCATGATAGTTTACTTCTTAATTACACATCATTTCTTATTCCTATTTTTTTAAATCTTTGGTTTTCTACCATTTTTTCACTTTGTTTATCCTTGGCTTTTATTTTTTCTGTCCTGTTTGCTTCTAGATTTTTTTTTGAGTATTATTTATATCATCTGTTGCCCCTGTTATTGCAATTTGTCTGGAAACGAGCCAAAAGCAACAGGATCTAGCCTAATGAGGTTGGTGTCAGTTATGAAAGGTTTGTGTTAAAGCCACACTCGGATGTCTGCATTGTTCCTAGTTCTGTTGTGCACAAGTTATACCATCTGTTGAAACTAGACAAGGTATTCCTGACTAAGTCTGAGTTTGAATAGCTTCCTTGATCTAACTGTGCAACAGTAGTTTTGTTCAGATGAGTGCCCATCTTTTCACCCATTTGAGCCATTGTTGTCTGTGACCTTCTAAGTAGACTTAATTTGTTTCTCTGTATCCTATACTTCTTGAGAAATACTTACAAGAATTTGCACATACTTTATTTTTTGTATGTGTGGTGTGTGTGCATGTGTTCTTGTGGCGTCGATCTACCTTTAAAGTAGTTATGAAGTAAATGATACAAAGTTACTTTTATTTTAAGATTCTTGATGTTTATATTCCCTCTTTGTGTACCTTGTTGATGTTAAATACTCCAGGTCCAGATTCTTCATGAAAAAAACCACCTGAAATTGCTTTCCAATACAGTTGGTGATATTGCCTAGTTGCTTTGAGAGGATGCAGTCATGAATCTTTGAGCCATTCTTTGACCTTCAAGTTAATATCAAGTGTAAAGAAAAATTTAACCATTGGCTGAACTCACCTGCTGTGGAGTTTTCTTCTAAGAAAAGTATTTCAAAATGTGAGGCTTTGCTTTCTAACCTTAACTTTAGGTAGACTGCTTCTTATTTTCCTCCCCAGCGTCCCTTCACAGCATCTGTTATTACTGAGACAACAAAATAAAGGAGGAAAAAAGAAGCAATAAAAAAATTTCCTCCTTCCAGATAGTAAGAACAGCTTACATTTCAAGACAGCCTTTTCTTTAATTGTGTATGAAAGGATTCTGAGAGAATGTACTATCAACATTTGATTTAAACATCTGACAATCAGACTGACTAAACTGATTTTTGTTGTGTGATTTTATGTAAATAGTAGATTTTTATGCGGTTGAATTTTTAATGTCAACATTTCGACCTTTTTTTTCTTTAATAGTTTTCAATATGGGGAAAGCCTTTGGGGACAAATGATATGAAGAAGAACAGATTTGAAATGAACAGGCATAGTAAATATAATGTGTTTATACAGCAATATGGACACTTTCAATGTTAATTTAAAAAACCCCACAACAACTGAAAGGACTTTTGTAACACAAATAAATATCTAAAGAGCTGTTTTATGCAAATAGAATGGAAAATAACTTAAAATAGGGTTACAAAGTCACAAAATGTTAAATTGAAATTATATGGATACATTCTTATTTTTTTTCATCCTTAATGAAGAAACATGCCAGCTTAATAATATCAAATTTAAGAAGGAATGGATTGGCAAGAAGTAAGCTGTAAAAAGCAAGACAACATATCAGGACAGCTGTAATGTGGTGCTTTATTTAAATGGGGAATTGCACAATCTAATAGTGCAATATAGACAATGCAGCCATGAATACTAAGAGGTTAAGTCCTCTGCTGGATTACAATGTCTCAAAGGAGCAAAAAGAAATAAATTAATACTATGTAGCCAAGAGCTACATTTCTCATGGGGCATTAGATGCATGTCTCATGATAAAAGATAACATAGCATTTAAATATTCCCTAGCACATTTTGTGTTATTTAAGAAATCTTTGCTATTTACAACAGAGAATTACTAAACCATAGGGAAAAGAGGAGAAAGGGTGGGAGTGAGATATGCTCATGAACAGGAGTCCTTTTTAAATAAGTTGTTTATATCTCTTCACAGATCTGTGTGACAGAGAAAATCTGTAGGACATATCTCACCATGTTAACATAACAGTAAAAACAGGTGATCTAATCATAGATGCGAGGTTCCCATTTCATCCATAGAACATATTTCCACACCTGACACAAATATAATGATCTTCAGATTCTGTGTAGGCCCAAGACTCTTATGGAAGTGGATCAATAAGAACAGTTTAAACCAAAAATGTATTTGTGATGAACCTGGCAGAAAGATGAAGATTACCAGCTAAATTTCTTCCCTAATTTCAAGTGGCCTGATAGCCACTGTCAAATATTATTCTATTACTGAATGAATGCAAGGATTTATGTGTGTGAAAAATTATCCTGCTCAGTGAACTGCTTCATATGAGAGGGCAACAGATGTAATGAGAGATAAATGGTCTCATCTGAGATCTTGGGTTAACAAAATCTGGAAGGGAAAATTTGAGGCAGAAGCTACAAAGCCTAAGAAAAGTTATTCTAATATTTTCCTGTTATGACAAAAAAAAAATCTCTAATCAAAACAAACAGACAAACAAAAAAGCCAAAAAAAAAAAAAAAAAAACTGAACAAAAACACCCAAACCCCAAACCTTAAATAAACATGAAGAGAGATAGGTCAGAGGAGAAAAATGGGACTTCTGCAGTAGAAAAGGTAAATTAGGTGTTCCAGGCTATTGCTACATTTTAATTTGAATGTTTTCATAATCAAGATATTTTCTGTAGTCATTGTTGTTTCATGTCAAAAATAAGAATGAGAATAAATAGTTCAATGCATTTTCTTCCACAAATTTGTGAGAGGCTTGGAGAAAACCATTCTAAATAGAAACAGTTATAACTCAGGTATGATTGCAAAATTTTAAGGAAATATATCTCACACACATCAGACATCTGAATTGACTGGTAAAAATACTGGGATGGAATATAAACTTTCTTCTCTATCTGGCAGAAAGACTTCAGAGACATGCGTTTCTTTAAGGGAATAACTAGTAGAAAAAGTTGCAGACCACCAATAAAAAATACCAGTATGGATACATTTTCCCTGTCTTTGGTGAGCACACAAAAAGAAGTACTAAATGAAGATTTTCTTCCTGAGACATTATTCTGAATATAGACAGAAAAAATTAAATTGTTTATGAATGAGAAAATAAGTTTTTTTACTCTGTAAATAAATTTTTCATTTTGAGATTTCTTGCAGGGTGTGACTGAAGATTGCAGAGTAATATTATATAGATTCAGCATAGTGGCAATATACATTGAAAAAGTTTCTTCCTGTGGCACAAAAATAGATATGGTGGCACAAAAATAATTTTAAAAATAACAATAATTTAAAAAATAGCCAGCATTCAGTTTTGTTAGGTATTTTAAAACTGTAATATAGGAATAAAATTAGTAAATCTATTTCTTGACTTTTCTGTGGAGGGATAGAATGTAAGAAAATAAAGGTAGTGCAGACGGTAATCTCAGCCCTGATGAGTTGCAGCTGTACCAATTATCAAAGATTAGGAACAGGCGTGACTTTAACAGGCCACAGCTGTAACCAATGAGAAGAAGAGTGCTATAAGAGAGTGGGTTGGCTGGTTAAGAAGGGAAGTGGAAGCTGACAACAGGGAGTTGGAGGTTGGGTGTTTTTTTTTTTTTTTTTTTTTTTTTGGTTTTTTTTTTTGGGGGGGGGTTTTGGGGTGTTTTTTGGGTTTTTTTTGGTTTTTTGTTTTTTGGTTTTTTGGGTTTTTTTGTGGTTTTTGTTTGTTTGTTTGTTTTGGCTGTGCTGTGATGAAGAAGGAGTCAGTGCTGTGAAGAGCTACCCCTGAGAAATCACCAATAAGGTATGGGACTCTTGAAATAAGATAACAACAATTTTCTGCTGGAGTGAGCCCACATATGCTCAGGATTTTTGTTAGAATGCTCATATAGACATTTATTGTTCTGTGAATAACTAAATACTTGTGGCTTCCTCTGTTAATCTTTATGTGCACATTTACAACCCTCAATGGTTAGTTGGAAAATTACTATAATGTACATGGGAAAGAATATTACTTATTCTGATAAGTAATTCGTCTAGTTGAGGGAACTGAGAAGTATAACCAGAACTCATCACTGGTTTCCATGATACTGCTGTCTGATAAGGTGTCCTTTCTAGATGAGTTTGGCAAAGAATTGACTGGCATACAGTTTGACTGAATGGAAAGTCAGACAAGCTGGGAAGATATGAAAACCATAATACCATTTTAATAAGAATGGTGAATGCTTTCTGAGCCCCAATAAGGTCAAGAATGCATAGTCATGTCAATTTTTTCCCTTCCTCCATCCAAATGGATTGCAGTAAAATACCTGGAGTTCTGTGAGAGCCATCAATTTTACAATTTACCTGATGTTACTCTTTCATGAAGCATTGCCAAGGAGACACAACCCTTTCTCCATTTCACCTCTTCTGTTCCCAAATAGACAAATTCTTGCTTCTTGAACTCAATTGAGTTTAGATACTGTTCTTTTTTTTTTTTTTACACATTAAAATAGTATTTTATTATTTCATTTCATGAATTTCATTAACTCACTTAATCAATTCACACTTACTATTTCACATTGTAGTTTAGTAAACAATCTAAGATTGATAAATTCTCATTTTAGATAATCTTTCACTCCCAAGAAAAGTCTTGCAAGCTGATATGATCAGGAGATTGCTCAACATTATGTACCACTGCATCCAGTCTTACTGCTTCTGCTGATAGTCTTGCAATTCTTTCTGTACTTCTGATGGCTCAGACTATATGTCCTAAGCCACACTTTTCTTTTTGCCCTGGGACATTTTTGACCGGAAACCGCACGATCTGTAAAACATTGCCAAATTGTTTGGTTTAGGCTGATTTCAGTCATAGTTTCAAGGCTTTGCTGAATTTCCTTTTAGTGAGAGAAAAACAAAATGAACACATTTTCATTATGGCTCAATATCTAAGTTTTAAAATGGAGAAGCAAATTTACAATGCTAACCTTTCTTGGCTTTTCATTTCCTCCAGTTAGAACCTGGGCATATTGGCACAGATTTTCCTCAGAAGTAAAATGTTTTGTACAAAACAATTAATTATGTCAGTGGGCTAGCAGAAATCCATCATTATTTTCAGATGAACCATGTAAGAAATTATTTTCAAAACTGGATCATCCTGTCTGCTGTAAAATGCTGTGGAAATCACAGGCCCATTTTAAGCTAGGAATAACTGTATAGTGAGACATATTTACAAGCACTGAACTGCTGTGTCTTTGCAAGAAACATTAAGACTCTTTCTAAAGTAGACTCTTTCTATAGTCTCTACCTAAAGCAGAGATGCTTTGAATTGTATATTTTATCCTCTGATTTACTTTTTGTTTTCTGGGAAAAAAAGGAAACATTAAAAATAGTGGCAGTAAAAACTAAACACAAAACAAGGAAAGACAAAGAGTAGCACAGATGATTATATAGCTCAGAGGAGATAAGAGAATTAACTTATGTTAGTATTTATACACAGATGTACACATTAATGCATAACTGCATATGCACATGCATGCACTTATTCATGCACATACAGATGCACACTGTGTTTGTGAGCCCATTAGACAAAATCTTACTGGAGAAATGAAACAATGAAGAAATATGCAATCCTATCCCTGGTTATTGAAAGAAGCAGGGTTGAAACCTATTTTCCAAAGAAACCTTTCTAGTGGGTTTTTTTGTTGGTTTTTTTTTTTTTGCCTATATGGAAAAAAAAAAAAAAAAAAAACAGAACTACTTGTCCTCAGGAAAAAAAAAGATAATAGGGAGATTTTACACAGACAATGACTCAAACTGCCTCCTTGTTCCCAATTACTTCATAGAAATGAGTTTGGACTGTTAGGTGATCCATATGCTGATTGTTTTAAGTCCTATTCCATCAACTAAATCTTCACATGAACAGTATGGGAGGTTGAGGGTGATGTCCTGTACTTCTGTGACCCAAATCTAATTGCAGATAAATTTAAGTTTCTTGAACTTATGTCATTTCTGAATTTAACTGTGACTGTTCAAAGAATGAAATGAATCATTTTAGCTACTGTAATGAAGAGACAATTTTAGCTTGTTTCTTTTTAAGAAAGACTTTCAGTTACATCTGTTCATTTGTCTATCTCCTGTCTTCAAAGGCTTTTGAACACATTAGTCAAATGTAACCTAATTTGATAAAGAAGTATGAATGAAAATAACTGAAACTGCGCTCTGGTTAAATGAATGATCAGACTAGTGATCAAACAATGGTGTGAAATTAGAAATAATCTATTCTCTTGCACTCCAACTAGCAACACAACCTTGCCCTTGGCCCACCCATACTGGAATCTGTTGATGACATAGACAGTCTGCTGTCTATAGCGCAGATAAAGATATCCTCCTCCTATTGCTGTTTTTTAGGGATGGTTGATGTCCTAACATCTATTCAGATTACAAAATAGCAAGTGTTCCATGGCAGAAGTCTGGCAGTTCAGCTTCATTAATTCTTCTCACAAACAATGTGTTTAGAAATTGAGATGTGCATCTAGGACCAAACCTAAAAAACACATGCTGGTATTAGATTTTCAGCCATTGTTGTAGGAGCCAGAAGGCTTCCTGTTACAGTTTGCTTATCCCATTATGTCATCTATTACATGATAAAAAGGGTTTCTAAATATAAAAAAAAGAAACAAAAGAAAAAATAAAATAAAGGTTTCAACAACAAATACATAATTAGAGAGACAAATTCAGTATTTTACTCATTATTACATTTTTTCCCTGTATTTTTCTTACCTCCCCTTCTTTTTTAATAATGTAGTTTAAGATAAGATATTGTTATGTTACATATTTAGGAATTTCTCAGAGAGAAGCATGTAAGTAAAACAGAATACTTCAGTAATACTCAACATTTCCTATAAGGCTTTTTTTTTTTTCTGGTATAGCAAAGATTCTGGATGTCCAATTCTGTCCTTTCTCCTATGAGAAAAACAGAATTAACTATACATATATATTTTCAGACTTACTCTGAACGTTTAAGGTGATATTAGCTGTTCAGATAAATAGACATTAAAAATCTAGACTGTGAAAAATATTTGTAGGCTTCTAAAAAGCCTCTTAAACTAAGATGCAGATATAAAGTTAGGAGCATATTAAAACCTTGTAAAGGTTTATGAGGAGAAATGAGGTTGGTCATTAAACTGTGAAACCTTTTCTGACTTACTGCTTATCATGTTTATGCCTCTGTTCCCAAGAAAAATCTTCAATACTACTTGAAGAACAAGAAAATGAAGAGAGATGTGAGCAGAACAGGGGGGAAAAAAAACCCAACCTGTTTGTGGACTTTCCTTTGGAACAAATCTAATGAACCCTTGAAATCTGCAAGGGTTGATACAATTCTAACCCTTTAGAAAAAGAGAAAAAAATTATTGGTGGTATTTAGATTGTGGGCTCTTTCTTGTGATTCTAGAAGGTGGCTATAGACTTATAAATACTAAATATTTTAGTAAACATGCTATTTTCAATAAAAGCACATGCTTAAAAGATTTTAAGGTTATAGTTTAAAATATCTTTTTAAAGTACATTATGTTAGATGAAAATTTGCGTATGTCATGCCAAATCTAGCATTCTGAGAAGTGAGGCTGCTGTGACTCCATATTCCTATTTCCAACCAGTAGTGAGACTGAAGTTGTATTTCCAGCAGGTGCATGTACACAGGATACATGTACAACACACATTTACAGGTACACCCAGGTGGGGGTGGCAAAGATCACAGACAGACACACTCATCAGTCACACAATCACTGACTGCACGAATGATCTTCATCCTGCTCCCCTCTCTGAGCTGGATGAAGATAAAATAGTGAGGGGAAAAAAAGTGCGTGCCTATGTATTTCTTTATGTATATATATACACATATATATATACAAGCTGGATCCCTTTGTCTACTCAGTTCAGATGTTCAGTCTGCCCAGTAAATATCCCTGGTTTCCAGTCTACCCAGTGTTGAGCTTCCCAGGTCTCAACCGATAGACAAATGTACTGACTAGAAAAGTATTTGCATTCGGCTGGCCTTTTTGCCTCCATAGCTCTTGATTTTCCCTCACTCATTCTTCCTCAAATCACCTAAGCCCCTCCCTTTTCCTGCTTTTGGTTCTTCTCCTAAATATCCTATAATAAGTTCTCTGAAACCATGAACTGCTCTTCCCGTGCATTCCATAATGTGTCCCCCACCCTTAGACATGGCATACTTAGTCTGACGGGTGGTCCAGAGAGTTGCTCCTGATCCCGTATCTTGATGGATTTCAGACCTGGACAACATGAGGTGCCTCTCATGGGACAGTTCTGAGAGGGGTCTGCACAAGGTGTTTGTTCATCCTTTATGAATCCTTAATGTGTGATCCTGCCTGCAATTTTACACTGCTGAACTCCTCTGAGCTTCTGGACATGGGCCTTTGATGGCCTTCCCATAATAAAAGACCAGTGTGGAGTCAGGTGAGGGGGCACTATTTGGGCTCCCACACCTGCCATTGTTTATCTGAACCCTACTGTGGGATGAGTGAAGATGAGTGTGAGCCTAACCTAGCACTGTCCCACACCATCCTCTCTCCTTGCACTGCACTTCCCATGAGTCTGTTTCATATGCTGGCAGGGCTCTGCTGCTAGAGCACTAATTCTAGTTAGTGTTCTCCCAGATACATCCCTGAGGATTTGTAGATCTGTGTGTAGATCTGTGGTCTGCTGAATCTTATAGATTGTTTATACTTCCCACTTGTGAAAAGAAGGGAATCAGGGACTATAAACAGAGGTTTATCTCTTTCAATGAAACACTGCGTAAGAATAGAATCCTATATTTGTGTGAAGCAAATTTAGTCTCTACAAAGCTGTATTTTTAGTATGGTGAATGGGAATTTGACATTAGGTAATACTAATATATGATAGCTGGTTTCTGTATACTGTAGTGAAAATGTTCCTATCAGTGTCCCTAATGACTGTGAAGATTGTCAGCTCAATCATTAAAGGGTTTCTATTTCATTTCCTGAGAGATAATGGTCGTTCTTGCTTTAATATCACAATAAGCCTCTAGTTTTGCTACAACAAATCATAATGGATAATGTTGTTACAATATCTGTCAGTCCAAGAAAAATGAAAAGTACATTAAATCTTGCTCAAAACTGTGTTGTTCATTCTTTTCACTTTTTCCATCAGTACAAATCCAAATTCTAGATTATAAGGCAGGTCAAAAGAAGGAGCAAACATATATTATGATTTTACATGAGAAGTTTCATCAAATTTTATCTTTGGGGTTCTATTGAAAATTAAACTACAGGTAAAAGAATTAAAAAGTGAGCACTGCTGTGTAGAATAACATTCTGTCTTCAGCTATGAATGTATAAATAATATATTTCTGTTATTTCAGGATGTTCTCCCATTATTTTCTCATGATCAAGACCAATCTTAACTTCTTGTGTCTACAAATATGTGAACCTTATAACTTATTTAGCTAGACATGCTTTTTTCCTAAGGCAGTTCTAAGCGCTAACATGTTAGAATTAGTATTTCATCTATTTATGTTTGCTGAAAGAAACTCCTCAAATGTCAATGGCTGATGCCAATATATCCTCAGAAGACAAATGAAAAATCTTGAATAGGACTTGGTCATATTACACACCCTCCTGATATGATGAATGGAAAAGTTTCTGTACCTCTTAGCCTCCTGGCCTGTGATATCAGAAAGTCAGAAAAAGCAGGAAGATATTATTTTTTTTTTACTCTTTCAATAGGCTGCTGAACCAGTCAGGTATCTCAAATGCAACATTCACTAATATGCAGCTCTCCAGATACAATATTAATTATCTGAGAAAAGAAAATGCTATACTAGTTCACAGAAACTGATCAAACCCACCAGACTGTGACTCTGTATAACTTGTATAACTTACATTTTTGATGACATATATTTCCCCCATTTTGTGATTCTGTAATTCTGTCATAGGCTAAAAAGAAGTCTGGCAGTTGAGATTGACCTTATGCTGGGAGAGAAAACATTGTAAGCGATAGATATAGATACAGATATAAACATTTTAGCTTATGCCAGCCCAAACCATTATGCATGCCAAACCTGCTCTAGTGAAAGCTTTGGCTTCCTTTTAGCCATCTTAAATGCTGACAGATAGCCCATGTTTTTATCTTCCTTGACATCTTCTAGTTCTCTTGGTTGAAAATCAAATCTCAAGGAGTACCAGCACCTATGACTGTTACAGAGTTTGTTGAGCTGCTTTGACAAATTCCTTAAAGATGCAAATACATATGTGGAGAAGTCTAAAATATTTCAGTGAAAACCTTATTACAGAAAAAGTTGTTTTCACGTATGGTAAGAATTAAAGTGTATACCTTGGCAACTTGTAGAATGTTTAGAATATGTATTTTTCACCAAAAAAAAAAAGCAGCTTTTAAATATATAAAATTAAGAGGAGACATGAAACATGAATTTTACTTTTTTCTGAAGTATTACAATCCAAATTTCTGTTGTCGTGCAATGTTTGTTTGTCTGTTTTTGAGGTTTTTTAATTAGCAAAGAGTCTGGAAAATATTAAGGACAACCTGATCATGTATGTAAAGTGACACATTTCTGCATGATACAAAGATGTTTTCTTTTGTCTTGGGCTTGAGGATGAGGAAAGTTTACAGTAGGGAGCAACCGCTAGCTTGTCTTTTTCTGGGAAGTCACATGGTGCATCTGCCACCTTGTCTTTGTCCCAGGAGCCATGTGGAAGTAAGTAAAGTTGGTGAACATCTTTATTGTGGGCAAAGAACCTTCTGATTTTGTTTTTTGTTTTGTTTGTTTGTTTTATTAACATTGCTGCTGTTCTGTGCATTTCTCAATCCATTGCTGTTTGCTTTCAGTAAAATGTTGTCTCAGCCCATAGTCTCCACTCTTTGTTCACTCTTGCACAGGGATCTGGGGGAAGTTGAGTGGCTTATTTGGAGTTTAATTCCCAGTTGGTGTTCAACCACCCTATGCTATAGTGCACTGTGCTCTGGAGACGGTATATATGCAGAGATGCCTTGTGATGTGAGCAGGATTGTACATGACTTTAAAATGGCTGATACATCACAAATCTGCTGTGTGCAATTGTTGGAGGGCCTTGTTTCAAAGCAGAAAGCAAGAAGCCAAGATGGTAAATAACACTTTTAGTGGGGAAAACGCTATATTTTAAAATTAAAAGGTCATTTTTTTACAGTCTATAGAAGCCTACCAAAATATCTCCTCCTATCAAAGAAGCAGTCAGTGTAATAAAACACAGATAAGCTGAATATAATTACCTTATTTAGGCTTTGAAGGAAAAGGGTACGAATGCATAAGCAAACAGTATCATTATGCTTAATGCTTTCACATTTTGTCACAATAAATGCTAAGGAAATATAGAACAATTACTCTCTAAGAAAGGGAACGGAACCATATCTCTTGAAGTGCTGAAAACACAATTGGGTGAAACATTTGCGGGTTTATTTTGAAAATACTATAGTAGTCTGGCTGACTATAAAATCTAGTAGGATTTCTTAATTTTCTGTTCTATTATGCAGTCATTGGTACATATGTTTTACTCTAAACAAGTAAATACAGCATAGACAAATATAAAATGATCCTTTGGAGACAAACATGATGGCTATATTATATATGAAACTCTGTTCCAGTATTTATAAAATAGCTCCTTACCTTTTGATCTTCAATTATACTCTAGCTTTTCTTTGAGTTCAGTTAAAATAGATTAAAACCAGAATAGGATATAATGTCAATTGTTCTAAACAGTTTAATTAAACATGTTCTCTCTTAGTAATGAGTAGTTTCTAAGGGATAAAAGAGATTGCAGAATACCATTAAAATAGGATCCAGAGAAGTTATGTTTTCTTGTCTTTATTTATTCAGTTGTGTTTTACTATTCACGGGTAAATTTTGTGTGAAAATTTTGATGTTCATTCCAAGTCCATTTAAGATTTCAGAATACTTAAGTGTTTTATGTCATTACAGAACTACATACAACACCAGTCTGCTGAGCATTAACAAAACTGATTATTTTGACATTTTTTCCCTTTTAAATGTTGACTGTGTGAAATAGGTTCTCCTGGCCATGTGCAGATAGTGTTTATTCTGTAAATTGGAAATATATTTTACAAATTTACTTTTAGGAAATGCATTAAGTAAGGGATTCCACTACAATTATTTAAGACAAAAATAGTTCTTGTGAGAATGCATATTTTACTCTGGTTCATAGACTTAGGACAGAAATTGGAGCAGATTTTGAGGCAGAAAGATAGATTTTGTCACAATTAAGAAAAATGATAATACCAATTTTTATAATTCAGCAATCTCCTCTTTAAAGTCTGAAAATTTTCTACTGCTTTTCTTTTCCCTGTTTTTCATTAGGAAAACTGTAATACTTTTGGTTTTTATTTCAAGAATATTATTTTAACTTCCAGATATTCCTGAAACTTTATAATAATTAATTACTAGTTTTCTTCCCATAAGACTTAATCACCTACATGGAAACTGCCAATTTTTAAGACTTAACAAAAAGGGAAAAGACATGATGATACGTTTATTCTTTACTTCCAATTCATCTATAAAATTTAAGTAAAAGGTGCAGTGAAGAAAAAATACAAATCTTTGTTACAGTGTGACACAAAGCTGAAAGTAAGTTTGCAATTCATATGCTTGAAAGGAATATTAGACCATCTTTAAAAATTACTCCATACAACACTACCTTTGTGTTACTTACCAGTAGAGATTTCCAAATCTCATTCAGTTTATGTCAAGTTATTTCTATTTTCAGGTAAAAGTCTAGTTACACTAAAATGGTTCAGCATAAAAAAAAAAGTAGGACCTTCACTTCTATTATTGAAAAGTATTCTGTGCTTCCTGATGTACAGTCTTGTTGGTTTTTTTGTGCTAGAATAATGAAGACATTTTGTGTTGCCTTTTTTTTAACCTCAGTTATCTTTGTCATGTAATTATATGTGAATAAAAATGTAATTCAATTGGTTTGTGCTAGCTGCGCTTTGACAAGGCAAAGAAATGTAATTTCATGTAGTTTCCATTTTCTGTAGAATTTAACAGAGTTTTGGTGGCTAGCAGCTAGGTTCAGACAGACTTTGTATAGGCTTAGTAGTTTAAGACACTTGACTCAAGTAGTATCCTCAGACTGTGCTTCTAAAACACAATTATGGTCCATAAAAAAACCTTGTATAAAAGTTACTTTTTTTTCAAAACCAAAAAATCAGGAGCACCAACTTTTGGTGGGGATTTTTTTACATGTAGTTAGCTACTTCCCTACCAATGTTTATATGTGCAGAAACTTACAAATATTACAGAAAGTGACATCTAGCTTCAAATCCTAGGGGTTCCTTCCTTTGTTCAGAAAGTCCACTTAGACTGCATTGTTTTCCCGGTTGCTTCCTTTTCTTCTTCCCACCCAAGTATTTGCAACAATAAAGCTGTGAAATTATTTTTCTGGGAATAGAGGAAACATCCTCTCCAGAAAGAAGGGATGTGTTGTCATGGCAACAGATAGGGAGGGATTTCAGGAAAATTGTATGCAAGAGGCTCCCACTGAATTTCTCCTTGCTGTCAATAACATATTGGACTGAAGTCTCTGGGAAAGATCATAACACAGGTCAATAAAGGGACAACTGAAAGACATAATTTAAAATAGAATAAGGAGGTCTGTGTTACCAATTTATTGTTTTGGTTAGTTCTTCTTTAGCTGTAGGCTAACTTTATTAATGTACTTATCATATGATTATTTTAATAATTCTACTCAATTTTTCTTAGTTCTAAGCTGACTGTGTAATATAAAAATGTCTACCAAATACCTGTAAACATTGCTCAACTGACTGATATAAAATCGCTAATTTCAAATGGCTAGTAATGAAAGATTTTTCTGCCTGTTTGAAATACTCAGTGAAGCAATGAAAAACATTTCTGCATAAAATCTAAAATGCCTTCTGGCATGAATTTATAGTTTGGTTTGGTGCTGGAAGAGAAAAAGAAAAGAATAAGGTTTGTTGACTAAATTTCTGTGGATAATTCAGTGTTACTGGCACCAGCAACTTACCAAGAAAGATATTGTCCCAGCAATTCTCTGTAAATAATTTATAAATCCATACTTAGCAGTATAGCTTTTTAAAAATGGTCCTTGCAAAAAAGTTGAATTGCATCATTAAACAGAATCATTGAGAGTGGCCAGGGTGCTTTTTAAGCAGAGAGTTTTCAGGGAGTGCAGAATAAAGCAGTTAATCTGCAAAACTCTCTTAAATCATTGCCTTAGAAAGGTCATGACAACATAAGTATGATTTAAACATGCTTTTCTAACACCTGGAAGAATTACTACTCTACAGTAGCCTATGCATTACATCCATGCAAGGAAATTATTTTCTGGGTAGACTGACGTCAAATAAAGACATTAAAAAGAGGTCCAATCTGACTTTACAACCAAAATTAAAGAGCAGCTGCAACAAAACCCTTTCATTTAAAATACAAATTGATACAGTACAAGATCTGATTTAGTTTTACAGCAAGCAAGTTTAGTTTTACAGTAACTAATAAAACAAAAACTGTTCTTCATGAGAAAAAAAAATAAAAATCCAGCATTAGTTTTTGGGGAGAGACAGTGAGTTCAGAATGCAAATTAACATCATAAGGTCCATCCAAAAGTAGCTACCCTCAAATCTGCTGTAGGCAGAACACATTAGAAGTACACTCGCAAAAGGCTGATAGCATTTTAATTAATGGAAAACACTTGTGGGCCATTAATTGTTGCTAAAAATTAGGCAAGCTAATTGATCCAGTACAGGTGCATGTAATTGAGAGATATGCTTAAGATTCACAGTTAATTTATTCTGGGAATTTTTCAAGTACAGTGAAAATTTAGTTCACAGAAGTCTCTAAAAGGAAATGGGTAAAAGACAATAACAGTAGCTGAAAGAGAAAAAAGCCTAGTTTGGCTAGGAAGAAGGTATGTAGCAAGTTCAAATATACAATACCATGAAAGCTAGAAATCTTTCTTTTATTAATTTGCACATAATCTAATTTAGGGATACTGAACTATGAAAATTGTATAGTGGAACCTTGAGGATTCAGCTAAATATTTTCATAATTTAAAGAACACTAGGATAGAGATACATAATGTATCATTATGTATCATTAGCAATTTTAAAATACCCTTCCAATTTAAACTTCTTGGCAGTCAATAATATTTTTTTAGGAAATAAAATATATATGTTCACTGGCTATTTTTCCTTTGGTAGCTTTTTTCTTTTGTTATGAGTTTCATGATTTTTACCTTTTAAAATAAATACAAAAGAGTTTCAAAATTAATGATTTGATTTCAGATTTCTAAACAGATACCCACACTTTTAAAATCACCAATTCTGTACTTGTCGATTTTGTTGTTAGGCATTTCCATTGAACTCCTTCTCACCAGCAGTTTCTTCATTAGTTACAGAAAGAGTCTATTATTAGGAATTCTTTCTCTCCCACACACCAGACTAGGGTCTAGTGCTCTTATGCAATATCTAAGGAAACTATTTACATTATGTTGCAGAGATGAACCTTTATTTATTTTGGCAGATGTTTGTTTTCCAAATAAAACATGTAGGCTCCTATGTGGTAAAACAGGAATTTTAAACTGCATGAAGAAACCTCACGCTAGGAAACATAAAATGCCCAGGAGAGGTGTACATATTAAACCCCAGCGGTTTGGAGGGCTTAGGCTCAGATTCCCAGAGTTAGTTAAGCCTGTAACTTCAGCAGGGATCAGTGCAAGAGAGGGACCTAAATCCTGCAAGCCTTCAAGTATCAACTCTTCTGAAAGATGACTTTCATGTATGACCATCAGTGCAAGTAATCAGGTCTAGCAGTTAAAACCATTCAGCTGCTATCAACCACTGTACAAGAAAAATTAACTGAGAGCAAGCTCACCTACAAAGATCCCAGAGCTTGACGTTCATATGCAAAGGTTATAGAATCAGGCTAAGAGGAAAAAAAGGAAAACACAGGAATTAAACATGCCTTTAAAATATACTGATATCTAACATTTGGAGGAGTAAAGGGCAGCCCTTTTCACATGGTATGAGGCGTTTTTTTGTCTACTGAGAAATAGTCTTATAAACTGCATTTAAAAACCATGGAAAGCAGGATCCAAGGTAGAGGATTTTCTAGTTCTTACTGAATGGCAGCCATTGCAATAAACTGATGAGAAAAAAAAAAAAGACAAGTCTTTACACCAGAGTAAAACAAATGTAGCAATAAAGGCATGTAATGCCCTGAAACATAACTTGTAGTATGGCTCTAAGCTATAGCAGCTAGCTCTCATGTTTTCAATGGCTTCCTCTTTTTCTGTTCATTGTCCTGGAAGTTAATTTACTACCCTTATTAGAAAATTTTGATCAACATGCACCATTTTATACTGCTCTTGGAGTATTCTGAAAGCAGTTTCAAAATTGTGCCAAACCTTTCCCCAACTTTTCTCTGTTGCTTAGCTCCAGGCAGCCCTGTGCTGAGAGTGCCTTTAATTAGTTCCCTGCTTAGCAAGCTATATTTTATTTGATTCTGTTCTGTGACACTGTCTTCTTAATTGAATAACAATGTAAGACACTTAACTAAGGTCATATTAAATCAGAGCTAATTTTTTTTTGTGCATGTATCATTGCTGCACTAAGCTCAGCTTTTCTCATTACCTGCAACTGTTTGTGCTCTTTGTCCATATTACAACTGTACTGGGATATACTGAGGTAAAACCAAATATGTCCAAATATATCCTACCTCTTGTTTCTTTCCATACATACCTTGCTTTCCTCAGAAATTTGAGAAGATAAAATGGAAGCGAATCAGTAAAAGGCTCCTTATATGTGTAATAGCATATCTAAAACTTAGCTGCAAAACAAGAGTTTACATCCTCTCTTGTGCTGTTAAATATATTATTAGTGGTGTTTCTAAATTTAAGTATAAACTGTTGTCTCAGTATGATGCTGATATAATATCCGAGTCCTTTTTACTTACTTAACAAAATAATCAGAACAGTCTGCATGTTACTAAGTTTTACTCTAATGTATGATTTTAAGATTGAGATTTTTGCATTATTTCCGGTGGGTAAACTTTTCTTTGCTGTTTCATCCTGCTGACTTTCTCTGGTATAATCTCTATATGAAACCATCTATTGCTGAGATAAGCAAGCTATTGATGAAAATTTCAAGAAAATCCCTATGCCATTTGCAATGCCTCATAACCCTCGAAGACACGTGCAGATCATAGTAAACAGAATTCATTATATGAAGTATTTCTCCTTGCAGTTTCTTTAAAATAAGAGATACATTGTGGGTAAAATCTTAATGTAGAAGGTAAGCCTCCACGGGCTACCAAGAGGTAGAAGCCATAAAATTTTAGTAGCACATTTTCTTTCTTGAGCTGCTGAATTCTTGATGTATTGCAAGTGCCTTTCTAACTGTTAATGACAATTCAGAATTATATCGGGCATTAGCTCTACTTTTGTTATGATTGAGACCACCTTTCTGTTTAAAGGTCAACCATTCTGAGTGCTCTGAAATTTGCATGTTTACTCAGATTCCTCTTAAACTTTCATCACTTAATTTAGCTGTAGGAAAGAGTTGGCAATCAGATTTGGAGTCATTGAAGTAAAAGTCCTTATGATATAGTGCTCTGAAAAAATTGCTTTCAGTCTTTGTATTCTATCAGTGTTCTTCTAACGAATGCATTGGGCTCAAAGATCATATGGCAGCTGATCTCAGATACTCAGAGTTCATCTCCAATAAGAATGCTACTTAGCACCCCTCAAGCAAAAGTAGTATCGCAGTAATTTCTGTAGTAATAGTTATACTTGCCAGATCAGTGCATGTCAAACAATCACACCCAAGACTGATGGCTATGTATTTAAGAAGACACCCTTCAGAGAATTTCTGGCAATTCAGTTTCCTGTGTTTTGGGCAGCTGAATGGATGTTTTGTTGGTGCCATAAATCCTGAACTCAAGTACTGATCTTGAAAGTCTCTGACTGGATCTGTCTACTCTGACTGAATCTGTCTATGTAGTCTCTAGCTACTGTGGCTGTGGGATTCATCTAACCAATGCTTAAATCTTGCAATCCTGTCACAGTTTTGTCAGTGTTTGTGCAGTGAATCAGATCTTTCAAACTAGACAGTTGGTCACTACCTGGATGTCAGACAAGGGTCTTTAAAATGGCATTGTCAGCTGGTTCATTGAGACTCTCAAAACCACTGTTTTGCTGAATTGTGATACCTGGTTGGTCAGTGCAATTCAGCACTTGCATGACCTCTTGCTATGTATTATTTTAAATTATTTTTAAAATAAATATATATTAAAAATTATATTATAATGTTCTTAATACTTACCTACCTAAAAGACTGTCTGATACAATCATATCTCAATCTTTGGGGAAAATTTCTACTTTTCCTGAAGACTATTCTTGTTTCTGAAAAGAGCTCATCTTTCTATGGTGGTCAGTTTTGCAATCCTGGGGGTTCTCTGCAATGGCCAGATTAACCTTGCACAATGCCAATTAACACATGTATGCATATAGATTAGCCTATGTACATCCAGAACTGCCCAGGGAAATATACTAAATACTCTGAAGTTCCCAAACGGGAAGTTCCTGTAACAATTAGTCAAACACCTACTTATGAAAATGGTTGGGAATTCAATCAATAACCATGTCTCAGGCTCTCCACTATTTCAAACTGATCCATCACCTCATCTCTGCAAGTGATTGGATTGGGTGTGACCACACAGGGAATAAGTGACTAAACATCCTGAGTGTGCATACAGGCAGACTGAGGTGCAGCATGGGACAATCTAGAGCTTATACATTAAAGTTTCATATCTCTTGCTGCTCAGGGTCTCCTTATCACCAGGAAACATAGCTTATCCTATTGTAATATAGTTTTATTTATCTTGATATATCAACTTCATTTCATCTGTGGAGTTAAAGAGAACTCTTCACTAAGAATAGCCATTTATCTCAAATAACTATAAACATCTGCCAGGAAGGATGTCTAGCTTGGATATGAGCATGATTCTGGAGAATCACTTTCATAAATAGAAATAGGCTGAAATTAAAATATGGCAGTAATGAATTCATTTAGAAACAACACGTTTTAGATTTGCCATTTTTTAACATCTGTGTTAGTCTTTGTTAACAAGATTCCCCCATGAGAGAGACTGGGAGAAATCTGGAGCAATAGGAAAAAAGGTTAAGGTTTTGAACTAAAAGAGGATGGCATCAGATGAGATATAAGTAAGGCATTCCAGGTCCCACCCCTGGAAACACTCACGTCAGGCTGGGCAGAGCTCTGAGAAACTTGATCTAGTTGAAGATTTTATTGCTTGTTGCAGGTGATTTGGATGAGATGGTCTTTAAAGACTCCTTCCAACACAAACCTTTCCATGATTCTATGCTACTAAGATGTCTACTTGGTGTAGGAGGATCAGGTCAGGGAATACTTAAGCAAACTGGACATATATAAATCCATGGGCCCTGATGGGATGAATAGTTATAAATTGGCAGATGTTCCAAAATATGCCAGGTGGCCTCATCTTTGGAGCATAAATCAAGAATGAGTATTTCAAACCAATGGAAATGTAGTAAAAATAAAAAGAGAATTAAAAAAAAAATTTCACATAACACTTCCTCTTTTATATACTCCCACCCCCTCTTTTATATATGAAAGAAACAGAGGAATGAAACTGTACTATTAATCAAGACAATGTAAGTTACTTTTCCAAACAGGCTGAGCCAGCACAAGGAATGTTATTGTGCACACTGAGAGAGTGTTGGAGAAACAGAGTTACCTCCAGTAGTTTCACAATTATAATGTTTTAAAATTATAATTTAAAAAAAAATCCATTGGTACCATTGCTTCCTCATTGTTTAAGATATTTTATGCATATTTGGAGACATAATTTTTGTAGTCCTGGTCAGGAATGGTAGGTGATATAAGATTATGTGATAAATCACTATGAATATGTGCTACACAAATGATTATGCAATAAATCACTATGAAAATGTGTTACAGGTGACAGCTATCTAGAGCAAAAGAGAAACTCATCTCTTTTGCTAGTGAACATCCAGATTTCAAGGTACTAACACAAAATACTGAGCTGTACAATAAGGAACAGTGTCTCAGTACCACAAGTATATTCACAGCAAGCCACAAGCTTTTATCTTCTAAGATTTCGCTACACAATTCACAGTAATCGCTACCGTGTACTGCAAAGTGCTTGTCGTGCAGATAAATATTCTGCTGTTTCTTTTGGAGCTAAGATTTCAACTGCGCTTCAACATGAGACGCTTTCGTCCCATTATCTAGCTTTTTCTGCACTATTCTAAATTATATAGGATATGTTTTTGTGTAAATTTACAACACCAATGAGGCTAGGGCATAGTATTTTACATATGATCCCTACACAGGATTTCTATATGCTAAATAGATATAGATGACAAACAATTATATAGAAGGGTTAGGAGGAAAGAACAGCATCTAAAAATCCCTAAAATTTAGCAAAGATGTGAGTACAATATTTTATTGATATTTAAGTTATAGTAATGTTTAATTTAATAAATGTACATTAAATATTCATGTAAAGCTACCTTGGATGGCATTCCCTCACTTATCTTTAAACATAATTACTGAGGTGTTTAGTGAAGCTGCCTACTGTGGACGCCTCCGTCATACTCTCTTCTTGAACATGATTAATCTGGCCTATCATGGATATATAATTAGGTGTGAGAAGAAAGATCCTCTGGGTATGTCTACATCTTTCTCCAAGGGGAGCTTTGGCTAGCTAGCTCACATACAAACATTTCTCTTTGAGGTGTTTAGGGAAGGGATAATAAATTCCAGCAGACGGCATTCTGCACATATTATATCTGAACAGGAATAGCCTTTTTTTTCCAATAATATCTTTCAACAGATACTGACCATTTCTTTACTGCCTATTTCCTCAAAAACATTTAATTTCTGTCTTCTTATTTCATGTTGAGCAACTTTTCATGACAATCCCAAAATATTTTATCACTTGGTATTTTTGTCAAGAAAATATTCCAAGAGGGGTATTCTATTTAGGGGTTGTTCACTTAGCATGTAAAAGCAATCTCACCATCTTTTCAGTTGTGTGTGTGTGTGATTTTTCCTCACCTTTATTTCAACTTGTGTGTCATTTCAGCAGCAAAACCTCAGGAATTTACCCACTGTTCTTGTAGTGGTTTCAAAAGTGCTCATCCAGATTATGATATACATTTCCTGTTGGTGCAGCCAAAGCTTAGGTGGTCTATTTGTGCCTTCCTATTACACTGCAAGCTCAATACCTAATTTACTGTGTACTATCCATCATCTTTAGATATTTTTAAGCATTACAGCTTCCCAAGGCTTTCCCTCACTTTGAGTTGTATTTGAGCGTATTTTCCCCAAGATGTATTATCTTACATCTTCTATTCTGAACCACATTTTGTTATTGCTCAGATGTCTCTAGATAATGCAGATGCAGATAATGCATCAGCATTATCTTGTTCCTTTCATTCTTGCAAATGTGTGACCTAATGTGTGATCAAACACACTTGAAATCAAAAGGTAAATTTAAATAGAAATATAAAAATGTCTTTGATTACATCTTCCTGTTGTCATGAATATAAAGCACAGTATTGCAAGTTCATGGTGCATCAATATCCATGTCCACAGATTGAGCTGCTGTTTTTTACTTTACTAAGTTACTCCTTTTTACTTTACAGAGGTTCAGGTGTTAAGCTGCCATTTTCTTTGGAGAAGATTTACAATGATTAATTTATGGTTTTGATTTAGATCCAGAACATCTACAGTTTTGTATCTTAACTCTGATAAATTTGAAAATGGCCCAAATGACCTTTTTTAAAAGTAAGTATACTTGGAAAACAAAACATAAAGGTCTCTAGAGTTACAGGTCAAATTCTCAAAAGGTAGGATTTTTTTTGCAGTTAATTTTCTTGAAGTCTTCAGTCAATGAAATCACTTCAATCCTACAAAGCATGGACGAGAGTCAATTGCAATTTTGGTTTTGTGAAGAAAACTCCAGACTCATGAGGTGGCATCTCTAACAGAACTGTGGAGCAAAACTGGGAGATTTCAAAGATTCTAAAATATTAGGAGACTGTCTCTTGTACTGTCTCTCAATAATCACTTTCTGACAAAGGAACTAAGCCTTTTCTTACAAACAAAATAGACAGGATGGTTTTATGGTGAGTTATATCAAAGCATATACTGTCTTTCCATCAATTAAAGGGAAAAAATACTGAGATAGAAAATGAATGGTCTTAACTATTATGGGGTTTACTTGTTTACCAGGGTAAAAATATAATAATGCTCCTTTTCCTTCTCTTCTAGTTCTCATGCATTCCTTGACCCTCGGGTCACATTACTGTTAAGAGCTCCAGGTAAATTTTAGGATTTGAGCAGGTTTGAAGTTTAAAGTATTTCTGTTGAGATTGGTAAAAAGAAGACTGTGTATTGAAGGTATGGAAATACATACCTTATATAACCCAGAGAGTACAGAGCTTAAATGACCTCTGCTGTACAAAGTGACAACATCACATCAAGGTGAAGGTAATTGCTTTAAAGCCAAGCCCCTAAACATTTAAGGTTTGCCATGCAGCATTCACCTTTTTGATGTTTGCAAAATGCTGTGCAGGGATAATATCCAGAGAAAGGATAAAAATCTACATCTCCAAGATGCTTAAAATAGCTCAGTGTATTATATACTTAATAATGAAAAACTGAGATATAACACATCATTGCTACAGAGGATTTTGCAAACCCACAGATATAAGCTCTGAAACCAAAGAATGAGAGATCTTCTTACTTTTATAACTTCTGGCTGCATGGCATAGAGTTGTGATTTGGACCAGCATAGAGAGTATTTACAATTTGGAATGTTTTCCATCAATCTCCTTATGTAGGTGAGGGGGGAAAAAGTGCTACTGAACAGCCAGAACTTTAAACAAGCCAGATGTACTTCATTCCATTTAATTCCCTTCAGCTGATCAGGGTTCTGTCTAGCCCAAGTGACAATGATAGCCCCCCTACCTTATATTTGTTTTCTAAAAAGGATTAGAAAAAGTCACTGCATTCATGAGGATCTTCTCCTAAGACAAACAAGCTTCAGAAGATACATATACATTTGTTTCACTTTTAGAAAACAAGGATAAGTGGAAAAATTAAAATCTTTAAATATATTAGGTACATAACTTCTAAGTTCTTAATTCGTCTGCTATATTTAATGTCAAAGTAAGAAAGGGTGTCATTATAGCTCATAAGCTGTTTCAGCTGTTTGAAAAAGCTAATATTTTCTCTTCCTTCTGTCTGGCTTAACATTTGCATCTGCCTCTGATGCTTCAGCATCAGTGAAATATAAGTCCTTCTGCCCTTCCAGATGGCCTGGCATACGTTTGGATTTTCTTACTCTGACCATCAATGGCAGTATCCCAAGTTAAAGTTGGTGTGGACTTATCATAAAAACACAGAATGAGTCATAACTAGCATCAGCATGCTGGAATTGAAATACTTAATGTGCATCACTTAGTAACAGTAAACTATCAAACAGAAAAAAATAACAACGTTTAATCTGATGGGATATGCACTGAGACATACCCCTTGGGGGTTTTGTGGGGGTTTGACATCTATTCAGGGAAGGGATTACCCATATCATGGTTAACAGAGAGCACTGATCCAGCATACATCTGTAGCAGCAAGTGGGTGGCAACAGCTACCACTAAACTACTGCAATTCCATATATGCATGGATGAGGAAACCAGTTAGCATTCATAATGCCTAGTGACAGAAGCTTCCTCTACAAGATGTTTTACATGCTTATGTGGTCAAAGTACATTGAGAGAGCCACTCACAGTGTCTATTCCTCAATTAAGCAGAACTGTTTTGTAAGTTTAAAATAAAAATCTGAAGAGGTAAAATTGGAGAGGAAAAATAGAAGCAAAGAATAAAACATCAGGTACCCTTGTGTGCTGGAAAGATAAAACAATGGCATTGAAATCAGAGAATCAATTCTGCTATTTTAAAGCACATTGATTCAGTCAGGGAAGTTATGGCAAAGATCCAAGCAGACAAGAAAAGCAACTGAGGCGCTGTTGTTCTCTTCTGGACGGAGCCTAGAGGGAAATAATTTTTCGCTGGGGGAATTCTAAGACTTTGGCAATACAGCAGCATCAATAAAGACTGAGTGGTCTGAAGTAAGAAATTAAGACTGCAACCTTGCAGCTAATTCAGAGCATTTTTATCAATTACCAGGCTATAATTAGACTGTGAGATAGTGATGATTAAAACTGCAGTACCAGTTCTTAAACCATGAACTGATCCTTTTCAACATATTTTTCTTGCCTAACGGCTGTTGTAGGGGATTTCTACAATGCATGAATTTAAGCCATTTTTTTTTAATGATTGCTCAAATATTTACAGCATGATCTGCCAGCTTCTTCCCTTCAGATACAGTCATGGAGTTTTCACTGCTTTGTGTGCTATTTGGATATACAACAACAGGAAAGTGAGTGCATGTGTTAACAGCTGTTAGAGGCATATGGCATTTTCAAAGCTGGTGCAAATATTTACATGCATGTGGATGGATGTATGCAGATCTTCAGCTGACAGCAGTCATTGCTGTGGACTATAGTTTTTGTTGTGCAGAGCTTGTGGGAAAAGACAGTTTACAGTACACTTAAGTTAACAGAAGGAAATAAAAGCACTCACTTGTCTTTCCCTTAAAGAATTGTGTACGTTACTCAGAAATGTAGAATGCCACAAACACTGTTTTATTGATGTCCTAGAAAATACATTCAAGACTGCAGGTTAAAAAGATACAAAAAATACTAGAAAAATATTAATGCAAAAATAAACTGAAGCTGAAGCAGTGCTTATGAATATACAGAACCAATAAATTAGATCAGTAAAACAATTTTAAAGCAAGCTCATAGTAACAATGCTATTAATAGTGACAACCATATTTACATTGAAATTCTTACCAATGTCTACTTCAATCACTTTTTCAACTTGATACCATTTAAAGAAAAATTGGATTACTTGTTCATCTTCCTTTTGATGTACCACTGGGATAATTAGTCATGCATGAAGTTTAATAAGCCTTGCTAATTTTCTGTCAATTCAAGGGGCTATTGGTGTTACCCATTTTATATATTCGGCTCAAATTTTAAATAGCTTCATTTGTGAAACTGAAAAGTGTGTCTTTCATTAAAATGGAATGCTAGGCTTTACTCTAAGCAAAACAAAACTTGTCCTGAATTAACAACTGTTTCATGACCCAAGTGCAACTAGCCTTCAGAGTATATTCTAGAGTTATTCTGAGGCTTACTTAGAAATTATATCCATTGTCCATGTCTCTAAAACAAAATACCTCTGTTAAAAAAAAATAGTATTTTTATAGTCAGAAAGATGATAATATAAACTCAGAGAGTTTATTTGGGCTTTGGTATTATCCATGACACCAGCTGTGATATGATTAGATATGTTTATCAGTTGTTGGATGTATTCACAGGTCCTAGGGCAGACCTGATGTACTCTATTGCTGTTTTGAGAAGACAGTGTTTTAGTCCTAGCTGGGATTGTCAGTATAGGGCCCATAGGTGCAAATGGTCCAGCAAAAGGGGAATCTTAATCATAAATACAGTGTTGGTAATCATAAATACAATGTTGGTCTTTTTAACACAGAGAGCAGACTAGAAAATATATTCTCGTACAACCTTTCTGCTAACTACACCATAGAAAGCTAAGTCCTGGATATTTCATCTCCAAGATGATCAAATATAAAGAGGAGGAAACCTATTTTCCACTGAAACTTTAAAAGATGGCTCCTTGAACAAAAGCTTTCACACTAGTGCTTTCTTTCAAAAAAAAAAAAATTCATTTCCTACAAGAAAGATGCATTAAGACATTTTGTTAGATGATTTGACTGTAAACGACAAATGCATGCATGTAAATTGGTATTTTCAAAGTAAAAATTTGCAGTGAAAATTTTCCTGAGTACTCATTTAAATTAATTTTATTGGGCTTAAATGGAATTTAAATATGTCAGCTTATGTCTACTGTTTTACTATTGCTTTTATTTTTGCTCTGACAAATTGTAGTAAACTGGGTATTTACAACATCCACAACCTCAAAGTGAGCCAAATTTTGCCTTCTTTTAATTGTTGAATGTTTTACCGGATTTTAGAAATCAGTGAAAATGTCATCATTTTCACTGAAAATGGGGAGGTTTTTGGTGGTTTGTTTGTTTTAAGCTTATCATTAGGGAAGCTTTTACCAGATGTGCTACTTTCAAATATTTTAGCAAAGAAAAAATTTTTTTTCAGTTACATCACTGCTTGTTCATAGAAAGACTAGAACACATGAGACTAGTTCTAACAAATTTCTCCACAAAAAGAGTCAATACTTTTCCAGGGTACTTTATCTGTGATAATGATTACTCATCTGACTCCAGAAATTCAAAATAGTGTTTAAATTCAAAGTCTCTTCATTAATTCTCTGCATTTATCTACTTGTGGGCTATACAGATGAAGGTTGTAAATTGCAGTCCTGAATTTCACTTGTGTCTAAATAACTCTTTTGGGTTTTTGGTCTTGAAGGGTTTTTCTCATTCTCTTTTTTCCTTTTTTTTTTTTTTTATGGCAATGATATTTGCTCTCAAGTACACCCTCTGCTACAATAATATTCTCACAAGGGCATAGACAGAATAGATCAACAATCAGAAACAAAAATTAGAATTGCAGTTTTCTTTTAAAAAATAATCTACCTCACTAGTATTTTCCTCATCTATTATCATAACTGCTGTGAAGAAAACACTTTCCTTCTTTCCTGCTCTTTGCTTCTGTAACATAAGTGTGGTTTTGGGTCTTTTCTGTCCATGTGTTTTCATTTTCTGGTATTTTATATTTTGAAGCTAGAGAAAGACAGAGTCCTTGAGCCAATTAAAAGTCTTCCTTCTTTAAGATATGTTGCTATACTGCATGTCTTCTATGCAGAGTTGTCTAGATTTCTTGTTTTAAGTGCAAGTAGGGGAAGACCTCTAAACAGAACTGGTTTCAAACAAAGCTTCCTTTTGAAAGATATATTTGACAATATGAAGAACAGACTTCTTTTTTCTTGCTTCTTTTTTCCAAGATAAAAAACAAGTTCAGAGGGATACATCAATTACAAGGTCCCTTAACACCATAGAGTTAGGTTATTTTTTTCAGCAGTGAATAAACATCATGGTGTCTGCAGTTCCTGATGTTGTAGAAACAATTATACAATATGCATACAGAATATGAATTCTTTCAAACCATTTTAGTTAAAAGGATGTCACTTTTACTGTGAAAGGATAAAAAATAAAGACATCTGGACACATATTATCACCTACTGAATATAGCTGGTGATGATATTTATTGCAGTAAGAGCAGAAGTAGGTCTTTAATATTGACTACGGAAATGTTTAGATAATGATCACCTCTATGAAATGCTTTGCTTCATGACAGAGATCTGCAGTTACTTTTTATGTCTTATTTGTAAATCTTTTATAGACAGATCATAATTTCATAAACCCATGCGTAATATAATATGCTATTTTCAAACTTGTGTTTAAAGAAACCAAATTCACTATTCTTTTCTGGTTCCTAAGTTGATCAGAAATGACACATTGAACACATTCTAACTAAGAAAAAGTTCTGAAAGAATATTATATTTTGTGTAGTCTATCACTCTCTAGAAAACAGTTAAGATACTTGATCCAGAGTAAACAGCCTCTCTTACACTTTCCAGGCTGCTTAATTTACAAAGAACAAAATCTTCATGCTCCCTTGATGACCTTTGGAAAACAAGAACTAATCAAAATGTCTGTATTCTTCAAAGAAAGCAATTAAAGTACCTGGCATGTGCTGTGTGATGTAGCCATGTCAATATGGATAGGCTAAATGGTTGTCCCAGCCATGGGCCCTTGCTTCTCCAAGCATTCTTTCACAGGTGTAAGTGAGCCCTTTCCTTTTCCTTAGTGTTTACACTTGTTCTCTGCTTTTGACAACAGCTCATCTGTGCTCGTGAAATGGCAGGACACAAAGAGAGCTACCTATGCAGAATACTGCTGAATTGCTTTAAGGTGAAATAAATATCAGTAATTCTAGGTATTAGTAGGCCTCTGTGGAACAGCACTATTTCTTGGGAGTTGTAGATTCCAGAAAGAGATATATTGACTTAAATGAAAATTTATTCCTGTGAAAACACATAGAAAACTCTTTAAAACTGTGTATTGAAAGATTTTTATTTTTAGTCCAGAAAACAGCACACTAAGAAACAAGCTAGCATTCATATTATGAAGCCTCAAATAATGGTCCTTTTATTTTGTGTTTTTCCTTGTCTTTGTTTTGAGTTTCACCCAAAGAAAAATTAGTGAATAAAAAAAATTTTTTTGACTATTCCATCAATTATGTGTGTGTATATATATATATACACACACAGAGATATATAATTATTGAAAGTCTGCAGGTAAGATGGGTGAGAGCAACATAGTTAAAATTTTGAAGTAATTCTCCTGACATTGCTGAGATTCTTATTTGCAAGAGTAAAAAGGTATCACTTCTAACACAACATCTGAACCTAGATTAAATTTTAGTTATAATACTGGCCATCTATTTAACATTTGGTTAATTACCTAATGAAGTAATTAGTTAATTACTTAACAAAGTGTTAACACATTAAAACTTGAAGTTTTATTTAAAAAAATAACAAATTTCATTGCAAAAGTTATTTTTTCTAATTAGTATTTTTGTCTTTTCTATCTGATATCCAGTATCTGGCATATTTTCTGATTCAGATTTTCAGCCATGTTATTTAAAAACAAGCTGAGCACTCCTTTTTAAAATATTTTCTTTTTTTCTCCCCAGAAACTCATTCCTTGAACTCTTTTGTTTCTCTGTCCTTCTGAGGAGCAGTGGCTTCCTTCCTTCCTCCCCACACACATAGAAAGAAAGAAAGAAATGCAGTCTTGAAAAGACAAAATAGAAATTACTTCTTTTATGCAGCTTTGTTTACTGGCACACAAAGACCAGCACAAATGCCACTTGTAAAATCATATTTATATGTCTTTTCCATTATCAAAAAACATAGGAAGATTGAGAGAGCAGTGGTCTATTTGTTTGTGGTTTTTTTTCTACACATATAAAAAATCTCAGAGGAAATAATTTTCATAGAAAAATATGATGACAACAAACAATTTATATACTATCTCCTTTTTCTTGATCAAAACAAGAAAATAGTAACATTTCCTTTATTTCTGGATGATTATTTTCTTTTGTAGAACCTGCTGAATGTAATTGAGAAGTTTTGGATGGAAAAATTTGGCAGCCCTTTTGTTGATAATTTTTCTTGTGCTGTTAGACAAAAAAGAAAAAAAAAGGGAAATTCTCAGAATAGTTACATGGCTCCTGGAATTTCATGTGTACTTTGTGAGTTTGTAAAGTTTTGAAGAGTAGAAAGAGGAAACAGCCTATCTACCTACCTTCTTAGTTAATTTTTTAAATTAAATTAGACATAAGAGAAATAATACAGTGTTATCCCAGCTTCCAGTTATCACCATAATCACTCCACTGCATAAAGACATAAAGATCTAATATATTTCCCAAATAATCCCAAACAGACTTGCTTTTGAAGTGAGACTCCTGCTGCAAAACAATTTCTATTTCTTGTGCTTTTCAGTCCTCACAGTTGACCTAAATCAGTGTATAAGGTTTATATTTCAGTCTTATCGACAGGGTTTATACCATTCAGCTTCAACCTGTGGAATGTGAATACCCCTCCTATTATGACCATTTACCTAATTTTTACCATTATATGTATTAGAAACAAAAGTGTTGTGTAATCCAGTAGAAGTTTTAGAGCTACATTTTAGTGATTGAAAAATTCAGAAGCAAAAATTAGTTATGTATCTACAGGCAACTATCCTGTTGCCTCCTTCTGTTCTACTCTCCCTGGTCACACTAGGGCCTTTAAAGGTGCTTTCCAATGCAGATCATTCTGTGACTTTATTGTTTCAGATGACAATCTTAGAATAAATCCTGTCCTTCAAAGCCTTATTTATTTCCATGTAAAACACCAGAAACCAATAATGAATATCTCAGCTGAAGATAATATATATATATTAAAAAATTAGATTAGTTGAGTTCTGTCTGTGATGTTATAAAGCATTATCTTCCTCTTAATTACTTGAATTCTTTATTAGAGCTTGACAATTTTGCCTCAATGTGTTATAAAGAGCCTTCTACTATATACATATATTAACAACTTAAATAGTTGCGACTGGTTTGTTTGCTTTTTTAATTTAAGACCAAGTTGTGGAGTGTCATCTAATTAATTTCACATGAGATACAATTAAATTGAAATAAATCTGCTCTTTTAATTTTCTTGCAAAATACATTTTATCTTTCCCCACACAATAAAATATCACTCATTAACCCTTAATTAGCTTCTTTAAAACATTAATGAAAATAAGAAAAAAAATACTACACGTTGACTAGATGAGTAAGATTTCATTTCACTCGAGAGTGAAACAGGAAAAAATCATCTTTCTATTCAGAAATAAATAAATAGTCTAATGATGTGGAAACAATTACAAATTCACATAAACAGACAGTCTGAATAGACCATCAAAGTGGTCAATGTTGGGAAAATTGAGTATAATGAAGCCATAGCTTCCAAACCACTATAAAGCATCATTTGCCAAAAATTTTTAAATGTTGAAATTTGAGTGTAACTTGCCTTTGACTTTTCAAGAGATGGTGGAGTGCAAGTTATCCAGGCAAGGCATCAATGACTAAATCACCTCAATATATTAACTACAGACTGTGTTTTGCTGACAATACTGGTAATTTCTGTACAATGTCTTTGTGTTTAAGGTGTGGATAGAAAGACTGCTGTAAGGCATGAAACTATTAACAAGATCTTATTTTCATAAGCCTGTCTTCAATTATAAGCAATCATTATATTATGTTTTCCCTGAATAATTCTTTAAGTAAGAAAGACTCAATAATAATATGATAGTTTTATCCAGAAGCCCACAATGAAACAAAGTGGTACATATTTGTTCCTGAGATTCTCACATCACATGATGAATAGCAGCAATTATAGAAAAGAACAATATTAGTTTTACAGTTATTTTTATTATCTTAAAGTACCAAGAATAAAATCCCCTATTTCCCTAGATAGTCCAATCACCACCAAAATATGTGACAGAGGAACATTTTATAATCTCTGTATTTCACACTGGCTGCACAACTAGAAATTGGCAGAGCGAAGACATTTATATCTCCTTATTACCAGCTTGCAGAAGGCTTTGAGAATATGGGGCTAGTGATGGATATTTCTATAGCAGATGTTGTTTTATTCTATTTTACTGTAGTACATCTACTTCAGATTAGTTCCACTACAGTTTATTAAAGTGTCAGAAAGAGGTCAGCACTAGGAGAACATGACACACAACTTGCTTACTCTTGTTTTGTAGAAGGAAACATATTATATACAAATTGAGAATATTTAGGCAGAGTCAGAGTTCCTTCATTTACAAATTTATATCTTGTTGTGCTGTATAATTAATTTAAACTGATGCAAAACTTGCTTAAATATGGAACATTATCTAAATGGAATATTTCTATTGTAAATTAGATTTCTACTAAGTATATTGCATGATATTTTCTCAGAGGGTAAAATGTACCTAAATACAGAAAGTCCAATTGCATTAGGGAATTAAATGAAACTAAAATACAGTAAAGTACTTTCGATAGTTCTTCCAGCAGGATGAACTATGCCCAAAGCAAACAGAAAGTAAACAGGTTTAACTGAATGGACCTTGTACACTTCTGTGTTGTGTTTCAGGATAGTTGAACTATAATAATGATGTTCATTGTACTGGACTTTTAGATTAAACAAACTCACAAACTTACAAACATGTTCTTATGAGCAAAGGTTTTTAGAATAGGAATTCAGTCTAAATCACAGTCTGTAGCACATCTGTCAGCATAGAAACAGTCAATAGCAAAAGAAATATTTTTTTTTGGGCGGGAGGAATGAAATTTAATTTGTTAACATTTTCACATATTTCTCAGCTCCAAATGAACATGATTTTTTTAGACTATGCACTGTTACAGCACAGAAGACCAATAGCCTTCTGTGAGAGGCTGTTGTGGTCAATGGCATAAACATTACCTTGGGTGGACCGTTGTCCACTGTAGCAAACTGCAAAGAAGCAGTTGCTCCTCCGCAACAACCAAGTCCACACCTTCCCAAATATATCTAACTGGAATTGGGATTGTGATAGGAACTTGAGATAAGAAAAAAGTGGTACTATTGTTATCCCAGTTTTCCCTGGTCTGGGGAGAAGAACGTAGCCACAGTTGATACTGGAAGAGAGACTGGAATGCTAATTGCTCAAACAGAGGACAAGCACACCTGACACTTCAGGCTCCTTCTGAGGTTGAACAAGACAAGGAAAGAGGCAAATCATTCAAGGAGGTGGGTACCATCTCTTTATCCCTACTCAAGTGACTCAATGGTGACAACTCTCCTTTGGGGAAGTACTTTGACACCTGGTCACCTCAAAGTATCCATCCCTGCTATGGGCCAGGATGGGGCATATCTGACTCAACTGTGCTGACTTAATAGGCAGCTGCAATGTCTTAGAAGGTGTTAAAGACTCCTGAAATGTCCCATGATCCACAGCATTGTATCGTTCAGTGTGAAACTACTGGTCCCATGCTAGCTACCTGAGATTTTTCGCTTGAACTTGAGCATATGTAACTTATGGAACTTTTCTCTTTCATAGGCTTCCCTCACTCCTGATGAATCAAGACAGTGACCATCACTTTGACCCACAGAAATCAAAATTGCAAATCTCTTGTTTAGGGACCCTAAGGGTGGTGACTATCTACTGTTAAGTAAAAATATGTATTATTGACATTGATGTATGGTATTGTTTGCACCTTAATTCAAGCAGAGGTATCTCTCTAAGAATTTTAATAATGGGATCTTAACAAATTCTCAGGGAGACTATACTCTGTATAAATGCCTGATGGGAGGTAGAAAAGAAGGTGCAATTGATGTTCCACAGTTGTGCCCACTGAGACAACAGTGACAATGGGCACAATTTGTAACACAGGAAAATCCACTTAATTCATACAAAACTCTTCTCTTCTCAAGGGGTCAAGCAAGTGTGCCAGATCTGAAACCTGACTGGACATGGTCATTTTCCTGAGTGATCTTTTCTAGCTGACTCTCCTGTGAGCAGGGCAGTTGGATTAGATGATTCCCAGAGATTCCTTCCAACAACAACTATTACGTGAGATTCTAATTTTTCTGAATTTGCTTTAGCAGTGGCAATATAAGGGAGCTGAAACCTAAATGGCATGAGACCTTGTCTGAGGCATCCATTTTTAAGACGTTCCTCCAAGTCCTTAATTCTACATTTATATATTTGAACAAATTAAAGCACTTGAAACATATACTCACCACTGCTTAATATAACTTAAGCAAATGCCATAAGAGTGTTATAGTTGGAAAGCTCTACAGGTTCTCTCAGATTATTCAGCATGAACATAATTTTAGCAGATTGTATCTGAACAATGTAAATCCAGCATATACTGCCTACTTAATTCACGTTGGTTAGCATTAGTTGACACACAGCCTGAACGACAAATTTGGTAGTAAGCTATAAAGAGTATTTTCACTTTTTCTTTTTCTATTTTTGTGTGTGAAAATAGTTCTGTAACCAAAACTCATGCATTTAAAATAAAAATAATGAATCATAACTGATTGCTTTCTTTTACAAAAATTGCATTATGTGTAGTAACTATTCTAAACAAATAGCAGTTTCAATCAAATAATTTTCTGGTTTTTGTTATTAAATTCATTAATGAGGTGTTGTATGAGCAGGCTTCATGTTTTTCAGGCCCTTTGATAAAAATAGCAGCTAGAAACCTAGAGACTGGACATCCGGCAAAGTTTTCTTTCTTAACTGTGAAATAATAATGAGCTCACAGTTAAATTCCCCATGTGCTTCCCACCTCCCTGGTGACAACACATTTTAGTCAAGGCTTACTAAAGCATTGATTTTTTAAAAAATAAATATTAATAAATAAATAAATAATAGAATTAATATAAATATACACTTAATGTGCAGTAAAAGAGAGTGACAGGGTAATCTCATTTTCTATAGAGTGGCAATTAAACAAAACACAAAAGTCTTCAAAAATTTTTGTTACCTTGAATAAAATGGCATTTGTCTTTTCTGAGGGTGAAAAATATATTGAACTTTTTTTTGTCTTCTCATTCTCTGTGGTGTTAAATCACATTGTATCTTGCAAATAATAAACCACACTTTATTTAGGAAGCTTTAGTCCTATTATAACTGCTTTCTAATTCTATTTCGATGACATGCATATTTATATGCCAGCAAGTCTTAGCAGCAAATAAATAACTTGTATGTGTGCTTGGTATAATTGATTAAATATGTCAGTTTACCCACTGTGTTTTCTGCTAAATTGTACCATAAATTGATGTCACAACTTAGATAACCCAGGTCCTATTTTTACAACTTAAGTAATTTTAGGTCCTACTCGTCTTTACGTGGTTTTTTTTTGTGTGTGTGAGATATTATCATAAAAAGATTTATAAATAAGAATTAAGAAAAATATAAAATAATAGTCTAAGCATTTCATTAATAGTGAGGGGTTTCTAAAGCTCATATCTTCATACCTTCTTCTCATTCTCTGTGGTCTTTAAATCACATGGTATCTTGCAAAGGCATGGGATGGCATCAAGTGCAGGGACATGGAGCAAAGATAGCCCAATTGGTCCCCATTGAAATCGCAAGATTCCGTTTCCCTTGCCGAAAGGAAATTTCATTTCCTTTCGGCAAGGGAAACGGAATCTTGTGAACCCAAAAAGAAAGGCTTACAAAGCCTCTGGAAAGGAGATAGGATCAAATGAAATGCAACCGAAAAAAACGCAAAAATCCCGGAAAACTGGGACATGGACAGCCTACCAGAAAATGCTCTGGGAGGCAATGAGGTGCCGTGCAAAGGAGCAAAACATGCCAAAACGAAGCTCACAGATCTTGCAACATCAGGAGAAAAATCCAAGAGGAGGACACAACTTTGTGCGGAAGATATCTGACACAAGGTAAGGATACTAAAAAATAATTTTAAAAATCGTGGCAGAAGTGAAAGCCATCAAAAAGCATGGGATGGCATCAGCTGAAGAGATATGGAGCAAAGCTTGCCAAGATCGATCGCCATTGAAATCCTGGAAACAGTAAAAAATTACTCAGAAACACTCGGGAATGGAGAGACCATCAAAGGAAATGCAATTGAAGGGGAAAAAAAAAAATTGGGAGATTTGGTGACACCAAGAAAATGGACCGGGATCCCATGCGGTGCAGTGCAAAGGGCCAAACCATGGCAAAACTAAGCTCACACAGGTGGCAAAATCAGGAGAAAAAACCAAGAAGGAAGACACAACTTGGATGGGAGGATGTGAGAGACATGGCATGGATACTGAAGGAAAAAAAAAAAGCAAAAAATGTTATGGCCGAGGTGAAAGCCATCGAAAAGCATGGGATGGCATCAGCTGAAGAGATATGGAGGAAAGCTTGCCAAGATCGATCGCCATTGAAATCCTGGAAACAGTAAAAAATTACTCACAAACGCTCGGGAATGGAGAGACCATCAAAGGAAATGCAATTGAAGGGAAAAAAAAAAAAAATTGGGAGATTTGGTGACACCAAGAAAATGGACCGGGATCCCATGCGGTGCAGTGCAAAGGGCCAAACCATGGCAAAACTAAGCTCACAGAGGTGGCAAAATCAGGAGAAAAAACCAAGAAGGAAGACACAACTTGGATGGGAGGATGTGAGAGACATGGCATGGATACTGAAGGAAAAAAAAAAAAAAGAAAAAAAATGTCATGGCCGAAGTGAAAGCCATCAAAAAGCATGGGATGGCATCAGCTGAAGAGATATGGAGCAAAGCTTGCCAAGATCGATCGCCATTGAAATCCTGGAAACAGTAAAAAATTACTCAGAAACGCTCGGGAATGGAGAGACCATCAAAGGAAATGCAATTGAAGGGGAAAAAAAAAAATTGGGAGATTTGGTGACACCAAGAAAATGGACCGGGATCCCATGCGGTGCAGTGCAAAGGGCCAAACCATGGCAAAACTAAGCTCACAGAGGTGGCAAAATCAGGAGAAAAAACCAGGAAGGAAGACACAACTTGGATGGGAGGATGTGAGAGACATGGCATGGATACTGAAGGAAAAAAAAAAAGCAAGAAATGTCATGGCCGAAGTGAAAGCCATCGAAAGGCATGGGATGGCATCAAGTGCAGGGACATGGAGCAAAGATAGCCCAATTGGTCCCCATTGAAATCGCAAGATTCCGTTTCCCGTTTTCCGTTTCCCGATTCCCGTTTCCGTTTTCGAAAGGAAATTTCATTTCCTTTCGGGAAGGGAAACGGAATCTTGCGAACCCAAAAAGAAAGGCTTACCAAGCCTCTGGAAAGGAGATAGGATCAAATGAAATGCAACCGAAAAAAACGCAAAAATCCCGGAAAACTGGGACATGGACAGCCTACCAGAAAAGGCTCTGGGAGGCAATGAGGTGCCGTGCAAAGGAGCAAAACATGCCAAAACGAAGCTCACAGATCTTGCAACATCAGGAGAAAAATCCAAGAGGAGGACACAACTTTGTGCGGAAGATATCTGACACAAGGTAAGGATACTAAAAAATAATTTAAAAATCGTGGCAGAAGTGAAAGCCATCAAAAAGCATGGGATGGCATCAGCTGAAGAGATATGGAGCAAAGCTTGCCAAGATCGATCGCCATTGAAATCCTGGAAACAGTAAAAAATTACTCACAAACGCTCGGGAATGGAGAGACCATCAAAGGAAATGCAATTGAAGGGGAAAAAAAAAAATTGGGAGATTTGGTGACACCAAGAAAATGGACCGGGATTCCATGCGGTGCAGAGCAAAGGGCCAAACCATGGCAAAACTAAGCTCACAGAGGTGGCAAAATCAGGAGAAAAAACCAAGAAGGAAGACACAACTTGGATGGGAGGATGTGAGAGACATGGCATGGATACTGAAGGAAAAAAAAAAGCAAAAAATGTCATGGCCGAAGTGAAAGCCATCGAAAGGCATGGGATGGCATCAAGTTCAGGGACATGGAGCAAAGATAGCCCAATTGGTCCCCATTGAAATCGCAAGATTCCGTTTCCCTTCCCGAAAGGAAATTTCATTTCCTTTCGGGAAGGGAAACGGAATCTTGCGAACCCAAAAAGAAAGGCTTACAAAGCCTCTGGAAAGGAGATAGGATCAAATGAAATGCAACCGAAAAAACCGCAAAAATCCCGGAAAACTGGGACATGGACAGCCTACCAGAAAATGCTCTGGGAGGCAATGAGGTGCCGTGTAAAGGAGCAAAAGATGCCAAAACGAAGCTCACAGATCTTGCAACATCAGGAGAAAAATCCAAGAGGAGGACACGACTTTGTGCAGAAGATATCTGACACAAGGTAAGGATACTAAAAAAAAAATTTAAAAATCGTGGCAGAAGTGAAAGCCATCAAAAAGCATGGGATGGCATCAGCTGAAGAGATATGGAGCAAAGCTTGCCAAGATCGATCGCCATTGAAATTCTGGAAACAGTAAAAAATTACTCAGAAACACTCGGGAATGGAGAGACCATCAAAGGAAATGCAATTGAAGGGAAAAAAAAAAAAAAAAATTGGGAGATTTGGTGACACCAAGAAAATGGACCGGGATCCCATGCGGTGCAGTGCAAAGGGCCAAGCCATGGCAAAACTAAGCTCACAGAGGTGGCAAAATCAGGAGAAAAAACCAGGAAGGAAGACACAACTTTGATGGGAGGATGTGAGAGACATGGCATGGATAATGAAGGAAAAAAAAAAAAAAAGCAAAAAATGTCATGGCCGAAGTGAAAGCCATCGAAAGGCATGGGATGGCATCAAGTGCAGGGACATGGAGCAAAGATAGCCCAATTCGTCCCCATTGAAATCGCAAGATTCCGTTTCCCTTCCCGAAAGGAAATGAAATTTCCTTTCGGGAAGGGAAACGGAATCTTGCGAACCCAAAAAGAAAGGCTTACAAAGCCTCTGGAAAGGAGATAGGATCAAATGAAATGCAACCGAAAAAAACGCAAAAATCCCGGAAAACTGGGACATGGACAGCCTACCAGAAAAGGCTCTGGGAGGCAATGAGGTGCCGTGCAAAGGAGCAAAACATGCCAAAACGAAGCTCACAGATCTTGCAACATCAGGAGAAAAATCAAAGAGGAGGACACGACTTTGTGCGGAAGATATCTGACACAAGGTAAGGATACTAAAAAAAAAATTTAAAAATCGTGGCAGAAGTGAAAGCCATCAAAAAGCATGGGATGGCATCAGCTGAAGAGATATGGAGCAAAGCTTGCCAAGATCGATCGCCATTGAAATCCTGGAAACAGTAAAAAATTACTCAGAAACACTCGGGAATGGAGAGACCATCAAAGGAAATGCAATTGAAGGGAAAAAAAAAAAAAAAATTGGGAGATTTGGTGACACCAAGAAAATGGACCGGGATCCCATGCGGTGCAGTGCAAAGGGCCAAACCATGGCAAAACTAAGCTCACAGAGGTGGCAAAATCAGGAGAAAAAACCAGAAAGGAAGACACAACTTTGATGGGAGGATGTGAGAGACATGGCATGGATAATGAAGGAAAAAAAAAAAAAGCAAAAAATGTCATGGCCGAAGTGAAAGCCATCGAAAGGCATGGGATGGCATCAAGTGCAGGGACATGGAGCAAAGATAGCCCAATTGGTCCCCATTGAAATCGCAAGTTTCCGTTTCCCTTCCCGAAAGGAAATGAAATTTCCTTTCGGGAAGGGAAACGGAATCTTGCGAACCCAAAAAGAAAGGCTTACAAAGCCTCTGGAAAGGAGATAGGATCTAATGAAATGCAACCGAAAAAAACGCAAAAATCCCGCAAAACTGGGACATGGACAGCCTACCAGAAAATGCTCTGGGAGGCAATGAGGTACCGTGCAAAGGAGCAAAACATGCCAAAACGAAGCTCACAGGTCTTGCAACATCAGGAGAAAAATCAAAGAGGAAGACACAACATTGTGCGGAAGATATCTGACACAAGGTAAGGATACTAAAAAAAAAATTTAAAAATCGTGGCAGAAGTGAAAGCCATCAAAAAGCATGGGATGGCATCAGCTGAAGAGATATGGAGCAAAGCTTGCCAAGATCGATTGCCATTGAAATCCTGGAAACAGTAAAAAATTACTCACAAACACTCGGGAATGGAGAGACCATCAAAGGAAATGCAATTGAAGGGAAAAAAAAAAAAAATTGGGAGATTTGGTGACACCAAGGAAATGGACCGGGATCCCATGCGGTGCAGTGCAAAGGGCCAAACCATGGCAAAACTAAGCTCACAGAGGTGGCAAAATCAGGAGAAAAAACCAGGAAGGAAGACACAACTTTGATGGGAGGATGTGAGAGACATGGCATGGATACTGAAGGAAAAAAAAAAAAAGCAAAAAATGTCATGGCCGAAGTGAAAGCCATCGAAAGGCATGGGATGGCATCAAGTGCAGGGACATGGAGCAAAGATAGCCCAATTGGTCCCCATTGAAATCGCAAGATTCCGTTTCCCTTCCCGAAAGGAAATTTCATTTCCTTTCGGGAAGGGAAACGGAATCTTGCGAACCCAAAAAGAAAGGCTTACAAAGCCTCTGGAAAGGAGATAGGATCAAATGAAATGCAACCGAAAAAAATGCAAAAATCCCGGAAAACTGGGACATGGACAGCCTACCAGAAAAGGCTCTGGGAGGCAATGAGGTGCCGTGCAAAGGAGCAAAACATGCCAAAACGAAGCTCACAGACCTTGCAACATCAGGAGAAAAATCAAAGAGGAGGACACGACTTTGTGCGGAAGATATCTGACACAAGGTAAGGATACTAAAAAAAAATTTAAAAATCGTGGCAGAAGTGAAAGCCATCAAAAAGCATGGGATGGCATCAGCTGAAGAGATATGGAGCAAAGCTTGCCAAGATCGATCGCCATTGAAATCCTGGAAACAGTAAAAAATTACTCACAAACGCTCGGGAATGGAGAGACCATCAAAGGAAATGCAATTGAAGGGAAAAAAAAAATTGGGAGATTTGGTGACACCAAGAAAACGGACCGGGATTCCATGCGGTGCAGTGCAAAGGGCCAAACCATGGCAAAACTAAGCTCACAGAGGTGGCAAAATCAGGAGAAAAAACCAAGAAGGAAGACACAACTTGGATGGGAGGATGTGAGAGACATGGCATGGATACTGAAGGAAAAAAAAAAAGCAAAAAATGTCATGGCCGAAGTGAAAGCCATCGAAAGGCATGGGATGCCATGGAATGCAGGGAGCAAGACTTGCCAAATTGGTCCCATATGAAATAGTCTTTAGGATTTTGGAAAGTCTTTATACAATTTCTAATGTGTACGAAATATATTAGCTACTAAATTTTCTGTATTCCGGAAATTTGCCGATGCATTGAAATCAGGGCCTGCTTTTTTGTTAGATCAGATTTTGTAGGGTCCAGTCACATTTTAGTACCTCTGTAACAACTTTCATGTACCTCTTCCAGGGCTTCTCAACTCTCATCAACTTTTCTCCCTTTTTTTTCCCTTAAACATCCTTCCTGTAAGTTGTGCCTACTTTTTATTCTTTATTGTATAATACATTTTAGAGACCAGCTGCATTTTCTTCAAAAATTCAGCAGAAGTAATGGAAGTAAGCAATTAAAATCTGTCATTGCCTCTTTTTCTTCAGGTTGAGCAAACTCAGTTTTCCCAATACACCCTATGTATTCCATAACATATGTATTGCAGCAGCCATAAAAACTAATATTTATCTCACAATATTTTTCTTTCATTTCTAATAGTTAAAAAAAGAACTCAAAACAATTAGTTGCTGATTAACTTATTATTACTCAAGGTTAAATGTAGTTTGTATTAGGACCAGAATAATGTTTCCTGTTAGAAGTTTGTAGCTTATTATTTTGCGCACACTTGCCACCATTTTTTATGCAAAGCTCTCATTATTTCCAGCAGGAGTTTGGCAAGCAAATATAACCTATGGTCTAATAAAATGGTTGAGTTTATTCAGGTTATGAATTCCCTGGGTTTTTTTGGTGTTATGAACTGGTTTAAACACAGAAGAGCAAAAGAAAACCAAGTATCTGTGATGAAAATGTTTTGAACCCAGCAAGTTCATAATATATCCCAAAACTTGACTAATACCATGCAAGGTTAGATGTTGGTGCAAAAACCTTGATTTTATTTAATATTAAAGGAAGCAATAGAAAAGAAAGAGAAAAGAAAGAGAAAAGATAGACACAAAGAAATGGAAAAAGAAGCGCTCATGGTGGTGGGGGGGTCAGGGGGAGAGTAACAGGGGTAAGGTGGAAGCTTACCATTCATCTGAGGGTCCCTACCGATGTCTCTATGTGGTCTTGGTAGCGAGAATCACCCACTGCTGCTGCCATAACCAAAGAGAAGAATTCCATGGATTATTATACAATTGGGCCAGGTGGGAATTCCCATGTATCTCCCTTGCAGGGGCCAGTTTGACATTGTCCCTTGGAACACTGAGAGGGTCTGTTGCACCATCTCTGGTGCTCTGGTGCAGGGTCTGGGGACCCTCTTTGCTGCGGATAAGCTTTTCCCCGGATGAAGGGACCCTTCCAGCTTGGGCCTCTTTGCACTGCAGAGGATGGGCGTTCACTACCTTGGGCCAAAAACTTTTTTATCACATACCCAAAAAGTCTCTTCCTTCCCCTACTCTTTGGTGTGAGGGTCTGTGCGAGCCTGGCAGCTGATATCCCTGGAGCTGTGGTCATCACCCTGAAGACGCTAAGCTTGATCCCTCTGTGAATGGATTCTTCTTCCCCCAGCCCAGACCTCAGTCATTTTCTCTCCATCAATGAGTAGTGTAGGGCTTTGGTCAAGGCCCAATTCAGGGTGTGGTGGTCTTTAGCTTCTGTTACATAGTTTTGCTATAACAGGCAAAATCCTTCATTAAGATGTTTAAGGCATAAATTATAACATTTCTGTCTCCAATAGTTGGGTTGTTTGGGGATTTTTCCTTTTTGTTTTGTTTTGTGTTTTTTGAAATGAATGAATAAGATTTAAAGTATATATAATAAAATAAATACAGGCCAAAACAGTTTTGGGGTGGTGATTTTTATCAAAAAATAAAAAGCATCAATCACTGTTTAGATTTATGATGGACAAACACAAAGAATATTCACTGTATAAAAAACAATTGTCAAATACAGATATTGTATATAAATGTTTATTCTATAAGCCAAATACTTATGATATGTATGTCTAAAGACCAGTACGTTTTAATTAAACATATAAGTAAAAAAAATCACATTATTTGGTTACCTCTATAATTTTAAATGGCTTTTTAAATTTTTTAGTATATTGTGGTAATCAGTAACTCGTATCTGAAATTTTTCTATTGCACAAAAATGGAATTTCAAGACTTTTTTTGGAGAAGCACTTTTGTATGCAGGAGGACATAAAAGGAATCTGTAAGAAAGGCGAATTTAAGGCTTGTTGACTTGGATCTGTGTGTAGTAAAACCCTAAACACAATGATTCCAGTGTAATTATCAAGTACATAAATCTTTCTTAGAGACTGCAGGAGACATTAGCAAAACACTTGGGGGAAAAAAGTCAGAATTTGCTTTAAAAACTGTATTTCAAATGAGTCCATTTCTAGCCTTTTAAGACATTTTTTTCTTGCATAGCCTGTAGATGACAGTCTTGTACCAGCCATGAAATTTTAAGCATTACATCTGTAAATACATAAGCACACAGAAAGAAATATAAAATATTAGTAAGGTGAAAAGGACATAGAGTTTGTGGGGTTTTTCATTTTATTTTCCACATCATGAGATGGTAATTGTATAAAGTACAAAGTTTCTTTAAATCTGATTTAAATCTTTCTACGCTTCTACATTTTGTATATTTACAGAAACGAATTTCACTGTCACAATGACAATAACACAAATAATTATCTCTTAAATATCAGCTGGTAACTGGTAGGAAATAAGTACCTTCTGCAAGTGATGGATTACTGTCATGCTTCACTAGTCTGGATGAGTGTAGACAATTTCAGAATTGGATATCATGCTTATGAGTAATTATCCCTTAATATGTATTTCTAAAATTATGCTGGTAAGAAATCTTCCAGTTAGAAATATAAAAGCCCTAAACATAAAGAAAATTTATTTGAATTAGTGTGTAGCACTTGGTTTTAATCTGTGAAAGACTGGACAAATTTGTGCATCAGAAAAAAAGCCACATGCACACACATACAGACACAAATAAAATCCCGACTGCAAGTCAACAAACCAAAAAAATCCCCAAAGGTTTCAAAAGTCTTCTGACAGCAATATCAGGAAATCAGAATTACATGAAAGTATTTTCCCATCTTACAGTGTAAAGAACCACACAACACTTTAACATATGTTTTGATAAGTAGTTATGCCATGACAGGTATCATAGAATCACAAATCATAGAATAGGCTGAATAGAAATAACCCACAAAACTCATTGAGTCTAACTCATGGCCTATCACAGGACACCCCAAGAATCACACCATATGCCCAAGAGCATTGTTCAAATGCTCAAGAAGCATTTGACAGCTCACCAGCTGTCAGGCTGGTGCTGTGACCACTTCCGTGAGGAGCCTGTTCCAGTGCCCAGCCACCCTCTGGGTGATGAAGACTTTTCCTGATATCCAGCCTGAACCTCCCCTAACACAGCTTCAGGTCATTCCCTTGAGTCCTATCACTGGTCACAGAGAGGATCAGTGTCTAGTTCTCCTCTTCCCCTTTGTGAGGAAGTTGTCACTGTGATGAGGTCTCACCTCAGTTTCCTCCTCTCCAGGCTGAATAAACCTAGTTGACCTCAGATGCTCCTCATATGGTTTTCCTTCAAGGCCCTTGAGGCTGAAGTGTTTCTGCATTTATCCAACACGCCCACATTCTGCTCTTTGCTGTTCCACCACATTTGAACCATTACCTTTCCTCTGCCAAGATATAAACAGGGTGGTAACAGATGAATAAAAGTAATTTGCCTCTGGAAAACACAAACATACCTGATATTCCTTAGCTTTCTATTTGAAGAAGGTAAATCTTAATTTCACTTTGTCATGAAGTTGCCATGGGAATATATATTGGCTGATATAAATAACTTGTTAAAGGAGTTATTAAATAAACATATTGTATTGCTCATTCGGAGTCTAGTTTCTGTTGCCTTTCCTTATCCTAAACTGAAAGCATCCCTAAGTTATAAAATCACTGTCTGTGGATCAGGTTTCATTACAGAGTCCTTTATAGATTTCTTCCCTCATCTCAGAAGTTAATTTTAGTCAAATTATGCCAATGTTCTTATTTGTCCTAATTTTGTCCTTATTTGTTGCATGTTGTCTTTTATGTAGCCAATGCTTACAAACACAAGGTACTTAAAATATCCTGCAAATGAGGTTACCTGGTTTTGAAAGCTTTCTTGTATTCTACTATGTCAAGATTTTCCTGACAGAATTTATTCCTATTTATTTTTCAAATCTAGACACATAAACTCCTTCCCTTTCCATATTTTTTCTTATGTGCCCTAGGATGTGGTAAGAAATCCCAATACATGGTGATGTTTGAAATGCTGTGTACCTCCCCACTTTACTCAGTGTCACCATTTGTTGATTATGTTTTGAAATTGAATCAGTGGAAAAGGTACAGCATAGGAAATAGGGAACTGAGGCTGTAATATTATGAATTTAGTATTTTTTATGTACAGAAGAGGAACTAAATGCTGAATTTTAAAAACACAATTTAACTGAGAGAAATTTTGCACAGCATGTAGCATAAAAAGCAATATTCTGGGATTAGAGCAAAAAATAAAACTCAACGAAAAAGTACTTAATGTAAAAGAAGGAAGTAATAGGAGGGGAAAAACCTGTAACCTTAATCACTGCAACTTGTTACTGAATTATGAGTTTTGGTAAAATCTTTCCATATCTCAAAATACATTATTATTCTCTCTTCACTGATCATTACAGAAATTCCCCTTTCTGTACAGCTGATCCTCCAACAGTGCTTCCACATTACTAATGGAATCAAAGTAGAATAAAAGGAATATTGAATTTACTAAAAAAAATATTTTCACAAGATTAAAAAAAAACCTCAAAACTTGGATTTTAACCAGTACAACATTTTGCTTGTTCAAAACAAATATAAAGAAACAAAAGTGAAACCTTAAGTTATTTGAATCAGAGGAAGATCTAAATTTTCTCTTGGGCTTAATCTAAAACATGTATCTTGTATCAAGTGAGAGTTCATGTCACAGATTTCTTTCTGAGATCTTAAAACTCTTTATTTTCCACTGTACATTCCATGAGAAAGTACATGCAATTAGAAATGTTACAGCTGAGAAGTTAAACAATCTCAATCATTCATAGTAGCAATGGTGTATTTCTTCCATCAATCCCACAAATACTGAAATCTCCATCTAGTTTGTCTGAAGTAACAGGGTACAATTTGAATTCTGGGTGTAACTACTATATGCAGCAAAAATGAATTTGACCTGAAGGCTTTCTTTTTCATCAATGACATAGATTTGCTCACTGCGATTCAAAATGAAAGATAAGCACTAAATCAAACACAATCCGTGTCAGCTTATGAAATGACTGGTCTTTTAAATTAGATGGTGTTGGGCTAAGCTACCAAAAATATCTGAGTAACTAGAATAAAAAGAGGGGTTACTAAATCTGCTTATCTGTAATATGAACAACTTGGAGTTCAGCTCATTTCCTTCATTAAGGAAGAAGATGTGTTTATTAGAGTCAGTAACAGTATAAACACAGAACAAGCCCTGATAAGGGACTCCTAAGTCTGAAGGACAAAATTTTAAGTCAATTCAATAATTAAGATCTGGTATAGACAAATTGAGAAAACTCAGATTAGAAGAGAGGTACGGTGCTTTGTGAAGAATGTCAGCAATTAATAATTTATCTTTGTTTGTTTTGTTTGTTTGTTTTGCTTATATGGTAGTGAATAGTTAATCTGATTCACTCTAAATAAGTTTTTACTAACAATATTATACCAAATATTTCAGCAGTTCATTCAAATTTTATTATAGGGGAGTGTAAGAAGGCTATTTTGCCACATCCAGAACCTGGAAGCAATTCCTGACTAAATAAAATAAGAAAATTTTGTTCTAAGACAAAAGAAGTTTAATATTGTTATTTTTAGCAAATTAAATATGGAGTAGAGGATATGCTTTGGTGCTAGGTGAGATTAACCAAATGAACAATCAAAAGACACAGTAGATGAGAGTTACACTTGAAAAGTTAGTATTGCAACCAGTTTTGGTTTTTTCTTGTTGATTTGTTGGATTTCTTTTACAAAACTATTTTCTAATGTTATCAGGACTATGAAACACAGAACATACCACTGTTAAGAGACAAAGTGGTCATCAGTCAGAGATTTGTTTACTGTGCTCCTGTTGAATTTTTGCTGGATCTTAATACAAAATAATTTTTCATAACTTATACTATTTGTGTGTTTCCAGAACTCTTAATGTGTGAGTTTCCTCAGCTTTCATGGGGTTCCATTTATTCTTGTTTAGACTTGGAATTTTTGTAAAGTAAAATCTATTGTCATATTTGGTATATTGTATATGTCCGCAATTTTAACAAATATATAGACACAAGACTAGAAAACTCTTCATATGAAACACTGAAAAATAGAAGTACATCATGTAAGGTCATTTCAAAATTGGAAACTTGCTTGTATTGCTTGATCTAGGAAATGTTTTAAATTGAAAAGACAGTGATTCATAATGAACCACAACTTTATCTCAAAGTAGTTCCATTATAGGGATAAAAGAAATATTTCATTTGACCAAAATTTTTAGTATGACTTTCTTTTTTCATGATTTCAATTAAAGTATTATAAAAGTTTCTGACAAATATCTTGCTCATAATTAATTTGAGAACTTACATTCTTTACCAGAAAAAAATTAATTTCTTGCAACAATTACATCTTCTAAAAAGTGATAGAGAAAAATCATTCAATGGAATTAGCCAGGATTTAAGAGAAACTGTTGTAATTCCTTATTTCTACCACAAAAACTGGTTAAATGTTAGTCTCAGTGGCAGTTATTAGATTAGCAGTGCTTTTGAGCCCAGCCATATCCCAGCTCCATGTAGGATGTTCTGTTGCCTGCAAAGCCCCTTTTCTGGAGGCAAAAACACTTCCATAGGTGAAAGGGGCCTGGAGCTGGATGGCCTTGATCTGCATCTGACCTGGACAAACCAAGGCCTAGGATTTTGGGAAACACTGCTGCATATTCTCACTTCTCAAATGAGAGGTGTCGTTACTGACTTCATTTTCTATAAATAAATAATACTAGCTAATACTTTATCAAAAGATTGTAAGGACAAATATACTGACGTTTTCATGTAATTTTCTATTGAAAATACCAGCTATGTAAGTTGTAACAAGTAGATGAAATTTCACTGTATGGAGCTTATTATCTCCAGGTTAGCGCTGTGATTAATAAGACTTGTAATAAAGACCTGAGTGAAGCACAGAGACAAACTTACCGACAAAAAACTCTTTGTTGAACCTTAAACCATATATCTTTAAGAAATGTGTCTCATACGTGATCCCTACTAGGGTCTCTGGACATCCTAATAACTACTAATATAAATAGTATTATGAGTTGGCTAGTTAAAATACCTGCATATTAGTAAGTATATTATTTCTTATTTCTGCTCCTAGGCATGTATCTATAAATCCTGACAAAGCTGAGCTGCTCAGCAGTAAAGCCAGAGTTATAAATGTAACTCAGCTAACATAGTTAATATGGTCAGACTGCATTAACTTCTGCATGAAGAGGTTCACAGTACTCATACCAACTGTGGGAGATCCGAATTAAAAAACTATAACTCCAAAAGTACCCTATACAGAAGAATAAAATGAGTTTTGCATTCATGAATACAAACGCCTTTGTCTTAGGTTACAATGGAAGATGTACCCAAAAGTATGTATTCTATCATCATCTCCATAAGCTGTTGAAACCAGGTGGGGCAGTGTTCCTTATCTCCATGACTCATCCCTGACAGCTGCAGATATCTTCTGTTAATGGTCCATTTGAATCTCACTATATGACTGACAGAACTGCATCATCCCATTGTGAGATGCTCCACTCAGGGGGAGGAGCCAAACATTCCTACCTGGATATAAATCTGAGATTTGGACCACAGTCTGCCTTATCCACTGAATTCCCAGAGGAAGAGAGCTCCATAACCACCACTGGACCTTCAAAGGAAGACCACAGCCTATTATAGGATCACTGCTTCAACAGAACCACATCTGTCACTTCAGAGAGGACTGCATCCACCATTTTATCAGACTGCTACCAACACCTTGACCAACAGGGTGTCAGGTTGTAGTCACACTTACTGTTTCTGTATTGTAGCATTTAATTTATTTTTCCTATTATATTGTATTTCTGACTTGGGATGTCCCACTGGTTTTGCTTTCAAACTAGTACAACCTTCTTGTTGAAAGTACATTCAGTTTAATATAAAAAAGGGTCACACAAAAAAGTCCCAACAAAAAGATGGAATAATATTTCTGTTTCCTACCAAAATATGAGTTGTCTTAATTTTGGCTAACACGCGCATTCAGGTATTACATAATAGCGTTGTGATTTTCATCAGGAAGAGGAAGACAGGTTCCCTCTGAACACTTGAGTGAACATAAATAGGACACCTCTTCCACAGCTGGAAAAAGAATGCTGAAAGAAGGCCTGAAGGCCTTAATCAAACAAAAAGTTTACAACTCTGGATTTCAGCCTGAAAGAAGCTTTTAAAATTCTAGTATGCAGGGTCTGTGTCCCCATCAATTTCATATTACCTCTTCTTAGACAACTATCCATGTCTGAGATGTTGTTCACAGGTTTTTCAGTGGTCAATAGTTCATTTTTATAATTTAACATGATAGTCAGGGAGACAGGTGTAAAGGGATGAAGTGGTGTTTGATCTTGCTCTCTGTATTGTTTTAGTTAAAAGCTGGGGCCTTGCTTTTCAGGGGGTGCCCCAAACAGTTTCACTCTCTGCACATTTAGTACTAGCACACCAACTCTTGACTAATCCCCTCCAAAAATTGTAGAGGATTGTTTAGCCTCTCTGACAGAGTATAGAGCACTTCTTCTGGATTTTGTCTGCAGAAGAAGACCTGAGAGGCTTGGCCATATGAACACAGATGGGCTTGAGTTAGACAGTTACTTGACCCATATTAAAACAAAATTTCCCTAACTGATGAAGACAGAAATTTGTACCTCTAGTGGGCCATTTGACCCAATAAAATCCTGACTTACCTTGCAAAAGTCTGAGATCACCTTTCACTGACCATTAGAAGAATCCTGAGAGACTGTGTTGCTAAATGGGATATTTCATTTAGGTGTCTAAAGTTAGATGGTCGAACTCTAGTACAAAAAATGAGTGGAGCTGGGATCAAAAGTATCTTTGTTCCAACACATCTCTGTAATCACAACACCTTTCTAAAATAAGACATGTCTGCTCAGGTGGCAATATTTACACAGCAGTTAAATTGATAATAAGTATACCTGTGTTGCAATGAAAATTAAATGTTTTGGTATTCATTTACCAAATAAAACTGGCTTTTGTCTGTCTAAATTAGAAAAAAGAATAGCTAGCAATGTTAAAAGTACATATTTTATTAAAAAAGAAACTTACCTCATAAATTTTGTTTATCTTAAAGCATTTGCATTTAGTTTATTTAACTTTCAAAATAAAGATACAATTTTTTTCCTGTACTGACTGAAATAATTTATATTTGCTATTTTTTGCTGCATTTATTTTCCTCACAACAACTGGGATTATGACAACTCACTTGTCACACTGCCGAATGATTATAATCAGCTGATAATTGAGGCTTTGTGGTTGTTAACCTTTTGCAAATTCAATTTCTTTAGCTGGAATGGTACAATTAAAACCAGATTTATAAATCAGTATTACAGGCTAATTACCAATATCAGAAAATGATAGCCAAAATACTATCCTCAATAAACTGAATGTAAAACATTCACAGAATGCATAAATAAATCCTCTCATCTCAATTTTTGAGAAAATTACCTCTCTGCTATTCAATCACATAATTCCTACATTTGACCAAGTTGCATGTTTTGATTTTAATTTGTTATTACAAATGTTGGGAGTGCTGCTAGCATATTAAAAAGAGAGATATTCTAGAGGAATGGCCAACAATACTGTTTAAAGACAAGAAAGTTCTCAGGTTGGTTGTTTCTGCTTTCTCACAGAAGATAAACACTGACATCTAATCTTGACTGCAATCACATTTTAATGACATTCCTTATCCTTCCCAATCTTTCAGTTTATAATTCTCTAAACTTCTAGTGAATTTAAAGACAGAGAAAGAAAGGAAAGACACTCAGTTTGGATGTGTGGTAATTGGCAAAAGGAAGAACCAATTATCACTGATTATTAATGCAGACATGCTACATCCGGTAGTGACCGAGTCTGTTTGTCTAGAAATACCTATGACATAAATAATTAAAATGAAATGTTGGCAGATGTGGATCTTGCCTCTCATGATTCCTTTTTCTTGATGTACAGGACTTGTTAGAGTCTTCCAGTTTAATTCCTGGGTTGTTGGGTTTTTTAAATATCTAAGATGTTCAAAAAAACATAGGCACAATACATGGAAAGGCTACCTAAGAAAATTAGACATCTGTCTGTTTATCTTGATTTTCCCAATTGTGCTGGCTTAAGCTCTGTTAAAAGAATGTGGAAAGTAGAAACAATCTGTATTCTTTTTGTACACTTTCAGCCCTATAGGAAAACCTGCTGGGATTGGCCGCAGATGGCTTCATCTCAGAAGAAGAATGTTCTTCCTAACAGTTCCTTGTTCTGTATGCATGATCAAGCAACAGTCAATGGTTTTTTGTGCCTCATTAGCTGTAGTGACAGGAAGAAGCATGATTCTCCAAAAATACCTGCCCTTCCTCCAAATTAAAGGTAACTCTGCACAGAAGAAACACTAAGAAACTCGAATCTTGTGTTTGGGTTTCTTGTAATAGAACAAGTCAAGAAACAACAAGAATTGTAAAAATTATGTTCAAATTCTTGACAAGAATTTCATATTAAATAAGTAAGCTGAAGCTTCCAGTATGTATATCACAATCTTCTTTCATTAAATGAAAAGAAGGAATTATTTTGGTTTGGATGAAGTTCTTTTTGTTTTTCAGTTACAAATGTGCAACTTGAGTGCATAAAAATTTTTGCTACTGCTGAAGATTCTCAAATCTCAAATCTTCTATCTTGGTGTATAACTCAGTGTGCATATAGGCCAGGATTCGTTAAATGCCCATTTTAATGTTTTGTGTTTTAAACTGCAGGGACAAAGGCAGGGATTCCTTGGATGTCTGTTACAGCAGTGAGACCTGTGGAAGTTAAAAGGGGGAGTCAGCAGGAAAATTTAAAGTTATAATTTTTTTTCCGTCGTTTATGTAGTTGCAATCAAGTCACTCTTTCTCCCTGAAGGTTTGCTACCACTTCAACCATTTTTCTATTTTTTTCTATACCTGCTAAGATTCATATCCTGAAGAATGTATTTAAAACCAGTAAGCTGCTGTGTACCTTGAGAGACCCTCTCTATTCAGTATAAATGAAATCTTCTGATTCAGGTGTGACAGCTATGCTAAATTCTGCCCAGGCAGTTTCAGCCCTTGTCCCTAAACCAATAGATCCTAGTTTAAGTATTTTCTCCTACATCTCCCAAAATGAAATATGAAAGTATGGTAATAAAATGACCATAAAAGTTACTGCAGTCTAATGCAGCACATTTTTTCATATTTGTAAAAGATACACCTATTTCTAACCTTGAAAGTTTCTGAGATAAAAGGCTTAAGGTACTCACAAGCTCAGTACTTGCTTATCTAAGCTGTGATAGTTCCCCCTGGAAAACATACAGCTGGTGGCTAATGTAGTTCACTGGGGAATTATCACAACAAATTAGTTCCTCTAAATTCTTCTTATAAAAAACTACAGGATGTATTTGAAGGCATGGCATGGCCAGCGGGTCGAGGAAGGTGATCCTGCCCCTCTACTCTGCTCTTGTGAGACTCCACCTGCAAGTGCTACATCTTGCTCTGGAGTCTTCAGCAAAGGAAAGATGTGGGTCTGTTGAACCAAGTCCAGAGAAGTGCCAGAAAGCTTATCTGAGGGCTGAAGCAACTCCTCTCTGGAGACATGCTGAGACAACTGGGGTTGCTGGGCCCAGGGGAGCATACTTGCAACCTTCTAGGACTTAAAAGGAGATTGTAGAAAAGATGGAGAGTGACATTTCATATGGACAGACAGTAATAGAAGAAGCTAAAAGAGATGTATATTAGATATTAGGAGGAAATTCTTTATCATGATAGTGGTGACGCACTGGAACAGGTTGCCCACAGAAGTTGTGGATTCCCCATGTGTTCAAGGCCAGGCTGGATGGGGCTCTGGGTAACCTGAACTAATTGGTGGTATCTCTGCCCATGGTGGGATTCAGACGATCTTTCAAGTCCCTTCCAACTCAAACCATTTCTGTGATCCTATGACTCTATTTATGCTGATTTTTTAAAATCTGAAATGTTTCCCATGCAGAAGACGTAATGATATCGTATTCTGCACAGATTTTGTTGGAATTTACTCAAAATAAACTGTGTAATACATGCAATTTCCACTCACTCTTTCATTTTATCATTTGGAATTCTGTGTTGCGTTCTAATAATGTTACTTTTAAGTAATTATTATTCTTATAATCAGATTTACTTTTCTTCATTTTTATGGTGGTGTCTTTTCTCTCACATGCATCTTAAAGTACACATTTATACAAAACATACTAATGATTTATGGCAAGGTAGATTAAGCCCTTCTGTCAAATATATGTACCTAACTTAAACTTCACTTTGAAAGTAAACAACAAAATAGATGTACACACATTTTTGAGAACATTGACAAGCCAGAATTTCTCATTCATTGGGGTTGTAGCCAATGTTTGGGTATTTGAAATGTTGATTAGGTGCCCCTATTAAGACTCCTAATGGAAGCCTAGAAGCCCAATATTAAGAACCAATTAAAAAATTTTTGGCTCTGCATTTAAGGAAAAAATTTCAACTTCAGTTACATATGTACCAGGGTCTATATGCTTCATGCACTTGGTCTGTAAAAATGAATAAATGCATATGTTAGATTGTTTTAAATGAGAAATAATATATATATATTGTAATATGAACACCAGACAATTTTTTTTTTTTAAGGGGCTGCTGTCTGCCGCACATGCTATATTGGAAACAGTTCTAGCCATTACAGTCATTTTTTGACCTTTTACATATTCCTCCACTGGAAAAACAATTCAATGCTCAATTACAGTGGACTGAACAAAAGTCAATAACCTAAAGTTTTTAACTTCCTCATTCTTAGAGATATCTTTCATTAAATGAAGCAGAATAAGTTTACTTGTAAATTAGTAAAACGCACAAACAAGTAATGGAATTTTTTTTAGGAAAAATAAAGCAGGAAGGGGTGTGTTTGCTGATAGCACTGTTTAACTACCTAAGCAAGGTCTAGCTGTAGAGTTGTGTTTAGCTGCATAAAACCACAGATGGTATAGCTTCATCATTTCTCAATCCAGTGAACATGTGAGACAGTAACTAATGGGACAGAAATTAATTCAGCTTCCAAGTCTCAGAAGCTTGTATTCTTTTCCCAGGTATTACTTATTTTTTGAGGTATAGGTAAATTATTTACTTAGAATATAGTCTAATAAACAGTTACAGTTTTGAAGGAAGAATTTTCTTTCTAAATATCTACCTCATAAAAAAGTAAAAATAATGAATTAAGACATAGGCACCTATATTATTATGTCACAATAGAAGCAGAAAATAGAGTTTTTAAAAAAATAATTTGGGTTTTGTTCGGAAAGAGTCTTTATTAAAATCCTTCCCATATACACTGCCCTTCCCAGCTGTCTTTCCCTCTCTCTCCTTAACTTTAAATTTGTCTGCAAGAGGCATCAGTTACTTAGAACAAGAAGGGTTCACACTGGGTGGCTTTGCTTTTCTCTTTCTCTGGCTCTTCTCCAGTAGAAGGATAAGATGTGGCTCTGGATAGTCAAGAGTGCAGAAGGTTGTAGAAAGGCAGGTTCATTTCTAGTTCTGTTAGAGGCCTGAAGGGGGCTGCTGGGCCAGAGAGCCTGAGAGCTAGTCAAGGAGAGAAAAGTGGGTAATAGTGAAAGAGAGAGAATAGCTTCGGGAACATACACCTGCCTAAACAGCCTTTTCTCTGACAGGAGAGGTAGGAGCAAGAGCTGGCAGGGCCAAAGATCTTTTTTTGTCTTTCTGACTTGTTTGGCTTCAAACACCATTGCCTTTTTCTGCTACCTTTCCTGAAGATGTTGAAGGTACTGCTGTCAAGTATATTGGTAACTTTCTTTACATAGATAAAAGTAGTAGTGTTTCTTCTGTTAAAACCTAATGATATGAGAGCAGCAAGGATTGTAAGCAACAATAAAATTTCTTATGACTCCACTGATGTAGCAGGAAGACAAGAGGATTTTTTATTCAGCTTGCCTTAAAAGACTCATCTGACCTTTCCATTACTGTGGTAGGGTAATGGGAATTGTTGAGAGCACTCCTCTCTCTTTGCTCCGCAGAGGTTAACTGCTGGTCACCTCCTTTTGCTGTCACCCCTTTACTCCACAGGTGCTGTCTATTCTTCTCTCTTAAGTGGTTTGGTAGATCGCCATAATTATTCCCAGAGCAACTGCAAGTGGTGCTTAGTCTCTATATGTTGCTTCTTGTTAGACCTGATGAAAGGATTCTGTATATGTATGTGATTATGCAAGCATATGTGTAAACATCGTCAAAACGTGACAGCTAGAAAGTACTAATGGCTAATAGAGATTGGTTTAATTATGCTACCCTCTGTTTTGACATTGTCTGTCTTCATATCCTTCTTTCTACCTCTCTGATCTCCTATCTGCATGATAGTATACAATAACCTTCAACATTTATATGCTTTACAGTGTTTGTGACGAATTGAAGTGTTGTAAGTTACTTTTTTCCTTCATACCTTACATAAAGCAGTTGTCTTTGATTCTTCGTCTTGTATAGTTTTCCTCTTTGATTTCCCCCGGCCACAGAGACAGCACTGGAAAGTCTCTGTTTCAAAGGAATTTTTATTGTATAATAAATATCCATGTGTGTTGGAGTATGGCATATCGGCACAGTGGAGGTTTTTTTCTTGAAAATATTGCTGGAATGGTACAGCAGGACACAAGAGACATAAATGATCAATTAGTTACATAAACAATTGACAGTTATAACAAGTCATTTTGAAAATGCATCTCCTGCTTTTTATGTACCTCAAAAGAAGAAGAATATAATATATGCAAGCTATGTTATGAGATGATTACAGATGAGGTCATACTTCCATGTAAAATAGAAATAAGATTGGATGAGGCATTGTTCTTTTTCCCTCAATAGAGATGGGAATAACTTCTATGAAAATAATTTTTTTTTAAATGAGAAACCAAAGTAAAGAAAATAAAGGCATGAAAACCGATCTAGGCAAGCACACTCCAGGAATGTACACACCTGGTTCTTTGCCAGAGTAGAAAATTTGAAAGCATGACTACATAATACTTGCAAGAACTGTAAAGACATGCCCAAGCCAGGACTCAAGAGTACTGACACAGTTGAGTTTTTGCTGTATGCCCAGGCCAATTTGCCAGGCTGAAAGGCAGGCCATGCAGTCTAAAGGCAATAGGGTGTGGATGCCACCATACAGCTCCTGGGATCAGACAACTATATCTACATATTGCTATCCCAGCCATACTGTATTGTGGTTCCATGTTTTAAAAAGAAAGAATAAGGAAAAGAAAAACAAAAAAAACCCAATAAAACAAAAGAGTAAACACAGGCATCAGGCAAGTTCAGCATTGAACTAGTGATCATTTGCATTGTTTAACTACTCTTGATGTCATGGCATTAGCTACTGTGTATCACCACTTTGAGGAAATATCCAGACCTAGCTCAGAAGAGACCTGTGTCTGAAGGTAAGGTTGGTATGGATATGATGGTTGTATGTGAATGTTTAGTAAGTATTTTCCAACCCTGACAATTCTATAGGATTGTGCCAGACCTTAAAAATTCTTCCAATAAAACTATGGATGTTATCTGACATCCATTATTGTCCCAAAGCAAAGTCAAAAATCTCTGTGATTTCAAACTATACAGGCACAGAAACACTTTGGTTGCAAAAGATCTCTTAGATCCTCAAGTCCAGCCTCTGACCAATCACTACCCTGACAACCAAACCAGACCCATAAGTGTCACATACAGTAGTCTCTTAAACCCCACCTTAAAGGTGTTTAAGAGTAGTATTAATTAATTGTTAATATAAATAAATACTCATTATATAAATACTCATTAAAAATGATTATTATTAAGAATGATGACTCCATCACTTCCCTGGACAGTCCATTTTAATGTCTAACAATTCTTTCTGTGAAGAAATTCCTTCTAACTTGCCCTGGTGCAGCTTTTGGCTATGATCTCTCATCCTGTCAGCTATTGCCTGACAGAAAAGGCCGGCCCCCATCTGCCTGCAGCCTCCTTTCAGGTAATTGTAGAGAGTGATAAAGTCTCTGAGTCTCCTTTTCCTCAAGCTAAACAACCTAAGCTCCCTCATCTGCTCCTCACAGGACTCACTGGACCCTTTGCCAGCTTTGTGTCCCTTTGAATGTGCTCCAGCAGCTCAATGTGTTTATTGCAGTGAGGGGCCCAGAGCTGAGAATGGGACTTGAGGTGTGTCCGCACCAGTACAGAGGGACCTGTACAGAGGGACCTGTACCTGGTCCTGCTGGCCATACTATTTCTATTACAGGCCAGAATGCCATTGACCTTCTTGGCCACCTGGGCCCAGCTGGATCCTCTTCAGTCAACCGTCAACCAGAACCCGCAGGTCTTTTTCTGCTAGGCCACCTTCTAGCCATTCTGCTCCATCTTGTAGTGCTGCATGAGGTTGTTGTGGTTAATATGTTGAACCACAACATGTTCAACCTTGGCCTTGTTGAACCTTGTACTGTCAGTCTTGGTCCATTGATCCAGCTTGCCCAGATCCCTTTGCAGATCCTTCCTGCCCTCCAGCAGATCAACAGTCACACCCAACTTAGTGTCATTTGCAAACTTACAGAGATTGCACTCAACCCCCTTGTCCAGATCATCAAAAAAGATGTTAAACAGGACTGGGCCTGATACTGAGCCCTGGGGAACAACACTCGCAACTGTCCACCAGCAGGATGTGGCATCATTCTCCATCTCTTTCTTGGCACAGCCACCCAGCCAGTTTTTAACCCAGCAAAGAGTGCACACATCAAAGCAGGGGCCGCCACCTTCTCCAGGAAAATGTAGTGAAAGTATCAAAGGCTTTGCAAAGTCTAGGTAGGCTGAATCCACAGTCTTTTCCTCATCCACATGGCATGTCATCCGGTCAAAAAAGGAGGTTAGGCTGGTCAGGCAGGACCTACCTTTCCTAAACCCATGCTGGCTGGGCCTGATTCCTTGGTAGTCCTGTTGTGCTCTGTGTTCACTTTTGAGTTAGAATCCTCCTTTTGAGCAGGTGAACCCCATCTGTCTCTGGCAGACTGAAGCCACATAATCCACCACATGATCCAAAAATCCAAAATTCCACCAACAGCATCCATCTGTAGTCATTGTGTCTTTAAGCCACATATTGATTACATGAGTTCTCTTGTGACCTTTTGACATTCTTTCCTGCTACCAAAGGAATTGAGGAAAACATTGCCTGTGCTCCTGACCCTTGACCGAATTTCCCCAGGGCCCTGAAGTCCTTTTTGATTCCCCTAGGACTTGTCTCATCAACCTCCTTGTTGTCAACCTAGACAACCAGTAGTGAGCTATAGTCAGAGGACTGAATTTTTCCAGGGAGTTTCTCACCTGAGCCCCAGGGAAGCAGAAAATATCAGTGTGGGACAGGTCCAGTTGTCATACAGAACCCTCAGTTCCCCTCATAATGGAGTTTCCTACTACAGTTATCCTTTATTTCTTGACACCTGTAGATGTGATCCATCTGGTTGACTGACTTGTTCTGGTCAATGCCCCAGATAAACCTACATCTCCACTGTCATTTGCCTGACCCTCAATTTCCAAAGCATCATACCTACTTTGTAAGAGCACTTGGGAAGGTGAGGGAGGCTAGAAGAGCATACAGACTTTCATATCATGATACCAGCCAAATAAGTTGCACTTATTTGGTGGAAGGCTTCTCTTTAACCTTTAATATATGTATTCAATTAGTTTAAAAGCAATTACTGCAGAAAAACTAGATCTCACATTCTAGAAAAGTAGCTTTTATCTGGAATGTACACTATCCTTCCTGTAATAGCTAAAGTTTAGCAGTGTTCTAATACATTTTTAAATGAACAATTTAGATTTAGTTTGAGACGTCAACATTGCTGTCAGGGAAAGAGAATAATATCCTAATGGGAGACTTTTTTAGACTTACAGGATCTTATAAATTTCTATTGCTATTCATAAACTGTTCAAGAAAATGCATCTCCTAAAAGCTTTATAGAAAATACTTTTGAGTTATAAAAACAACATTAGAAAATAGGTATTATAGGATCCCCTCTCTACTGATCCACAGAGAATGGGTCATTAAAGTCCTCAACTCTCAAGTCATGGATTTTCACTTCAAGTTTTTAACACAGTAGGTCTCCAGTTTGATCCTTATGTGTCATCCTAGCCTAAGGCTGTCATGAAAGCACATTTGTAAAAGTGTACAAAGCAATGTGGAGAAAAATGCAGCTTGAAGAAAAAACAAGTCAATTGTTTCAGAGAAAAAGACAACTGTAATAAGTCACGAAAAATTAATATTAATTTACAACTGTGTGGAAACAAAACAGAGAAATCATGCTGGAGGCGATGACCCTCCATATGCACTGTTCATTTTCAGAGCTGTTTTTCTTCCTGAGCTCTGTCAAGATATTAGAAAAAAAATTATTTGTTTATTTTGCTTTTTATACAAGAGATATTTCTAGTGATTCCAGGGAAAATGATTTGCATTGTTTCATTCCTTGACTTAAGTTTATGGGCAGTGTTTTTTTTCCTGTTCTTCTCTAGGATTTTGCAATTGCTGAAGCACTGAGAGTCCTCAGAGTAGTAGACAGTTATTTCTTTTCTTTGAAAGATATGCACACATAAGCAGAACAGTTTCAGCAAAGAGGATCATTTATATTTTGTTTTGTGGTTTTTCATGGATCTGATTATGAAGTAATTCTGTCCTGTTTGGCTCTTCTGCCTCACTTCAGCAATTTCCTGTTTTGACATGTATTATAACTACATCAGTGTATTGATTTGCAGAATATGTCTCCTATTTGGAGGTGCATAGTCATAATTTGCTTCTTGCAGCCATGATGATGGCTGGGATTTTATCGCACCATCTTTTTGAAACTTAGATCTTTCTTGAATACTGGAGGAAAAATATGCTATCATCAGAGCTGAAATATTTTTCTGGTCAAATGAGTATTATTAAGATGTATGAGGCAGAACCTGACAGATCATCCAGAATCCTTTTTTCAGCAGTAGAAGCTAATTACACTGATCCTTCAAGTGAGCTTTAAGATTCCTAGAGAGAGTACATTTGATTGTTTTGCACTGGGCAACTCTCTGTAAGAAACCCTTAAACTTGATATTAAAGTAATGCTTCATAGGATCCATTTTATTGGATAATGAATAAGAGGAAACTTCCGGTGGTCCTAGGAGGTGGGATTTTATTAAGATAATTATTTGGAGAGATATTGAAGATGTAGTGAGAATTGCAGCCTTGGGCATAGTGACTACTGCTGCTGCTGCTTGATCTATACTTTTGCCTGTTGCTACCTGTTCCCCATTTTTTTGAGTGCCATTCAATTTGGCTCGCTAGAAGAGGAGACCAGCTTAGTTAAATGGAGTCTGTTGCTCCAACTTCAGGACCAGTTTTTCATACATTGTAATTTTGTGAAATTTAAAAACATTTAGAACGAAATTTTGCAACAGATTTCTCAGATTTTTTACTTACAGAAAAAAATAGTTTTATCTTCACTTAAAACCGTATTAGAAGGATTTTTGGAACTCAATTGATTTTTCATGCCTTTTGTTACAAAATTTGGTAAAAAAGGTAGATAACATTTACATTGAGATTATTTCTGTATTTTCCTCTGCAGTAAATAACCCTGGTACTGATTGCAAGATCCATTCTGTACTGCATGTGAAGCATGAAGTCTCTGAAAAAAAGAGCTATAAACAAGTGTTGAACGTCTATGTACACAAAAGAGTTGCACAATAAAGTTACAGAAACAACTTCAAATCTGTTATTTCTTATCATCTCAATAACTGATTTGTGTCATCTTTATTGTGGTGGTATGGTCTCTGGGGAAGTCTGCACATACTTTTAATATGGACTTGATAGCTACAAAGATTTATATAATCTCTATAATGGAAAATTGGTATATTCCTCATTTCTTTTGAAACTGGCTATCACTTACCCAGACCCTAAAAAAGGAATTCTTATCACCTACTTTTAAACATTCAAACTGTAAACATTTCTATCCAATGAGTCACTATATGGTCCTTTTGTAGTTGTTGCTCAGAAGAGACAGAGTCACTTATGGATATGTTTAATCTACTTAGATGCCCATTTTGACATGAAAATTATTTTTATTTAGGAAGTGCATACTTTTTCTCTATTAACTTGAAATGCAGTTTAGGATGACTAACTCAGGCATATAGGTCTGCACTTTGTACAGTTACACTTGATACAAAGTCCGCTAATGGAAATCACTAAGGAAAACTTCTGCACTGTCTTTGCACTTTATAATCTTACTGCACAAACCTGCCTTGGAACAAGTTCTTTCTTTTTTGCTTCTGTGATTTAATCTAGAATGATGCAGTTATTTATGCATCCAATTCTATTATTAGCTTCAATGTTTTTATCTTTTTTATGTTTGCTGCTGATTGTGAAAGGAGGTAGTAAGCATTCATTTACTAATTGACTCTTATTAATAGCCAATCCTATTAGTGAAGGAAAACAAGCATTTCACTTCCTCAGTTTTTTCATTTTCATTTCCTCCTCATTAATGCATTGCTCTTGTCACTCAAGGAAGACCTCCAGATAGGAATTAAAACCAGAGAACTCCAAGAATGTTTTTCTTGTTTTGTAGAAATCTCTTCACATTCCCATATGTAGTCCTAGATGTAACAGGTTTGGCAAGGATGAGATGGTTTTTTTTCTTTCCCTGAGGCTTACTGTAAGAAAGCAAAATCTTGAGTGAACAGCAGCCACAAATTCTGTTCTCATTTGAAACTGAGAGATCTTCTGAATTGTTTAGGGTCTGTTATATTTCAAACTTAGCTGCACTCCCTTCTGTAACAGTAGCTAATGTATATTGTTCTAGGATCTGTATCTTTAAGGTCTTTAAATCTGTTCTGGCAATCTTATTATAGTAAAAGAGACAGTGCAGTACTTTGAAACAGTAGTTCAGTTTCTTTGAAATCACAAGATATTCTTGTTTTAAATCTAGAGCTGGGACTGGGTAAAGGAAAATATATCTGAAAAACACAAAAATGACTTCAGCCTCCCATTTGAAAAGTCTGTATTAGCCCAGAGAGCTATAATTGGGTCACTGCTAACCAGTCATGGAGTAATTCTCATGCAGGTAGTGTTTCGGTCAGAGAGGGATTTTTGCACCTGAGAAGGCACTGGCAACCACAGTTTTCTTGGAAAGGCCATCTGGGGCTTAATTGCAATCACATAACAAGCTTTTTCATAGCTGTCACAGTTTGCTGCACTCTCTTGGAAATAGGTAGCAAAAATGTTTTTTCTCACATTTTACAGAATGCTGCTGCAATAGACACCACTCCTGCCTTGAGACAAGATAATCTGTGCAAACAGAAGAGAATTTCTAAGAAGAGGAATTTAGAAAGTTCAGAGGCAGGGAGGGAAAGACAATTTTGAATGTTTGGATGGGTTTCTGTAGAAAGGAAATATATATAGTGAAGTGCTGGTCAGCTTGGTTTGCTTTCTAGATGCTTGGTCACTAAAGCTTGGTTCAGGAAATGGGTCAACAACAATTACTTTCACTAGAGACTTCTTGCCTCTGGGAAATATTACAATTTGAACACAAAAACTTTTGGAATGAAGGATATTTTATTTACAGTGTTTAAATCCATTTCACAATTTAGTGGATTTTTAGTGGCAAGATAATAAATTTGCAAGTGATAATAAAAATGAAAGCTATAATGATTTTTTTTTTTGGTTAAATGATAGACATACTCCTAAATACTGAGGAGATTTTAGTATATAATCCAGCAAGGGATGGACTCCTCTGAGAGAAAAGGGACTAATCAGGTTAAAAGGGTTGATTTAATGCTACATGCTAAATCAATGAAATCAACGAAGTCATGAGATTCAGACAAATTATATTCATGAAGCTTTTTTTTTTTTTTTTGAGACTTTTAGATCCCACATGGTCCCTTTGCATCTGCAACAAAATATTTGGAATGAGGACTTCTTTAACACTATTTTAATGGAGCTGATTATTATTTCAGCACAAGAGTTGTTCCTCACAGTAGAGAGGTCTAACATAGCAGGAACTGAGACCATTAAGGTTCCATGATTAGGATACTCATTTTAGGTCTATTGTAATATTTTAACGCAATATTTATCAGAGCCTACAGTGAAGGTAAAACTGAGGAGTTTATTTACTATTTTTTTCATATTGTCTAAGTAATAGAATAAAGACAGGAATCATTCATTTATCTTTTTATTTCAGTGGAGGTTGTCTAGAGGATTTTTTATTACTTTATGAGAAATGTCAAATATGCATATAAATCTGCTACACAGGAAACCTATTAGAGACACATTCCTAATATATAGGCTCAGACCACTGGTGTTGAAACAAGAAGAAACAATAAAAATATAATTCTCCCTATTTCTTCTTAAGCCCATTGTCTTTCACAGAAAACAAATGGATTCTGATTGTGACTGCGCATTAGGTCTTTCCTGCTTCTTGATCTGAGTTTCATTCTGTGGGACTGACACAAATCTTCTTTGGTCCTCCTTCTGCTAGAAATACACACTGAATACCTGGATAATGATGCTCCTTTGTCTATTTAAAGGCCTAGAAGGGACTCCAACAACTTCAGTGGTCTTGGGGCAGTGGGGCTGATTGCCTGACTGTAGGAGTTATAACATTTCATACTGTTATGGGGAACTTTAAGGAATTCATTTGCTTAGATGCCAACAGATTTTAGCTCTATCATCTGAACTCTGTGGAAAACAGAAGGAAGTCAGAATACATTTGAATTAAGTCCTGAGATAAACTCTTCTGTGCTTCAATTTCTGGTATGAGTAGAAAGCCTATAAATAAAATACAATGAAGTGAATGTGATCTAATAATAACGATGCATAGCAATAAAAAATATTCCATAGTATAAGCAGCAAGATTCTCCTGGAAATGGAGTGAGAAATGCATTCCATTTGAGTTATCTGCACAGCTTTCATTAACCTCCATTAAAAAAAGCAGCAAGCACTGCACAAATACCATAAACATCACAATGAGGTACGGATGCCCTTTTCTAATTCTATGAACTTATTTCAACCTGCTACATTGATTGAAAAAATATTTGTACAGCAGCAATTTGTCACTATACCCTCTGAAAAAAAAAATCAACGTGATGCAATTTACCAATAAAAGAATAGACCTTTTTTGTGTCCAGTGGTACATTTTTTTCTGTTATTATTGAAATTTGCTTGTAAAATTTTCTATCTATTGTCATCTCTTTCTACAAAATGAGTTTCAGTTAACTGCATAAAATTATATTTCTCCAGTGAGTGGTTTCAGAAACCTTTAATTCATTGAGACTTCTTCCCTTCCCTTCCCTTCCCTTCCCTTCCCTTCCCTTCCCTTCCCTTCCCTTCCCTTCCCTTCCCTTCCCTTCCCTTCCCTTCCCTTCCCTTCCCTTCCCTTCCCTTCCCTTCCCTTCCCTTTTCTTTTCCTTTCTTTTCTTTTCTTTTCTTTTCTTTTCTTTTCTTTTCTTTTCTTTTCTTTTCTTTTCTTTTCTTTTCTTTTTCTTTTCTTTTTTTTTTTTCTTTTCTTTTTTTCTTTTCTTTTTTTTTCTTTTTTTTTCTTTTCTTTTCTTTTCTTTTCTTTTCTTTTCTTTTCTTTTCTTTTCTTTTCTTTTCTTTTCTTTTCTTTTCTTTTCTTTTCCTTTTTTCTTTTCCTCTTCTCTTCTCTTCTCTCTCTTCTCTTCTCTTCTCTTCTCTTCCTCTTCTCTCTCTTCCTCTTCTCTTCTCTTCTCTTCTCTCTTCTCTCTTCTCTCTTCTCTTCTCTTCTCTTCTCTTCTCTTCTCTTCTCTTCTCTTCTCTTCTCTTCTCTTCTCTTCTCTTCTCTTCTCTTCTCTTCTCTTCTCTTCTCTTCTCTTCTCTTTTCTCTTCTCTTCTCCTTTCTTTTCTCCTCCCCTCCCCTCCCCTCCCTTCCCCTCTCCTCTTTTTTCTTTTCCATGAAATATGTTACATTATGGGTGGAGATTCTTGATTTTATTGAATTTTTAAAGTCTTCCTTGTTAAATAATGCATAAAACTGCTTTTCAAGATTATTTTTCATGTTTTTTCCCTAATCTCTAACACAAAAATACTTGACCTATGACCTAGGGGCTATACTTGACTTCCAGGACAATCACTTTTCTCCCAGCTCACATTTTTGGGTTCAGTGTTATAGCTGGTAGGTGTTAGTGACAGGATGGGACATCCACAATGCCAGTCACATTCTTCCTCATGAACTTCCTTAGTATTTTCTTTTCTGCTTCATGAATTTTATCCAACTCAAGAAAAGAGCTAAGAAAACTAGAATGTGTGTAAAAGTTGGATGTATAGTGTAGATGCTGAATACCATGTAGTTTTGTGGAGTGGGAGAGCAAAACTCAGACTCCTGCTCAAGGAAATAGATATCAGGTGGTGGGGGCACATGACACACCACAGACCCTATTTTAATTTCTTTCTGGTTTTTTGCTTTCATTTTTTTTGCAGGTGTCACAGCATTTAGCTATTTTCTAAAAACTGTATCATCATTTTTCACTTGTAGTCTGCTTTTTAAAAATAAATTATTTGCTGTAAAAGAAAGTTATTTGCTGTTATTTGACTGAGGAAACAAATGTTTAAAAACAGAATGGAAAATGATAGGCATATTTTTTATTGTCTTACATAACATAACTTTAAGTGATTCTGTCTGGGCTCAGCTATGATTTCTGAATGTGTGAAATATGTATATCTTCCATTCTAGACATATTCCAACCTTTGTTTTTAGAGTTGCTTCACTCCTGCTTTCTGAATGCTCCTAGTGCATACCATTTTGTCTGCCTTTCCTGCAATAATTCTACAATTAGAATGTTTTCTTTAAATTGTACTGGCCCCACTATAGTAAGTTTTCAATCACGCCATTATTGTCTGCTCTTTTCACAGTTTCCTCTTTATTCCTTGCATACTTCAGTCTATTGTAATCCATCAATACTGCTGTCTTTCCCCATAGTATTTCATTACTTTGAACCATTTTTCCTTTTCTCTCACAAGCTAAGTGTATAAAACATAATTTGTCTTATCTATCTCTTATGAAAAAGATATTTGCAGTCTTTCACTGGAAAAAGATTCCCCATGTTAGGGAATTTTCTTTTGTAATTTTTTTTTTCTTCTCACTCAAGAAAGCATCACTAAGGCTCATCCAAGGACTTCATGAGGGAAAATTTATGTGAGCAAGGTCAGCCAGTCAATGCTTAGTGATATTCTTGGAATTCATATGTTTTTGTCAGTTTTAAAATGTCTCTTCCACCTCATTTAAGTTTTATATTAATACACTGAAGAAAACATGGCTGGTACTCATGTATTAACAAATCCCATTAGGTGTCCTTATGACAATTTATAACAGGGATAGGGTGGAAAAGGGAAAGAGAAAAAAAGGAAAGGAAAGGAAAGGAAAGGAAAGGAAAGGAAAGGAAAGGAAAGGAAAGGAAAGGAAAGGAAAGGAAAGGAAAGGAAAGGAAAGGAAAGGAAAGGAAAGGAAAGGAAAGGAAAGGAAAGGAAAGGAAAGGAAAGGAAAGGAAAGGAAAGGAAAGGAAAGGAAAGGAAAGGAAAATGAATTTTGCAGCAGTGAAGACACCAAATAAGAATCCAATGCAATCTGCAGCAGTTGTGAAAGGAAGAGAGTTATTATTACTCCTCTTTTACTAACGATATGCGGTGTGAAAAAGTTACTTGTTTTGCAAGAGGTCACACAGCAGTCTGGTTGACATGCAACCTTGTCTTTCTGACTGCTGTTAACACCAAAAAAATCACTTTGATAATGAAAGCTCATTTCTAATGTGCATAAAATTTGTTATAATAAATTGTAAAAGCATTGCCCAGTCAAGCATTGCTAGAAATCCCTGCTAGTAAGTTTACAAGTTAGTATTTAGCATCATTGTCAGATACATTAGTTTTTCACTTTGTAGTAAAAAGAGATGGCATAGCACTGTTCTTTTCACATTCAGTGGTCAACAGATGACAGATATTAAACTGAAGGAAAAAATATATAGAAATTAATATGACTATTTTAAATACAAACTGTAAGATCAATGTGTTTAACCTGATTTAAAGTCAAAGGACTGAAAATTAATTCTGAAAGTCAAACACTTTGAACCTTTCCTCTGATGTTCTATGTCAGTCTTTATCAATTTTTTTGTCTTGTAAGCATTCCACTACATTAACATAGGAGGATGTTGTCAAAAACTGCTGTTTCTTTCCTGTTTGTTACTCATATGATTGTTTCTAAATATTGAACTAATAGTTCTGAACTAAGATCTAGGTAGAAGAAGACTAATAACCACTCTGATTGTGAAGGAATATCAATAAACCAGCATTTACCCAATAATTGATTTGTTGTAATTTATTTTATTAACGATTCAATTTATTTTAAGTGATGTGTAGGCCTTCAAAAACACTATATATGTATTCCTGAGGGGTGTTTGTGGGAGGATTTTAGTTTTTGAACATGAAAGTGAGTGCAAATATTTGCGTCACTTAATAGCTCCCAATGTAAAAATTAGACTAATGGATTTCCTAATCAGTGTCTGGCCATTTGATAGCAAACGGAAAATTTAGAAGGATAGAGGCCTAAAAATAGGCTTCCATGTTGAACTAATTTTATAAACCCAAATGGTTGGATTGGTGAATTTTAAAAAGGTTTTGCAAGTCATATATTATACTGCTTAAAATCTTTTCAAGATTAAGAGATTAAGTGATAAACTTTTCTTTAGATTTCCTGCCTTCCATGTGGATATTTTTCTTTTGAAATTCTATTTACATTCTAATTTGAAAACAAATGCCTGAAATACATCTCATCTCATCTCATCTCATCTCATCTCATCTCATCTCATCTCATCTCATCTCATCTCATCTCATCTCTTTGCCATACTCATGACTCTTCTTGGATTTCAAACAGATTCAAAAGATAGGTGGCAAAATATTACATAGCTACATAACCTTTCAGTAAAGCTCTTGTAATGTAAATTTGACCTTGGATTTATCTGGAATCCACATTATGAAAGCTAGAGGTACTGTGCAAGAAAATAATGAAAAGTAAAGAAAGTGAATATAATCCAGATATAGTTCATAATGTAATTGTACCAAGGCAAATGTTTTGCCATGGTGTGAGTTTAAAACCTCAAGTCAAGTGAAGGTCCTTTAATAGTTCTAGATATTTCCTAAAAATATTGCAACTTCTATGGATGATCAAAACATACATAATTCTGTGATTTCTTCTTCTATTCAAAGATATTTTTAGTTCTTGTTAAATGCTACTTGAAATACTCCCTACTATAGTTTTATTAAATCTATATGACTTTTAGCTTCTTAACAAACTGGGAGACTATGAAAAATGTGCTTTAATTTGTTCTGGAAGCAGCTATGTAAAATTAATTCCTATTATGTTCATACATTCCCTTTTGCATCATTGTACTTTGCAGAAAAAAGATAAAATACATTTTTCATGGTCTTTTCATATATTCCGGTACTCTTCATACATATGTATTTTTACATATGTGTGTGCTTTTCTAAAAGTGTAAATGTTTTGGTTTTGGTAAGAAAGAATCAATCCTCATAAAAGTGCTGGCCATATTAATATAACTTATAGACATTTATTAAACATTTACATTGAAGTGTTTTATTAAATACATTGGGTGAATAGCATATATTCATTACTATTTGTTAATATTATTACTTTTCAGCACAAAAGATACTATTCAAGGAAAGAAAAGAATTTATGAAACTGACTCAGATGGAATTTGCACAGGTCACATTGGGTTTTAAGAGAAATCCTACTTATTTCATTAATAAACACAAATACATGGGGAAGCTCACAGTATGCATTAACTGCAGAAATATGAGGAAATTGCTTGAAATGAAAAGTGTGATTTACAATGAAGTGTCACTTACCTTGCATTCTTGGAGAAATGCAGCTATAGTCTGTGCTATTCCTCAATGTGACGACATAACAGAAAGAAAGTTTAATACTGAAGTAAGGCAGCTTCAGAGCAGGTAACCTTGGATAGGCTGGTATATCAGATATATTAGTCTGAGTCAAGTAAAAAAAGAAACAAAAGAGGAACTATAAATGGATGGAGCTCAAGATTTCAGTCCATAAAGTTATATCTGATAATTATAACTTCCTTTGCAAAATAAGGTGAGAATGTTGTTTTCAGTTTTATTAGAAAGTCTGATGACAAAAAGAATAGATATATTTTAATTCAATAGCTCTGGATTAAAAAAAAAAAAAAAGAAACAAAACCAACTAAAGGCACTTAATAGCATCCTTTGAAATAATTTAAATTCATTTAACTTAATTTCTGAAAATTCATTGAAGCCCAGAAAGCAAACCGTATCCTGGGCTGCATCAAAAGCAATAGGACCAGCAGATCAAGGGAGGTGATTGTTCTCTTCTGTTCTGCCCTTATATGAGATCCCACCTGGAAAACTGTATCCAGGTTTGGGGCCTCCAAAAAAAGAAGGATGTGGGCGCATCCAGAGCAGGTCCAGAGGAGGGCCATGAAGATGATCAAAGGGCTGGAGCAACCTCACATAGAAGGCTGCATCAGTGCTCAGTTGCAATAATGGTGTATTGGCAGTTTCACTACCTGTTGATGAATGGCCCGAGGATGGAAAGAACAAATGTGAGAAGCTCTAGCAGCATTCATGTTTTAATTATTGAAATTGCCTTTTCCAGAAGAAGTGTTTTCCTTTTCCATGTAACATGCATTATGATGAAGTGGGAATGTTCATAATTTGGCATGGGTACTCTTTGAAGTGTGTATACAGTTGTTGTACCAATTGTTACCTGAGAAAATCTGTTATTAGGTTTCATATAAGAATTTTTGTAATTGCCTAGCTTTTGATATTGATTCTCTTGTGTATTTTTTGATGGAAGGGAGGCTAAGCCTGTGTTTAAACATGACAGTTGTCCCAAAAGACAGAAGAAACTGTAAATGACTAAACCCTTGAAAATAATGTGTGACCTGTTAGGAAAGTACAGACATTTGTCCTGTGAAACATTTCAGCATTTTTAGAGTAAAACAAGGTTAGCACGTATATGAGACTTTATATAAATTTGGAAAAATATAAATCCATATGCTTTCTAAGAAGAGACACTTTATTACAGCAAAGAAAAATGTGCTGATCTACTCTGTAGTGATTAAACCATTTGTCAAATACTGTTACTCTTTGTGATAACATTTACAGGTCACACAAAAAGTTTTCATCTCCCAACAGAATCAGTTATGTGAAATGGAATTTATCCTCCTGAATTCAGAAGACTGATTGAAATGATTAAAATTGTCAAATTATACTAAACTTTTCCGGATTCCTTCCCTATATTCCACCTTCCAAAATACGATATTATTGCCAATCCTTCACCCCATCTAAAAAAAAATAAGTAATAATACAATAGAAAAATCATAGACCTATGGAATTTCCTGAGTTGGAAGGGACCCACAAGGATCATCAAGTCCAACTCCTTGCCCTGCATAGGACCATCCCCAAGAGTCAGGACCGTATGCCTGAGAGCATTGTTCAAATACTTCTTGTCTCTGTCAGGCTGGTGCTGGGACCACTTCTCTGGGGAGCCTGTTCCAGTGTCCAGCCACCCTCTGGGTTAAAAAGCTTTTCCTGATGTCCAGCCTAACACCACCCCCGACCCCTCCTTCAGCACCTCCCCCCCCCCCCCCCCTTAGGCCATTCCCTTGGGTACTGTGTCTGGTCACGACACAAGTGAGAACAATGCCTCCTCCTCTTCCCCTTCAGGAAAGCCACTAAACAAGGTATCTGTTCTGTAGAGCTGATTGTATTGTATTTTCCAGGGCAACATGAATGTTGCTCATACTCTTCCTCTTTCACTTCCTCTTTGCTTTCTGAGTCAGAAGATGAGCAGCTGTGTTAGAAGTAGGGACCACTTCCCTAAACCACTAAATTAGCTGCATCACACCCACTTTGAACCTCTATATCTACTTTCAGCAGAAGGAATTAGAAAGTCAGGGTGATGAATCTTGGTGCTTAACTTCCTGGCATTGCAGTATCAAGTGCCACAAAATCTGAAATTCATTGCTAGATTTAAACTGTGACCTTTAGAAAGTCAAATGTTCTTACAGTCGCTGCTGCTGAGTGCATGAGTGTAAGCTCTCTGGTGAAAATGTGGTTGCCTGTAGTTCAGGGTAAAACTTGACCTCTAGTTTTACAGTGGCAAGCTTGATGCTCAGTTCCAAAATTCTCCTGTGAGACTTCTGGATTGATTTTATTGATTATCTTGTTCACTTTCGCAACAGGCAAATTGACTGCTTCAGAAAAAGCAGAAATAGCTTTTTGTCTAACATACTAGAGTAGGAAAATACCAGATATTTTATAAGAATAAGAAATGTGATTTATATTGAAGCAAACCAAAACAAAGTGTTCTACTAATGTGCAAAATACAGACCTGATGAAAGTCATTAAGAGATTTGAAATATTATTGCAGAATACAAAATACTGAAGCATTGAAATTTATTGTAATTCTTGCTCCTCTATATTTCCCTTATATATGTTATACCTGTTCTCCATGTTACCTTAGATGGATGACTGAATCTGTAACAGGTTACAACTATGGAAAACTACCTTGCATGTTCGCTAATTATGAGGTGTATAAACATGAACATTTATCATTTTAGGCAACAGACAGTGCATGACTGGCCAGAACCCATAAGGCAGTAAGGCTTTGAAGACTAAGAACAAGCAGTACACAATTTCAGTGGGACACCTCCTATCTATCTGTAGACATTTCACTGTGGACATGTTTATCTGATGGCTATGTGCTTTTTTTCCCCAAGTAAAGAGTAATTTTTAATCCTGTTTTGGGATTTCTTGTTGTTGTTTTATTTGGGGGGGGGGGGGGTTGTTTGTTGGCTCATTTTTTTGGTTTTTTGGGGGTTTTTTTGCAGTGCAATTCAGCCAGTGTATTTTAGATGTCTGCTTTAAAACCATACATTTTGTTCTTTAGTGGTGCCTATTTTCCCTAATAGCTGTAAAAGTAACCTGGGGTACTACTTCAGATGTCAAAATCAGCTTATGATCAGTGAATTCCTAACAGAATTTTAGGTAAACAGATACATGGACTTATTAGAGGAAATTTGTTTCCCTTTCCTTCCTCTCTTTTACCCTGGGAACGACCAGAAATCCTAGACATTTAGCTATAGTGTGGGAACAGACCAGTTCTTTATCCTATTTACAAACTCTGATTAATAATAGTTAAACCATACTGACATGGTGATCATTCTGTGCATTCACTGTGAAATCAGTGCATCTCAGACATTCTGGAATTACTGTCTTTTCACAGATGAACTGTCCATGCACAATAGATCTCCCTGAAGTATCAGGCTTCTACAGCTTCTTGTAGCAGCTTTGATTTCATGAAGGAGATCTGTGGTATTTGCTGCCTTGTGGACAAAAGACAATGTCTTTTTTTTGCCTCTTGGAATTAATGTTTTATTATGTCCTTTACTCCAGATGTTAAGACACCCACAAGAATACACTTTTCTTCCAAGTTTTTTCAGTATGAGTCAGAGTTTAATGATGACAAAGATAAGAACCAGTCTGCAAAGAAAAAAAAATGTTACAGCAAGCAAAATTTATGCTTTAATCAGCATCTCCTTCATCTGCTGTGATTCACACATTTTGTTTCTGCAAAGCACAAAGCAGTTTTACAGTAAAATAAAATGACTGTTTTTCACTAGCTGAAAAACAAGTGTAGACACATTGCTGAAAAGTGTTCCTCCCTTTCCCCAGCTATTTCATGACACCAGACAAACCAAACAAAATAAAAGGTGAAAGAAATGCTTATAATATATATAATGCTTATAATGCTTCTCTTATTTCCTTCAGATAACAATAATTCTGTGTAGGTCTAGCTCTGCTTCATGGCTGATTACCTGTGACTTACAATGCTCTGCTATCTTAAAACATGTTCAAGGAAGTTAAGAGGAAACCAGGCCTTCAGTTTGTCATATGAGTTAAAGCAAAAACACAAGACTGAGACAATCTGGTTTTCCATATATTCAGGTAATTGAAAAATTAATATGATGTCAAATGAGACAATATGTGCTCATTCATATAGAGTCGGGTTTTCTTTCCAGGATCTGCATAAAAGCAGCGTTTCGAACATAAGCGAGTTAGAAGTTTTCTACCTTTCTATTTTTCTTCTCCTTGAATACAGGTAAAATGTTTTCTGTGACAAAAAATACCCTGATCCAACTTGGTTTAGTAGATCTGTGCCCATTGCAGACAAGGGTGAATTGAGCATGCAAGGAAAGAAGGAGTATATGGAGTCAGTGAGAAACTATGCCCTTTCTTTTAACGACCTGAAAACTGCTTTGAAAAAAATTCAGCTAAAAATCATGGTTTTTTTCAGACTGATTGAGGAAGATTGACAGTATGATGGATTAGTATGTAGAAGATAATTAGGCTTTCTGCAATGTTATTTTAAGTGCTAAAGTCCTGGTTTATTAATCCAGAATTGTAGGCAGGTTCACTCTTGCCTTTAGAGTGTTGCAGTTAAGGAAGGGAAGGAGGAGTCAATAAAGCTTTATAGGTATAAATCCATAAAGATGACAAGATAGTAAAATAATGATAGTATCTAGTGGCTACAGTTAATAATAATGACACCAATAATAACCCCTATATCTCTTAAATGAAAAAAGCTATGTGTAGCATGAAGCTTATCTCTGTAATTGTCAGTTAAGTAGGTCAAGACAGGTATTGAGCCAAGTCTTTCTCATTTTCCTTCCAAATGGATAATTATACATCTAGGAGAAATATATAGGAATTAGGGTTAACATTTAAAGAGAATTTTAAAATCCGATTGTGAATGATTTTTTTTTTATTATTTTTTAAATCTTACTGTGGAATAATGTTTTTTCCTATGACAACAATTGCCATGAGGATTCCTTGTTAATACAAAATATATTATCAAGTGGTAGATGATTAAGAGAGTCAATCTCTTACTAAAATGGGCTAAAGCTGAATTATTATCCAACTGGAATATAACTAATTCAAGAGTAGAATTCAGAGTATGTTATCTACAATGGGACAGTCAAACTATTATTCTCAAATACTGGATTTCAGTTTTTATGTATATTTCATCCTTAGGAACATGGGTAGTACCTTACTGATCTCTCACAGAGCTGGCTGAGGCATTAGCAATACTGGTGCATCCAAGGAGAGCAATATTCCAAGGTATGTACAAGAAATTGTATTGGGTGCAGAGAAGGGTTGAAAGGATTAAAATATAAGAAGTAACAAGAAAAAGTGGTTTAAGTTCTCTTCAAACAGTTGTTTTAACCTGAGGCTTTAAACCCTGAGGCAGAATGCCAGATATTAACACTGGCAGAATTTAAATCAGCTCAAAGAAATTTTGATAAGCTCCTAAAATTGCACCTGTGTCACTTGCATTTTATCTCAGTCATAGCACCTCAAACAAATCATCTGGCAACACAAGCACCTTTTAGCTTTTCCGAGCAACAGAATTTATGTGAAGGGCACAAATACAATTTTAGACTATCTTAACTACAGGTATTACCAAAGTACAGAAATATTAAGAAAGTTCTCTCAGTTTACTTCTGTGTTAAATAGACCCACAGGGACAGAGAAAAAACTTACATTTAAACAGTTTTCTGTCTAACTTACTTTTAATCAGAACTAGGGAAGGGAAAGGAAAGCTATTGTTTTCCTTTTCTGTGCACAGGTGGTACATTTTGTGATACAGTGATTTGGAAAGGATGGAAAAACACTTCAAAACTTAGCATAGTGATGAAGGATTTTCTCAGTAGGTGCAATGTAGGAGACATATAAAAAGCACTTCCTCACAGGCATAGAATGTCTTGGGATACAAAGCGCTATTGAGATTCAGTACAGTCTTCTGTTCCATAGGAAAATTCAGGAAAGGTATTGCGATGCTAATTGTCCTTTACAGCAGTTTGTTTTTGGTGGTCTCAAAGGTATCTTTGAGCTAATCAACCTCTTCACACTTCTGCTGCATCTGCTGGTTCATTCATGCCTGTTCGAGGTGCAGCACTGAATTTCACATATATGCTTACAAGGTCAACAGAGTTGTTATCATGCAGCCAGTTCATTAGACGCTTGTAAAATCTATTTCAGAATGTAATCCAAGGTAAATTCACTAAATACAAAAGACTGGGGGGAGAGAGGGAGACATATAGGCACAGGAAAGATAACATTATGAAAAATTATGCACTGTCATGCTGGGGGGCAAAGCTGCTTGCAAGTGCATCTGGCCATCAGCTACGGGTGATAGGCTCTGAAAATAGAGAGGCCAAATTAATAATAGGAGTACATTTACATAAATTCATTACTAGCTAAGAAATATATTGCAATTATTTTAAAATCTAATGAAGTTTGGTGAAGTCAGAAAAAGCAGTTTATAATTTTCAGTATGTTTATCTACATTTATTTGACAACCCTGCAATATTTTCTTGTAGCAAAAAACACATTTATTTAGAGCTGTGAAACATTTTCAGACTCTTTTCTTCTTTTTAAAATCTTTCTCATACAAAATATATGATCTTAATAATTCCAAAATAATTAATTTTAGGAAGATATGAAAAGTTAATTATTGGGGTAACTTGAAATAATTTACTCAAAATGAAGTTTCAGCTTTAATAAACTGTGGGGGGGAAAAAGTCTTTCGAAAGGACCACATAGCCTTTGCTAGACTTTGAACAGATTCCTGAATAGATTGCATGAAGTTGAATGTCTCCTTCCTGAACAAAAACTTTCAGTTGAGCTGGCTTACTGAGAAGACTAAATTAATTTCACTCATGAAAATACTTGATCTTAGAATTTTTCTAAAGGACTACTAATTTTACATTCTCTAAGAAGTGTATTTAGTAAAAAAAAACAGAGTACTGTTTTAGGAATATTTTTTTGCTGCTTACAGACTCAAACAGCTTACTAGCATTACCTTATCAAAAGCTCACAATTCCCTTGTGAGAGGTAAGCATTGGATTCTAATTTACAGACATAGGTAGTGAGCACAAAAACCTTTGCTTTTGCCTAGAGCCACTGATGCAGTCAAAGGATAAGAACAATATTCAGGAGTTCCTGGTCTCTGACCATAAGTTTTTCTTTCTTCAAATAACATGCTGACCCAGATAGAAAACAAGAAAACATAAAAAAGTACTTTTTAGAAAATAAAATTGGTGATTTTCTTTCACTTTAGTGATGGTAGGAGTTAGTTAATCTCATAGGAAGTTTATAGTGAATTCATCACTTATAAGACTTTTGTACTTATTTCCTCACAGTTTGTACATTCACTGAATTATGAATCTTCTTTGTCTTCAATAGGGAGGGAAAGATTAACTTTTACTAGCAGAAGACATTGAAACAGGTTAAATACTCTGAATTGTACATTACCAGTAATCCACTCAATCTCTCACATCACTTACTGTTCCCTGTGACATTTATACCTCACCCCTACGCCTGAAATTCTGTATGAAAGAGAGGTCAGGAAAAAAGAAAATACAAGAAACAGGGAGTAATGGTAACATATACATCCTTCTAAAGTTTGCTACTAGCTCCACTTGAATATAAGAGAATGTGACAGATCATGAGAAAAGCAGTCCTGGCTCTATTCAGAAACTTGCTGGAACCCCAAGAATATTAGGAAGCTAGAAAGATGTTCTTTTAACAGGTTTTAAAGTTTCATTTTGCAGGTTGAATATTTTTGAGAAGCTTGAATAAGTCTTAAAAAAACTCTCCATTCAGTCTTTTGTATATGTTAATAATATACAGGTCAAAGCCAAAATCTTTTTATCTAGTTGCTGTCTGGCAAAACAGACCTACACAGTTTTGGCCCTCCTTAACATCAATCTAGGAAAAAATAGCCTAATCTAAGGTAGAAAAACAAAAAATTGAAAGAGAGTGTGTCTCCAGATCAGGAGTTATCTTATACCTGCAGATGGCATTGTTGATCTTCCGCAATTTTGCAAATTGCCTGAGTAACCCAAAATGAAAATGCACATCCTCACACTCAGAGGCAGCTGGGCAGAAGTACCAATACATAGATTAAAATAAAGATCTACAAAAACAGTGATAATGGCTAGGAAAAAAAATGCACTAAAAATCTGATTGGCATGTTAGTTAATTAAAATTAACAAGAAGGAAGAGCTTAAGGTCACATTAGGGATTACTTTCTGTGACAACTTTTCCAGAGTATTTCACTGTGGGAGGAGGTTAACACCCAATTTATTCAGAGTCAAATAACTGTATTTAATCTATTGATGACACGAGCTAATGAAGGACAGGGTGACACAGCAAACTGATGAATTGATAAATTAGGTAAATGCATAAGGCTCAAATTTAAAGGCACATAGGTCTTGTATGACACTAAGTATTTGCTTTGTGAGTACAGCAGTTAACAGTTTCCTCTCACCCACTAGTAGTCTGACAAGGTCAAACCTTGATTACTCTGCTTTTACAAGTTTATGCTGAGGGAGATGTTAGCTTGCAGGAAGTTTAAAACCTGGAATATTGGACATTTAGCAGTAACTTAAAAATCCTGACTGGATCCACCTGTTCACTATTTTACAGCTTGGCTCACTGTTTTACACTATACTGGGCAGTTCTAAACTGCTAATAAATCAGGGCTGCAATATCTTCATCATCATAAATGGCTGACTTTCAGGAGACAAGACATGCTGTAAAACATCTCTCATCCTCAAAGCATCTCTTCAAAAACTTCAAAGCTAACGCATTGCCTTTTTTTTTTGTTTGTTTGTTTTAAGCTACTATCCCCAAATTTAAGTATTAGTACTTTTTCTTGTAACAGATGATAAAAGATTTTTTTCCCCCTATATCACAGGAGGAAGAAGTTTCTGGCTTGGATTTACTTTGAGAATTGCTGGTATATTAAGTTTCAGGATTTCTTACTTTTCAATATTTTATCCTGGAGCAACTCCCACTATTCTCTAGAAGACAGAGGCAATTTCGTGCCTCAAAAACATTTTTGCAGTGTATGCTTCAGTAATTAGTATTCTACCCACACTGGTACTGAGAAGGAGTTTTAAACAATACTACTAATGACACATAAGACTAAACCCAAAAATAAATAGAATTTTATTAGACAGTTCATGTAGTGAATATCATTGAGAAAATTAAGAAAGAATAATAGTTGACTTTGAAGAGCTATTTTTGCAGAGTGATTTTAAGAGTAAATTTTGAAGGGTTATCTGCCACTGAAAGTCTTTTGAAAGCTCCTTTGAAAGCCCCTTAATTCTTACAACTGCTGGCATATGCTACAGAACTTGCAACATTTACTTTTTAGGTAAATAGGAGAAAATGACCACTCTACAGAGAAGAAACTTTACCTGAATTAACTTATCATTTGAAGATAACTTTTCTCGTGATCTAGTAATTTTTACAGATATGTAGATGCTGAAGACATAGACTGGTACTATTCACACTCCCTGCATAAGGTACATTCCTAAATACACAAATGGGTTTCATAAAGGTGACTTGAATTTTCAGAGAACTGTGAAGATACTTTCATCTCTCATTGTCTTTATTTCCTTTCTCCTTAGTGAGAATTCTTCATGAGAAGAGAGGTAGAGCTTTTGAGCTGAAAATGTCACAGGTAGCTATGGGATATTTTTGTTGGGACGGCTCTCCAAGAACCTTATTGATAGACTCCACTGTAAAACTATAATGAAGAAACTCACTAGATTGTTCAGTGTCTGCTAGCTGCCAAGTAATGATATTCATTTGCAGATTTATGCAGAGTCACTAGTGAAATCTGTCTTTTTACCTGGTTTTTATTTGTACATGGTTACAGTACTAAAATAAATTAGGCTTATGAAGAGAATCATGTTTCAGGTACATCTTGAAAGGATTTAGGCATCTAAATCAATACCTTTGTTGACTCTTAGGTGAAATCCTGGAGCACGTGTTTTAATGGGAGGGTGAAAACCAAAGAATACTGGTTTGGTTATCCCCACTTCCAGAAGCTGTCAAATTCTAGAAGATGTCATTGAAAGAAAACATTAGACATCCACATATACCTTGAGACACAATCTCTCTTAAAAGAATCTGGAAAGGTTTTAGCTGAATAACTTTATAGAATTTGCAGTGCACACTAAATATGCAGTGCAGTATTTTGTAAATTCACTTCTGAAATGTAGTGACAAAAGGGAGAGAGTGAAGAAATTAGAGCAGTTTAGATAATTTTTTTGTCATTTCAGTTAAAACAACAGCACATATGCTGTGCTTTGGACATGAAATAAACCTAAGTTCTATATTGCTCAGTCATGTGGGGAAGAAGCAGAGCTCTAATTTGAGAAGCAGACGCTGTAATTTAAGAATGTATGATGTCATTACCCAGGAAAGTAAGCCAAAAACTGCATAACACAGAAATTGCTGCTGTATCATGCATTGCTAGACTGTTACTCTAAACATAAGGTCCGAAAATAAACAGAAATTCTAAATGTTTCTTCAGTGTTGATTTAGGTTTCTAAGCAGTCATTTTTGCAATAAAATAGTATCAACATACACAGCACTTTTCAATTAACTGTATGGGTACATTTTACTGATTGTGCAGCTCTGCAACTGTGCCACTCTGTTTTGCCAAGAAGTACTGATTCCACTGTAACACTCATTAAGACATATGTCCAAATAGGAAATTTCTGCTGTTCTACTTTATGCTGTATCCCTTTAGTATTAACAGAACATTACTTTGTCCTAAAAAAACTGATAGATTGTCTTGCAAATAAGCAGCAGAAAAGAACAGGACTTCCAGTGAGGAACTAGAAATCCAGGTTCAGAGCTATATGCAAGTAAACTTCAGCAGTGTAATTTTGAATGCCCTATTATTCACAATTTACATTTCTGTGTAAATCTTTCCAAGTGTCCCAGGTTTTCTCCAGTGCTTGTCCATATAATATCAAAAACCCCTGCTTTTTCTCAGGGATATAAACTGTTTATGGCTGATTTCAAATACTTTCTTGAACAGATTATGCATTTTGTAGAAATCAGGTATAAATCTTGTTTTCCTCATGCCTTCACATTTGTGACATATGACAATTAATAACCTGACTGTGGTTCAGCCTATCAAAGGTGCAGCAAACCATAATATAGCACCAAAACATAAAGCTAAAACTTTAAATATGTACTTTGTTGGATACAAGCTGGACACAAGTATTGAATTCCAAACAGAGTTGACAGTAATACTTCTTTGTAGACACTGCAGTACTTTATAAGTTCTTTATTTGGATTATTTAAGAAATTTAGATATTTTTCTGTAGAATCGGTATCTCTTGTTTACCAAGGTAGCAGATAACAGCAGTGTCAATATTTCCTAAGATTTCTTTTTAATATCCAGAATTTTATGGAACTGCTGAAACAGATTATGAATTTTGAAATGAAAAGAATCTGCTGGCCAGCTCATGTGAAATGGGGACAGCCTTTTGAATGATTTTTTTGCAATACTTCTTATTTTAAGCAAAATATAGGCAGGAAATTTAAAACCAAAAGAAATCAGCCAACCAACTAAACAAATCCACACAAAACCCCTGCCCAAAACAAACTAAAAAAATTAGCTGAAAAAAATCCTCTTATGCTTGTGAAGAACCTTACTCATATCCTAAACCTCACAGCTGGCTAATACATTTTTTTGTTTAATTATGACACATGAGGTATAAGCTAATGGCAAAAAAAGTTCAGGACTGAAAATACTATTGCTCTGTAGTAAAAGATTCTTGCATTCAAAACATTCTGAAGTTACACATTTGGAAATTGCAGTCCTCCTTTGCCCTATTTCCTGGTGTACAGAAAATGATCTTGTAAAGCTTAATCTTCCCTTTTTACTTCCTTTGCTTCCTACCGCTCCTTAAGTATTTTCCAGAGATTGGGGTTTAAATCTATCTTTAATAAATAGTACAGAGTATTCTTTTTACCTAGTGGTTATGATCTCATGGAAGTTAAGCCTGGATACTTTAAAGATATGATATATGAATTTAAATATCAGTTCAATATAGATTTAACTTTCATGTGAAAAAAACAAACCAAATGCTGTTTGCAAAACCCTTTTTAAGCTCTACTTCCTGTAAAGTAGCATTTTATCTAGTCTAAATATCTCCATCTCATCCAAATTCCTTAACACTACCCCATTTCTCTAATGAAAGTGCATAATGTTTTTGAACATATTTATCCCATTTCTGCTCATGCCTGATACAAATATTCACTGATATTTATTCCTAAAATGACCTTGGCCCACATTAATTGTCAAAACTTTATATTTACAAACTAGCTAGGATGTTGTTTTCTTTTTTCTCTCTTTTCAAGGTTAGTCTCTTGTTTCCTTTGCATGCTATTTCCTCAGTGCTGGCACCATATCCCAATGCTTATTTAATTTGCCATAAATTCACAGAAGTTAAGGAAAGAAAAGACCTATCTGGTTATTTTGTCTGCCTTTGTGTCCATTTGGGATTGATCCTTATTGTTCCTTCAAAATGTTTTGATCAGTTTAAGTTCAGTTAAAATGTATCCATGTGCTGGGGTTTATGGCATTTTTTACCTCTGGGACAGTTTTTTGTTGTTTTGGGTTTTTTTCCCAGCAGTCCGATAGATTTTCTTTCAGGAAGTTTTATTAAATGTTCTTCATTTCAAATTGGCATATTCCCTTTCACTGAAATGTGGTCTTATTTTTCTCTCTAGCTTTACTAGAGCAAGTTAAATCAAGTCAAAGACTGAGTCACCTCATTTCCATTTAAACACTCTGTTTCCTTTGAACACTTAATAGTCTGAATTACAAAGCCTAGATCCATGGGTTTCATTTTTTATTTTGTAATAGAATAGTCTCCCGTACTTTCTTGTATTGTCAGTTGCTCCAGTTATATTCTTTACAAATGTACTGTCCTTTATTTTCATTGATTTTACAACCACTTTATCTCATATATCCTCTGCAACTATTTGAGTTACTCAGATTCACAACTCCCGACTGGACTTTGAGAGAAAGCACTTTTGCAGTCTTAAAAGGAAAAAATGGAGTTCAAAATTCCAGAAGGTGTTAACAGGACCTTCCAAAGGTCCTGCGCTGAGCACTGTTCAAAGGCTCTAAGTAGTTAGTAGAGAAAGCTGGAAATCCAGGGAAATTTTAACAGCAGAACACAAATTATATTTATCTTTTGAAAATCAGTCGTAAGTTAAATCCCTAAAGATGTTTCAGCTGTGTGGTTAAACTGAAAAACATCCTTATCTTCCTCTGCTTCATCTGTGGTCCTTTAACTGAGTATAATTTAAAAGGGACTATACAGTTATTCCTTAAGAAAAATTGATTGATCTCTATAAAGATAAGGACCAGGATGAAAGAAGCCTCATACAGTTTGAAAAGGGAACGTGCAGGAGGTTTTGCACTATGCTTCAGAATATGAATCAATAGTCTGAGTACTGCTACTGGTGTTGGTGTTCAGGGGAGGTTTTTGTGGATGCCAGACTATATATGAACCAACATTGTGCTCTCATGGCCTATAACACAAACCACAGGCTGCATTGCTTTGGTAGGGCTGTGGCTATCATCCTTCAGTCACTGACAGTGACGCTGCAATGGGAATAGTAGTAGGACACCAGTTCAAGAGAAACAGAAACTGGAAGGAATAAGGTGGATGAATGGCAAGATATTTAAGAACCAACAATACATGTCGATGGAGACACCATAGGAGGGATGGGAGGGCTGGTCATGTTTAGTCTGACAGAGAGATGAGAGGCTACAGGATGATCTAACAGTTGCTTACACTTACCTTAAAAGTTGTTACAGTAATGATGGATCAAAACTTTTCCCAATAGTATCAGGCAAGAGACAGTAACTACCAATTATTGCTTGGAATTACAAAGTGGACAGTAGGAAAACCTCACTACAAGAGGCTAATGAAATAGAAATTGTTGTCCTGACAGATGAGTCAATCAGCCCCTAGAGTTTTTCAAGGCTCATCTAAACAAAGTTGTAGCTCACCTAGTCAGTCATTTGCAATAGGTCACTGCTGCACTGCGTCCCTCTGCTCCTGGCTGGGGTAGCAGGATCGACGGCGGCTAGCTCCGACACAGCCAGCACCCGGGGGCACTCTCCAGATGCACTGTGGTGTCCAGAGAGTGCCTAGCTGGAATATTTAGAGGCAGCTGTGGCAAAGTGAAGAAAAGAGAGTCTCTGTCCAGGGGCAAAAATCCCATTTCATTGAACACCAGGGAGACCAGCTGAGGATCTCGGGGGGATGATTACACAGGGTTATAAAGGGGGAGGAGAACAGGGGTGGAACTGGACCCAGCTCCAGTCGGGAAACAGGGGGGTGGGGGGCTACAAAGGAGTGATAGTTGGGGTAACAAATGCATTTGAACTGGGGGCGGGAACCCAGCTCCTAATCCAATCACTCGATGGGAACCGTAGAAGATTCTGGAACAATGGTAGGGGCCACTGAGTGATGGATAGGGGTCTGGGGAGGGGTTACAGTAATGAATTATCACAAATAAGGACAATTGGGGTGGAGATAAGGGGATTGGCATGAACTGATGGGGAGGGGAGAACCAGGGCAGAACCATATAACAGGAGTGAACAGGAGTGAACAGGAGTGAACAGGGGTGAACAGGACATACCAAGTTTACATAATCTGCAATAAAAATGACACACCACAACCGGTCTCTTCAATTAAAAGAAGACAATCCTCATCTCATTTTTCATCTAACATTTTTGTGATTCTGATAAATTTTGAATTCTCTAATTCTGAGAAACCTAGAAATCAGAATGCAGACAGAAACAAGCTCATGTTTCCTGAGCTTTTTGTTGGGAAGTATTTTTGGTGTATATTCAGCACGCTTTTGTCCTGACTCATATCTATCCACCTCCTGCCCTAAAGTAATGCCCTGAAGTCTCTGTATTGCTAAAGTGATGGTCTGTCTTGGGCATCAATGGATTTGAATTTATTTGTGCTTGTTTTGTGCACAGGGTTTGACTTAACTCAGCAAAACATTGCTGCCAGTGTGGACCTTAACCTTGAATATAACCTTCTTGTTCGTGTTGGTATCTTTAGCTTTCCACATAATTTTACAAGAAAATGTTATAGTTGTGGATCATAACAAATATTGTTGGTCAAAAGCAAACTGATTTAAGAGACTACCTGGCTCACCAAAACATTTTAAAGAAGAACACTTTGCTTACTCAGACTTATTTTCCATTTCTACTCTAGCCATCAAAGGTAATATTCTCATTAACTTGAATAGTTAGGGATCAAGCTCTTGTAGAGATTCATTAAAAAATAATAATAACTGATGAAAAATTGGTCAATAAAATTTTGCCCCTTAAACTGCTTATCCTCTGTTTCTTTTCTAGCAATAAATGATATCAAATTTCCTAAACACAATCCCAAATGCCAGTGCTATCTTCAAGAAGAGAAATTTGCAGTTTTTTAAATCAGGGAGGAATGTAAGGAAAGTATGGATGCTTTTCTTATTTGAGGTAGGTATGAACTTGCATGGAGCACTACAAAACCGATGACAAGATTGTCTCACTGATCAGAAGAGAAGTCATATGTTTAATTAATTAATTAAGCCTGACACATATTTAGAACTCAGAGTCTGGAGAAGGTTCAGTGATGAGTTGCACAGAGCTGAAGCTTATGGAAATCATAAATATCTCTGTTCTAGAGCAGAATAAAAAGGTTTGCATTTGATAAAGGATATTTCTCTAGTGAGTTTGCAGATTTTTAATATAATTTGGAGAGATTAATAGATTATCTAAACTCCTAATTTCACTGTTTAGTGGAAACTTTATATTCCTGCTTCATGTCTGCAAATGTAAGTTACAAATCTGGGTATCATACTATATAATGAAAAGGTGGATTTACCTGGTAACAGAAAAATAGCATATTCTATAGTCTCAAAATGATCTATAGGTGTTGGGTAATTAGTATGCAGAAGAAACTTGTAACGTAATAGCAAAATATAAATCTATCAAGGCAGAGACTCTAAGTGACTTTCCATAAAGTGCAGAGAAAGTAACTTTAAGAGCCAAGATTAAAAATGTTTAAAAATTTGGCTTTTTGCCCTGTAGTCAGTGTACAATCTACATAAGATTTGAATTTAAACTATTATTTTATAAAGAAATTATATCTTCAAGGTTTATCATAGCAACTGTGTGAAATTGCATTGATTTAAAATATAATACTATATTATAAAATACTATCATATTTATTTGGAGGAAGGTTTTAATAACTGTAACAGAAGTTTTAATGTCTTAAGACATCTGGTAAGAAAATACAGAATGCTGGTAAAATTTTAGATAATTTCTTTCCTTTCACCTGTTTCCATCAAGTTCTAAAATAACTCCTTCCTTCTGAGAAACTTTTTTATTTGAGTAACACTAAAAGCCCTTAAGAATTAGAAGAGGATCTTTGAGTTCTTTAAATTTATTAGACGTATGTAAAAATATATCCTGTTTAGAGACTATTCATATCAACTTTTCTTTTCATGCTTGCTGTGGAAAAGAAGTGGATGAGAAACTACACAAAACTGCTCCAGCATGATTCCTTTCCATGGGCTAGTCACAGAACTAGCCAGTACACATTGTGGACCAACTATGTCTAGGTGACCCTATTTAAGGGGGAAACTTGGAACAGCTGACCTCCAGGGGTTCCTTTTAACTTCAATCATTCTGTGATTCTGTAGAAATGACATTTTTTATCTAAAACGTAAATAACACCAAAATACCTTTGGCTTTTAGGGGGTGGTTGGGGTGGGATTTGTCAGGGAGTGAACTCTCATAATTCAGAAAAGATTACTATCATCTGTGTTTTAAGGCTGATTGCAATGCAGTGGTGAAGATGATTTTGTTTGCAAAAAAATTATTTTATATATGCTTAAAGGAGTAAAGATTTGAATTGCTTGATTGGTTGGTTTCTTTCTCCAGCTGGAGTAGATACTTAGAGTACACCATTTATGTAGGTGTTAATGGCATGGTGTCTTCTAAGGAAAAGGTAAGTGGTGAAGTTCAAAAGACAATAAAGGAATGATGCAATTCTGGAATGAGTAATGCACAGATAACAGATCCCTGTGAAAGAAGGCAGTCACTGATTTTGTATTCTGAGTGTCCTAATGTCCTGGGAGAAGAGGTGTATGAAACAGAAATCATCCATATCCTTTGGTATAAAGCTCCAGTTAAAAAGAGGAACATCAGAAGGTACCATTCATCTTTTCTAAAAAGCATATGATAGTAGATTTCCATTATCATAGAATCAAAATTTAATTGTAACAACTAATTATCAGGTTTTCAAAATTCCCCTTCCTAATGGGGATCCCTAGATGTGACATCAATATTTACAAGTTTTGCCTTTCTTTATGACTTTCATTCCTGTTTACCTGGTGTAATTTAAAGAACCAAATATCATTTGTTTATCAATGGTCACAGATTGAAGTTTATGTTCCAAAATTGAAATTATAGTCTTTCCTTTAAAAAAAAAATTGTCATTGTGGAAGTTCCATTATATATTTGTTTATGTTGCATTCTTCATGGGTTTTATATAAACAAAATATTTTCCTATCAGAAACTTTTCTTTTTTGTCACTGTATTGGCCTCAATGTGAAATCAAGGACAGTACTTAAAACTGCAGTTAGCACTTTTAATTATTTTGATTTTTTTTTCAGATCACTTTCCAATTTTGTCAGACGGATTTCTTTCTATATTCCTATTTATGAAGCTACCTGCACCAAAGGTCTGTGAGCTCTTCAAATAATACAGTTTCCTGTAATTTTTATTCTTATTTTATGAAATTTTGAGACACTATTACTAGCAAAAGTTACTTGTTGCCTACATGCCATTTGTAGTTTAGATTCTCAGTGTGAAAAGTACCTTCCACTAGCTTTTAAATCAAAATTACCACCAGTGTCAGATTCTTGGCAATCACAGCAATTCAATTATTTCCTGATAGCAGAATGACATATTCTCCTGACTGTGTTTTCATTAAATACCTAAAAGCTATAAATCCCAGCAATTTGTCATTCTTCTGTGTAATAATCTATAGTGTGTCAGAAAGCTTTTAGTCTTTTGTTATAATAATAACTATATTTATTTTTCAGTACTTCATAGTAATGGTCTATATACAATGCCCTCCAAGACTAAGATTGAAACTTGGTACAGTGTAATTGTAGCTGTCTTGTATTACTTAGGCACTTGTATTACTAAGGTTCATAATTTATTATCAATTTCTATTCTAAACATCTATGTGTCATAATGTGCCTCTAAGACACCGTTGGTGAACTTCCCAGACTGACAAGACCAGCAGCACATGTTGGCTTGACAGCAAAAGCCTAAGAATTCTGCTCGCATGCGTGGTGCCTTCTCTTGCTAGCACTGAACCTAAAAACAAACCATAGACACTCCCCTGTTTTGTCTTTCCACACATGTGCTTTGCAGATGTGTCATTATCCTATCCGCCATCTGCTTTTCTGTTATGGAAAATGAGATATATTGACAAAATTCTGATTGCAGCCCATAGTAGACATTTGAGAATATATATAAAATGCTATTTTATTTGAGTATTAATTTTTTGTACTGCTAGGAATTTGGCCTGTCCTTTTTTTTTTTTTTTTTCTTTTGTTGGTTGGTGTTGGTGACAGTTGTAAAAGAGACCAATAATGCTCTTATCTAATAGGCAATTTGTTCTCCAGAAGCTTCTCTTATTACCTGTCTTTTTGTATTTATACATAAACATATAATTTAGCAGTGAATTATTCTCTATATTTTCTCCAGACTTTTCATCTTTGTAGCTGTGCAAGAAAATATTGCTTTTTAAATTTCTTAGATTAATATTCAATAACAACCTACTTCTTTTTTATAATTTATTTATTTGTTTCTAAAACACTCACACTTGTATTTGACAGTGAAGTAATCTTAATTTGTTCATTTGTTCTACTACTCCCACACTATTGTAATTCACCTCCCATGGAGTGTCAGCAGAAATCTATTTATCAGTTGCATCTTGTTCAACATACCATTGCAGGGTTCCTAAACAGCAACAACAAAAATCACATTCCATTACATTCTATCAGACATTCATTGCCTCCCAGATTGCTACAAAAATTGTTTTGTGGCACTGTCTGTGGCTTTCTCTTCTCTCACTTTTACTACCGTATGTTTTTTCTTCACTTTTAATCAACCTCAGCATATTCTGAACAAGCAAAATCCAAATTTCTGTTTACCCCCTACAAACTATTAATGAAGGTCTCATTTTTATGTAGTTTTCCCCTATGGCTTGGCTGTTAAGAAGTAGGGTGTGTATATATATATATATATATATATATGTGTATATATATATATATATATATATATATATATATGTATTATACTGTTTATTTCCTTATAACAGTAGGTGGTGCAGGAAAGAGAAAAGAGGGGAAGAAAAGCTTCAAATTCAGAAAAACCTTAAGGATGAAATTGAAAAAGAGGAAATATAACAAAAATACCTTTTATAAGACATTGCATATGAGTCCTAAACACATCAGTATGATCTGTGCTACCATTAATTCTGTCCCCAAAAAATCCTTAATAAAGAAAGTTTCAGTCAACATCAAACAGAAGGATGATTTCAAGAAGATCAAAAAGTTATAATCAGCATATTTAATCAATGCTTCTGAGTATATTTGCAATAGAGGACACTAACTGTTTGGCACAGACAATGAGAATACTTTATCCTAGAAGACTGCAGAGTCTGTGTGGCAAAAGGATTAAGTTAATTGGGGACATTCAGAAGAAGCAAATCTCCAGGATCAGACAGAATTCAAGCCAAGTTATTTACAGGACAAGAGAACTAATGTCAGTCACAATGGAGGGAGATAAAAAATGAAGGTCTCTAAAGACTAAGAAGGTGAAATTAAAGCAATACTATCTCTTGCAGCCACTGAAATACAATTTTGATGAGCAAAAACCAGGACTGCAACTGTGTGCAATGCGTGAAAGGAATTCTAGAAAGGAAAACAAAAAAAAAAATGAGGTTGGAATTACGTTGATTTCCAAGTAATGCATTTACCAAAAATAATAATAAAACAAAGTCATTGCTTATTTTATGCTATCTCCTTATTACTGTAAGTCAGATGACTTGTCTTCTTGTGGAGACAGTGTGTACACACAGTGCCACTAAAATTCTCTGCATGACACCTCCCATTCACCAAATCCAGCAGTACTTGAAGACTAGATGTTAACACTATTTTGATATGATGGATATCTCAAACATTATATTATGTAGGCTCAAGATCTATTGTTTTTAGGCTATCAGTAGTGTTTCACAATAAGTAACATATAAGGTATTTTAAATTTCAAGCCATTCAATGGAATTATTCCTCTAGGAAATCAGCTGCTGCTACTATGCATCACCATTTTATTTCAAATTCATAAATCTGTATTGATTTTCTGTGGCATATAGTATTTGGGTAATAGCTCAAACAAAACCCATCTGGCATATTCAGCTGGGGATGCTGAATTTAGTGTATCAGACTGAAAAGTTACAATATGCTGTGTCAGAAACAACATGTCACTATTCAAGAGGTAAGAATTAAGGGCACAAAAGGAAAGAGAGATAAAATAATAATTTAAATAGAAAAAGATGAAACAACAAAACAGAGTTTATTGCACAAACACATGTACACAATAAGGGTCTAGGTTTGAGGAAGAAGAGTGTTTAATAATTTATAAATACATGGGCTGGCACTTGATTTACAAAGCCAAAGAAGAAATTTATTACATCGTAGAAAGTAGAGAGATATTGCTTGGATTTCCTAACCTGTATTCTAAGTACTAAAGTGAGTGCTGCTGATATGTGATATTCACAAAGTTCCTGCAATGGAAGGAATATCACCACATTTGCTTATAATTTAATGTTTAGTTCAATGATAAAGGCAGCAAGATAAAAATACATTTAGAGTAGTTAAAGAACCTTCTATTAGAACTCAGAAAAATACATTTGTCAAGTATCACCCTCTGGCTTCTTTTTAGGCATGAATGAATATGTAATCTTTCATTTCTAGTCAGTTTTAGGCAAAATTAAGTTCAGCAAAATTAATCTGTTAGTAAGTAATAAGTAAGGAAAACTAAAGTACTTTTAGTTTTTTTTTCTTTTAAAGCAAGTGGCACACACCCAGTTAATCATATAGTAAGGCTGTTGTCACAACAAAAATTGGTAAATCATGGTTTTGGAAAGGTAGTTAGAGGTATGAAACAATGGCAAACATTTGATCAGTCTCTTAGCTTAGGCTGGATTGAACATACATATAACAACTGCTGGTGTTTTGTAGTGTGGAATGCACCTCCAGATAACAGTATTTTATGACAATACAGAGAGAAATTAAGTACTATATGTGAAATAACTTATAGTTTTCTTTTGTATTAGATGAGACCTACTCTGCCAGAAACATGGAAGTTTGGGGGTTTGTTTTTGAAATTTTTGTTTGGTTAGTTGATTTTTCTTTTTTTTTTTTTTTTTTTTTTTCTGAATAGAGAATGAAATATAGCAGGGAACTTAGGATGGGAGCTTTTTGAGAGCAATTATTTAAGCTGTCTTAAACACTGCATAGGAGATAGGCTATATGCCTAAGCTATATGGCAGTTGAATACAATGGGAATTTATACTACTGATTAAAGACAAAGAGATTTAAATTTGGGGAAAAATGAACCATACTTCTGCAGCAACAAAAATGCATATCTTACCATGACTTCACTGAAGTTAGTAATTCAATGGTTAGATAAGATGTTCAAACTAACAAAAGAATACCAGTATCTTCCAACCACAACTTCTAATCTTAACACTATAAGAGCTTGATGTATTGGTGAATTAAGATCTTTCTTGGCACAATATTCCTGTGCTTTTATCCTAGGTCTCAATTTATAATAATTTTTTAGATTACCCATATGGTAAAAGATAAACTTTTCAACTTGGTAGCCCAATAATATTAATTTCTGTTCTTTTTAACAGGCACCCTCAATTTTTTATTAAAATATTTTATAAAAAAAGAGTAAACCCAATACTACTGCATTGCGACACTGAAATCAGAAAATCATATTTAATAGTATTAATTTCAGCATCATGGTGGGAGACTGCCATCTGTCCTCTGTTTCACGAGGTTTTCAAGATCTTTGGAGGAAATATGAAAACAAGATGGAAAAATTAAAGCACTTTCATTCTGAATTAATTTTGCAAGTAAAGAGCCATACTGTTTATGATTTCTGAAAAGTCAGTTTGGTTCATTATAAATGAATAACAAATAACTGAACAGCAAGATAACGGAGAACAAAAATTCTATTTATGTCAAGAGAGAGCTTTATTACTGACTGTAACAAATATAAGATTCAACAAATATAAGATTTCAAGTAGAAACTGGGTTTCTCACACTGAAAATTGGTGCGAGATTTTGATGTCCTGATTTTTTTTATAAAATAGTTATACAAAATTTAAACCAGAGCCTCAACCTTTGAAGATGCATACTTACGAAGAATATTTTGTCAGTTTAAGGATCTACTTATTTTCTTTGCTGGAATGTTTCAATTGAAACAAAATTTATATGGGAGAGTACAGAAATTTTGTTTTTCAATTTAAATTAACAGCTTGAATACTGAGTACACACAGAGAGAAATATACATCGCTTATCAAAACCAGTGTTGCTAGTTCTCAATTATTGCATTTTAAATATACATCTTTGTTTCAAAACATTAGTTCTGAACTGAATGTTAACTCAAGGACCTGTTTCCTCCATATAATTTAGTCATATGTTTGAACTGCATAAAGAATTTCTGAACAAGCTGGAATATTAACATTGACTAGCAGTGAAATAGCATTCAGAGGCAAAGATAATTTGCAATTCTGCAGCATTGGTTTGCTTGCAGCTTTTTAGTACTTCTTTATGATGCTTCATTGGACAGACACCAAAAACACCCTAAAAAGTTGGATTTTGGAAAATAGGGTTCTAAATAATTTTTGTATTCTTAAGCTAAATCTAAATGCATTGTTTGAGCACATAATAATTTACAGTCATATTTAGAACTCATCTCTTTTACTTTTGCACTTTGCCTTCCCTTTATTTTGGAACACATTTTCATGTACAGAATTGGCACCTTAGTTACAGTGTTAAAAATGAAGCTTCAGAAGTGCAGTCTAATGTGCTTGCAAATGAAGTTTCCCTCTGCTGAAGCCCAGACACATTCAGGTGATGGTATGTGTTTATCATATCCTCATGATTGGGTCAGGATTTAACCTAGATGTGGATCCAACTTAAGGGGCTGAGAAACTCTTCTGGACTCGCCATTGCCAGTTTACCAGAGAGCTGCTGAACCAAGAGAGCAATGGTAGCTCTGCGGCCTAAAATTTTGAGTAATCAAAACCCTAATTTCTGTTAATGTGTCCTTATTTAGTCACAGCTCTGACTCAGGTACCTGATTTCTTAAGGGGAAAAGTTGAAACTTTGGCATTTACTGTATTAATTCTTTTGTTATTAGCTGCTTTATTATTTTATCTAGCTGTCTGTCTGTCTTCCTGTCTGTTATCTATTATCTACCTACCTACCTACCTACCAACTTGCTTATTATTAGTAGCACTTGGTTTGAAGTGTTAATGGTACCATGCCCATAAGGATCCTATTTTGAAATAATTTCAATTTTCTTTGAAATGCAGAAGGAATATATGACACAATAAAAAAAAACATACAAGGATAACAAAATATTAAAACCAAAACTACATACATATATTAAAAGACAGATAATTTTATGTGTTAAGGTTAGACCTTGGGAAGACCTTGGGAAGGGCTACTATTTTCTGAAATCCATGACCCTGATGAGCTGAAAAGACTTTTTTTTTTCCTCCTCCTGTAGCTAAGTCAAAGCCTCTTAGTCCCCTCTTTTTTTTTTTTTTTTTTTTTTTTTTTTTTTTTTTTTTTTAACTTTCCTTTTCTGGAGGGAATGTAAAATTGTCTTAATAGATCAGGGCCGATGAAATCTGAGGTTGAAATGCCTGATTCATAACATTAGCAAAAGGAAATAGATATGTCATGTACTAGGCATAGTATTAGAACTGTAACATAGAGAATTTGAGGATAGGCTAATGTACTTCTCTACTCTTCCATGAATACAGACAAGGATTTTGTAATTTTTTTTTCAATTTCTCTTGTTTACCTTACTTAAAATTTTCTTTAAGAGAAGAGCAATGGGAAACTACCAAATTGAGCTACAAAATGTGTTTGAAGACATATTTTTGTATCAGAGACATATTATTCAATTCCATTTCTGTTGAAGTGAGTGAATAATGGGACATGGCAATAGAATAAAGTGCAAAATTCTGAAGTTTCATATGGTTATTTTAGGTTTGAAATCTAAGTCAGATTTTTGTAGAGAATTACTTTTAAGAAGTTTTCTTTCTTCCTGTTTGCCTCACTCTTTTAGAATATTCAGGGTCTTCTGACAGAAAAAGAGATTTTAACTTTCCTCTGCTGGCAAAGCTAATTAAATAAAACATTTATTTAATTTAAAACAGATTTCAACTGTAATAAATCTTACTGTATTAGGATTGTGTCAGTTTTCTCACTCTTTCAATAAAGCCAGGAGGGATTGATCCCAAAGACTTTTTAATCACTGTGCATGACATTAGAAATATTTTTTCAATCCCGCACTATCAAACTGATTGCTTAAACATGAAAATCTATGTACCCTGCATTAACCAGTATGAATTGGTTTGTTAGTGCAAAAGACAACTGATGGACTGTCACATAAGCAGTTTCAAACAAGAAACTGATTTGCACTGCTGCAATATTCAAAAGATATGAGATACAGTCACAGTATGGAACAAAGAAAATGGTGCATCTAAATATCCTAAGGATTTTATGATATGACCACATTAAATGTATTTATGAACAATATTTTCAGATCTAGGGACTATTTATATACAACTTTATTATGGTGTTCTTTATAAGCTTAGTGATGTCAACATTGTATCTGGAACAAAGCAATGACTACAATTCCATGTTCATTTTGTTTCTTACGAATGTGGCCCATCTGAACATGGCAGGTGCTCCTTGACACAGATCTTCTGAACATTTTAGTCCTTTAAAATCCAGATCCTATGTCTGAAGTACAGAAGAGAGAGTTACAATTTTGCATCAGGTAAAGTTATCTTTAAAGTTTGCAAACCAGAGTACTAAGGATCCTTTTTCTAAAATTTTCTTTCCCAAGTGTCTCTCAAGTGTTGCTCCATGTGTTTGGAAGCTATAGTAGTAAGGAGGTTGGAATTATATTCACACTGCTGAATAGATACTATTAACAGTCCTTACATTATCCTGCAGGTCGCTTACTATAGAGGACAAAGCTGTAAATCTAGTGAGGATCCTTTATACACCAAGTCAAAGGTTAAAGCAGGCTATAGAGAGCAAACAGCTAAACTGCTCCCATGGGAGCTTTCTATGCACAGTATGCTTGTGGGATATGAGTTTCCACAGCAACCACAGGCTCAGTATCAGAGCATAACCCTTCTAAATTATGCAATGCACTTATGATTCCATAAGCTTAGCTAGTGTATTTGTATGGCCTCCTCACCTATTATGGTAGTGAATGTATTTTTCAACTCTCCTTGCTTTACTTTGAAACTAGATTCCTAAGGAGCCTCATAAACCATAAGAGCTTTTGAAATTATGTAAGTGACTGGCATGTACACATCAGATTAACCAATACACTCACGATCTTGGCAATTTCAGGAATTCATCTTTACATAGGAATTAACAGATCGTCACTAATTTTTAAAAGGTGTTGTTTTACAAATAATGGTGAGAAGAACTGGGAAAGGTTTCATATTCTTTCCTTTGTTCTTATTTATTTTTAAATGAATAAGAAATTTTACCTGTGGTACTATAAAGATGGGTTGTTCTGCTAATATAGCCTCAACTATTTTTCCCTCAGCATATGGGAGGGTAGCTGTATATAAGCAACTTTAAAAGACAGATTTATGGAAATGTCATTACCTATAATATTAAAAATGTGAAGATCTTTCAAAAAATTGTTGCTTCAAGCAGTATATAGTCCCAGAGCCTTATATAAATTATAATTTTATAATGCATCAATAATAAGATTAATGGCTTATTATTGTGGTACACTATCACCTAAAGTCCTATTGTCAAAGCTGATTTGACAAAGCTGAGGAGTTGAACTTTTAACCAGAGAGATTTAATTTTAAATAAAATAAAAAAGGAAGGGGAATAAATAGGTATGATTATTCCTGGAGCAGAGCTAAGTGAAGGAAATTAAAAGAAAATCGTTATGGTCTGTCTTGCTCCAGTTAGCAAAACGAGTATATGCTGAACTTAAACAAATTGATTTCTTATTAAAACGCAGTTCTTAAGATATGACCTTGAGTGTGAAGCTTACTTCAGTTGCACAACTCAGCCTGATGCTCCTCGTATAACATAAATTCTCGTGTCAGGTTGGTGTGTATGGTTTGAACCGTACAAATCTCAATAGTCTATAGGAGATTGGCACTGAAAGCCTTACTGGGATCTGTAGATCTTGTACTAGAGCTTTCCTTCACAGATTTATTTTTGGGGGACAAAGAGAGAAATAAGTCCTATTTGGCTAAAATGCTGAAAGGATGACTAGCAAAAAAATAATTAAAATTACATGCTGAATAGAAACAAGGATTCATACATCAAAATCTTTTAAGCTTATTTTCCTAGAAATCTAACTAGTAGGCACTGGGGAAATTTCTTTTCAAAGTTATACAACAGTTCATATGAGCAAAAACAAATGGACATACATATTACAAAAAGCAGATGCTTTGCTTTTGACCTGTTTTATTTTTTTTCCCAAAAAATACTTGAGTTCTACAGTTCAACAGATCTAGATCATACTTCATGTATGATTTTCCTCCAAATCCTAAAAGTTGACTAGAGATCACTGGAAATCATCAATTGTAATCAGGGTACCAGAAGCACTATCTGACAAAAAAAACCCCAAAAAACACAACAAATCAAAGCACAACAACAACAACAACAACAACAACAACAACAACAACAACAACAACAATAATAATAATAATAATAATAATAATAATAATAATAATAATAATATAAAACTAAATGCTTTTAGCATGACTATTGGAAAAATCCAAAGAAATAAAACTAGGAGTTTTTGGTGTACTCAGTGATTTTTCTGACAACATACTAAAAATAAAAGCAAATTATGATGAATAAGAAAACTCAAACTATCAAAGCCAAAATTCTGTTCTATGCTTCAAGACATGATTTAAAAGGCATATGTCAATAAAACAAATCAGATAAAACCTTGGAGGTAAGAATCAAGGAGATTCAGTTTATGATTTCTTCCAGAACTAAGGAACTATTTAATATGGGAAGTTTAAATGATACCTAATTTAGGTTGCAGCTGACTTGACTTCTGAAAATCAGAATGATTTTCAAACCCAATGAACTTGGGTATGTTAAATTAAGTTTGTGGAAAACCCACACAAAAAAGAGTTATCTGCAACAAAAAAGAGTTTTCTGTCAATTCTTTGTCTTTTATAAATCTCATGCTATATTCTGTATTTTAGAAAGGTAAATATAACACCTAATATTGCAAGCATTAATTTATTAAATACTGCACAAGAACTGCATTATCTCATTTGCAGATGATAATGAAAGGAGTCCATCACTAAATGAGTTCATCACTATAATCCAATATATGTTTTAGGCTTTAAAGCCACTTTTCAAAATATCAGACTTGCAAGCACATTTTTGCATATTTATTTATTAATTCAAAGAAGTTCTTCTCATTTTCCAAAATATTGAAATATCTGTTTATTTTTGGGGGGTTGGTGAAAGTTCTGTTTTCCTTTGTTTTTAGGAAGGAAGGAAGGAAGGAAGGAAGGAAGGAAGGAAGGAAGGAAGGAAGGAAGGAAGGAAGGAAGATGAGAGAAAAAAAGAAAGGAAAAAAGAAAGAAAATTTTCTTCCTTTATACAAATCCTAAATTGATCTGGAATTAACTTGTATCAGTCACAAATTATAGTAATATATTTACTGTTTGTTGTAAGAACCTATCACCGTTCAGACTTCCAATCTTCCAAGCAATGTGCTAAATCCATATAATATTGTTGGACTCTTTAGCTCTCACTTGAATCTCTGATGCAGCTGACTATGATATACCAACATTGTGAACAATTTGCAATCAAAGCTCAAGTAAAAAGAATTTTTTTGTGTGAAAATTTGTGCCCATTTTATTGGACGTTATAGGAATAAGTTTAAGAAGTTAAAAGATGAAAATAGATCCTGTTATACCTAAATAGAACTTCTGTCACAGACTTCCTTTGAAACTTGTAAAACCCCCTCTAATGCCCTTGTTCCATCCTCTCCTGTTCTGTGTTCTCTGACTTTTCTGTCATTCTTTCTTCATTTTTCTAATAAAAAGTGTCATTTCCTTAGGGCAAAGGTTACTTTTTTCTTCTCTGCTCATACTCAGTTCTTTTGACTCATGTAGGTTGACCTGATACAAAAATTCTTAGGGCAAAAAGCAGAAAAAAAGAGACAAAAACTCCAATAATATTTATAATATTACTAATATTAGTATTAATATTAATATTAATATATTTTAATAAATAAACCAGTTAGTGTAGATCTAGATTTGTTGAATTGTTGAAGCTACTTCAGATGTTCTACAGCATTCATCTCATATGTTTCAACAAAATATTTAACTTCTGAGGTCAAAACAAAGGTTTCAGGTGAGACTAGAATATAAAAAGAGATATAATTCATATACACAAGCTGGGAACTTTTTAATATAGAAATGTTTTAATTAGGTTGTATGGAGATTTTTGTATACAATATCTATAATGTATGTGTATATATGTTATTATCTTTGATGTATTTTTTTTTTCATTGAGTGACAATGAAAAATAAAAGTAAGTTTTCTTGTTAGTAGGCCCCTAAGCCCTCTGTCTTTAAGATACTTCATTTACAAAACTGACTTGCATACTTTACCTGGAAAAATCTGGTTAATGATAAAGTTTGTCCATGATTACTCACATTTTCCTTAGTTCTTATTTGCAGATGAATTTTAGGTGCTTTTTCATCTGTCTTTTATTAAAGATCTAAGAATCTGTTCAAAAAAGTGCTGTAAACATTCAGGTAAAAAAGTGGGTTTTTTTCTTCATTCTATTTTGTCAAACTTGGAGGAAGCTTAAAAGCTGATTGCCCTATTCCTTAAGAAACAAAGAACTGAAGATTTCTGGAAATGCATAGACCAGCTCTGAAAAATAAAATTTTAAACCATATGTCCACATGATGCTCATTTCCTAATACAGTGTTTAAACAACATTTTCTTTTGTGATCACATTTGAGTAAGAGATAATCTTTGTGTTCATATCAAGGGTGTGATCAGCTGGTGATCACCACCCACTTTTGTACAGTTCTGTACGCACTACAAAGTCTGAGCCAGGCAGTGTGCAGTGCATATAATCCGAGTCAGATAAGCCAAGAGAAGCAAAACTTCTATTCTTCAAAGTCTTTTAGAACTGGTAAAGATTTCATCAGCTCACATTGATTTTATGGCACTGTGTCCTGCTTCTTAATGCCTAAGAATATCTGGTAGATTTTCACTTTTTTATCAATCCAGACAGACAAGTGATATTAAAAAAATAAAGAGAAAACTTGTTTTTATTCTTCACTACATACTGCAAAAATTATTACTTTGGAGTTAGAAGAGCAGAAAAATCAGTTAAATTTATGATCTCCATTAACAATCAATTAAAACTAGCATCACTATAAGGCAACATATAGAATCCCAAATGTATTGAAAAGTTCTAACAATTACTGAACTTTCAACTTCTGCCTAGAATTTCCTTTATTTCATTGGGAATAGTAGCTACTGAACAGGCAAATAAAACTTGCTAGGATTTATCTCATAAGATTTATTTATTCACTTTTAACAAATCAGCAGGAATATAGGCACGGTTATTGCTGAAAGGATTTTAGACTAGAGTCTCCTGTGACAGAATTGAATTGCAAACTTTAATTATCTGAAGTGCTATACTATCAACAAACATAACTGTAGAGAGTAAATCAGTAAGTTTTCTTAGTCAAAGTTATTTTTCTCCAACTTCTGGCTATTGGGACTACTGACACAATTTTCCATGTCTGACAAAACCAAAATTTAGTCAGTAAGGCACAGCTGTTATCATATTTGGCTTCTAGGTGCTCCAAATTATTAAGCTATAGATAATAGTTGCTCTCTCGTATGATCTTGGAATCTCAAATGAAAACTATTCTGCTGATGTCCTGGAGAATTCACATTTATATTTTATTTTTACATGTTCCTCTGGAAAATTATATTTTGCTCCTTGATTTCTTCACCCAGTTCCCTTCTCACTGATTAATTTTGAAGGTCAGCCTTGGAATAGGCATTTCAAACTCTTCAGATGAGATAGAGAAAACCTTGAGAGGGCTTCTTTACACATTTCAGAATAATTCATGCTGTTCAGAGTACAGGATGTCCAAAGTTCTTTTGTGTGGAATAAGTCTCAGCTGAGAAAAACTCGAGGAACAGTAAACACATCTGAACTCAATCCCACTTCATGCTCCATAGCATCTAATGCAGCTGAAATACAGTGCTTTCCTGAAATCTTCATTTTCCTGTTGGTGTGCAGTGTTCTATATTCCACTGACACACACCAGATAACCTTCAAAGATCAGCAAAGAACGGTGTCTTTCCTTGTTCAGTTTTATGGATCTCTGTATATTTTGTGGAGAGCTTGCAGGGTTACAGGAGTTTGAGCAGACAGGATGGAGCAGGGCAGGGAAAATGATACTTCTCACTCCTGGGCACCACTGGATGAAAGCAAGGAAGAGTAGCGAAAGTGAAAACATGCATATGCATGAACATGCAGGTGATATGTGGTGCATTCTTTAAACAAATTCAGACAAATAAAAGGAAACTGGCTGTTGCTACATCATCTTTGAAGCATTTCTTTGGAGAGCAGCCTCCCTCTACCCGTGTACTAAATTCTGAGTGCCTCCCAGTGGTGTTTGCATTTCTGGCCTTCTAATTAATTTTATAGTAGGAACCTGCTCAGTACTTGTTGCTTGCAACATGTCTTCTGTTTCATTTGTTCATGTCACATTCATTTAATGGGATTTACTTTCAGTTAAGACATTGTTTAGGTAGACTATGTATGGCAAAACTGTCCATGTAGCAGCAGCTGTTCTAGTCAAGGAACAAATATATCCTAATACAATTTCACTGAACACGTAAAAAATTCAGGAATGATATATTGGGCATTTTACATGAAGCTGGTAAAAGTCTCATGAAGGACATAAAAAAAGATAGTTCTTTTATTTTTTTTTATTTTGGAAACAAACATCACATTCAACTGAGTTAATTAAACTGCTATTACTTGCAATTTTACAGTAATAAGGATGGAGCCCCAACCTTTCTTAATCCTTTGCTGATATATAAGCTCACCTCCCAAAAGATTTTTTTAAACAGTGAACATATAAAGAAGAGAAATTTTAAAGAGGGTTACTGTAACAAGATACAAACATGTGTTTGTGTTTATATGTGCCTGTAATAAAAATGGAGGAATTCTGTCCTTTCAACCCCTGAGTGGCCAAATTTTGACAGTATCAAGCAGCCTGATGCCTATGTTGAGGAGCATCCTCTCTCTAGATATGTAAAAACTTGATTGTCTCTGTATCCATACCTCTCTGTAGAACACTGAAACAATATTTAATTCAACAAATGAAAGATTTAATCTGAAACTGACAACAGCCCTCTGGATGGAAGGAAAAGTGAATCTGCATCTTCAAGGTGGAAGATCTAGCCAATACAGCAAAACAGGAAAACAACAAAATTCTCTCAATCTATTGTACCAAAACGGTAATTAAGTAGTCTCTTAACCTGAGAATAAGGGTCGTCACATAGACTTTAAATGAAAACATTTCCATCTCCGTGTTTAATTAATGCCTACATATTTTTTATTAGGAAATCACTGTTTGAAAAAAAAATTAACCACCACTCTTCTGAATGTCTCTTCCACAAATCAAGCATATATAATTGTTCTATGCAAATTAGTAAAACCATAATTATTGTAATTATGTCTCACACAGCTGGCATTAATTATGAGGGGAAACTCTCTGCAAGCTTTCCAGCAACTGTTGTGTGCACTAAATGACAGAAGATTCCACTGAAGATTTCAGCAGAACCACATGCTAAGGAGTCCAAAAGTAAGACATCTTATGTCCTGAAGAACTCAAGTTAAATCCTTTCTGTAGCATTGAATCACCAGAGATATTACTGAATCACCAGAAAAATCCAAAGAAATTGCTAAATGTTAACAGAAAGGAAATATTTTTTCTGATGTTTAATGAAGCATTAGTGAGTGAAAAAGTTAGTAGAAAATATTTTAAAAAGTGTATAACTTGTTGTTTCTGAGGGCTTATCAGGTGGGGTAGATGTGGAACAATATTTCAGTGAAAAAATAAAGTGTAGTCGAAGTCAAGAAAAGTAGCCCTACAAGAGGGCTTCCTCTCTCTCCCCTTCTCCCCCTTGCTTCCTTTCCTTACACACTTAAAATGACAAAATAAAGTCTGCATTGTTGAACTGGCATTTGGTTTCATTTGCACCTTGGCTGGGACAGAGGACGTTAACATCGAATCGTAACGCTTACCTTGCATTCCTTGTCATCTTCCCTCATTGCTTAAAATATATTAGTTGTGGGACTCAATCATTTATGGCAGATTGCTGCCTGATCTTCGATTCCCAACAATTGTGCTGCACCCTTTGAAATTGTTTCTGTCTTGAAATTGAGATATCTGATAACCCTTTTGCTGCGTCAGCCTCATATATACACGGATATGGAGGCTAATGAATGTTTCACCCTTGCCTCCTACTCTAGCTTTTCTTTTTTGGCTGATCATCTTATTTAGCTATTACATAGTTACCTTAAGGTTCAATGACATTCTTTTGTAAAATTGCCCTTATTGTTTCGAGTTAATTTTGATAAAATAGAGACAATAATTTTATTTTTTAACTTGAATTTAAAATATTTTCAAAAAATAATGGTTAAATATAAGATGAAAAATGAAATATTACATTTGGATTTCTCATCTTTGTATGGTTATTAATTGCCTTCCCATTTTCAGATACTTTCAAAAAAGCTCTTAGCCTTTTTGAAATTTAAATTTTAGTTGTCTAGTTTCATCTTCATTTTATTATTTTTTTATTTGTTTGGCTCTTTTATCTTAAAATGAGAACAATTTATTGTGTTCATTACATGCCACATTGATGAAGACAAGTAATTATTGCATACATATATTGATGATATATATATATAGATGATACATATATTACATAGCTGCGTGCATTTTAATGGCATTTATAGCTAAGACAACAGTTTATATTAAATTAGTATCTTGAAAATTCTATTTAGAATAGGGACTCATTGTAATGAACAATTTTCTGCCATCAAGTGTGGGAAGGTACTAATATATGGAAATATCTTTTGATATACCCAAGAATATCAATGCGACAGCATGAATGTGGGTGTACTTGATTTACTTCATCTATTTTGTTATGTTTACTTAATATATTTTTGTTTTATTGAGCAACTTGCTATTCCAGAATTGGTATGGAGGAAGTCTGTGGGGAATAAAAGAGTTAGCTCAATTTATACCAAATTTATTTTCTTGTTAGTTACTTCCAGAAGGAACCATCAGAATATAGGCAGGATAAGAAAGAATGAATGTTGACTCAGTTTTTACTGGTAGCCTTCTCCCAGCACAGCGGATTCATGTCCAAGAATGTGCATGTTTAACAGATTGTTTCAGACTCTAAGTCATTAATCACTTCCTAGGAAACCAATATGCTACATAGAATTTAACAGTTTAATACTATAACTGAATTACATTCAATTTTTTAACATAAGATGACAGTACCATCAACACTGTGTTCCAGTTACTGTTTTTCCTATTGACTCCTTGACCAGACTCTTTAGGGGATGCTTAATTTCTTATGGCACCCTGCATTACAATCAGTGAAAAGGTGTGCTTTCAATGCAATCAGAACTAGGCAAGGCCTGAATTTGAGGATCTGATCCTAAAATTGTCCAAAAAGAAAATAGTATTTTCTGATCATTGTGTGTTTCTGCATATGATGCTATCTAATGTACATACTGGTAGATAACCAGGATGATAAACAGACCATTCTTCCTTTTCTAATTTTGGTTATTTTTATGGTATTTATGACGCACTTGCTTACACTTTATTTTTCCATCACCAGCACATTAAAAAAACAGAAAAAAAAATTTAAAAATCATCCTTGGCTGCTGATACTTTGTCAAGGAAAACTTCAGTGAACTTCACTGAAATGTCATGTCAACCTGAACTATTTAGAAAAACCTCTAGTTGCCTCTACACTCTACAGATTTTATAAAGGAAATGAGGCCAAGCTGGGAGTGAGTAATAATTTCTAACAATTTTTTTTAACATGCTGTAGTTACAAAAAATTTAGTGAGCTACTCTGGGAGTTGCAAGAAAAAAGTAACCCCAAAACCAAGGGTCCTATTTGTGACACCTCTTCTTGAGCTTATGCAGTTATCAACCTAATCTATAACACACTGCAGTGGAATGTTGCTGTGAAAAGTCTCAGTTTTGGTTCTGCTTCAGCAAGGTCAGAACTGAAGCTTTTATTTCTTTTTGCAGCATATGCATGGACACCTGTGGTGTTTTCTCCGACTTTTACCACTGAGAACATACTGAGACATATGCTGCAAATGTTATTAGCCTTTCCTTACAGTAAGGTGCTTATTTTATGAGCTTGTTTTTGAGAAGTTATTCACAAAAAAAACAAAAAACAAAACAAACAAACAAACAAACAAAAAAACCCCCAAAAAAACCCGGTAACTTTATTATTAGACAAAAACATACTTTTTTTAAAGAAAAAAAGAAACCCAACAGGCCTTATTATTGTGTTGGCCCAATCTTTGAAGAAAACATATACATCACAGTTATCACAAGTTTTTTTTCTTTAAATTATCTGAGAACTCTTAAAATCTGAAATTTCTGATCAGATGGCCTTTCTGATCACTAAACATTCTATACAAGTAAAGAGATCCATCCATCAGAGGATCCCACATCTCTGTTGGTTACACATTTCTCACTGACTGAAGCTCAGTTGCCAAATAGCAGAAGAAAGATTGTGCATCTCTTGCAAATAATGAGAAATATTCAGCAGAACTTCAATGAAAGCAAGACACACAATTTTAGCTAGCTTGCTTTTTTTTTTTACTGGGCTGAATTGGTTAACAAGGAGTGTGAAGCTAAGATGTGACAGAAAGTTTTCTTTGCTTGTCTATTTCACCATTCTAGCCAGAACTCACTTGTTCTTTGCTTTGGTGACTCAGGTCTCAAGCACTAATAGGAAGGCAGAGACAGACCATAGGAGTTGCACACTGCAGTCTGCTAACTGACAGAGGAAGAGCCAGAAAGATATTCAAGATTAAGGAAAAAAAAAAAAATCTCTGGTGTGAGGACCTTGGGCACTGGGGTCAGCTACAACCATAAATTTAGCTTCTGCAGAGGCTTGCTAAAAACTACAAAGACAAAAAAACATTGAGGGGATGAACTCATCCTATTTCAAGCTTTTGCAGATGGTTGACTCTCTAGGTATACCACATTTATGACCACCAGCTGAAGTATTGTCACTCACCTTGAAACAGCCAGTCAAGCTTCTTCTACTAAAGGCCTTGATGATGCCCTTTTATGCTCTTTTCCAGCTTCTCTTACTTTTTATTTCTTTTCTCACATACACAGGTGGGTATTGAACGAATTATTTGTGAGTATTGTTGAGAAAGAATTTCAGATGATTGGGAAGCAAGAGAAAGAACTTGCCCCCAGGATGTATCCTGTCAAACTTCTTCTATTTTAATTTGATATTAGGTTCAATGTCACATCAAATAACAATTCAAAACTGCTACTAACAAAGTTCACTTCTATTATTTTTCTTTGGACAGCTGTTGCAGTGCTGCATGAGGTGCTGAGAGTGCATCCTATAGTCTTTGTTTCCTATTCCTTTTGAAAACCAAAAAGTATCATGAATTTCTATTCTTTTTTCTTTGTCTTTTGCAGTAGTTAAACAGATAAAGAAAATGACTGTAGAACTCCCCTTCTGCCCAATATATTACATAATTTCTGCTATAATTTTGGCTGTTAATATTTTCACAAATATGAGAGATTACTTTAATTACAACATACCATGGTTGGTTTACTTATTTTTTCTTACTAGTCTCACATTTTTATTTCTGCCTTGGAATGATAGAACATGTGTAATATCCATTTTAGTTCCTCCATATAATTTATTAATTTTGCTATTTATTTAACTGCTGGTTTAATATTTTGTTTTGTTTTGGGGTTTTTTTTGGGTTTTTTTTCCTATAGCTTCTAAACTTTGGGAAAGAGTTACAGTGATAGAACCAGTTTTCTTTACATCAGATGACTATTTAGAAAAGTTACTAGCCTACATGTCTACATTACAGGATGGCGGAAGGAAAGGGAGGCAGGTGGTGGAAGGCAGACAGATGTGTATATGGAAAACATGAGGAAAGAAGTAAAATAAAAAAATAAAACAAAACAAACAAAAAACCCCCACAAAAAACAAAACACCAAATCAAAAATTGTACTGTAAAACAAATACTCTAGCCAATCACAAGGTTTTGGGAAATATTTTTAAATAAGGGGAAGTGAAAAGGAGAAAATCACCATTGAACAGGGAAATGAACAAACAAAAAGAAAACATCTCTCCTTTTCCTTGCAAGAAAAAGGCTTATTCCAGCATTACCTATCGTGTATTTCTTTTAACAACCCTTGATTTGGCAACTGGTCACAAGCATTCTTACCACAAGGTATGCACCTGAGAATGCAGAGCTTATAAAACAGAACAGAGCTGGTTGAAATGAAGAGTTTCAGAGTGGCAATGCTTTAATTTTTTTTTTAAATTCCTCTTTAATATGATTGCATTATAGGACAACATGGAAAAGTGATTCTCTTATGCGTCATTAATATCTTTGCCTGACAAAGATTATCCATCAGCAGTTGTTGAAGATGTCTGAATGCTATTAATGATACATTACTACAACTTCTCACACTACTTTTCTAATACCTGCAAGACATTTGCATTCATGAGATAGATACCATTTCTGGTCAGACCTCGAAAGAAACTTGTCTCAGACATGTAAAGGTAATAATCAAGCATGCAGACAGCAACAAAGACTCATCAGTCACCTCCCATTAGCACTTACCTATAGAACTCCTCTGATTTATTTTTCCTGGCTCATCTCCCAACACATCTAAGCAACCTCACTCCAATTTAATTTCAACCTCATAGCAGATGCTAGTCGGAAAGATTATATGGGATGGCTATTTGTAACTCTGCCAACACGAACAATGAACATAAGTTTCTTTTTCCTCTTTCTATAGAAGGACATGCCTAATCTTTCTGACCTTCCTAAAAGGACCATCAACCCCACCTTACCCCTGTGGCACCTCTGAATGAAATAGCTTTTCACATTCTCAAAATGCAATGAGATTTCTTCCACTAAATATAGTACATGCTTCATAATCAAAAAGTGTTGACTGATAGGACAGCTACTGGTATCTAGTGGAACACAGAGGCTCAGCAGACATTCTTCATGCCTCTCCCCTTATGAATGTTTGGAACATTAGCTTGCTTTCTCAAGGAACTTTCAGCATTGTCAAGTTAAGTTCCCTATGTCATATCCCAGCAGACAGGACTGTTCTTGAGAAAATAAACCAAGAAAGGTAGGTCAAGGGGAAAAAAACAAAAGAAAAAAAAAGTTTTTACACTTCATATATTAAAATGCAGAGATGAAAAATTAAAAAAACCCAAACAGCTGTTACAGTATATTGAGTGTTCCAGCTATTACTGGCCTGATCATTTTTCCAGTGAGCCTAGCAGAGTGGCCTGGTATATCACCTGGTGCTTGTTGCCAGGCTCTCCTCAGCCTTCTCCAATGCAACAGCCCTTTGAGCTGTTATCAGCTGCTGCAGTGGCAGTCTTCACTGTGATAACCATTGTTTCAAAGCATCTGTGGGATTTCTGGTGGGGGACTTTTAGTCAGCCCAAACATGTTCTAGATGGAAGGATTTCAAATGTCATGTCTATTCACCCAGGAGTTCATGTAGCAACTTCTGCTGCAGGCTTGTGTCCTGAGAGTTGTTGTGCCATGAAACTGCCAGCACAACTGAAGATGAAATATTAATGTGAGCCCAGCTGAAAATTCCATAATCTTGGAAGCTTGGTCCTGAGAGCTGGTAGACCCCAGCATTTGCACACCATAGAATAAAAATCAAAACAAACCTAGAACATTCAATAACCCTAGACAAAATAAACCAAACAGAGGGAGGGAGGGAGGGAGGGAGGGAGGGAAGGAAGGAAGGAAGGAAGGAAGTGGCGGAAGGAAGGAAGGAAGGAAGTGGCGGAAGGAAGTGGCGGAAGGAAGGAAGTGGCGGAAGGAAGTGGCTGAAGGAAGTGGCGGAAGGAAGGAAGGAAGGAAGTGGCGGAAGGAAAGAAGGAAGGAAGTGGCGGAAGGAAAGAAGGAAGGAAGTGGCGGAAGGAAGGAAGTGGTGGAAGGAAGGAAGGAAGGAAGGAAGGAAGGAAGGAAGGAAGGAAGGAAGGAAGGAAGGAAGGAAGGAAGGAAGGAAGGAAGGAAGGAAGGAAGGAAGGAAGGAAGGAAGGAAGTGGCGGAAGGAAGGAAGTGGCGGAAGGAAGGAAGTGGCGGAAGGAAGGAAGTGGCGGAAGGAAGGAAGGAAGGAAGGAAGGAAGGAAGGAAGGAAGGAAGGAAGGAAGGAAGGAAGGAAGGAAGGAAGGAAGGAAGTTAGTTCTGTAGTGCTTGGAACATGGTTTTTAAGAGCATATTTCAATTGGCTCATTGTTCCATGAGGGGGTTAGAAGAAATCATGGAAAAGCAATGAGGGATTTCATGGTTCATAGAAGAATAATTTTACTGGAGAAGTTTATTCAACAGCAGTAATACTTCCTGTAACAATGACATCTATCATCCTGGTTTTCTTATGGAAGTATGAAGATAAATGAAAATGAAAGTAGTTGATGACGTTTCGTTACACTGATGCTTTTATCTAAGAAGAATTTGCAACAGCTTTCCCAGAGATCTGGGAGCTGAGGCTGGCCTTCTTTTTCAGGTTATTTCTCATTAAAATACCTCATAGAGCATATGAACCTTAACACTGGCTTCACCTTCAGTCTTATTGCAGGTAGCTGATTATTTCACTGATAAGTCTGAATCTCTTGGTCAAATTCTCTTTTAGTATCTCTCCAGAGCCGAACTTCTTGATGGGATTGAGCTCTCTGCAGTGTATGGTTAGCAATCATTTCCCAATTCTCTTAGCTTTGACAAAAACAAATGCTACTATTGTATTTGAAATTAGCTGTATGGGTATAAGACAAAGATGCCATATTTTACCATCCTACATTCTTTGAGCAGATATGACCCTGTACAATTTTGAGGATGCTGTTAGTATCACAGTGTAGCAGGCACAGGGCCTGCAAGCCTCCCCTGGCACTCGGCAGCCTGAGATAGAAAATGCTGAGTTGTGATTACTGGACCTTAGGAGCCCCTCTCTCCCGCTCTCGGACCCTTGCTTATCTCTCTGTAAGGCTATAGGTCACTTTCCTTTAACCCTTACCATTGGACAATTCTCAATTCTCCTTTGCCCTATATAAACCCCTGCTTCTGCCTGGATCATCAGAAGAGCCGTCCCTGAACCCCTTCGCAGCAGAGTCCTCGAGAAGACCAATAAAGACATCTTTGTGGAGTTTCATACTCCTCCTCTCTTTCCTGCGTCAGCCAAATGCCTGCTGTGGCCCACGGCCCTTAGCAAGCTAAGAGCTGAAATCACTTATAAGCTGAATATCACAAGAGCTGTGATCACTAAAGCTTGCTAAGGTGGCTGGTGGCCAGGCGCTGCTTAGAGCATGGATAGGCAGTTCTGCTCTGAACTGAGCCCTGGCCTCTAATGCAGCCATCTGGGGACACCCCATAACCCAGCGAGCGGCATTACCACAGGACAGGATCATTTGGATATCTTCACGTGTCACAATCCTTGGACTGCAGCAAAGGTAGGACTGCAGTTCAGTGAGCTTTAGGGGCACCAGCGAAGGCAGAAAGATGGCTGCTAGTTTCACTCACCCTTGGAAGAACTCACAGTCCTTTTCCTTTTTAACCTGTCAAATAAGAAGAGAAAAGTCCAAACCTTATATGTGACACCTGGGAATATGTGGTAAATCATGTTGGAAAGGTAGAGGGAACAAAATAATTCATTTTGTCATCTGACAAAAGTCATGTGCTAATCCAGAAATGTGCCAAAACTGGCTTTGATCTTCTTCTATTGTGTTGATATACAAATTGCAAAGTTGTTTGTCACTGTTGTCTAACTTAATTAACCTGGCATACAGGTGCTTTCTGCTGCCTTTCCCTGTGTTTTGTGGGTTTTTATTCTTTTTTCAATTCTCTTTGATCTAGGTAAGCAAGTGGAATCCCTGAAGCAGTTGAAGAATACAAATGTACATACATACTTCTTCCTGCAATACCATGAGATCTGTTCCCAGTGGCCCTTTATCTCTTCCTGCTTTTTCCTCAACATAGGAATTCCTCTCTTACAGCCACCATACATGTGTTTCAGTAAGTAAAACTTGTGGCTCTGCTGTCTGGCAGGTGAATAGTGATGGTATTCACAGAACATCACTTCTATCCTGACTGTAGAATGTGGTATAAGCATGATTGCTGTGCAATTCCCTGAAAATTAGGAAATTTTGCCCCTTTTTCTACAGAGGACTATCTAACAAAGACATGAACAGCTTGTGGATACTTGAGAGTCCCAAAAACTATGTTAGCTGTAAGAGTTTGAATGCTGCAGTAAGCGAGGTTGCCTAATATCAAAAATGGGATAAGAGCCTGGCAATGTAAAAGTAAATGTTTCAATAAAATCTTTCAGTACACCTAACTAGGAATTTAACATTTATATGTGCATATCCAAGATGAAAATCCAAGGTATCTTGGAATTATGAATTCCCCACCCCAGGTTCTGGGCACCAGAATGCCATCTAAAATATTTTAAATTCCACTCTTACTATTTAGAGGTTGATAATCACTGTATTTATACTATCTGACTCACTCCTCACCTAGGACTTTCCACTTGTAAATGCTGAGTATGCATATCACCTTTTTTTTTTTGTTGTTGTTGTTGTTCACTGTGTGGTAATTTATACTTACCAAAACACACTATTTGCAAGTGATAGTTAAAATTCACACAATGGGCCTTCCATTTACTGAAAGAAAATGTGATTACATCTCAACATACTCTGTTAATGGAATCAGAAAGCAAGTTCTATTTGCTCATAGGCTTTATGTTTACACCAAATACTCAAATGATTAAACCATCCTTTTCAGGTGCAAATCCATTCTCTTTGCACCTTTGTAAAGATAGTGATATTAATATAATGAAAGGTGAGAGGATAGCTTGTGTTTGTTGACTACTAATTCAGCAGTATAGCTTCTGGAAAATTTTGTCATTTATTGCTGCTCAGGAATTTATAACCTGGAGAAGCTGGTGATAATGGGCTTTAAGCCGTACAAACTCCCCAAACCACTGGATTAAAGAATCTGCTGTATTCTGTGTAGTCCCTGAAGCACACTTTAATGGTTCTGCTGAAAGGATATCAATCATACAGGAACCATTCCACAAAGTTACTTTGAGGCACTCCAATATGGTTAAATGTTTTCATTTTCTGTAATGCAATACATTTGTAAAACTCTATCTAGGAAGCCTAGCAATTAGAATCTTGGCAGCAAAAATCATGCTATCCGTTTTGCTTTGGTTTTAATTTCTGTAACTTTGAACTCCTAAGTTTTATGGAGCTCTCCTTCATTTTCAGACATTTTTCTTTCAGCATTTTTTTCCCTATGCTTTTCTATTCATAGGTGGGAATTGAAAAGTAGGTATGATTTTCTTTTCATTTATAGGTGTGATATTTTGTTGGATCTTTTTTTCCAGACATGAACATTTATGCTGGTTATTCCTGCATGCTGGAAATTTTTCTGCTGTTGGTTACCCATCAGAAAATTTGTATGTTTTCACAGAAAGTACTATGTAGTAAAGTATTCTCTTTAAGGAACTTCTCTAAGTACTAACTTTAAGGAAAATTTAGTATTTTTTAAATATCATGACCAATATAAAAGTCTAGAAGTCTATAAAAATTTAATCAGTCAGTCAAGTCCAATTTCAATTAAAAAAGGAATGCTGTTTATGTCTTCAACCCTTCCAAAAAAGTCCTTCCAAAAGCTTTTTCTGCAGTTATATTCATAGGCTACTCAATTCAAAATTGCCTAATTGTCAACTGATAACCACAATCATGACAGTGAGACTATAGTCAACTATAATATGTGAAGGAAAGAAACCAACTGTAAATATTTAAAGTGACATATTTTGGAAAAAAAAAAGTTGGAAGATACCTATTTTTTCTTTTCAAAAGCTTTGCACGTTGTATTTAATTTAAATTTATTTAATTTAATTTAAATGTTGCACATTTAAAAATTATGAGCAGATATAATAGCTCACTTAGAAAAACTCAGAATTGAGATACCAATTTGCAATCTCTAACAAGATATTTTCAGGCCGGTTAGCCTTCCAGTTTGTTTCATAGTCTTAAGGAAATTTATCCTTTTAATTCTAAATTCTGCAGATTTTTAGAACATGCAACTGTCTGCTACAGGTTCTCTCTTCTCTGACTCATATTTCAAAGAATAAATGCAAAAATAATTAGAATTACAGCCAGTGTAATTCTATAAATTGACATTATGCTTTCAGACAAACTCTAATCCATAAGGCTATTACACGAAACCTTCTGTTGTTTCTGAGGCCATGAAGTAAATGAAAAAAAGACAAGTTCTCATATGCTGTATAAAAATGGGAGAAATTATAAATGTTGGCAACAATGATTGAAGCTAAGGTTTCTGGAAAACATTTGAATTTATACAAGTTGCAGTGACAAGATTGTATCATTAAGATGCAGCCACTGTGCTATGCAACAGCATACTAATGTTCTAGTATGGCTTTAGTTGCTCCAAGTTGTTTGGTCCTTTTCCATTCAGATACACCGCCTTGAAGATGTTAGAAAGTTTTACTTAAGAATTTTGCAGCAGGATTTTAAAACAACTCAGTAGCACAGGGCCGACATTCATACTGGAACTCGTCTCTCTGCAAGCTTTTTGGAGTTTGAGTGTGGTTTTGCTTGGTTTCTTTTGGTTTTGTTGGGTTTTTTCCTCTAATGAAGATTTGCTTATCTTATTTCTCTGTTACAGTAAACTCAGGCTTTAGACTATAAATCAGAGATAGCTATAATGTTGTTAAAAAATGACATAATTTCAATAACTATATATTTTATTATTATAATATACTATTAATTCAATACTGTTTTTCTGATTATTTGAAATCTGCATCTTTCTTCACTTAAACAATAATAAAATATTGATTTATCATTATATAGAGATTCCTAAATAATTGTGTAGAAATTTATTTGTGTATTTTTGAAATTATTGTTTTCTTGTTTAATATTTTGAAAGTGCCCCATGGTTAATTTATTTTTGTAAGATATAAAGTGCCTTCATCATCTTAGCTCTCTCAGCTCTAACATTTTTGTTTCTCTCTCTCTTTGATTTGTTTACTTCCTGAGGCTTCAACACTATCCTGTAAGGAAATGGAAAAAATGAGGAAGATATATGTCAGTTCTTTCTATTTTGAGATCAAGGAAAAATTCTGTAATCCAGTGCTCTTAGAAGACACTTTGGAATAAAACTAAAATTTACAATTTTTTTTTATAAATGTATTTTATGGACATTTCCCTCATATTTTTCAAAATTACTTGTTTGCTGACATCATAAAACACTATTTAGAATTGCTTACTTGTGCAATTCCCAGTATTGAAAATATAACCTTGAGAACAATGACTGTGAACTTAATTGATTTCAATTGAAGCTGAGAATTGTGCATGCAAAGTGCAGGGTAAATGTCATGATCATTTTTCGATAAGATGCTCACCTTCACCGCTGCCTACCTGTGTGCCTAACATGATGTCTTTCCTTATCAAAGCTGCAATAACTTGGGACTTAGAGGGTACAGGCACAAATCTCAGCCATTTTTAGGTTCCCTGTTAGAAGAAGGCTTGAGTTCAGCAGACACTTCCTGTTCCCTGATTTGCATGGAAAAGGAAACAAGTAAATGTGTTGGAGAATGCCATGCGCTTGCTGTGCTCCAACATATATTTCTTGTGGACAGAGAGGGGACCAGAATCTCAGAGTACGCTGCAGTCACTGCCATTCCACTAAATGCAACGTAAGACTCCTAACTCAGACGCTGTAGAATTCTTCTAAAAGCAGATTTGTAGAAGTTATACACAAGAGTATTCCACCTTCAGGTAGAAACCTCACATTAACACTTAAAATAAGTTTCTGCATTTAGTTAACACTGTAAAACAAACAGAAAAAATATAAAACCAAAAGAAATTAAGACTATGCATTTTTTACTCATGATGTGGACAGTAGTTTTACTTATATTCACTTCCCTTATCTGACACATGGGAGTCAGAGGTAAACTATTTTATATCTTACTGAGAAGCAGGTACATTGGGAAGGCCTGGGTTTGTGTCTATTCAATTAATAGCTATCTTCATAATTTCACCATAATTAGCAATCTAATTGCCTGTATTAAGGGTGTAAATCTGCAAACACTTGTGCATATGAACCCTACTTCAGTTAATACCCCAAGAAGAATTTCTTCCTTATTTTCATATGTTGTGACATTTCTATCTGATCTTCAGCAGCTTTCGCTTTGTTGTTTATAAATGTTTCCATTTCAATTGACTTTTTTAAATTTTAAAAGTTTTCTGTGGTATAAAGTAGGAAATACATTAAAGAAGGCAATGTATTTCTTAATCTCCAAAACATTCCTTCAAACCAACAAGCAAATAAAAAACCCCAAACAACCCTTCCTCGCATTATCAACTACAGGAAAAGACACCTTATACAACATGGTTGTGGTAATAAACATAGCTTGCTACTCGATTATCAGCAATTACTGTAAGAGATTGCATTAACCTGGCAGGATACTGAGCTGATTAACCTCTCTCTATGTTGAAAAAGAACCATGCCTTCTGCAATCCTTGTCATATCTCTTTTATTTCTTTTTTTTTTTTTTTAATTAACCATCGGTACTACCTCTTACCATAGTCATTAACAGTCTTTAGTGAACGTACTTGCTATGGTCTTCTTGAAAGTCTAAATACAATATTTTTGCTGTTTTTTTAATCTTATACAGGATTACATAGGTCTATTCAGACATTCTAATAGGACCAGGGATGTAGTTTGTGCTTTGTTTTGTCCCTATTCTCATTCTGGTTTATACCTATGTATTTTTTTATTGCTTCAGTCAGCTTTATAAATATTGAATCAGAACTCATTGGCTTGTAATTCCCTGAATCATCCCAAACACCTTGGTAATAAAATAGCTACATTGTTTGAACCTACAGTTTCTTTCTCTACTGTCATAACTGTGACTGATTGCACATCTTTTTTAGTAACTAAGCCATTTCATTTTAAGTTCCCCCAAAGAACTCTCAGGTGAGAACCATCTGCTTCTTTGAATGCTTGTTCCTTAATATATCACTTTGAGCTCCATCTGACTTCTCATTATCTGACAACAACTCATCTTCATTACCTGAAGAGAGCAGTTCCAAATCACATATCTTCTCAACTTCCCCATGCTGGACGTTGACACAAATCAATCATTTCACATCCTTGCAAGATGATTCTCCTTAATTTCTCTTAAATTATTTTTGTTAATCCAAGGGATTCAGAGATGTATTTTTTTCTGAAAATGATACAGTCTAATTATTCTAATTCAGGGTTTGTAATTTGTAATAATATTCATCTTCCCTGTGAATTATTTTCATTCCTATTTTATATTTCAGCCTTTAATTAATTTATTTTTTGTAATATCAATTTCAAGACAATATGCATGGAGAAACACTCAGACACTGAACTCCAGTCAGAAGGGAAATATATACTCTCTGATGGCTATATTTTACTTTCTACAAAAATCCCACTGAGGAGCTTTGGCAGAGTATCTCTCCAAAGCAATTAGAAATCTTTATGTGGTACATATAATATGGTGACAGATCTCTATTAATAAAGAGAAAAAAGGAATAATTTTACTTCTTTGTCCTTTGGGCTCCAGGAACAACACCATAAACAACCAAATTGAACTAGCAAACTGTAAGGGCAGTTTTTTAACATCCATAACTACATTGTGGAAAATCAAGCTTGCCACATATGTGTAATTTCTCACTTAAAACAAATACTCTTCTGGTTAACACATATCTAACAAAATTTACAATTTTGGCTAAAGCCTCTGATCCATTATGCATTTTTATTGTATCAGTCTCAAATAGCACAATGTCAACCTCTTAGCTGAAGAAAAAATATTCCATACAGTGAATTCCACTAATTTGAGTCTCCAGGTCCTTTAGCATGCTGAAGTCTCTTACCAGGTGTTCTGAGCATAAATATAACAACAATATATGCTAGAAACTTTTTCAGTATAAGTTGTTGAAATTTGGCGGAAAGAATAGGATATTGAACATAATAATCAGAAAGGAAAAAATATTTTTAAATGTGGAGTTCTTTTTAAGTAGATTTCTGCCTTCAAAGACTTTATTTAGTGTTTTGAAATATTCATTGATTGATGTTATATGTGTGTTTGTATGTTTATTCCAGACTTTCCACTCTACATTTTTTCTTCTGAGTTATTCCAACTACTTGTTTGTAATTTGTAGATTTTTTTCTTCCACTTTCATGTTTAAGATTTTATTTGCCAAATTGTCTGTATCGAGAGCATGAGGACATATCCCTAATTGTATGGAATGCCTTTTGTGCATTGTAAAACACATGCACTGTGACTTTTTTTTTTCCATTAACTAATGATGCATTTGCTTTTTAATGAGAACATGGACAATCTTTGGTTTGGGTTGGTTTGTTGATTTCATTTGTTGCTCTCCCATTCCTTTTCCCCCCAAGGTCAGCTGTTTAGTTGTTAATCCTGAATGATAAATCATTCCAAAGTTTTTCTAGTCACTAGAGAGAGCCTTTCAGGTCAGCTGTTACCTCTAAGAAGGACATTTTTGGATAAAAATGAATGAAAGTCAGTGCAAGCCATTTTCCCAATAAAACCAGCCAACTTTTATGAACAATCTTCCTTGTATTACTACTATGAAACATTTAGGATGCAGCAACTGTAGCTAAATATTGAGGTATTGCAGAGCTATTTGAAATATAAAATGGGTATCACAGGGTGTGCAAGATGTAAAGGCATTTAGCAGACATCTAAGTCACCAAGAAAAGCTGTGAGAGCAAAGACTGGAAACTGTCTGTGAAGCCTTGAAGAAGTTATGTTACCTCACTACTCTATTGTGATTGAAGTATTTTCCATATATTGAGTATTAATGCTGTTTTTTAACTCTGATGTACAATGAACTATTGGATACTGGGATTGTTTGCTTATCCAAATTAAATTTTGATCACACCTGATCTAAGGCAGCCCTGATGTAAGTGTGAATAAAGTTGTATCAGTTGACCTTCATAGGTCTGTTCCAAATTCAATTACTTTATGGCTTCATAATAAGTCTTTACCTTTTCCCAAGCCTTTTCAATTCCAGTGTAAAATCTGAAGATACTAATAATATCTAATATTATTAACTTTTCTTGAGCTTTTCATTACTAATGACCTCCAGTATTTCTCACTAAGTTTGTGGTTTTTGATTTTCTTTTTTTGTCATCAGCTCAAAAAGCAAAGCAACCTCAGTACTTTGTGTCTCTTCAGATAAAAATTACAGAAACATTGAGCAATGTTGTGTATACCTACATTTTTTGTGTTAAAGGAGAATATACACAAAGTCTACTGTTATGGGTTCAGAACCTTTACTGCAGATGTCCTGAGTCATGCAGGATGTATAATGGAACAGAAGAGAACCCCGGTCTGAGAAATCCACACAGAGCTGAGGGAAATGATAAAATCCTTACATGAGAGATGTATCTTTCAGGAGGCCAGGAAGGTATACTCTAAAACATTTCAAATCACCACAGACATCTACTTTCAGGTGACTGTATCATATCCATGCTACATAAAAAAAGTCTGTGACAGAGCTTTTACCCATTGTTGAAGAGGCTGAAAATCTCTGGCTGAGAAAAACAGTGAGTAACTTGCCTAGTAGGTACTAAAGCTGTTTCCAACAAAAGGTTTTTATTTCTGCAGGCAATCAACTAAAGGGTATATGAGAATTCAATAGAATAGTAAAACAAGTGAAATAGTTGCAGGTCCCTATACAAGACAAGGCTACTTTATGCAGTATTTTTAAAAGCAAATAAATAAACTAAGGCAGAAATTGTAAGATACACAATTTCCAAGGGTCCTCATGAAAACATTAACCAGGAAAGACATGATTGGCAAGTTCTTCAAGTCCGTGCATGAACACATGATTAATCCCATTTCAGTAATCACCTTAAATCGGGCAGACCTCATGTGATCAAATTCATAAATTTTCCAAATGTGATATTCCCTTTCAGCTACACTTTTGGTCAATTTGATGTGTAGAAAAGGCCTGGATTACTCTCTTTATTTCACTTTCACGTAACAGATTCACTCTGTAAAAGCTGTAGAGCTGATGTAATACGTTCAGTGGAGAATTAGCACTCTTGGGAGGCGAATAATTAATATACTGTTTCCTGAAACAGCCAATATATGTAGGAAAGTAGAACATACCTGTTCTTTGTTGCTTTGAGTCTTCTAGACTCCAATATAAATAGATAATTTTTCTCCTTTCTTTCATTCTTCACTGTGCCATATATGACAGTTACCCAATTTCTGCAGTACCCTCACACTGCAGGAATTGGAAAAGCAGTACTGGTACTCCCTCTGAGGAGCTTATACTGCTTCAATTGCTCTGGTGTATTGTGAGCCTCATTTTGCAGCACGTATGCAAATTTCTTATTGCCTTTGCTGATTTCGAATGACCTGACCCAAAATCAAAATGCTATCTGAACATTAGGATAAATCCATTCTTTTCATGCTTATGTTGTGATGAAAACACATGTGGTTGCTCTCATTCTAACAGTATTGCTCCAGTGAGCTTCAGTACACTTACTGTTCAGTATTTTCTCCCTTTCTAAGCAAAAAAGTAATTAAGTATTGTCTCAGGGTCAGCAAAGATAACATACTTTCAGTAAAAAAAAATAAAAAATGTACTGATTACATAAAATCATATTTTCCCATTATATGATATGCTGCAGTCAAACAGGCAAGACTAACTGCTAAACAAGCTTGAACAGTAGTAAAGAGCATGCATTTACTTTATGTAAAAGTAATTTTCCAATTATAGTCATATATTTCCTTTCTCATTTCTCTACTGTCTTAGAAAACTTTGCAAATAAAGTGTCACATGTAAAATTCAAAAGGAGGTAGAATTTTTTTTTTTGCGACTGTTTATTAAATAGCAATAAGACAGGAGGACATATTCTTATGCTGCCCTTAGGAAGGTTCAGGTTGGACATTAGGAAGAATTTCTCCACAGAAAGGGTGATTAGCTATTGCAATGGGCTGCCCAGGGAAATATTGGAGTCATCACCCATAGAGGTGTTCAAGGAAAGAGTGGATGTGGCACTCTGTTGGCCACGTGCCTTGGTATATTTGACATTGTGGTGTTAGGCCATAGGTTGAACTTCATGATCTCAGAGATTTTTTCCAACCTAAATGATTCTGTCATAATTAAAAATAATTTATTCTAGTAAGCATATATTGCACAGGGTAAGTATTTAGATGTAAGGACTTTACAAGTTACAATTCAGGGAAGTAGTTCTAATAAATTTAAAAAATGTATTCTATTATTGCTACTGCAAAATTATAGTTGCAGAGTCAACTCCATAAACAATTATGCTGCACAACCTTTTTCCCCCCTTTTTCTTTTTCTTTGCAGAATATCAGGCTTACATGATATCCATGTAGCTTCCCTACTCCCTCATAGCCAAAATACAGTTCATGTCTCTAGCTCCCTTTCCACACAAATCTCTTTCTTCTTCCTTATAATCTTAAATCTTCTATTGCACTCAAATGCAACTTTTGTCTGCATGAGGGCAACAGAGAGAAGCAGTAATGACGTGAACCCAGAAGCAATCAAGTGTACAGCTTACTAACTGAGTCATGCCAACATGTCAAATCTACTTTATCTCTTTCTAACACAAAAGGCTCTTCAATTAATTTGCTTGTTACAGACATTTGGAATTGGATATTGCTATTCCTTGATGTGAATCAGGAGGCAGTCAAATCTCATCTGCACATTTGAGTGATGCTTAGCTAAACCATCTCATTACTGTGGGCTTTTAAACTACACATTTTGCTTTCAAAATTTTGCTTCAAAGCAATGGCTTAATTCAGAAGGGGACATAAGTAGTATAGCTGTCTGGGGCTAATTCTAAGAAAGGGACTTGCTGAAATCCTAAAAATTCAGTTTCAGTTGCTGCCTAAACCTGCAAATACTTAAATATCTAAATTCATGAGTTCTGTTTCCCTTGAAATTATAGTGGGTTTTTCCCCCCCCATAATCTTCCATATATCTGCTCCAGGACAAAGCTCATTATCAGCTGACCAGTTTCCAAAAGCCATCAGGACTTAGAAATTCACTATTTTGGTTCTAAATCAGTCTCCATTGTAAGTTTTTAATGTCTAACTCACAGAAAGGACAAAGACAAGACTTAATAGTCCAGTAAGTATATGTTGAGAACAGGTATTAAAAAAACCCCAAACCAGCAGATTAGAATTAATTTGCTCTAGCTATATGCATCCAGTACTTACTAGAATCTAGTCATCGGGAGATAATCTCTTTTCATAACCAGTAGAGTTCTCTTCATTTTTAGAAAGAAGTTAATGTGATTCAGTTTAGACGATCACATTTAAATTAATGTAAATTGCTCATTTGAGATAAATATGAGGCTCACTCTCTAACAACCCTATGAACAGCAGTCCATAGGAAAATCCTTTTGAGCTCTCAGTTCCCAGAAGATAAGGGGTTACTGAATATGTCTCAAACACTGATAACCAGATGGCTGAGAAGCCAGCCAAGGGCTGTCAGTAACAGTAGACAAGAATTGTTGGTAATAGTCAAGGATTGTTGGTACTAACATGCCATGAGAAAGAAGATGTTTTGGCTGGAGAAGCAGGGGCAGGTGGAGATAGAGCAGCATTTTCCACGAGAAAGAAAAACAGCACAGTACAACCCAAGCTCAGGAATGATTAGTGGAAGTAGACATAGACTATATAGTGGGATTGGGACCACCAAAGACCCCCAAAGCCCTCTGACCCCTTTACAGAAAGCCCTAAAATAACAGAATAATACACATGAGAACTAATTAGCATATAAAGCAGGAAACCTGTCTTTGGGGTGGAGAAACACGTCCTAAAAAGGTACCCCTCATGGCCCAGTCAGTGGCTCTGGACCCTGAACATCTTATCAGCTGGAGCAAGTTAACTGGATTGCAGCTTATCAGGTGGATCAATGCTGAAACCAGAACTAGCATCCCCTCAGCTGGGTCAGCTGTGAGACCATGATCGGAATTCCATCAGCTGTTTTGATGCTGTAACAAGGGCTAGGAATTTATTTTTCACTGTCTCTTTTTCTCCTTCTTTTCCTCTTTTTTTCTCTTTGCTCTTCTTTAATTCATCTCTCCCTTTTAAATTAACCTCTTTACTTTTTCTTTTCTCTTTCACTCTACCCTTTTGTCAAAAACCCACTGCCATGTGCTCATATAGTAGACCAGAGACTAACAGACCAATTTCCGTGTCATATGTGTAATTTACTAATTAAACACTCTGAGTGTTTGTGGACCCTCTGACCTTCATAGCTCCTTTTGACTAATGAGCATTTTTGAATCTTAAGTGTTTCCTTCCTTTTAGGGGTGGGTCATCACACTATGATGTGTGATGTTTCTAAAGAGAGGTGTAGAAGTCAAGCCTGTGCTCAGAAATCCAAGTATATAACAAGGACAAATGTATTTCACTAGAGGTTTTTCTTTCTTCTCTGCCTTGTTTGGAACAACTAAGGACATCTAACCCATGGTGCAGATGATCTATTTATCATTATTTTCTTAGGTACTATGAGCTAAATGTCTTAACAATTAAGTTGTGTAACATTTCTCTAAATGAAGAAATACATACTGGGTAAAATTTGAGTGGTCTTGCTAGGGAAAGTACAAGTGGTCCTACAGTCTGATAGTTTAGATAACAACTCGTTAAACATCTGGACTAATTTCCTTGTTTTGCTATTCTGCATATATTCCTGTGGAACAGCTTCAAGAAAAACCATAGCTTGAAAAATATTTGATTAGCTCATCTTTTTCAAACATGGCAATGGAAATATATGCTCCCATGTCTGCTATTCCACAAGACTAGATGTTGTTCTAATCAATAGGTTAAACCTCAGCCCTGTTTTTAAGTGTCTAGGAAAGAAGTCTGACCCAAGAAAACAGAGAGATGAATCCCCAGTGCTGCCCACAATTAGATGCCTACTGCTCTAAGGTAGAGAATAAGTCCTTTCCTACTCTTTGGTGGTTTGTTTCTTCCAACTTCTCATTGTTTAATTTCATAATTTCTGTGAAATAGACAGGAAAGTTTTCTAGAATATGAGTTGGTATTTGCAGAAGTATTAAGTACCCTACTAGAGAACTGCGTTAAGTCCTGAAGAGATATGGAACTTGTGTTTTTTCCACCAGCCCCAGTTATCAGTGTACATAGAAAGTGTTAGAAGCTTAATTTCTCCTTCTTTAGATAGGCATTCATCCTTGGCAGTTTACTGCTTAGGCAGAGTACAACTCGGGCAATGGATTTCATGAAGTGAAAATATACCCCAAAATTAGGCTCTGCCATGTCTAAAATTGTTCATGGAATTAACCGAAGCAATTTGAAACTGCTTTGGTTAGCTCTTCCTATGAGGAGAAACACCTTGCAACTTCATGAGGTATCAGGGGAAACAGGAAGATTAATATATTTTTTTCAAAAAGGTCCAAAGTGGAATTGAGAAAAGGGTGGGAGGTCTTTCAACCATATTTTATTTATGGCTTTCATCAAAAAACCACCTTTTTATTTCAAAGGGTCATGCCTTAAAGCACAAGTAAACATTTCATTTGTAGGGCTTATGTAATGTCTATTAAGATCTGCATCATGCAGAAGAGAAGGAAACAAAAGGTTCAAATTGAGGCTAAAGAAAAAACTACTTTTCTCTAAAACTTCACAAAGATACTATTTAAAGTCATGTTTTTGAAACTTGATTAGATAAATTTCTTTTAAGCAAATGCACCAATAAAATCTGAACGGTTTATTTTATGACTGCTCAAATAAAACATTCTAATATACCAGCCTGTCCTTGCAAGTTTCAAGGTTACCTACAATAGATTAGAGCTGTCAAGCCTCATGATGCTTATTATGTATTGTTGCTCTTAAGGTTTCCTATGAAACTATTAGCCTTTTCCTTTGACATTTCTTGTTCTGCATGGCTGAATGTACTTATAAGCCACATATTGCTTTGAAGGTAGTCTAAGTAGTGTTCAGGTTAACTTAATTGCTAACAAGTTACACTTATTCAATTGCCTTTGTTTACACTGCAAAAGAATATTGTTATCCTTGGTGGTTTCAATAGTTTCCTTTGAAGTAGCTCATGTATGAGCATATTAATTATTTTCTTCTTAATGGGAACATTGAGAAATTGTGTTCTGGATGCTAATAATGTAGTTAATTAATTATTTTTACACATTAAAAATAATAAAAATACTAAAAATAAATGGAATAAAATTGGTTGAAATATTTGTTTCATTGAATAGGGAAAAAATATTTCAAGGTACATTTTGCCTGACCATTCTGTAAGAAGACATTTATAGGGAGATTAATAAATTTCTACAAATTATTTTGCAAAGAATGGAATAAAGAAAGCAATCAGGAAAAGAAATGAGGAAAAATAGCTAAGCCTAAACAAAACAATATGACTATTTATACATGCTGCAGATTTATAAAATTATATCCACTACTATTTTTAAACACATATTTACAGTTGTCTCATTTTTTACTATTTGCTTGGCTAAATATTTTTATAGCTTTTCCCCCTTACAGCTAATGAAATCTTTAAAGCCAGTAGGATTGCGTAACTGATGTATTAATTTTTTTAAAAATAAAAAGTTGCATAAGAATTTTCCATAGAATACTATAACTGTAACAGTTAAATTGAATAGCTATGTAAACCACAGCTACAGGATTTATGCTCCTAAGACAAGAGTATCGCAGTTCAGATAACTGCTAAACTGAACTGTAAACTGAATTTCTGTAGTTGATAGTTGGATAGCAATTTACTTGAATTGGGCATCAGACCCCTCCTTGGCTAATTTTCCTGATATGAAAGCACATGATCTGTCTTGCAGCATAATGAAAATATGGAGATATTTCCATTAAGCATTTACATTACTTGGTCTCAATGGCAACAGTGCACTTAATGGGGTGTTAATATAGTAAATGAAAAACAGTGTATTTGTTGCTTTCATAAAGCTTTATAGTATATGCAATACTTTTGTATAACTTTTATAACCCTCTGCATCTCTGCAAGAGGCCAGTTGGCTGATGTTAAAAGAATGCATAAATTTTCTACATTGCTTCCCCTAGAGTGTATGGCAAGAGTTCAAAATTTGCTGCTGACTCTATTTAGTAGACAATAATTCAGAATGGAAAATTACACAATACGTACAGGTTGACACAGTTTAACATAATTGACAGTTTACTGAGGGACATCCAGGCTGGATTAGCTGGCACAGGGAATAGTTGTCTATCTGAAGGTGAGACTGAGGGCACCTACAAAACTATGATATGCAAAGGTACAGCAGCTTTGCAGAGAGATTGCCTCTCTCTTGACCTCATTGCAATAAATACAGAGCGTCCTATATTCACTCTCTGGGCACTTAAGTAGCAGAAAAATACAAACAACCAAATGTAAATGCTCCTTTTATTGGGATATAAAACTATCTTGTGAGATATTAAAGCCCTCATAACACATTTGTAATGTTTCTAAAATGCTAGAGTATTATTCAGAATTTGACAGCTGGATAGTGCAGCAACAGCAAGAACTGAAAAACACATAGCACCTCTTGTTCTACGTTTATCTTAGTAATATATATACACTCTTCATATATGAGCCTTACTGCAGGAATATTTTTGTGCCTTTTGACAGTGCATAAAAACAGTAAAAAGAAACGTAAAAATCTGAGAAACATAGCAAGTGCTATAATTTTGAAATATGTTGTTGTATTTTATCCAAGGAAGGAGCGTACAGAAGAACCTTGGGCCAAGGTTTAACAGCAGTTTACAAAGAAACCAGCTGCTATAACAAATATGTCAGGAATTATTTAGACTATGTTTTTACAGAAATTCTTAGCCTGAGATATTTGATAGCTACATGAATAGTAGATCTGGGTGGATGAAAATCTAAGTTATTGTTGCTGCTCTTTTAATTATTTTAACAATATTCTCAATTTCAAAATGTTCAGTATGGAATCCCAAATGTTTATTAAAAAAAGAATTCACTTGATAGCTCCAGTTATGAGCTGAATCAAGCCCCTTAATTCATAGTCCCTTTATTTTGAGGCAAGAAATATATCTTAGGGTCTGTCTGCTCTGAATAGAACAGTAATTCAAAAAGGGTGAAAGATATTGTTGAAAATGTCTTACTGTCGCTTACTTTGAAATCCAGAGCTATCTGAAATGCTTGCACATAACTTGTCTAAATACAGCCAAGTATAAAAAAACAAAGGTACCTTGATAAAGACAAAGGGAGTGAAAACAAATTTAGGGGAACTTGGGTAATTCCTCACTAACTAAATACATCAGTAGTTTTAAAGGAGTGTTTTCCTGAATTATGATTTAGGACCAATTTTTTTTTCTTTTTAATCACTGGCTTATATGTCATATAGTGTCAGGGATCAGATCCATAATTAAAATTCTTAAACAGGGAAAAAAACCCCCACAGTGGTTAAATCAAAGGTGAAAATTTTAAAAAAGACAAAAAAAATTAAAATTTAAAAAAATAGGTGTTTAGTTTCCTGAAACAAATAGTACAACTTCCAAAGATATAAGTAAGACAAGAACCTCACTGGCTGCACTATACTGAACAGTCAGTTTGGCAGAACTTAAAGCTTTGATGAAATTACCAGTATGACTCAGTGTAACTGGCGCATAAAAAAAAAAAGTCCTTGTATTTTCCTTATACCATAGTATTTAATTCAGTTCTCCGAAATGTTTTCCAAATGCATTTTCATAAACCGGCAAGAAATGTTTTCTTGCCACATTAATAGAAATTCAGTTCATACCTCAATCTATTTTTTAATAGAAAAACTATTTTCTTATGTGCAAAAAAGTATATGTGTAATTATGAATAAAAATATTTATATGTACATGTCAGTGTTATGTTTTGAATGCAGAACAGAGAAATAGTACATGCTTTAAATATATGAAAATATGTTATGTAGAAAGTTTTACTTGAACCAAATAAAATGCAGAATTTCAGAGGTTTAAATTTCCAGTACATGGGATAAGCAAATCATTTAGGAAGTGCTCTTAGAAAATGAGTTGTGTGTGTATAAAGAAAAAATTAAAGGGATCTTATTTCCAAATTTTTTCAGTGACTGAAAAAAACCCCAAAAATAACAATTGAGGATTGCATATCATCCAAAAGACTCTTCTAATCTAAATTATTTTTCAAATTTTTGGTTCTATGAAAAGAATTCATTCAGGTAAAATAAATATTTAATAGGCCCTGTACTACTCAGTTTCATGGAGTCTTAATGATTGTTTTTGGAAAATATGACTTTAAATTTAATCAGGCTACAAGAAAACATGTTTATGTGAGGCATTCCTTCTTAGTTATCAGCCATCTGACTAGGAACTATCTAGGAGCAAGGCCCTTGTGACCTGTTAGGACAAAATCAATAGCTGAGGAATACATTTTCTGTATTGCAAGATTACTCAAAGATGTCTTGAGAGATCCAGGGACTAATTCATTCACCCTCTGCAGTGGGAATATAATCAGCTACTCATAATAGCCAGTCTTATGAAATTTTCCTCTCATACTGAATTCCTGACTCAGCTGTAGTATTTATTCAACAGAAAGATAAGTAGTAAGTTAATCAGCTCTCTCCAGAAATCTCTAAAGCAATTACATAATTGTTTGACATATTTGATTTCTCATGCAAACAGAGGTGCTCAGTTCTAGACAAGCAAGGCAAAATTTGATATATCTGCAGGTCATAAGTGCTTTCACTGCACATCAATATAGTTCCAGTAGAAGAGAAGAATAAGAAAGAATTAAGAAAAATCTAGAACAATCAAGAGCAGCTGAGTTATTGCAGGGGCACCTGATAAAGAAGAATTTTCTGTTAGATTGCCTACTTTTCCATTTATTTACCTCTCCTTTTCAATATTAATAGTGTAATATCAGTCATAGATATTCTGCAAAGCAAATGCATTATCCACCTACACTGTTGTCATTTCTCATAGAATTGCACCTGGATATCTTAAAAAAAAGAGCACTACTTGGTGGAAATATCCTTTACTTGGAAAAATAGCAGAACAACACCCTTTCCAAATAGTAAAGCATGAGGAAAAGAAATGTTGATAAAGAATGAGACCAGGAGCAGGAAAAGAACAAAAATTCTTTTTACCTGTAATATGACGTTAATTGGAGACTTTGACATTGAGGTGCAAATCAGAGTAGAGCATTCCAAGAACCAAGGTTCTTCAGAGGAATGTAAGAACCTATACTGGGAAAAGAATTTCACAGAAATTTTTCAAGTGTCATTTAAGCCTGCGTGATTGACTGCTTTTTGTGCCTTCAAAAATCTTTTCTCAGATTACTAAAATAAGTAGTAAAACTGTGAATATGCTGATAAAGAATCAGAAAAATTAAATTATTTTATAAGACTAATTAACCTCTTTTCAAAAAGTAATTTATTTTTATAAATTTCCTGAGTACTAAAGAAGAGGTTTCTAAATCATGTCTTTAGTCTTTCAGCCTTTCCTGCACTGGTCTCCATCCATTCTTCAGATTTTAAGATTAAGAAATCCTTTCTTTTTCTTGTCTTGAACAGAAGATTAGGAATTTGTTTACTTATCTGCAATCTTGCCTAAACAATTGGTTGCATTTTTTTAGGAAAGAAGTGTTAAATTAAAGAAATAATAAGCATTATTATTAGATTGAGTGAATCTATGACATAAACATGTTGCATTACTGTATTGCAAGCTCTTTCCAACATGACCAGCATGATAACTATTCCTGAGTACGTGCAGCAAAATATTCCCTGATTTTGACAGGGCTGTTTATGAAATCCTATCCAATAACTTTAAATATATGTTTGAGAACATGTCAATGTGGCCTCCAAAAGTATTTTTTACACAATAATGTCAGGAGCGAAGTCTCAACCCTTGACCATGCCTACACAGCAGAACTTATTGTTTTATTTTCTTTGACTAGAGTTTTCTATTTATTTTTTCCTTTTTTAAGTAATTTTAATTTTGATTCTCTGTACAAAATTTTCCATGTCAATACCAACTTCTGAACTATTAGAAGATTAATATGATATTGAAACACTTTTTCCATATAGATATGCGTGTATGTGTGTGTGTGTCTCCAAAACATCACAGAAGGTGGTTTAGATTTATCAGTTACATTTCTCAATTACACCAAAGTACTGAAAAACCTAAGGACTTCTATTGTAGTCAACATTTCTATTTATTCTCTTTACAGCAGTTTTATATATATTTGAGAGAAAGTGTGAATGAATTATTTAATTCCAACAAATATGAAAAAGAAAGTAGTGTATAAGTATTAACTTTACAAAATCAAACTTCGAAAAAAACACAGAGAGTATGCAAATGGCTACTTATTTATCTAATAACCTCCCAACTCCTGTCCTAATATAACCATTATGATGCGTATTTTCTTTGTGTGCACCTTTTTTCCCCCTAGGAACCCAGTTCCATAAGTATTCAGGATAGTCAGTGCTCACTGAGTGTGTACAAGTGATTTTTTAAATCCACCTCTACAGCTTCTGTCTACAGAGACAGTTTCTGTCTATGCAGTCTCTGTTTACAGAAAGCTATCTCAAAAGATTCTCAATTGTTTTACTAGCAAATGTTTAAACTCTTCTCTGAATACAGCTTTTCATTTGGTTGCTGTTATTTTCTGCATTGCTCTTTGTACAAGTGTGCTGGTGTAGAGTTACTTTGCTTCACAGGGGCTGGTATGGGGCTGAGTTTGGATTTGTACTGAACACAAAGTTAAAAGAAAATAGGTGGGGTTTTGTAATTGCTGAACAGGGCTCACACAGACCCAAGGCCTTTTCTGCTGTTCTTACTGCAACGATGGCGAGGGGGTGGGGGTGCCTGGGAATTTGGGAGGAGACCCAGATAACCCCAACTGACCAAACTGACATCAAGCCATATGAAGGGGGGAAAGGAAAAAGGGGTGGGCACTCAGAGTGATGGTGTTTGTCTTTGCAAGTCACCACTGCATGTAAGGGGACCCTGATTTCCTGGACATGGCTGAACACTTGCCTGCCCATGGGAAGCACTGAATGAACTCCATGCTTTTCTTTGCTTGGATGCACAGATTCGTCTTTCCCTATTAAACTGTCTTGAACTCAACTCACAAGTGTTTTTACTTTTCCAATTCTCTCCCCAGTCCTACTGGTGGGGGAGTGAATGAATGGCTGTGGGGACTTGGTGGCTGGCTGGGTTCAAACCGAGACAAGAGGGTGGTTCCATTTTTCCTTAAGAATCATCTCTCTGGCAAAAGTCAAGGAAGATAGGGACTGATTAATTTTGGGTTGTAAGAAAAAACACAGCAGGAGGTTTTATTCTCAATATTGAGTAGCAATTAAGACTGCAAAACAGAACTGGCAATACCTAGCATGGCAATTCCTTCTAAGACACTTTCGAGGCAGAGTTTCATCAAGATTCTTTCAGCTTTTCTCATCTTCTTTATCTTGCCTCTTGATTAACTTCCAAGCTGGGCTATGTTACAACTAGAATCTGGGGAAGAAGCAATTGAAAAAAACCCCTCATTTGAGAGTAGGAAACTTGTTCTTAGGAATCGTAAATTCTCCTCCTGTAGGAAGATAGCTTCTCCAGGACTAAGAGCAGATATTTGCTTGAGGAACCTTCCCATGATCACTTTAGTCAATTGATTTGGAAGTTCTTGTGCATTCTGTTGGGACCAGGAAACTAAGTTTTTTTTTAACAATCCAGCACCTTAATTATAGTTTCTGTACTAAACATGAGGTGCATATATGTGTATGCAAGCACGCATATAAACTTAAGTATATGTGCATGCATGATGTACCATAACTGGTTTCATTAAATGAAAAAAAAAAACAATCTAAACATTTATAGAGATTAATCTGTCTCAGTGTATAGCTATATAAGATCAAAAGGTTTAGAGATGTATAAAATAAAGCCATATTAAAAGTGTCTACTTCTTTCTTTAAGAATAATCAAGATACTTGAAGTGCAATTATGAGCTAGAGTGAATTGCTTCCCAGAATCTAAATGATAAGGAAATGTTTAAATACACGGCAACATTGCAACAGGAATGGGGCTAAAATGCTATTCTCCCCATAGCTCTGGAAAGAGCAGTACTGAAGCTGGTGCAAATGTGCCTGTGCTACTACACATATCAGAACTCAAGGGCCTCTGGCTGAAAGAAATAGTTAGCATCAAATTGTGACATTGTACTCTTTTTATATTTACAACTTTGAGAGGAAGCTTTTGATTCTATTTTTCAAAGCTGCCTGTGGCAGTAAGCTTGGAAAACATACTTGTATCCAACAGCCAAATAGCTGCAGACCGCAAGAGATTTCAAAGTCAGTTATGTAAACCATATCCCAGAGCATTCCTTGCTTTTAAATAATAGTCTCCTACCTGAATATTTTGCCTTATTTCTGTAGTTATATTTCAGTGACCACATTATTCCCATTTTAATTTATTTTATGTGGCCAGTATCATGATAATAAGTTAAAGACTCAGCTAACAACCCTCAGGAAAAAAATGGCAGTTTGATGTACATATACACATTGAGCTATCCATTCTAGGAAGTGTGGCTGGATGGCAGTAATATCCTCTTGAGCTGGGGTACCTCTCAGGGTTGCTCTTTGGATCAGACAGAACTTCTACTAATGGCAGATCTTTGGATGAGCCAAATTTGAGCTCTTCTTGAATTGCTGCTGCATTGCACACCTGGTAACTCTGTCCTTGAGCAAAAAAACTGAAGGTTTGAGTTTCTGTAACTGACACTTAAAAACACTTATCCAAAGCAGAGACATCCCTTGCTTCCATTTCTTCCATTACATATAAACTATTGTCCATGTCTGAGACTAAGATAGGATCAGCCATGCCTAAGCTCCATTAGGAGTCTTAAAATTGACAGAGTCCACTCTGAATCTCACAACTCAAGAGGAGTGTACCCTTTACACTTTCTTGTCTACAGTCTCTACATCAATCATTCTAGCTCAATTCTAATCCAATTTGCCTGTGTATGTTTCTTCCATGCAGTAATAAAGTGATCCTTTGCCAAACTGCACTTTGACATCATAGTAAAATGGCTTTTGCTAATACCTTCTTTGGCAATCCTTTAAGCAATCTAAATCATTCATTCCTGACAAACTGATGTAGTCAGCAGGATCCTAAATCAGGATTAATGGCAACAACTAGGGGAGGAGAGGTGTCACAGGTATGTAAATCTGAATTTCAATGGATTGTATTTGCACATGATGCATCTTCTTTTGAAACTTGGAGTCAGAACCCATTACCTAACTCACTACACTCCTGCAGTCCACCATAAACTCCTCCATGTCTTCCCAACAGGACTAAAAAATTGCCTTTCATTCACCAACATTTTGGTTTAGTGGAAATATTTTAACTGAATGTCTTTCTGCAGAACTTAGAGTCAGTATGCTCTCACCTTCAAAAATAATTCATATTTGACAAATGCAGACTCACAAATTATCACTTTAAAAAGTTAAAAAGAAATTGTTTTTAGAAAAGAAAAGCTAAAGTAATAGATAATATCCTTACTTTATTTTAATGAAGAACTTCAGTTGCATGTATCCTGAAAAAGATGAAGTGCTGAATGAAACAGGAGCTCAGCCTCAAACTTCAACCTCAGGTCTGAAGTGTGTGAAGGTTACTAGGATATTATCATTGTACAAGAGCCTGGAAAAAGAAATCTTCTAATACTCAACTGAAGTGGCCTGAGGACACAGCTATGTAATAGATGAAGTTTATGGATTATTAACTGAATAGAAGGTGAAAATAAATCAGAAGTCCAGCACCTGTGCACTTTGGATTTTTTTATTATTGAACAATGCACATGCTATACAAAAAATGACAGCTTAAACTTTACAGTGGTGGTTTTATTTGTTGCTAGATTGAGGACTTTTTTCACTTCTGTTCTGTTAATCCTAGATTATGACTCTTGAAAACTAATATGGCTGGAATATCTTCCAACAACATGCATAGATTGGACTCAAAGTGGAAAATGTATGAGGCAGATTAGACATAGTACATATAACACAGCTGATATTGATATTAATATTGCTTCAAAATTTACCTAAGTAGCTGAGGATGAAGAAAAAAGGAGGACTTTGTATATATTTACCAGCTAATTATCTAAGAGCTTTTACTTTATGCTTTAGTGTATTTTTGAATTTAAAAATTCTCTTCTGATGAAAAGTTTTCCATATTTACAAAAAAGTTAGAATAATAATTTATATTATATAATTTGATAATTAATTTAAATTTTTCTGAGGTTTAACCATTAATCAGCTCTTTGTACAAGTAACATGCTATGTCTTTGTGTCGTGACTGACATTGCAATAAAAGGAGAAAACCAGAAGTGCAAAAAAGTAATTACAGTTAAAGCAAAAGCAGCTATTGAAAATAACCTTGAATTTTAACCAAACTCTGATGTAGAAAAAAAAATATGAAAAGAAATCTTGGCCCAAAATTACTTACTATTTATCTTTTTACTTCAGATTTTCTCTTTAAATCATTACAAACTCATGTGAACCCAAAAGTTTAGGGTCATTTAAGCACCTCAGTACATCAGACAATTCAGTATTTGAATATGGCGTCTTATCCATTATGTCATCACCATTCAGCTTTCAAAAGCACACATGGATTTAGCATATATGTGGATGTTTACATCTTCTAAATATGTTCACCTCATGAGACAAAAATGGTTCTTTTGCCAGGGAAAGGAGAACAGGTGGTGGGTAGTAAGGAATTTTATCTATGTAATTTTTTTAATGCAAATATCCAAAATATAATGTTTTAACCAAAAAATCCTTTTTATGAATAATTATTTTAAAGTGCAGGAAAATAGGGAATGTTGAATAAACATTTTTGCACCCTAGTGGTAGTAATTATTCACAATGTCCTCTGAAGTTCTATTTACTGATATTCCTATGCTGTGCATCTAAAATAAACTACTATGTAATATTATGTGGCTTATTGAATTGAACCTAAATTTTAATTAAATTAAGTTAAATGGAAAATTTTTCAGCAAATTGGCAAATACATACTGTGAAACACCTCCTGACCTAACCTGTCAGAAGTCTGCTCTGTGTGGGAAGTTGAGGGTACACTCTATGTCACTGCCTGTGTCATTGAAGCTGTTGAAAAGTGCTGGTCCCAAGACAGAGCCCTGAGCAACACCCCTCATTGCCAGCCTCAACAGCTGTGTCCCTCCAGCTAATTTCTTATCCACTGAATAGTCCACCCTTTGAAGCCTTCTTTCCAATCTGGAGATGAGGATGACCTGTGGGACTGTGTCAAAAGCCATACGGAAATCTAGGTAGGTTACATCAGTTAGACTTCCCTTGTTGACCATGCAGCATCCTTTGGGGTCAGTTTCCAGAATCCCATGAAGTAGGTTTTACCATTTACATAGAAGAGTACAAACACAGTTAGTTTAAAAGGAAATGCAGTATTTTGAACTTAACAGATCTTCAGTTTGTTGAAGTTTGCAACTTGCAGGATGCATAAAAAAAGAACATAAACTTGTAATCTCTTAATTATTTCCTGTTGTTCAGATGACTGTGCAGGGGGTTTCCTACAAGAAAATTATTAAAAATCTTCATAGATAACCAGTATCTCTAATACCTTTTAGTCGCCTTTGAGATAGAAAGAAAAAAGGATCCAGAATAAAATGTAACATGAATATAAACAAAAGGGGTTTGTCTATCAACTCCAAAGCTCCAAAATAATGGTTTTATAGGATATTTTTTTATTTTTTAACTGGAATACAAATACCTGTTACATAAGAGGTGGTTGGAGAGTTAGAATACTGAACTTCTTGCTGTTATTGAGCATGTCCTGATTCACTACTTGTGAAAGTGGGATTTCTACACTTTGTCTGCCATAAATTAAGTTGTTGGTCACTCCTCAAGACAGAGATCTCAATTGCATTTGGCAGGAAATCATTCTGCAGGTAGACAGACATCCGTAGCAGAGAGTTATCACCAAGGTTTTCCAAGATCTTAACAGAAAAAGATGTTTATAGACTGGGGGGAAAGAGAAGGAGCCTAGGTCTTGGCGAAAGTGAAGAGAGCACTCAGGATGAATGCACTGGTTTATATTTTGCTGCAGGAGATCAGTTGGTTCTTTAGATGAAGTCAAGTTCAGCAATGACTTTTCTAATCAATGTATATCTGAATTGAAGAGAATATAATAGATGTAGTTTCATTTGTCTTCTGACTGAAATCTTAAGCCCAGTCTTAAAAACTTCACAGAATTGGATAGAAAGCAGTATAAAATGTTACATTTCTTCCACTGTTATGAAACATTGCATGAAAACAATGTCAGGCTATGCTAAGAATAGAAAGACATCTTCAGCGTTGAAATTACTTCTTTCTTTCAGAGTAAATTCTAGTATTTAACTTTTAATATAGGCTAAGCATTTAATTATGTAAAACCATCACAGAGTTATGTTGCTTTTCTTTCTGTTTTCAGGAAAAGCATATAATCTTTAGTTTATACTGTTTGTAGTCAACCTCACAATACTTGTTTGCATGCTTTTTTCTTAAATTGACAAGTGATTTTCTGTTTTTCTATCAAGTATCATTAGATATCTTCTACTAGTAACATCTCCTTTCTGAAGTTAATGGAATGCATAAGAGAATTTATCCTCATATTATAGTATCATATTCCACAATGCTCATTAATATATCAGAAAATAGTTTAATTACAATTGTACCTTTGATACAGCTTGAAAAAATGACTTTGATATTCATATCACTAACATAGCTATGTATTTGAGTCTCAGTTTCATTATACCCTTCTGCTTTTTTCACAGGTTTGTTTGGTTTTTTTAGAAAACACTACATTGCAGGGGACAAAGGAGAACCCCACAGTCTATCTATTGTCACTACAGAAAATAATCAAGTTGGTCTATGAGTTCATGATGACACACTTTTGATGCTTAATGACTAGATTTCTAAAGAAGAAAAAATTTTAGTTTGGGAAGGGCTCATGAGTTATGATTGGACCCATTTCCCATATTTTACTTTGAAGTAACCACCATTTCTTTTTACTAATTAATAGGTCACAAATGCATAGATTTTGGAATTAGAATAGATAATTTCAAACATCTAATCTACTCATTTTGCAATACAAAACACATCTTAATTTTAGTTACTTCAATCTCTATTGAAGTAAGAGTCATTACTGAGATTTTAAGCACTTGCAGTCTTGTATATAGAATGAAATTCTATTTAATAGCTTACCTGGTTGGAAACTTGATTATCTGTTTTAAAGAAACAACTAGAAGGCATGTGGGATATCTAGGAGTTGAAAGATATATTATGTTGACAAACAAAAAGTAATTTCCTTTTGGGTTTTGTTAGTTGAGGATAAGGCCTCAGGATAAATTAATCTGCTGAATCAGAGTAAGGCTCAGAAAAACACCAATCTAATTTGATTTTCAATACTGTAAAGAGCATATATTACGTGCAGTGGTTAAACTGATTATTTCAAAATGAAATTCATAAATACTATTGTTGAGACATAAAATTGCTCCATTACATGAAAGCATGTTGTGCTGAAAGTCAATAATGGGAACAACTTCACTGTTGACTGGAGGTTTAAAAAAGCTCATGAAAGATCATTTTGTAAAGAGCTGTGTGACATAAATGAGCTTTGTTTTGTAAATTATTCGATCCTTGGGAAGAGGCAAAGCCAGAGCTGTCCTTTCCTATGCACTGAAATTCAGCTCAAATATTTAATTGAATTGATGGTTTTGCTGTTGGTTTTTTTTGGTTTTTTTTTTTTTTTTTACTTTTTTTTTTGCTAAGATAGAGGGGTATTTAAAGGGTTCTTTGGGAGTGTACATGGTTTCCAAAATACTTTAAAAATTTATCTATTCACATTGTAATTGCAGCATACAGCCTATTTTAACCTAAGTTACACTGTGATATCTTTATAAAAAGTAAATTGCTTGTCATTATTTCCACATAGTAATTAATAATAGAATCTACAGTCAGTTTTTTGTTCTGTGACTCTTCTCCCCTTCCAGAACAGGTGTGGATAACATTTGAGTATGTTACTTAAATATCTTAATATTACTGAAAGAATTAGGATGGAATGGATCTCCACTATTAAATTAATTATATCTGCAGTGCCTCATATTGCCATAGAAGCTAAGGCTTACAGAAAAAAACTGTGTTCTGTAAGATTTTCCATCAAAAGTTAAAATTCCAAAAGTTACTTCAAGAATGCTTCTTAAGAGAGAATTTCTTTTTCCCAAATAGATGGATATGGTCTCTTAATTTTCCAAAACACTTGTTACCAGTTCTAAGTAAGCTGGTGAAAAATTTCAAATATCATGACAACTCTAAAAACATAATATGCTGGCTAAGTAGCTGGGTCATTAATTCTAAATGTCTTACACTCCCGTTTCCTGACCTGATACTGACAGAAGAGAAGCTAAGGAATATTTTGATATGGTCAGAAGGCCTTTTTAATCAGAGTGCAGTGCAAAATCTCAGAGCAAGGTCTTGACATTTTTCTTCTGGTGTGTATTATCAAAGATCTAAGAGTAACTTTGCTAGTGAGAGCACTACAGTTTTGGGGATTTTTTTTGTGTTTTTTTTTCCTAATTGTGTATTGAATCATCAATATTATACACATAGAAAAAGAGTCATCTAGGTTGAAAGATGCTTCCTGAGATTATCTAGTCCAAGCCCCTTGCTCAAGCAATAACAGCTAGAACAAGTTGATGATCATTCTGCCCTTGGCAAAAATTCCTTGGTGCTTGTTCACTGAAGAGTTACTTACTTTTATGTAGAAGTAAATAGCAACAAGAAGGACAAGACAATTTTTCCAAATGCAAATCCTGATTTAACTATGCAGAATGTAATCTTTGTTTCGGTTGGAAAATATTATTTGTACAGAAAATTTTAATTTGTGCAAATCTCCAATGAGGCACTTCCTCTCTGGAAATATAGATATCCTTGTGTGAACAACTGTATTTATTCTGGAAATGTCCACCCTATTGTCCTAGTTAAACAGATGTGAGGCATTTAGGAGGCAGACATAAAACAAGACAGTGTTTTAAATTCATTGACTTTCTTGGATATGAAGAGCTACACAATCATTTAACAGAACTGGAAGAACAGAAATGAGGACTAAAAAGAATCCTTAAAAAATAGAGCAAGTCTTATGCCGAGATCCACCTTCTGGCATTTAAAACATGTTCAGCTACATGATGTGAGGAAAGCCAATGTCTGGGTAAATATTTCAGGTGGTTCTAAGCAGTACTCCAAACAACTATGTCTAAAGTACTGCAAGACAAGAATTTAAATTTAAAGGAGCTCAGGGTAACCTTCACAGCTAGGACAAAACAAATGAATTTGGTATTTTTTCTTCTGGCGTGTTTTCTTTTGTACTGTTTTTCACTTTTTTTTTTTTTTGTCTGTTTAACATCACAAGGAACATCTATGTTGTTTATTTTTCTTTTTGTCAAGCTGTGTGTGTATCAGCATGAAATATTTCACAGATCTTCACCATACAGCAGTTCATGGAATTCTTTGGGATTTAAACTGCAAGTACATTTACTATACCTTCCAGATAAAGGAATTGATCCACAGCCATAATTTAATGTCAATTTAAGCATGTCAAAAGTCCAACATATGTCAAAAAGTCCATTTTGCCTGCTTTGACTTGCTTGATAGAAAAAAAAGTGAGGGTTAAATAATTCAACAAAAAACAAAAAAGAACCTACAGAAAATCTTGTGAAATTGTAGTAATGCAATAATTTCTGAAAATATGAATATACATGTGATAATCAACAAATATCCTTACTAGTGTCTGGGAAGAATTCTAAAATCACTGTGGTATTGATAACATTAGCTTTTAGGGACTACACTCTTTTCTCTGAATTTCATCTTTGCAAAATATTATTGAGCTCATTTCACCTTTTCTTTTATCTCTAGAGGAATCTATTCTATTCTGTAAATTGTAACACTGTCCAGAGTTCTGCTAATTCAGATATTTATAACTTCTATCATGGTGTTTCACAATTTGTGGAAGTTAATTCTTTTATCATTCTGATAAGGTGCTGGAGACTTCACATGGAATAAAATAAATATGAGAAGTCTGAAGATAAACAGGTTGATAACTCCTGCCTAGAAAAAATACACATAGCAACATGTTCTGGTCTTACTTAAAACAGCAAACAAACAAAAAACCATAAACTAACCAAACAAGAAGCACAAAAAAAAAATCTGACTTTCTTTTTCTGGATTAATTATGTTTTTCTTTCGGAAACTTTCATGTCTTGTAACATGATTAACTTTTCCAGTCTTCACAAAGTTATGTTATATATGATGGAGTGCCACTGGAAAACACTTTATCAAAACTTCCATGAGAGGCAAAGAAATACTTTGAAAAATTATCTCGCTCACAGGTGTTGCCTTTAGTTGGTTTGAGTATTTTTTTGGTATTGCTGTAGTTGTTTTTGCTAAGTGTAGACAGAATATGAATCAATTACTGTTTTAATTTGCTACTGTTCATGGGAACAGAGGTCATGTCAACCAAGATGCATTGAACAGGTAATACCCACACAAGGTACCTATTATAAAACCAATGAACTTACCTTCATAATTTCATAATCTCCACTTCTCCCTTGGCTCTCATCTCCTTGTAGCCACCTCTCCCTGGACCTCACCTCTCCACTGCTGCTCTGCCTCTGAAGCTCAACAAGGATGACTGTGACCTTTAACTCCCAAAAAAAAGATTTATCATGACCCCATACCTCTAAGTCTTCCATACAATATCCCTTTCCCAGGCAGTTTACTTGAGCTGCTTCTGCTTCTGGGCCTGAGAAAGCCCACTGATGTTGCACAACTATTACTTGAATTCACAGCAGATCCCTCATGAGACTAGATCTCTCTAAGCTGCAAGAAAACACTGCGCTGGGAAAATAGACCTGGACATGGATCTACAGACAGTGTAAATGTATTTGCATGCACTAGCTTGAGGATTGTCTGTTTCAAGTACTGGTACAGTCTCTACTGGTTCAGGGCAAATTTGGGAGAGAACCCCCAAAGGGGCTCCTCTAGGAAAGCAGATTCAATTTGCTCCTCCCCACAACCGATTCAGGAGAAAATACCTCCTTGGAGAAAAGTGGAGAACAATATTAAAAAGTAAAATCCCTTGCTGCTCCAAAAGAGATGACAAACTCCGAACAGACCCCCTCTTTGGGTTGCAGCTCAGCTCACTCAGTCTCTCATCAGTCCCTCCGTTGCTGGAAATGCCGCGGCCCAGGCCCAGCCTGGTGGGCCACAGGTGCGAGCTGCTGATGCTCTGCTAGGCGTTTGGTCCAGAGCAGGTTTAAACAGGTCCAAAGAAAAAGTCCACAGTCCAGGGAACTTCTTTGCCTCAGCTAGCTAAAACTAACTAAAACAAAGGAGAGGTCTGTCCTGCTGTCTGTCCATCCACAGACAACACAGTCCAGGAGCAGGAATGTGGAGGAGTGAGTGCAGTGTCTGAAAACAAACTGCGTGCTTCTTCTCTCCCTCGTTCACTCTCTGGAACAAATCTTAAAGGTGCAAAACTTATTATTCACCATAAAAAAAACCAAGACGACTGGGGATAAAAGCATCATATAGTCAACCCAGGACACAGTCCTGACATTTTTGGGTTTTTTGGTTTTTTTTTAAATTCTTGGTGCCATTCCATCCTCTCAAGGAGAAAAAGTCTTGATATATGCAGAAAGAAACTTCTATTTCATAAGTTACCAGGGTGTGCTTTTCAAAGAAGAAAAAGAAGAAGAAAAAAAAAAACCAAACATATGAAACACTGCTAACACAAAGTTAATTTATTGGTAGCAAGTAGCTGAAAGTAAATCTCCATGTGATTATGCAAAAAAACAGTCTGAATTAACACCTTATTGATTAGTTGGAAAAAAGAAAGCTGGCAAAAATAATACAAGGTTCCCTGCAATAATTTAAAAAGTAATTCAAAACAATCTTCAGATTTCCATTCCTTCCCTTCGGGGACTATCAGAGAGTTTTCTAATTGCCCATCCCCTCATGTTGACTACACATTTTCTGCCTTACATCAGTCAGCAGTCTGACAAAGTTCCTGAAGCACCACATGTACAAATGTGTCAACTTTTCTCCCCTAATGTTATAATTCCATATAAGGAGCTAGTCATCTTCATTTTACCTTATTATCAATAAATACAAATAAATACTTCTGAGGATCAATTAGTGTACCCTTTTGCAGGCAGCCACTCTAGGATTAAAATAATTACTCCCTAAATGTGTCCATATTTATCCCTCAACAGTAAAGAGTGATTATAATGATAGCCTGCAGTGCCTAACTCAGATGTCTGGGTGCTTTCTAAGCACCTGGAATTAAGAGATGGTTCCCATTTAAATTCCTAAAGAGTTTGCTGAGCTAAAACCAGATCTATGAAATTAAAAACTCCAACATCTAATGTGGCTGATTTCATTCAGTTTCCAAGTGAAGTTGCCTCATATCTGGTTAGTAACCACAGAATAGATCTGGCAATTTTGAACCAGTGGCTTCTGATAGAATCATAGGATTGTTTAAGTTGGAAATGACCTTAAAAAATCTGGTCCAACCCCCCTGCCACGAACAGGAACATCTTCAACTAGAAAATTGCACTTCTTTAGCAATAATGCTAATTTAAGTAGTCTTTCTGCCTCTGTGGAGTGGCTGTTTGTAGATGCTAGGACAGTAGAAGGAATTATTTAAAAAAAAATAAAAGGACAAATAGTGGCGTAAATAGATGTACAAAGCATCTGTGAGACAAAATTTTTCTCAGCTACAACTAGAAACCTGAAGTAATAGGATAAGTTACAGATGTAGTCTTTGTAACTGATGTTTCACATGAACTCAGATACAAATTTCAGGAAAGTAGTCAGGCATCTCTATGAATTCTAAACTGGAATCTGAAACTGTTCCCTCTTTTTTGTAGTCCCATGGTTATTAATTAAATTTTTTCTTACTATAAAATTAATATTCTACAGGAATTCAATATAAATTCACCCTAGAGGAGCTGAGTTCTCTCCAATGATTTTAAAGAAGTTTTTGAAGTATAGAATTCTTCACTGTTTTCATCTATAAACCTTTTTGTCATACTTACCCATGTTCAAATGTACACAAAAACCTGGGTAAAGGACACCATAATCTGTCCAGTTACCTCAAAAGAGATCTTGATCATAACAGACCTTTTTCATTAATGCATGAAATTTTGTAACTTTTTTGCTTGGGAAGATTAACTGTGGGACTTTCCAGCTGATACACAGACAAAGATGCAGAAGATAGTTAAACAAATTTTATCCCCAAATCGATCACTTAATGAAACACATTTATATTTAAGTGTAAAATCACTCTACATGGGTGTTGAAGTTGGGAGAATGTGTGTTTCTTCTTCCCTCTCCTTTAAGAAAACTGCATGACAGATATAGGAAGTCTGTACTTAGGATGCCTACAGCAGTGATATCATAATAGATACTCTATGTTTACTTTATTTAGAAACAGTATGTGTTACCAAATTTCATGCAAGTAACTCCCAGATTTTCTGAAAGAAACTTAAGACTGAACAGTTTAGATTGAATTTGTTTATGGCATTAAAGAGCCATTTTCTATCAAGCCCTTTCGTTTAACATCTTTTGTATTTGCTTTGTTCTAATATACTTCCTTTCCTTCTTAGTAATTCTGGTTCTCCTTTCTTTTCTTTTCTTTTCTTTTCTTTTCTTTTCTTTTCTTTTCTTTTCTTTTCTTTTCTTTTCTTTTCTTTTCTTTTCTTTTCTCAGTTCTCTTCTCTTCACTGTTTTTGGTGTAGTTCATTTGAAAAGTGTGTGACTCATAAGAAGTGCAGATAAGAACTGAGCTATATATCTGAAAGTACAGCAATTTATTTTCCACCCATCCCCCCCTTTTTTTTTGTTTCCTTTCTTTATTCCTATTTATTTATTTATTTAAATTTTCTTTTATCATATGCATTTGTAACATAGTAAATGAACAGAAACAAACTTTACAAAACACATTCAATTCACATAACTTTCATGCAAGTTTCATTTCATTGTTAGCAATTATTAAAATTAACCCATACATCAGAAGCTTATGTACTCAAGTTCAAAAATTTTTTCATCTGTATTAAAAGGATAATATTCTGGATATACTTTAATGGGTCTAGATGTTTTTCCTCATTAAAATACATTTCAAACTAAATTCATTCTTATCTCAAGCCATTCAAGGGTGAATATAAATTGTACAATGTTTATTCTCATTTCATCGACTTTAGTCAGCACTGATGTTTAAATATAAAAAGAGAGAATTTATATTGTTTATTTTTCTCCTTTTTCTTTCTCTTTATGCATTTTATAATTGTATTACAATTGTTTCTCATTAAAAAAAAAAGAAAACTGTTCACAAATTGAATTCAGTAACATTAGAGATGAACTTCAATTATGTCAGAATCCGTAAGGACTGTGTTCTCATTATATGCTAAAAGATCAAATTAAACTCCATACTAGCTCACAGATCTCTTACGAGAGCACAATCTTTATTCTATGACAATTAAAAGAAAGGGAGACATGCATTAACTTTAAATACCACTTGTATTTCAAGTCTATATATACTTAAAATGGAGGTATGATTTATCCTATCTGATGTAACGTACTTGGCTTTGTAAATGCAACAGCTGTACCATTTGAAAAAAAATCATTCTTCATTTCTTCAGTATTTTCCAGAATCAAGTATGTACAGCATAACCCTGGAAATTCCCTAGAGGGATGAAAATCACAGTAGTGTACAGGATATAAAGGTTAAAAACAATGTAGATTTTGGTAGCCTTCATTTAGTCTTTGTCAATGGTCTCATGTGGCTATGATCAGAAATTGTAATATTTCTGAATATGCCAAACCCCCCCCCCCCAACAACAACAACAACAACAACAACAACAACAACCCAACCAAAAAAACCAAAAAACCAAAAGCTAGTATGAGCATATTAGTTGTTGATACAAATTAATGGACTTAAAAATAGTCACTTCTTGATCAAAGCAAAATAGAATGCTGTGTTATCTGTCCTTGGTAGTAAATTCAGAAGTGGAAAATATGACCAGGAACATAGAAGCAGACATAAAAACTACACCTGTCAATACTATCAGAGACTTTATTACCATCCAACCTCTGCAAAGAGAAAAAGCACTTTTATACCTTTCAGAGACATTTGCTCTTGATCTCAGTTTTCATTTTAACACAAGTCAAGGATCTGAAGAACTATTCTTATATCTCTTCTCAATTTGTAGAGAAGTCAAGGCATTGACGTTTTACAATACAATGAGACAGATGATGAGCTGTGGTGGCCTTCAATCCATAGGGATTTTAGAAACATCTACTAATTTTGTATCATATTTTCCCTTCCATTCTTTCGCTCATTGCCCAATCTCAAAATTAGTCAGAGAGGGGGAGTGTAGGCGGGGGAATGGGAAAAGCAAGAACTGCAATTCTGTGACTAGCTCAGTTGTTTAGAGCATGGTGCAAACAACCCCAAAAATGCAGGCTTAACCCTTGTATGGGCCATTCAGTTAGGAGTTGGACTTGATCCTTGAAGATCTCTTCCAGCTCAGAATACTCTGCAAAATTTGCCTGCTCAATTACATGCTCTTTCTTAAAGTGTTGGTTAAGAAATATTGGGTTGTTGAAGTAATGGTCCACTAACTGTTTTTCTCTCTCTCACTGTTTACTCCTTGGTGGCTCATTGTGGTGTGGTGTACTGTACTTTGCAAATACAGGAAGAAGAAGGATGACTCTTTGAGAATGCGTTTACTTTACACTGCAATTAACTTGAAAATACCTTAAATCCTTATTTCTTCTGATATTTCTCTTTCTTCACAACCTAAGCATAATGATTTCTAACACTATCAAGATTTATTTTAATTAGATGAAAAATTATTTAATTAGATGGAAAAATATTCTCCATCACTACCACAAACAAATAAAAAAACCCCTTCACTTCCAACACCTCCCAAACCCCACCACACCCCATTATCACTTCAATACCTCTCTAATTTATCCTTTAAATAGAAATATAGAATAATACTCGAGTCTATACTGATTGTACCTTAATTTTACATTATTTTCTCTATTTTGCTGTGAAAAATCCCAAATCACAGCTGTGAAAGTTGCTCATAGTGAGAACCAGAGACCTGTTCAATTTTTATCTCTTCCCAAGCACCACCTGAAAGTTTTTCTGCTTTCTTTCTGGAAACAGTTCTTCTATCTTTCCTCCTTCCAGCCTTTTCCGATGCTGTAGACCTTCAAAATCCATGTCCAAGATGAAGTCAGAAGCTGATAACTTTTGAATGATATCATCCCCGAAATTATCCAGACTTTGCTTTTTCACTCCTCAACATAAGAAAGAAGAGTGCAAGGGTATATAGAAGACGGACCTGGCATAACTCTTACATGAAGACTATCCAATTCTTAAGGACTTTATGATTGCATGTAGCCTACCAATCCCAAACAAGATACGAATAGATGATTATTCAACAGTCAAGAATGAAAAGGAAAATGTTTCTTCCTGCTTTCTTTTGATTTTAATGTTCTGTTTTGTTTTATTTTACAATATTACCTCTTTTAAAAGTATTTTTAGCTTCTGGAGTATACCTATTATGCAACAAAAATACTGCCTTAGTTTCCCTTAAAAATTACTATTGCAGGAGACTGGAGGAGTGGCTGACTGGCTCAAATCAACCAGTTAGGAAATGGCAGGGAACAAGGCAAGCTCTGTATAGATGGGATGATGCAAGGCTTCCCCCCGCCCACTGGAGCCTTCTTGTATTGCACTGTGAAGCACATGAGCTTTTAAAAAGTCAGTGCCAGCCCCCACTGCAATGAGGGTAGTTGACCACATGGGCCAGCTGGGAATGTTCTGTCTCTGTGTAAAATGCAGGCACGAGACTTTAGTTCTGAAATAAATTAGCATAAACTTGTATGCAGTAGACTAGAACAGAACATGGCCACATAACATGCTCCACTACCCTCGATTTAAACCCCCCAGAAATCACGCTGAATCTCAGGGTGTTCCTCTTTCTCTTTCTCTTTCTCTTTCTCTTTCTCTTTCTCTTTCTCTTTCTCTTTCTCTTTCTCTTTCTCTTTCTCTTTCTCTTTCTCTTTCTCTTTCTTTCTCTTTCTCTTTCTCTTTCTCTTTCATTTTCTCATCCTCTTCCTCTGCCTTTTTCTTCTTCATGTCTTCTTCTCCTCAAATTATATTGTAAATCAAATCAAGAGAAAATCCAGTCATTGCCTTGTAAAGTGCCTTTTTGTGCCTGGAGACAAGTTAAAGTTTGCTAAGGCAAACTTTACAAAGTGATTTGTTCCCTTGAGTTCTAAACTTTGTGTAAAAGTTGGTTTTGAACCTCCTGAGAGTTTTGTAGTTTCTCCTGCTCACTTGCCAGGGCAAATCCAACTACCATTCCCAAAGGCCACTGGGTAAGATTGGGGCATTACAACTGCGGGAAAATCCTCTGTAGTTATATTCATATAGGTCCAAACACAACATTTTTCCCCCTTTATTTTAAATGCTATGATAGCAAATAAACAGAAATTATTTACACTCAACTATACCAACAAACAAATACACTACAATGTACTCTAAGTGGGAATAGTATGTACTACAATGTAATCTAAAAGGGAAAAAACATACACCCTTATCTATACTATTAAATTGCTGCACACACTCTGATAGGTTTTGGTGCAGCCAAAAAATTCCCAGGCAACACACACAGCTTTAATTTAGATGTCCTTGCACTCAGGCTCAGATGTTACTGTCTTTGGGCTGACACTGAGGTAACCTTCAGCAAAGTTAACCAGTCATTGAGCATAGTTTACTACTTGAATGCCTGGTTATCATTGTATTTTATAGAAATAAATTTGAAACAGAAATTTCATTTTTACAAAAACACATATGAAGGTGAATGAAATATTCTAAAGTAATTAGGTCAACCTAGCAGTTAAAAAAACCTCAATATATATAATCAGTCTTGAGGTGGAGATAAAATAGGTAGAGCAAAAAGGATAAAATGAACACTGTGGTACATACTAGCATTCAGTAAGTAGGCAAATTTCTCTCTGAAAGACTATAATGTAACAGACCTGTAAATAATGATTCAGTTTCTTGAATTGCAAAAATTTTTTTTCTTAATACTGAAGAAGGGAATACTTTCATTATCTAAATAACAAAACAAATGCTTATTAAAGGAAAGGGAATTGTGAGGTTGAAATTTGTATAACTGTATAATGTATGGAGGAGCATTTACCTCCATAAATACAGCATGTTTGTCTGCATTGCCAGTGACTGCAAATCACACATTTCTGTAACTTCATTTTAGTTTGGATTGGAGGAAACACATTAACTAACAGATAATGAAAATGTCACATCAAATTCTTCACATGCTCAAGTCCATTTCTATATAATGCCATTAATTTGTAGTGAGATATATTTCAGGAAATTCATTATCAGTTTATTTCTAGTATTGAAATGAGGATTACTTGAGTGTTATGCCTGCAAAAGTTTTATTTTAAATTCTAATTGTTGTCTAATCTTAAGAATACTAATGAATGTATAGCAAGGCTCTAGTAGTAATATGGCCAATTTGATAATGCATAATTCAATAGGGAAAATAGATCATTCCACAGGCAACATAATCATCCATGAACTTTTGTTAGTTGATGAAGCATTCCCAAAGGAGACTACCCAGATAGGAAAAAAAAAAATTAATTCTGAGTTAGTGCAATCAGGGGGTTGCATCCTCCTCACTATCTTTCTTATGGAGGTACGTAATTGCATTTATTGCAACAGACAAGAGTGTTAAACAAAAGAAGAGGTATACAGCTGATATCTTAAAATGGTTATTATTCCACAGCAAAATGAAAACAAAAACAAAAAACAACCTTTTTGATTAGAAGCAGATTATGAAAGAACAACACTAGATTTAGATTTCCTGTTTTGGTAAGAAAAGACTTTTTTTTTATGCTTTTAGAGTATTCACTTTAAAAACAGTGGGTTTGGATTTTTGAATTAATTTGTATTTTATTGCTAACCATTCAATTACTAACTGATTTCACTGCTGCAAAAAATCAAAAAACATTGCAGCCAAAAAATATTAATAATTCACAAATTAAGGGAAATGTTGATTAAATATAACACATAATATAAATTCAGGTCTCGGAATGTGCTATCTCTAGTCTAGAACTCGACACCAGACATTTCCAATAAAGGGGGATTTCTGATACAAGGAATTGCTTGCATCAGAAATAGCAGGGCCAACAGGACTAAGGCAGTAATCATTCCCTGTACTTGGCATTGTTGAAGCTGCACCTCAAGTCCTGTGTTCAGTTTTGGGTCCCTCATTGCACGAAAAACTTTGAAATACTGAAACGTGTCCAGAGAAGAGCAGTGAAGCTGGTAAAGGGTCTGGAACACAAGTCATATAAGAAGTGTTTGGGGAGTTGTGGATGTTCAGCCTGAAGAAGAGAAGGCTTAAGGGAAACCTTATTCCTCCTCCCTAAAAGGAAATTGTAGTGAGAAGATGGTTGGTATCTTCACCCAATTAACAAATAATAAGACAAAAGAAAATGGCCTCAAGCTGTGCCAGGGGAGGTTTAGATTAGCTATCAAAAAAACTAAAGGGATGTCAAGCATTAGAACAGGCTGCCCATGGAAGTAATGGAGGCCCCAAGCCAAGAGGTACTTAAAAGACTTGTAGATGCGATGCTTAAAGACATCGTTTAGTGATGGACTTGACAGTGTTTTCCTACTGAAATTGACCTTAAGGGTATTTTTCAACTCAAATGACACTATTCTCTGATTTATGTGCAGTGGCTGCAAGAATGGAATGACCATATATTATTTATATTTATATTTATATTTATATTTATATTTATATTTATATTTATTTACACTATGTGTCACCAATAAGTGACATATAGTCTAAAATTTGTTTAATATGCAGGACATGTATATTTAGTGAATAGTGATCCCCAAACCCAGATTCTGTTCTGCAAGATATGAACTTCACACATACTGGTCAGGCTCACGATCTCTACAAATCCAGTTCAGACCAGCATCATGGATCTAGGTAAGCAGCATTCTCATTGACTGGTTTATTGGGTTAACCCTGGCTGGATGCCAGGCACCCACCAAATCCTCTCCATCCCTCCTCTCCACAGCTGGACAGGGGAAAGAAAATATAACAAAGAGTTCATGAGTTGAGATAAGGACAGAGAGAGATCACTCACCAAATACCATCATGGGAAAAACAGATTCAAATTTGTGATATTGATTGAATTTATTGCTAAAAAAATTGTGGCTGGATAATGAGAAGTAAAATAGGATCTTTAAAATACCTTTCCCCACCCCTCCCCCCTTCCCAGTTCTGCCTCCTTGTACCCCAGCAGCACCATGGTCAGCTCATCACACACTGCTCCTGCTGCCACTCTGTGAGAGGAGTCCTCCCCCTGCTCCAGCATGGGGCTCCTCCCATGGGAGACAGCTCTCCAGGAGCTTCTCCAGCTTGACTCCATCTCATGGACAACATTTCTCCACAAACTACTGCAGCAGGGGCCACTCTTTGACAGGGTGCAATCCTTCAGGAACAGCCTGCTCCAGAGTGGGTCCACCTCAGGGTCACAAGTCCTACTAGGAAACCTGCTCCAATATGGGCTTCTCTCTCCATAGGTCCACCGGCCCCTGACAGGAGTTTGCTCCAGCATGGGCCTCCCATGGGTTCACAGCCTCCTCTCAGGCATCCACCTGCTCCAGTGTGGATCTCCTCCATGGGTGGATCTCTGCCTCCCTATGGTCCTTCATTACCTCAGATTACTTTCTAAGTCACGAAGAGATAAAAATACTGTCTTCAAGATATATATACTAATGTTCTATTAAATGAATTTGCTAGACCTGAACTGTCTTTTAAAATTATTAACACAATCCAGTTTGGCTTTTGATGTTTCTTATGAATTCTTCTGGGGAAAGTGTGCTGGTAAGATACAGTAAAGCATGATTTAATTTTATTCTGATCAATGCAGAAGCAAAATAATGCTGACATTATTTTGAAAGTGAGTGTCATAAGCATAACCACTCAGAAATATTCAATAAAAACAAAAAAATCAAACTAAATCAAACCAAACAAATAACTAAATACCACAAAAAGTTTTGTTGAATCTTAATATTGACTTAAGAGAATATTCTGGTAGAAATATCCTCCATATTGCAAGATAAAACTACTCCTCATACTCAATCTTGTTTGTTCAAGAAACTTTAGGCTGTGATAAGGTTCTTTCATTGCACTTATGATACAGAGTATACGAGAAAAAAAATCTTTAACCCCACTTGGTATAACACCTTGGTGGTATTCCCAGATGTGAGCTGCTGTTTCTGCTTATGTGGCTATAGATTTTTTATGTACAATACCATTAATAAGGATATCATCAGGAATATATAGTGTGTATACAGGTGTGCACTCAGTCATCTGAAGAAAGTTATCCAACAGTATAAACTAGTTTGACATTTAATACAGTTAAGCAAATTACACTGTGTGATATTTTATCCTCAGGAATGACCTTGCTTGCAGGAAGGGTTATATTAGCTTCTTGAAGTCTTGATATCTATCCTATTGACTTGCTGGAAGTAGAAATGACAGTAAAAGAATCCAAGGGCAAAATATGTAAAAAAGGGACAAATAATGAACAAAATGCACATGTGGAGACATCTCATTTTTATGTCTCACACCTTTCAAAATTATTGTATAAGATATTTCTAAGAGTTCTTCTGATAGTTAAGCATCACAGAATGGAAATGTACATACGGATACAAAATGAATCTCACCAGAGATGAGATTTATGTACACAAACAGGAATTACTAATACTTGTTCTTTTGGATGTGGCCTGCAAAATAATGACATTACAAGGGTGCTTCCTCCAAAATGAATTTTAGTTGTAAGATTAAACAAAAATAGATTTGCTATATCATTCTCTTTTTAAAATCACAGTATTCAGAGAAACATTTGTACCCTGTTTTGAAAGTCAAACTGAAACGGAAGCTTTTTAATATGAGTTAAGCACTATTTTTAATTGGAAATGGGAATTAACTGTTTGTGGGGTTTGAGTTAATTCTTGCTTCTCATTAAAACAGAATGTAACAAAGTCTGTCTAGATATTGACTATGCACGTTCTAAACAGTTCTAAATTAATTATTAAATGTGTAATGGTATGTTATGCTGTGTCTTTTTATTTCAATGTATGGTGTAAGTTCTCACACACAAAAAAAGGAAATATCAAAGATAGGGAAATTACTGTTATTTCCAGACAAGATACTGAAGGGTCTGCCAGGTACTTAGAACTGTAATGATTTCCCCACTGAATAAAATATCATAAATTTTTAATACTTATATTTAAAAAAACCTTTGTGACATAGATAAACTGATTTAAAAGGATCACACAAATTAAATTCATACACATTATTAGTGAAACATAACCTTCCATTATAGTGTGTCTTATAGGTAGCTCCTAAATAAGTGGTTTCTATTTCAGCAAATTTGAGGGGTTTTTTATTTTAAATATTTTTATTTTCTTTCTTTTCTCTCCTTCCTTGCAATCATAATACTAAAAGATGGCTTCATTTTAAGCTACAAACTCTATGGTGAGTAATGATGCTGAGAAAAAAGTAGTTTAGGATCCAAATACCTTTATTTGAAAATTCTGTATGGCTTAATAAGAATCTACTGGATGTATCTTCAAATTCTTAACACAGTTTAGGCTCACTAATGAGTGAAGAAGTGATTTTGTTTTGACCTGTACAAATGCCCTCAGAGATCTTCCATACCTCCTTGATTCATGTACTGTATTGATATCTTTGTCGTTTGATAGATGTGTTATTGATGCACTAATGACTTTTAGAAGATTGGTCATATTCTTGCTACCCACTACACATAAAGGTAACCCAAACAACCATTTCTGAAAAGCAATAAACCTAAAATGCAAAATCCTAAAGACAAATGGAATAGTTATAATTATTTATAAACACCTCACAAGTAATGAGACTAATTCTGTATAGGAGACTCCCAGAAAGCTCAATAAAGTAAGTCAAATTATTTATGCCTCTTATAGCATAATATTTAAATGCCTGGCTTTTGAATATATACTTTCTGTGCTCCTAATAAGCAAGCTGAAGCAAGGAGCAAGGTTTTCATTAGCAAATCATTGTACTCTTTCATGTTGTACACATGCTATATTATACATGATGAGGTACTGGAGAATTCAGAAAACCCTTTAGATGTTCTTTTTCTGGGAAATAGTAGAAGGATGCAATCCACCTGAATTCTCCCAACGGCAGAAACATCAAAGGTATGAAATAAAATTCTGATAGCCATGACCCTGATTTTGGTGGTGTATGTTTTTCAGTCAGAATGTAAAGCACTGGGGTCAGCTAGCAAATACCCTACAGGTTTGCTACTGTAGATGAAATTGTAAACATCATTATCTTTTCAAAGGAGTTCAAATATGACAATCATTAACTTTGCACACTCAGCACTGCATGTTAATCTGATAAGATCAATATGTTGCCTCAAAATTGCAGTGCTTTTACTGCTTATTTTGAGGAAAATACATCTCAAAAATATATTAACACTTGCAGACTGTGCAATGAATAAATGTAATTAAAGTTAACAGTAAATATTTCCTACATCTTAGTAATTCAGTACAGAAACTTAATTAATTTTATATTCATGATGCAATATACATATCTAGAGTTCATGGAAATGAAAATAAAGGTGTAAGTTAAAGAGGTGCAATTAGCTATACCATACAGTGACATGATAAAATTTTCTGACATTCATATTTGGAAGTCCTTGCATGGTGTAGAGTTATCTCCCAGCAGAATCCTGACACAAGTTTCACAACAGTACAGGTGAGTTTACAAATTATGCAGAGACTTAGAAATTTCCTCAAGGACTTCAGTATGTCTTGTAATCTTTTATTCATGCATGTAAAGCAAGGAAGAAAATAGACATCTGAGTTGTACACATAAGACATTTGAATATTTACTATTGTTGAAAATTAATCTACTTCTAAAAACCAAATGGATTTTTGTAGGTTATTATTAAAATAGTACACACTAAAGTTCTACATGTGTACCATATTTATCACAAATTCTTTATCAAAATTTCAGTAATGAAAATGTAATTGCTTAACCAAAACCAGGGACTTTTTAAGAAAATTCAAAATAATGTTGCAGTAAATTAGTACAGAAATTGAGAGAATTTTTTTCTAATTTAAACTAAATAGAAAACAATGCTAAATAATACAAAATAATTTTGTTATTCTTGGCAGTTTTCCTGATCATTTATCTTTGTATTTCCATTTTTAAACAGCTTGAAGCTTGACTCATTAAAGCTGAATTAGTCCTCTCCTGCTTTGTTTTTTACTCATGACTATTTATACCAAGATCAATAAATTCCATTTACTGAGATTCTCAGTATCAGAATATCAAGGTTATAAAAGACATATTTTGAAATTGCAACTCATATTTCTTTTCATCCAACCTTATTCACATATAAGAGCTAATTCCTGATCTGCTATTGACCTTGAGACAGCTATGATTAATGCTTGCACAAACAGTTCTCCTACACAAATAGTAAAAATTAGACAAAGATGTATATTATTCATTATATTTTTTTCAGTTAAAAACGTGGGCAAAATTGCAGATGAAGAGAACTTATTCTTACTGTTTTCCAGCCACTTTACTGTCACAGTAAAATCAAAAGCTGTTAGAATAAACAAATAAAGTCCATGTTTATGAGGGTGCAGCAACAATTAATTAGATGAAGAAATATATAGGACTTAGAAATGTTCAGATCTACTTTGACATAATATTTTGAGCTCTTACACGCAGCTGAAGGCCAGAATTCCAGCTGAAGCGACAGGTTGATGATATTTGTTATCCTCATATCCAAATACTTTAAAGAAAATAAAACAAATGTCACACTAATGCCAGAAAACTGAAAAATTCATTTCCTGTCTTTGACACTGCAGTATTCGATACTATACAGTTAAATAATTGTAGGAATATTAGTAGTTCAAGGGGAAAACTGGAAATCTATACCATAGAATTGCAGAACAGTTTGGGTTGGAAGGGTCCTGTAAAGGATATCTAGTCCAACTGCTGCTCCAGTGAGCAAGGATATCTTTAGCTAGGTCAGGTTGCTCAGAGTCCTCCCTGTCTAACCTTGAATGTTTCCAGGGATGGAGGAAGATTGGCTGGAAAATGGCCCAGAAGAAAAGGACCTGGGATCGCTGGTTGACACAGCTAAACATGACCCAGTGTGTGCCCAGATGGCCAAAGGGGCGAAATGGCATCCTGGCCTGTATCAGCAATAGCGCGGCCAGCAGGACCAAGGCAGGGATTGTCCCTCTGTACTCAGCACTGGTGAGGCCACATCTTGAATCCTCTGTCCAAGCTGAGCCCCTCACTTCAAGAAGGACATTGAGGTACTGAAGTGTGTCCAGAGCAGGGCAATGACACCACTGAAGGGGCTGAAGCACAGATCCTACGAGGAGTGGCTGAGGGAGCTGGGGTTGTTTAACCTGGAGAAAAGGAGGCTCAAGGGAGATGTCATTTCTCTCTAAAACTATCTAGAAAGGAGATGGTGGTGGGGTGGAAGTCAGCTTCTTCTCCCAGGCAACCCACAAGAGGACGAGGAAATGACCTTGAATTGTGCCAGAGGAGGTTCAGGTAGGATATCAGAAAGAATTTCTTCACAGAAAGGGTTTTCATGCATTGGAACAGGCTGCCCAAGGAAGTGGTGGAATCACCATCCCTGGAAGTGTTCAAGAAACACATGGATGTGGCACTTAGTGCTATATTTTAGTTAACAAGATGATCTTCAGTCATAGATTGAACTTAATGATCTTGGAGGCCTTTCCCAACCTTAATGATTCCATAATTCTATCTGCACCTCTCTGGGAAACTTGTTCCAGTGTTTCACCACCCTCACCACAAAATATTTCTTCATTATAACTAGTGTCAACCTGCTCTCCTGTAGGTTAAAACATTACCCTTTGACCTGTCACTATAGGTTGTACTAAAATCTTTCTCCCCATCTTTCTTACAAAGTCACTTTAGGTAGGAAAGGCTGCAATAAGACACCCCCAGAGTGTTCTCTTCTCCAGGTTGAATAAATGCAACTTTCTCAGCCTTTCCGCAGAGAAGAATTCCAGCCCTCTAACTCTTTTCATATACCTGGTCTGGACCTACTCCCACATGTCAATGTTCTTCCTGTGCTGAGGACTCAAGGGTGGGATGCTGTACTCCTAATGGTGTCTCTCCAGAGCAGAGTAGAGGATGGTTGGTTCATTACTTTGGAGGCTTTAAAAAAAAAAAAATTGTATGCAGTAAAATGGTGATGAACTTTCATGCTTCACAATCTGGAATCACAGGGAATGTTAATTAAAGATTAAAAGTGTCACCTATGCCTTAAGAAAAAAAAAAACAAAAACACCAAACAACAAAAAACCAAAAACAAGTGGTATCTTTGTAGGGAACAGATTGCTTTTATGGGATGTAGCATAATTAGGTACAAATCAAAAAAATGTATGACTAAGCATCTCAAAATATATAAGAAGCCTTTCAGACGCAGTAGGGTTCATTTTGATCCAGGTTTTATAATTTATCTTTAGTATCTAGTCTAAGTTAATTTTCTCTCTACACTTTGTGAAGAAAAGTCAGAACCTGGAAATAAAGTTCATCCTGATTATGTCTGACATCTTACTAGGAAGAGACAAATCACTATTGACAACAAGCTTAAATTAGATACTATCTGTTGGATGACCAGCGTTAAATTAGAACCAATGTTAAATTAGATTCATCTCTCTTTTAGTCTGTAATGGCTCAATGAGGAAGAGGCAAGAGTAAAACACTGATTTACTGCTTCTTATTAAACAATACATTTCTATATATGAATCAGATTAGATCTTGCATTTGCCTAAGAACAATAAGATATAAAAAAAGAGGAGAAGAAAAAAATAAAAGAACAAAAACCCCCGGCTCTAAGTCACCTATTGAAATAGCAGATGAATGTGTTTTCAGGATCAAAATTAGAGTGTCTACATTCCTTTTTCCTTCTGGTTCTAATAACAAATTTATTTCTCCCTTACTGAATTTCACCCTTTTCCTTAAAATATTTATCAGATGAAGCTATTTAAGCTATTGCTCATTAGTTTCAAACTAACTTAAATCCCATTATCATCTTTTGGGCATCAATTTCTTCTTAGAGTTCAGACGAGAGTTTTATAACACAGGAATGGCTAAATGCTTCCAATTTACATTCACGTCTTAATGTATTTCAAAAACTTCTAGTGTTAACATTACAAAAAGAAAGTTGAACAGGGAAAGACAGAAAGGGAAAAAATGAAATTTGTCAAATAACAGGCAGGATCTTTTATGTTGAAAAGTTCAAGTATATTTACAAAAGCAATTTTGCCTGTGTCCATTTCTTCCCTACTGTCAGGCTGGCAATTTGGTTTCCGATGTGTCATTGTCATTTTCAGCTCAGAAAGTCTAACAGAAGAAGGACAATAAAAAGGGGAAAGAAAAAGAGAGGTCAAGAAAATTAAAGGAAACTAGATTTTTTTGTATCTTGGACAATTTTTAAACATGCTTTTATAATAGGTAATAGGCAGAGGTCCATTAAATGGACATATCCTTTCAATAATTGAAGCTCAATGAACAAAATGCACACCTCATTTTTATTCTAAAGTGATATTTTTAGAGAAGTAATAAATGATTTCTGCTAATTCATAAAAGGAACATATCATGGCAACAAAAGAAAGCCCTCAAACTTTCACAGATAATGCACATATATTTTACATGTCTTGCTTAATAGAATTTCACATAAATTGGCAACTTTTCATTGGTATAGTGGAGGTTCTTAAACATGGAGTAACAAATTCTGGAATACTTTCATGCAACTCCTGCTTTCAAGTAAATATAGGGAAACACAGTGAAGATGTGATGTTTTGGGGGTTTTATTTTGCACCGGCATAACAGGGAATCCGATTTTGTTTGTTGCTACTCCCAATACTTCCAAGCTATCTAAAAGTATCTATTAGCAGCTGAGGTAATTGTGACATCCATAATTAACAGAATTGAATGTTACCTAAATGAGATCTGTGTTTTTCTGGAGCACTGACTGTAAAAAATGTGAGATACCTTAAGGAATCTTACCTAGCATTGGGCAACCTAAGTTCAGGCAAAGCAATTAAATGTTCATTTTCAGTGTCACATATTTTCATACTGGGAGATGGGCATCTCAGTGGCTCTAATTAAAACAATTAATTTCCTTTGTATCAAATAAAAGGTCTTTCAAGGGCAGTTAAACTCAGAAGTTTGGCTTCCAGTCTAGGAATAAAGCAAATAAAAAAAAACAAAACAAACCAAAAACCATTTCATGCATTCACATAAGATGTAAGACCCTGAGAACCAAGGTGAAGCTCTTGATAATGGAAATTGCCAGCTGTTAACAGAGATTTGTAAGCCTTGTAGATAGTATTCAGTTTCTGACTAAACTTTCCTATCACAAAATGTTCTAGAAAAGGCAAGCATGACAGAAAAGCAAACCAAAATCACTTATTTGTGACATTGTATTCATATTTCTCAATTCCAGTATGTTTGCTGGTTAAATGACTGGGGCTACATACCCACCTCAGCTTGGCTGGTCATCAAAAAATCTCTTTAAAAGTTGTTAATGTCATACGTGTTCAGTGTTACATGTTTGAACATACCTTATATTAGATTTTGTTAAAAATTTAATAAAATTCTCCTTCAACTTCAGAATACTACTCATTAGAAATGAAGATTAAGGTTTCAGAGTAGATGATTTTACATGCAGAAAAATGTTTCATTTCATTAGAAGGCCTCTCCTAGATATGTAAAGTGCATAAAATTCAGCTTTTACTTTTCTGTCAAGAAGAAATTTACTAATATCTAAAACTTTTTTAAAAGCAAAAAACCATGCAAAACCAAATAAACACTGAAGGAAAATGCCAATAAAGCAACAACACTCAATTTTTAATTAAGAAAATCTAATAACTACATCTCAGTGATGTGAACCTAGTTTGAGAAATGTTTTGCATCAGTTTTACTAAGGACATTTTTCAAAAAAGTTATTTCATTAGTGCTGTTCTAGCATAGGTCATATTCATTAGGTATATAAATAGCAGAAAAAATAGATAAAACTACTATAAAGTATCATGGACATTGTTATGAGAGATCATGAGTGGTTTATCAGTTTTGGAGTAGATACTCCTTCCTGTAGTTCTGTAGTTTCAAGGTGTCTGCTGGAGATAAGTACATGTGCACATATATATATATATATATATATATATATATATATATATATATATATATAAATAAAATATTGCTATGGTCCCAAAGTAAATACATGCTGTCTCAGTTATAAATATGCAGAATATATAATCAATTTTCATTTAAAACTCTGAATGTTGCATTTTAATCTTCCTTCTTCAGAGAGAAAATATAGCAAACTGTATTTACAGCCCTGGTTCCAGAAGCATTTTTAAACTGAATTTCTCAATATATCTCTGAACTGATAATTCAGTTTATTTCTTATCATGCTTTTTATTATAGATATTGTATTTTAAAAGATTTTTAAAATTAAAATAAATCTTTACTGAGCTCAAACCTAACACTTTTTTTATCTTGTAAATAAATACTTTGTTAATAAAAGTGATTTTTGTTTTTGGACAAAGCATCAAAATGCATGTAATATTTTAGGATGTAATATTTTGAAATATAAACTTTATTAATTTAATTTGTACATGGTATAATATTGTCTCAGTCATATTTTGTGCTGTAGATAGATCTGCTTAGGAAGTAAACCCTATATAATTTCAGAAAACTAATATTATAAGGGACATAAATATCTAAGAAACTCAGTTCAGCAAAACAAGCAAAGGGCACTAGACACAAAATTAAATTAGTATGACTGAGAAAAGTAAGAAAGAACACTGAAAGAGGAAACCAGACAGTGATATTGGAGCTCACTGACTCCAGGTTTGAGTGAGATTGTTCTCATTTAGCTGTTAATATGTTCTGCACAGGCATCTGCTTCTAGGCTGTCTTCCTCATTGTGCTGTGGTAGCAGGGGTGATTTCTGTGAGAAGTTGCTGGAAACTTCCACCATGTCCAGCAGAGCCAATCCCTGATGGCTCTGAAGATGGACATACTGCTGGCTAAGGCTGGGCCAATTCGAGACTGTGGTAACACCTCTGTAATAACATATGTAAGAATAAAATTAGAACAAAGGTTGTTGTACAGTTTTAATTCCAGCTAGAGAAGAGGAGGTGAGAACATGAGAGGTGAACATAGAGACACCAAGGTCAGTGGAGAAGGAGGGTAGGAGGTGCTCCAGGTGCCAGAGCTGAGATTCCTCTGCAGGCTGTGGTGAGACCATGGTGAAGCAGCTGTGACCCAGCAGCCCATGGGGATCCATGGAGGATACAGAGATCCAGCCACAGCCTGTGGAGGAAGTGCCCACTCTAGAAGGGCTGGATGCCTGGAGGAGGATGTGATCCAGTGGGGACCCGAAGGAGAGAGAGGGCCCTGCTTCCAGGCTGGAGCAGCCTGTCCTTGGAGGACTGCACCCCGTGGAAGAGTGACCCACACTGCAACAGTGTTGGGAGGGCTGCCTGCCTGTGGGAAGGACTCACATTGCAGCAGTTTTGGGAAGATTCTGCCTGTGAGAGTGGACCCACGCAGGGTGGAGAGGAAGGAAGGAAGTGGCGGAAGGAAGGAAGGAAGTGGCGGAAGGAAGGAAGGAAGTGGCGGAAGGAAGGAAGTGGCGGAAGGAAGTGGCGGAAGGAAGTGGCGGAAGGAAGGAAGGAAGGAAGGAAGGAAGGAAGGAAGGAAGGAAGGAAGGAAGGAAGGAAGGAAGGAAGGAAGGAAGGAAGGAAGGAAGTGGCGGAAGGAAGGAAGGAAGGAAGGAAGGAAGGAAGGAAGGAAGGAAGGAAGGAAGGAAGGAAGGAAGGAAGGAAGGAAGGAAGGAAGGAAGGAAGGAAGGAAGGAAGGAAGGAAGGAAGGAAGGAAGGAAGGAAGGAAGGAAGGAAGGAAGGAAGGAAGGAAGTGGCGGAAGGAAGTGGCGGAAGGAAGTGGCGGAAGGAAGTGGCGGAAGGAAGTGGCGGAAGGAAGTGGCGGAAGGAAGTGGCGGAAGTGGCGGAAGTGGCGGAAGTGGCGGAAGTGGCGGAAGGAAGGAAGGAAGGAAGGAAGGAAGGAAGGAAGGAAGGAAGGAAGGAAGGAAGGACCTCTAAGTCATGTCAGTAAAAATGCAGTAAGACATGAATTTAATTAATATTGTATTAATTTGAAGTCAAGAAGATAAGAAAACAAGAAAAACTTTGCCAACAGGAAAGGAACCTGACAACTAAAAAAATAACATAGCTAAGAAAAGAAATGAAAGACAACTCTGAAGAAAACAGTACCATGAGAAGTAATTCATTTAAATGCAATTTGAGAAATATAATATGCTATTATATAGAATAGCAACCTACAGATATAAATGATAAGAATTATAAATCCCTAAGTGTTAGGATAGTTTATTTTGATATTTTTATGTCAAGAAAGCTTCACTGGAGTGAAAAGAATTGAAACCAATGAAGGGTGATAAACAACAAAGCTGAAACCCTGCTTTAAGCTCACCTTCACAGGGAAAAGAAAGCCCTTCAGACAGATGAGTACTAATCTGAGTGAATCACTGCTATATATTTATTGCTTCCAAAGATCAAGGCTTGTTATAGAAATCTGCAAAGTATTTGAACTGGAGAGCTACAGGTAACCAATGGCATTTTAATTAGTTCAGGCTCTGGATCACTCAGTTATTTGCTGGTGCCTGACAGTTTACATGCTTTCAACATTATTGATCTTTGTCCATTCATTCATCTTCTTTCCTTCTAAGTTGTCTGGATTCCTTAATTCTTTGTATTTTCTCTGTCATCTTTCTAATCACATGCATGCCAGTCATTGCAATAGATCTTCATCTGATTCATTTGTTCTTTTCCGTGACATTCAGTAAATTTTCTTAGTAAAACTTTATTTTGAAGATTATTTATGTGTGGCATTGAGTTATTTTTGTTGATCAGAAATAAAATCTTTTTCAAACATTCGCCATGACTGCTACATTTCTGAAGGGTACAGCTTGTACTGGAGAACACTATTAAATGATGCCCTAGTTTAGGAAAAATATCACTTTCTGAGGGATCACTAGGTATTCAGTTTTAAATACAGCCCAAAAGTAAAATTTCTTCAGCAAATCTTGATTCTTCTTTGCTATTTTTGAATTTTAATTGACTGATCAGAAATTATCCACCTGTTCTACACATTAGTGTTTGGCCACCTCTTGCCTCTCATTAGAGAGTGTTCAGTACACATGGGCACTGTTATGAAGGAAGTTATGTGTGAATATGAGAAAACTATGGAAACAATTAGTTGAATATTATTTGGAAGAAGACCATCTAATATTTATTGCTGAAGTCAGAATACCTATTATCTATGCTCAAAAAGAAGTAAAAAATCTAATACCTATTAAAAAACTTCATAAACTAGTTAAAAACCCCAACTGCAATCCTTGAATAATGTACATAATCCTTACAGTTTACATAAAGATCTGAGATGACAATGGCACTTTATTTTTATGAAGGAGGAAAATTATCAGTATTGATGATGGAAAAAGAGAATCATCTATGATATCCCTTTCTGTTCCTGATACAAAAGAGCATTGCCTTAATGTTGCCTTAAGGTTATTCTGATATCACACTTCTTTTTTCTTGCTGCTTATACTTTTTCTGTCTGTTCTCTTCTGGTATAAATGATTACATGCTCAACCTATATAAATAATAATCCAAAGATAGGGAACACTTTTGTTTGTATCAGAATCAGACAGTGCTATTAATAATGAGCCTCATTAAGCTACACTCAAGCTTGCCATAGCTACAAAGTACTATAATATAAGTCACTGAAAAAGCAAAGAAAATAATTATGACCTTATCAGTTCCTTCCAGCATGACTTGCATCTCTGTTTTTATTTTTAAAAGAGAGAGGAAAGGATTCATGACATTTAAAACAAATATTGAAGTACATTTAAAAGGGTTGAACAAACCATTCTATAGTTGAGATGGTGGAGGAAAGACAGACAAAGATGGAAATACAGATATCTACTTCCAGTTTTAATTTGAAAGCATTTTCAGGCAAAAGTGTCAGTTTTTTCACTTGTTTATCATCCTTGACCTTGTTTGTGTATATATAGATATATAAACACATAAACACACACATATTTGTAATACTCTTATAAATACTAATGCTTACCCTGATAAGCTTGAAAGGTGGGGGAAAGGTAAATCAGAGTCTTTTGACTCTTTTTACAACTGTTATGTCAATTTCAATAACAGTGTTAGGTTTTTAATATTCCAGTGAAAACCTTAAATATTTATTGTCAGTTCTTTATGAAAGCCACATTTGCTATTTGTTTTTATTTAAAACATAGAGAAAGAAAGAGAAAAAAAATCAACACACACATCTGTTGCTTTCTTATAAAAATTTAGTGGGCTAGGTTTCATGCACAAAACAATAAGCACCACCGTTGTAATAAAGTTTAAACTTTGTTTGCATATGTACTGAACTGTTTTTCTTTCAAAGGTAACAAATTTAGTTTGCCAAATCATCTATTGCACTGGAGAGAATAAGATTTCATAGATCTTGAATGACAGCAGAATTCTCAAAATAAACTACATATCTTCTGAGAGTATACATTGTCCTGGTGGGCCAAGGCAATATATTGTATCTTTTCTCTGAAGTCAAAAAGACCTAACCAACCTCCATTTTAAAGAGTAGAAATATCTTTAAAGCTGAACCAAAGGGAATATTTTCTCAACACAGAATAAACCTTGATCCTTTTTGCTTTTAATAATGTCAGCATGTCCTCAAAATGTCTTTTTGGAAAAACCTGTTAGCACAACGAGAATAATTTACTAGTCCATTTTTATAAAGACATGACAAAGTATTATGGCACCTGACCACTGTGAATAAAAACACAGTTAGACATTAAATTAATGAGACTGGCATTAGATCTGCTTCCTACTCACCATTTTCAAATTTACTTTGTAGTCTTCTTTAAGATGGTACAGGATTGTTTCTATTAAAGCAGCATACCACAAATATTCTGAGAGGAAAAAGAGTTCTTGTGCTATTGGGTAACATGAATAATCTAATTGGTTCAAGTGTTTTTGCTGCAAACCCACAAACATATTTTTCTCCTTTAAATTATCTTTATCTTCTTATGAGAACTTTTGATCTACAATGATGTCTATTTTAACAAGTGGAACACTGATTTACTGTAAACCTGCTTGAAGCATTAAAAATAAAGCAACCCTGAGATGTGGAAAATAATGAATTAAACTGGATTTTCTTTTTCAGACATGCCATATTATTCACTTCTGTCACACAGAAGATAACACCACTCTGATATAAAACTACTTTATATTTAGCAACGTGGGGGAATTGAGTTGCACAAAAACCACAAAAATGTTCATAGCACAATCATATCTCCTAAGGTATTCCCATCTTTGTAATTATGAATGTTTATGTCCATCCTTTAGTAAGGAATTCTTCAAGTATTGTAAGAATGAATAAAAGTAAACATAAAAATGTTCTGCATCATTATGCCAGCAACATCCTGTTGAAATTTAGCATTATGAGATATAGAATGGTCAGCAATAGACTCAATAGGGGAAAATTGATCTATTTTAATTCTAACACTATCATTCTGTACAGGATGATTAGAACAAAAAATCCAGGAGGGACATACAGTACTGTAACTCCCCAGAGTTAACAACATTAAAAACACCTAGCCTTGGTTTTGGACAAGATTAAAGAAGCTAATGGCTAAGATTAAAGAAACCGATATTTTTTGTGGGTTGGGGTGTTTGTTTTTTTCTCCTATCATCATCCAATCATAAGTTTATATAAAATATATCCAATCCATCTCAAACCAAAATATTTTTTTTAAATTATTGTAGGGATGGCTGGACATTGAAAAAAATATCTCAAGACAAAGAGATAAGTAATGGATTTTGCAGTTTTCATGTTTTTTTACACACTTCATTTCATGAATGTCCATTAACAAAATAGCTTCTTAAAAGATCAGTTGTGAAAGGAATTTCTCTCTATTAGTATGTTTCTTATTGATACACTAAGTCAATGCTGTTCTTGTCATATGGCACGCACCCATTAAATCTTCATGCTTTCATATAGTCAGTAAACAAAGCCCTCATGAACAGAATGATTGTAGACTTTGGTTATCCTATATTTGCATTTTTTTAAATCTTTTGATTTTACAATTTCCAACAGTGGGGTTGTATAAGAAGCAGTAGAAAGGGACAGATAACTATGCTTGAATATTAAGAAAAGTGTGACAGCTATTTGTGGGATTTTTTTGTCTCCATCAATAAGACCTTCATACATACTAAAGTGTGTATTACTTACTGCTGCTCTTACACAAACTGGCAAACAAATGTTTTTTATATTCTGAGGAACTTATGAAAAAAAATGCTCAGTTTATCTCATAAAGAGGGTCAGAATATTTTTCTTCCAGGCTGTCTTTTCTTTAGTATTTCTAGCACTCTTGTGTCCATTCTGTCTAGTTCCATTTGCTTTCTCACTCAGCCTGTCCATCCCTCATTTGCTACACCTTTCACTCTTCAACCATTGTCCTGTTGATAAAGGAACTGCTTCTGTAGTGGGAGCTTGGAAAGGAGAATTTACAGCTGCTGAAATTACCTATAATATTCTTTTTCTGGGGGATAGGTCTTCATCTATGAAAAATATTCTCCATATTTTTAAGATTTTCATTACTTTTTACGTCATGGTTTTATAACTAACTTTAAGATTATTGAAACACAGAATGGTTACATTAGAAGGAACTTTAAAGATCATTTGGTTACAGCCCTTCACCATTGGCAGAGACTCCTTTAACTAGACCAGGTTGCTCTGGACCCCGTCCTACATAGCCTTGAACTCTTCCAGAGGTGGGACATTCACAACTTTGCTGGGCAAATTGTTGAAGTGCGTAACCACCCTCCTTTTTAAATTTCTTTCTAAAGAAAGTAAATAATTTTTTTTCTAATATCTAATCTAAATGTACCCTCTTTCAGTCTAAAGCCATTCACTACATATCCTCGCAAAAAGTCACTCTCCAGCTTCCCTCTGGGGACTGGAAAGTCACAAAGAGGATACCCTGGAGCCTTCTTTTGTCCAGGATGAGCACCCCCCCTCCACCCCCCCCCCCCCCCGCCAACTGTCAGTCATTTCTAATAAAAGAGGTGCTCCATCCCTCTGAGCATCTTTGTGATGATCATCTTCTCCTCTTGACTTGCTCCAACAGGTCAACATCATTCCTGTGCGAAAGGAACCCAGAGCTGGATGCAGCACTTCAAGTGGGTTCTCACAAAAGTGGAATAGAGGAGCAGAATCCTCTCCCTCTCCCTGCTGCCCATGCTGTTTTTGCTGCCGGCCAGGACACATTTGGCTTTCTAGGCTGAGCGCAAATTTCTGGGTCATGTCCAGCCCATATCCACCAGCACCCCCAAGTCCTTCTTGGCAGGATTGCTCTCAATTTGTTCATCTCCCAGCCCATATAGTTACATATTGCTGCAGTATTTTGCACTTGGGCTTACTAAATTTGGATTCCCATGGGGCTACTCCTTCAGTCTGTCCAAGTACCTTTAGATGCTTTGTTTTGTAAGAGAATGAAATAACTGAGATCTTGCAGCCATGTCACCACTGCACATAGGTGCTGCTCCGAAGTGCAACTTTACACTGATGAGTTGCATCTAATGATGGCTAAACCAGTCATTTTTCATAAAAGACTTTGTATACTTCAGACTCCAGAGTAGGAGTTCTTGACATCTGGAATACAAATTGACACTCCAGGTACTATATTTTATCAGCTTTTTAATGTACAACAGGAAGTATTTTAATAAAGTCCTGATACTTGTAATAACTAATTTGATAACCTTCCAAATAAGAACAGTGAAATTAATTTCCCACTGACAAGAGAAACTGGTAAAGTGGGAAATGCATTCATTGTTGAAGAGCAACTTCAGTATGTAGCACACTGCTCAGATTCATATGCAGCTGACAGAAGAAAGCAATTCTGCATGTAAACCATATGGAACCTTATGTTGCTGTTTATATTTCTTGTTCTGTAAGAAGATAAGGGCTTGTAGTACTAGAAATATGATCAAAACAACTCTATTGCAGTGCCAGCATTTACAGAGTAAGCAGTTTCATGACAATCAGAGTTAAAAAAAGAATCTTCTGGATCTTGCTCTTAATGACAGTGGAAAAGAGAATATAGTTTCTTTTATCCCAAGATTTAGGAAGTAGAAGAATGTCAGTACTAACCATCATCTCCAGGAGCCAGAACTATTTGAAATACATATATTCAATTACTTCTAAGTAAGAATTATCATCCCTGAATTGTAAATGATTATAAATAATTTTATTCTATTTTAAAATGTGCTGTTAACATCTGTAATTCCAACTTTTTTTTTTTTTTTTTTTTTTTTTTTTTTTTTTTTAAATATGGAATGCACTCCTGTATCAGAAAGATATCTTTCCTCCATTTACATGTTTTTCTTTACTTTGCAGGGCAGGAAAAATTTTCCCAGTTTGGAATGCTCAGCGTGGGCTGGAGTCTGAAACTGTGTCAAGTGAGATCTGAAGCACCTCCTGTTCATAGATGAGACTTTCAAATCTCAGTGTCTGACAGAAAGATGAATTGTGGTGAAATCCATCAGGTCTTACAGTCTAGTTTGTCTGGGAATCAGAGATGCAAATCCTGCCTGAGAATGCACCTCCTCCCCAGTGTGGACACACGGTCACTTCCTGAGAGCTTACACTGCTCTCAGGAAGCCGCCTAACTGCTGTTTTAATTAAAATCAATTTAAAATAATTAAATTGCAATATGTGCAAAGAGTTTTTCTCATTAAACCCAAATAAGAAAATAATTTCTTTATTAAATACGTTGCTTCATTGCAGAGAGAAGCAACTGTTATTTCTTCACCTATCCTCTAGTCATTTGCGGCATCATTTAATTTGGACATAATGGCAAATTGAAATAATAAAAATAAAATAAAATAAAATAAAAATTAAAAAATAAATAAAATAAAATAAAATAAAATATAATAAAAAAATAATAATTAGTAGTAGTAGTAGTGGTGGTGGTGGTGGTGGTAGTAGTATTTTTAAAATATAAAGTCTGTGCACAAATGGCCACATTTGGAGTACGGGTTTTTCTCTTCAGAATATTTTCTCCACAGTAATGTCCCATTAGCTGAAAGAGAGTTCCTTTTACTTGACCTCAGTATACTTGTTCTCCAGGAAATTATCACAAAAAGGAAAACAGCCTTTGGTCTCAGTTTAGTATTTTCTCTCACAAGTAGTTGTTTTATAATTCAATTAAATGAAGTACAAGAGCCCTTGTTAGCTCATGATAGTCATGCATATTACAATAAATCTTAATTATGTTTAGCTGTTTATTCTTTTTTGTGAAAAACAAAGAACAGAAACAAGCTTAACTCTTGTTCAGCTATGTCCTTAAGCCCATGCACAAGTTCTACATTCTCAGAGGCTAATTAGAAATCAAGATGGATTTAGATAAAAGTAGAAGTACAAAGTCAAAGATTAGTGTCAAACCACATAATCATTGTTAGGATTTAGCAAAGTAAAATCATGTATTTGATGATTCCCATCAGTTTCTGGCAGGTTTATAAATGAAGCTGTCAGTGGAAAAAGTATTGAATGAGACACAACAGGAAAAAGCAGTCTGTTTGTAATTAGTGTACTCCACATTTATAAACTCCTAAAAAGCCAAACATTAGATTAGAGTGAAATTATTACAAATTATAAAGGAGAAAAGCAGTGGTTAACCTAAACATTCAAAGGTCAGACCCCTGATTGGAAGCAACACTTCAGTGTGTTTGTTTTAGGCAGTATTTCCACAGAAATTCAGCAGTATAAATGTATTAAAGAGATCTCACATAATGAAGAAAGAAGGAGAAGAAAGAAACTTTGGTGCGCAATGCAACATTTCCACTTTCTCTTCCATGTGACTGTATGGTATCACTGAAATGCCCTCTTGTTTATTAGTCTATAGCACTTCACTGAAATTGCAAGAACAAAATTTAACACAGATCCCTTGGAAGTTATTTGTTTTTTGGGTCTTTTAAAAATTTTATTCTTCTTTTTTTGGGATTTAAAATCACAATGAACAGCTCAAATGTATTTTTGACACCAAAACAATGCAACCATGATTTTTTAGTTGTCCATTAATAATTTCTACCATAGGAAGATAGTTAAAAGCTCACTAATTTTTTAAGATCTGAAATTAATCTTCACATGGAAAGAAGATTTTTGTCTAATTTAATTTCTGACATTCCACTCAAGAAAAGTATTGTTTTCCTGAATCTTGACAGATGCAATTTTTTTTTTCCATGCTCATATTTCAGAGTTAATAGATTGTTCGACTTTGATTTCTATAGGAACTATTTAATCTTTTTCCTTAGTTATTTTTATATAAATAGATTGCCTAATAATAGTTTTATCTTCCCAATTTTAGAACTGTTTTATATTAACAGAAATTCAAATGTGTTTCATTAGTCCATCGATTGTTGTCATGACATTTCATATATTAGAACTTTTTAACTTTTAAGTTTACAACAATTTTTTTTCCTCCCATGATTAAAATATTAATTTTAGTAAACCATCTAGGGTATGTTAAGAAAATTGTCAGATCTACCTGCATTACCCAAATATTCTACTGTGTGACATACACACAACTGGTGTATTCTTTTGTAGTAATTTTTAGTAGAAATTTGTTTTCTACTAAACTTGTTATATTCTGGTCTTCTAGAACTTCTTTCCTTATAAAAAATATTTTTTTTCCTACCTAACAGAGCTGCAGCAAGGGGATGAATGAAATTCAAAGCTTTGTCTCCTTGTCCGTGATAGAGTTTTCATTCCCACTAAAAGCAATAGAGACCTTTACAGAAGAAAGAGCCCAAATGTGTAAGTGTGAAACTATTATAGACTGGCAGACTTGACTGAGGAGGTGGAAGATGTCAGTCCTGTTCTTAGACAAAATGTAGAAACTTTCCTTGTGTGTAACTACGGCACACACCACTGTCAGCAGAAAATGGAAACAGTTGGCAGCAGCATACAAAAGCATTTCCCAAAGCTACTACTAGCACTTTAAATACATTAATCATGGACAATAATGGACAGCATCTTCAATTTGAATAGACATTTTCTGGGCATTCAATGAACTTTTAACAAAGACATTAAATCTACTGAAAAGCCATGAGGTACAGCAATAAAAGAGAAATACTGATGGAGATTATTTCTGTCCTTAATTGTCTGTGTATTTTATGAGACCCATTATTTCTATTAGAAAAGGTAAATACTGTGTTTTCTCTTAATAAAAAGGATTAATTTTATAAAAGCCACACTAATTCTTATATTGTCCACAGTTTAAATTTTTAGAAAATCTAACTTGATACAACTAAGTTCATGGTGAATTTATGTCAAAGGTGTGTTTAGTTAAACACATTTTTGAAGAAATTTTCATGACAGACTTTGCTCTTTGATGTCATCCTTGAAGACCATAGGAGACACTAGGAAATTTTCTACTAGCTGAGGGGTTTTAGAGCAAGCTGATAACTCAATTGTACCAATTCAAATTGTCTCTGTATAGCAACACAAACAGATTTTTATTTCAGTTCTTCAATTATAGTACATTTTGATTAAGCTACAAGAAGAATAGCTGTTTAATATGACTTTTAATAACCAGTCATACAATTGCTTTTTCATTTGTGGTGTTCTCAATAGACTATTTTAGAATGTTTCTCAAAGACACATAATTGTATATCTATTTCAGTGTCAAATTTGCCTCAATATTTTTTAATCTGTGTCATGGTTCCAAAGAGATATTTGCTCTTATTTTATGCAAGAAATAGCAGTATTACTATTTGACTCATATCTTAGCACCCTAGCTGTTGTGTATGCCAATCTGACAACTTAAGTTCTTCAGAAAACCTGCGTGCATAATTTGGTGGTGGTGAGTTGCATGCCTACAGCCAGCTGACTTTTAAGTTTTGCAGTGTACAAACATTGCAATGTTTAAATTACTCTTTTTGGATCTCTGTGTTAGCTCTTACTTCTCAAAAAAAACCTGCTCCCCTGACCACTGAGACCAGCTCTCAGGACATTGTAAAATTTGTTTGGTTTCTTTTTGTTTTGATGGATACAAATAAATGCTTTAGCCCATATCCATCTCGGAGCACAAAAGATATTAGGTGGTCTCATTTTCAAATTTCACTAAATTTATCCCACGGAAGGAAATCTGGGGCTGCTCATCAATGGCAAGTTGAACATGAGTCAGCAGTGCCCTGGCAGCCAGGGGGACCAACCCTGTCCTGGGGTGCATCAGGCACAGCATCACCAGGCAGGCAAGGGAGGGGATTGTCCTGCTCTGCTCTGAGCTGGGACAGCCTCACCCCAAGGGCTGGGGGCAGTTTTGGGCACCACAATGTAAGAAAGATATGAAGCTATTAGAGGATGCCTGAAGGAGGGCAACAAAGATGGTGAAGGACACTGAGGGGAAGCTGAATGAGGAGCAGCTCTGGTCACTTGGTCTGTTCAGCCTGGAGAAGAGGAGCTCAGGGGAGACCTCATTGCAATCTGGAACTTCCCAGTGAAGGAAAGAGGAGGCAAAGGCATTGATGTCTGCACTGTGGTGACCAGTGACAGGGCCCACAGGAATGACATGAAGCTGTGTAGGGGAGGTTTAGTCTGGATTTTAGAAAATGATTCTTCACCCAGAGGGTGATCAGGAACTAGAACAGGCTCTCCATGGAAGTGGTTGCAGCACGAAGCCTGATGGAGCTCAAGAAGTGTTCAGACAGTGCTCTCAAACACAGAGTGTGATTCTTGGGGAAGGTCCTGTGTAGGGCCACAAATGGGCTCGATGATCCATATGGGTTCCTTCCAACTCAGGAGGTTTTATGATTCTATGAAGGAAATGTCCTGTGTATTCCTGAGAGAAAAAAAAATTAAAATTGGTGGGTGAGGAGGAATTGTTGGGGTGGGTTTTTTTTTTGTTTTTGTTTGTTTGTTTGTTTGTTTTTTCAAGGAAAGAAGGAGCAGAGAATGAATATATTTCAAGATTTAAGATCTCTTTGTAAGGAAGCACAAAGTAATACATCAGAAAAAATAATTCTATATTTTTATCTTTTACTCCATCTTTGTCACTCTTCCAATTGAATTTCAAATGTAAGGATGCATTCAAAAAACTAATTTTTTTCTTCATTTTCTGTTTAACAGTTCTCAATGATGGTATATCAATTGAAATAATAACCTGTATTGTGACATCAAAGGCATTTACTTCTCATCCACTTGTACTGTTGCAAATAGATGATTATGACTTGCTAGGGATATAATAATCCAAGCAGGAAATCTCTTTAGAAATGGACTCTACGTATATTCAAATATCTCTTGTATAAATAGCCAATGATAGAAATAAAAAGTCAAAATTTACTGTAAATACTATTTTTATCAGTCTTTTGGGAAGCTGCAGGTAGTCTCTAGCAAGATTGTATATCGTGCTTATGCATAGTTTTCCCTTCCGATTATTTTTGAAATTAAGAGTTAAAAAAAAAAAAAAAAGCCAAAACCCATGTTATTTCTATTGACACTTTCAAAGGAATAACAAACAAACAAAGAAACAAAGTATTTCTGATAAAAAAATGGAAGGAAAGCAACCTCCTTGTAAGAAATACAAAATAAATGTGAACAACAGTAACTCATGTATTTCAAAATTACTACATTGTCCCTAAACACATGATAGTTTTTAGAAACCTTTTCAGGAAATTTAAATCAAATAGTAGGCTTTATTTGTTTAAGGGTAATTTTTGTCAGTGTTAGATGTAAAAAAAATTGCATTTTCTGCATTTACAGTAGTTTCCTCCATTTCATTTTCAATCAGTGTATTTTATCTATCATGCCAAGAAATTGCGACATTTAAGTGAACATGGTATTTTAGTTCCCTGTAGGAATAGTATGCAAATTACAAATGGTTGATGGTGATGATGGGTTATTTAGGTGAATGATGTTTTGGAAACCCTGAATCACAATGGTATAGAAAGAATTGTGTAATTTATCAGTGTTTCCACAATGTATAACTCTGTGTGCAGAAATAAGGCAAAGAGTGAAAATAGGGAAATAGGGACATTTTTCAGAAAGGAATATATTTTTTGGACTCTAAACTATTTCCCAGAAAAATGTGCAAGCTTTTGTGAAAACAAAACAAAAAATAAACCCCAGTCAAAAAAAAAAAAAAAGGTACATACTGTTTTTTCTATATTTATTTTGAACTGCTGGAAAATCTTTCAAATATTCACAGAACTTTATTTTCTGTACTTTTTTTAGTATGGTATTTGTACACTTATCTTGCCAGGCTGCATACAGATCACAAATCTTGGACTAAACAAATTCATTAAACATTTATGTAGCCATATATTTATTAATGTTCTTTATTAGAAGGGATCTGTGGGAGATTAGATGGCTACAAAAGTTGAGCTGAGTAGTGCCACCGACCTTTTGGCCCTGGTACAGTGAAAAGCCATGGGAGAGATAAACTCAAGGCAAGAACAGAGGTGGAGACATCATGTGTGGTCACTCTGACCCTCTGACACTGACTGCTTTGGCAAGGGAAGATGCAACAAGGATTTTGCTGGCAAAAGAGGTAACAAGGACATAACTAGCATATGAAGGATAATCCGATTATTATTATTATTATTATTAAACAAGAACCCCTACTTCAATCACATTTTCACTAATTTGGTTTATTCCTATGTATAAAAATGTATATTTCAAAAAACCTTTGCAACAGACACATAAAACAATTTTTATGTCAGTACCAAATTGCTAAAATTATGAGCAAGAAATATAAAAATCTTGTTAATTACTTTAATCCTAAGCTTGTAATTTCTTTCCTGTCCAGTTCTTATTTTTATCCCTACTTTTAAAATACTAAAAATTCCTAGAATTTTTAATTTTTAAATGGGAGAAATAAGAAGCAAGTTTGCTTCAATTTTCTCATTATTGAAACAGATATATGAAAGTGATTACTGAAAATAAATTAGTCCTATTTTCAGTCAGAAAAACTGAATTTATCAAGGCTTGTATTTTTAATTTAAAATTGAAATAGTTTGGTATAAATCTGCACTTGAAAAATGATATAACTTTGATAAAGTAAATATTTTTTTCTTGACTGAATTCCTTTTAATTTACAATAAAAGAATCCACACAATTCCCAATTACATTTTTGAAACGTAGACAAACTAATAGCTTAATTTAAATATATATAATAATGCTTAAAAATAACTGCCTTTTTGCCCTATACGAAGAATAGGGAAAGAACACTCCACCGATTTTAAATTAAGAAGTATTGTTTGTTCCAATCCAATTGACAGTACTGACATGTGTAAAGCTCTTTAGTGATCACAAAAAAATTTCTGTCTGACCAGCAAGGTACAGTCTTAAAACCTAATATTTTGATTTTGTTACAAAGACAGAAGTGTTCTACGCAATGCAATGTCTAATAGGAGGAAAACAGCGTCGCCATCTGCCAAGTTCAATCTTGTCATCCACATTTCAATGGTCACTGGGTATTTGTTTAATGATCGTGGTTCTGAAGAGTTCTAACTATCCTTGCCAAGTATGTTGAGACACTTGATGCTGTTTGGTATCCCTTTTTTGGGTCTGGATCTCCTCTGTATGCCCAGTATAACCTCAGCTCACTCATTTTAAGAGGCAGTTAAAATTTAAGTCAGAAAGTAACTGGCATTCGGGTAACACGTCAGGTATTTACCTAACAAGCCTGTAATTAATTGTGTTCTAGTGACAAGCACCACAACAGTTCTCTTTAATCTGCTCTTAGCAAACAATATTCTCTCAATCAATACTGAAAGCAATGGATAAAAGCATTTCTATTAGCAGCTGTACATGCAATTCTTGGAAGAAAAACTAATGTTACTTATAAAGGTTCTTGGAAAAAGATACACATAAGCTAACAGGATTTCCATAATTACAGAAGAGAGTTTGAAAAAGCGAACTCTAAAAAATAGTCCCTTTTTTCATCATTTTCATTAATGTTTTATTAGATATCTGAAATAAAAATTCAGATCCAGAGTTGTGAGTGTTTCAAATTTCAGTTCTGATATGACTCAAAGATATGACAGAATCATTTACTGAAAGTAAAATAGTGTCTATGCATTTTTTTCAGTCAGAAGAGAGGAAGTTCTGGTTAGAGTTACTATAATTAAGGTGGTCAATACTGACACTGAGTAGCAAGTTCCTAAAAAGCCAATAGGTCAACTATCTTCTCTGCAATTTAAGCTTGCCATATAACAAGAGTAAGAAAGATTTTTTTTTGTTCTTTTTCTCTAAATACAAGCTCTTAATGTTTTCAGAACACTGTTTTTGTTTAAGAGTTTGTGAAATACAGTAAAGAAATATTAATTCTCAGTGTAACTGTGAGAATCTGAATGTTAATAACCATGATCTTTATATAAGGCAAAAATTCCCTATGAAAGGACTATGCTGTATGGCCAAAAAGACAGCACACTTCCCATGTGGTAAAATCAGACTGAATTAAGCAAAAGATGGACTCCAATTCTGACACTGCAATTCCAGCCCCAGGAATAAAAAATGTTGTCTCATGCTTTTTCTATTCTCATTAGCCTTAGATCACTTTCAAATATTAGACCAAATAAATTCACTTTTTTTTTTTTTTTGGTAATGGTTCTGATAGGATGTCAGCACTTTGAACTGACAATATCTAAGATGTGTTATGTTTATGTTTCTCTTTCATTATTGAAGGGCAACAGCATCAACATGGAAAAGATAAAAGTACAAGCATCTCAAATTGAACAAACAGTGGTTACATTTCTTGTTTTTATGGAATTTATGTTCACCTTCAGGAGCAATAGAACAATTTAATGGAGTCATATTTTTTCTTAAGGGGCACATCAGCTGCAGAAGCTTTGATTTGGTGTCAACACTTGGAGATATAATGAAGACTAATGCTGACTAAAAGTCAAACAGAAAACATTTAGAAAAATGAAAAGTGATCAAAAAAAAGTCTTCCATTGCTCTGCGAGATACTTGAGAGTTTTACAGGTTCTCTTGTGGATCTTTAGTGCTAAGCAGATTGCTCAAATTGTATATGACAAGTTCTGCTCTGAAATACACACACGGATGTCTTAAAAACCATAGACTATATCAAATAATAACAAACAGATATGATTAGGCAGCTGAATTGAATAGTTATCAGTTATAGTTTCAGAGCTCAAGCACTTATGTGATGATATCTCTTTTTGGACACTCACATTTTGCTGTTTGCATTTGAGGTTTAAGTCTGACCTATAAGACTTCATCAGATATATTTTCATTCTTACTGTATTCTTAATTAATTTTTACTAATTACACTGTAAAAAATTATTTCATCATTTTTTATTGATCAACTTATTTCTTAGAATAAATGCTCAATCTTTTTTCTATTTTATCTTAAAGCTACTGAACCAAGTTTTAAAATGCAATACAAAAAAATCCCCTGAAACTTAGAGAAAAAAGAAAGGTTATAGAATCATAAAATAGAATCATACAAGCATCATAAAGTCACCCCAGGACAAATGGTTTGGGTTGGGAGGGACTTAAGGATCATCTAGTTGCAACTCCCCTACCAAGGGTAGGGACACCTTCTATTGGCACTGGCTGCTGAGAGACTCTTCAAATGTGACTTTGAAAACCTCTAATGGTGGGACATCCACAGCTTTGCTGGGAAACCTGTTTCAGTGTCTCACCAACCCCAGTGTAAAGAATTTCCTCCTTGGGTCCAATGTAAACCTACACTTTCTCAATTTAAAACTGTTACCCCTTGTTCTGTCATTACAAAATTTGGTAAAGAAATGTCCCTTTCCAGCCTTCTGATCATTTTTGTGGCCCTTTTCTGGATTCACTTCAACAGGTCCATGTTCTTATGTTGGGGCTTCATAGAACTGGACGCAGCACTCCAGGTGACTTCTTATGAGACTACAACAGGGAGGCAGAATCACCTTCTTCAACTTGCTGGCCACACTGCTTTTGATGTAGCTAAGGATTTAGCTGGCTGCAAGCACATATTACCAGCTCGTGTCCAATTTTAATCTACTAGTTTTCCTGAGCTCTTCTAACAAGGTTCTTCTCAATCCGTTCATGCTCCAGCTTGTATTGATTATGGGGGTTGTCCCAGCTCTGGTGCAACACCTTGCACGTGGCCTTGTTGAACTTTAGGAAGATGTGGAGGTTTCAGTTCGAAACTGGGCAAGGTTCACCTGGGCATTAATGCAATATACACACCGAGGTTGCTCTTAAGAAACCTTTCCAGATTTTCAGTCTGCTTATAAATTTAAACATCAGTAACACATTTCTGGACTTTGGCCAAATGAGAATGAATAAAAGCACAGCTGTGGGCAAGAAAGGTGTTCAAGAAGAGCTGCTACTTTCCAGTGACTATTATCTCAAAGTCAGACTGCCAAGAAGTATTATATTCTCACCACCATCACATCTCATGGCGAGTGAGTTCTGAGCTATCTGGGTAATTTTCTTAAGTAAGACATCAATGATTTTTTTGGATGAATTTCTTTCAAACATTTTAAGCATTTTCTGTGATCTTCTGTGAGCTCTTAGAAGTTGCATAAAGAACTTAGTGTCTTTAGTTTTCATTCTGTTCTGTGTGTCTGCAGATTTTGCCGTTATTATGTGTCAGTTTCTCTCTTTGCCCAATAAGAAATGCCTTGATTAGGATCAGATAACTCTTAGGTGTCCATTTTCTTAAGTAAATATAGCATTGTATTCAACTTCCCAGGTAAAATTTGAGCTCTAAATTATGTTTGGTCTATGCTTCAGTATGCTTCATATTTTTGTTGTGTGTTTGGTCTGTGCTTCAGTCTATGTTTCGATAGCTCCCTAGTGGTATAATTTTACTTAAAATGTAATCCTCTGCCAGTACATACAATAGTATTGTCCCCAGAGAGAGTCTGTCCTTTTCTCATTCTTAAAGTCTTCCTGGATCTCAGAGCAAATCATCTCCAATGGCCTGACTTCAGAAAGAAGAGAATCTTTTTCTATTCAGGGTAAATTGGTTTTAGATGTACAAGGTCAATTTGATTGCTGTGAACTTTTAGTTAATGTAATACATTAGAAAAATCAGAAGAAAGATTGGTTCCTCATATCAAGATATAGAATCTTTCCATCACTTTAAACAGTTGAAGAAACATGTCATTATCACCCACCATCAGATGTGCCAGTGATTAAAGCTGTATCTGTCATATCTGTGTTGATTTCCTATAATCTTTTTGAGATATATAAAGAAAGGAACAGAAAGATTATTTTTTATCAACTTTGACTGTAAAAATCAGATTTCAAAAAAAAGATCTAACTCTCATCACTCAAAAACTGAAAGAGAGAGAAAACCCCAAAATCTAAAGACCAGGACTGTAGAGATTAGAAAATTATTATTAGTATAATCTGGGTAGATATGGCTTATCTATTCAGCTCAAAGGTAAAACAAAGGATACTTATATGATTTCAGAGCTATGTACACTAAGCAGTCATCAAACATTAATGATTTTCATCATGAAATAAATAAAACAAATCCCAGTCACAGCAAAAAGCAAACATTCATAGCTTTAACAGCTGACTGAATCACAAGTGGCCACTTTTCTCTCAGTATGTCTAACATCCACCTGAGACTTTGCAGTAATAGTTCCCAGCTCCCTGTCATCTGTTTCAGCTTTCTGTTTCTTCCATGCTGTAGGCAAGTTTAATAAAACAAGAATTTAGGGATTTGAATTAATTATATTTTAAATATTTAAATATTTGGTTACATATTAGGTCCATTTAGTATTCCCTACTGTTGTATTGAATGCTCTAGTCTCTTTCATTAAACTTAAAAAAAAGCCAAACCAAACTAAACAAACAAACAAACAGCAAAAAAAAACCACCCAAAAAAATCCCCACCCAAACCCAAAAGAAACAAACAAAAAACCCCTAAACCCAAACTTTCTTTTTGATTTATTGCAAAGTCTCAAACAATCCCACATGGATTAGAGGACTGTCTTAGCTAAGAGAAAAATGCATAGGCTTCTTGCCAATGTCACCTCAATTATATAGTTATCAGTGTTTTCAGAGTAGAACACAAAAGCTGGTGATAGGTTTGCTTTCCCTAAGGTTCATTTTTCAAGTACAGAGTTGACATGGATACATCTAAAGTGATTGGACTAAGATGCCAGTTTCCTTTTGGGAAGAGAATAAAAAATTTACTATTACAAAGTATGACCTCAGTTATCTACTCTCAGTCAGAAAATCAAATTCTTTGAGTACATACTTTACTTATCATGTGCATTTAAAAAATATTCCAAACTGAAAATTCCACTTCACCAGGATATTCTGCACTATCAGTTATTGTCACCACATATTTTCTAAATTGTGCTGAAAGAAGCAACACTCACAATGTGGATGTGGGGGGAAAAGTGGTATTTCATTTTTTCAAGTCTCAGGAAAAGAATGAATTTACTTCTCATTTTCCTCTGAATTAGATGTATACAGTATATAGGATACATAGGCCTTCTGGAAAAGAAGAGGAAAGAGTAATACCCTACCATAACCAACAGGAAAAGCACTAAAACACTTTCCTATGTTTCCAAGATTATCTATCCACAACTCTAGCTTTGAAAAGTCATAGAAAACAGCTCAGATCCTTTACGTTCCAAACTGTAACTTCTGGAAGATTTCAGCACAGGAATTTAGAATATAGACAGGACTAAATTTTGTTACCTAAACAGAGAAAACTTTATATGTAATCTTGTCTATGATACAGAAGAAGATAAAAAATGTTTATTATCCTTTGGAAAACGTAATACTGAACCCAAAGCTACTTTATATCCTTTAGACCTAAAACTGGAAGCTAAACAGAATGAATACTGAGACATTTTATAGAATCAGAGAATGATTTGGGCTGGAAAGGACCCTTAACGATCATCTAGTCAACCCCTCTACCTTGAGTAGGAACATTGTCTGCTAGATTAGGTTGCTCAAAGCCCTATCCAACGTGACTTTGAAGACTTCCAATGATGGGGCACTCAGAGCTTCCTTGGGAAACCTGATTCAGGGGCTTATCATCCTTACTGTAAAAATGTTCTTCCTAATGCGCAATTCAAAATGCTCTAAGAGCATAAGAGAGGGGGGAAATAACCCATATTTTGATGCAGTCCAGGATATGGGTTGGCTTTCTGGGCTCCATGTGTGCATTTCAAGCTCTTGTTCAATTTTTGTCTATCCATATTCCCAAGTCCTTCTCCCCAGGACTACTTTCAATCCATCAATCCACCAGTTTTATATTGGTACTTGGAATTACCTAGACCCAGGTGCATGACCTTAACATTGACCTTGCTGAACTTCATGAGGTTCACAAGGACCACTCCTCTAGACTGTCAAGATTCCCTTGGATGGAATCCCATCCCTCCAGTCTGGCAACTGAACCACTCAGCTTGGTGTTATCTGCAGACTTGCTGAGGGTGCACTCAGTCCCACCTTATATTGCCATTGATGAAGATACTAAACAGTACTGGACCCTGTATGGACCACCATTTTTACTGCTTTCTACTTGCTCTTTGAGCAATTGACTGCAACTCCGAGTGTGACCACCTGACCACTTCCTTATCCATCTAGCAATCTGTCCTTCAAATCCATTACTCTCTAATTCAGGGGCAAGAATGGTGTGTGGGATCATGTCAAAAAGCTTACTAAAGTCCAGGTGTATTAGTGGTGAGTAGTTCTCATTGCAAATGGCATGAGAGTTTTCTAGGTTTCAGGCAATTTAATCAAACTGATAGCCTATATGTTTGTTCAACCAGTCTCAATTGATTTCCACATAGATGGAAAAAATATTTCACTGTTTTTCAAATATTTGCTTGCCACTGTAACAAGAAAAAAGGTAGTGGACTCATAATTGATTTTTTTATCTTAAATGCTAAGAAGTGAGTAAGCTAAAACCCAGAATAAAAGAGGTTTTGTTAGAACTGGTAAGCAAACCTCCAAAGAACATTAATGGATTTTTTAAAGTAATTTTACACTCTAAGGGTATGCTAAAGCCCCAGATTATATATCAGATTTTATTTTTCCCTCCATTCCACTTTTCCTTTTAGAGTGATTCTAATATGCAGCTCTCTTTATTCTGCTTTATTTAATAACAAGGAGATGAAGTAATAATGAGAGTGGGTTTTTCTCCCAAAGAATTAGAACAATTAATGTTAAAAAATGAAAGAATGCAACCTCTGAAAACTTGCAGCAAGTTCACAAGTTTCATCTTTTTTTTCTAGTGAATCCATTATTATTTAATGTATTCATTTAATTTATTTATGTTTTCAGCTATTTTACTGGAGGACCCACAGGGCTACATTCAACCATTCATGATCTATTTCATTACAATGTTTATTTCAAAATTTTCAAGAAACTTTTTTTTTTTTTTAATTGGAAAGGACTACAAACAAGTAGCATAAGATAAATTACTGTATATTAGCTTTCTATCACTGTTCATCTTCTCATTGCTCTAACCTTGAGCTTTACAAGGCGAAGAGATGAACTAAATGTGACTTGGGGCTGTGGGAAAAAAAAAGAATAAACTGTCAGAAAATAGATAACTTGCTAAGTTATCCATTTCACTTAATCTTCCAAGTATATTCAATGTCACATTGCTTGACCTGTTAAAAATTAGAAATATAGTAAGCACATATGCTTTACGGAGAGAAAAGGAACCAAGAATGATCTACTAATTTTGGAAGAAACTGTAAGGAAAAAAAAATGAAAATTAGTAATTACTGTAGAAGTCCAACCTCTTTCAAGAGAAAGAGATAAAAAGTGATCTTTATGCAGGCAGACAACCCATGGGACATTTAGAACTATGTGCTAAATACCTAACCTATTAAAACTTAAACAATCATGGAGAAGGCAAACAGTCCAAACACAGAAGTGCACAGATATCCGTTAAAAGTGAACACAGCTACTAAAGCTGATGATCTGTACCTTTAAAAAATTTATGAAGGAATTATATATTCACAAACTGAATAAAACAGGTTGCCTTCTCCTTCAACCTCTCTAAGCAAACTACACTGGCTTTCCAGCCTTATGTGATTAAATATATTTATCTTCCTTCCAACAAAGCTTAAAGGAAAATTTTACTATGCAGTTATTCATCTTCCCTCAAAGGTCCATCCAGTGAGGAGGAAAAAATTAAAGAAATAATTTCTCAGAGACACAAAACAAATATAGATGCTTATGCAGAGGGTAAATATATGTTATGGCTTCACCCTTTAGTAATAAACAACCTCAGGTTAATATGAGATACCTATGTAGTAGTTCTTTCTTTAGTCTTCACGGTTTGGCCTTTATTCTTCCAGCAAAGGATTCTCCATATCTGTAGAGGAGATCAAGTGCAGTCTTTGATGCTTAAGATGTACTGGAATGGTTTATTCTAATAATTTATGCAGGTTTAGAAGGTTGTGGAATTATCTGGGTGACTCTGATGTGCTTGTATGCTGTAATTCACAAAATGTACTCAGCAGAGAAACTACCCCTCCTGCTGTAACTTCAGATGGGGAGAAAACACAACCAAGCAAATAAATAGAAATAAAAATAATCAAAGTAAATAAAAATTTGAAGCAGAGATTTAATTTGTTAAAAAAACATGGTCATGAATATTTTTTTCTAAATTTTCTCTGATTCCCTAGCCATCTTTTTTCACATGGCTTTTATAGTAATGACACTGTCCTACTTTCACCCCCAAAGATTTTCTTTTCATTTTCTTTGTTGGTTTTGAGTCATACCCACATGATTAATGACATATCTATTTATAAGATTAAAATAAAATGTAAAAGAACACTTTAAAACGGTAAAATTAATCAGGAGTTGGTAAACAGTACAATCTCTCTCAAGGCAGTAGCTAAATAAGAAGCACTTAAAATTAAGACCTGAATTCCTAAAAATTCCATGAAGCTGATGACACTTGTTATAAAAAATGTTAGTACATGATGGCTCAAAAATTTTCTTGTACTCTTCTAGTATCCCTCATTTTAATTACAGTAACAGTAAAAAAAAGTGCATACAAATATACATGGAAGGGTGAAATTAAGGCTGGGGTTGCTGCAGCCATGCTGCTTCCGGATGTCTTCAGCTGACACAGTGCAAGCATTTCTGTGCTCTGGACTCCAAAGGGTGACACCTCAAGAAAATGTCTTTAAGAGTGGGAATAACACTGCAGAAACAGTGAGGAGTAAGGAAACTAACATGAGAAAAGGAACAGCTCTGCAGACACCAAGGTCAGAGATGATCAATGGGGAGGAGATGCTGCAGGTGTGATAGCAGAGATGCCCCTGCAGCCTGTGGTGAAGTAGGTTGTCCCCCTGTCTGTGGAAGTCCATGGGGGAGCAGACATCCACCTGCAGTCTGTGTAGTATCCCACAGTGTAGTAAGTGGATGTGCCCTGGAGGAAATGGTGAACTCAGGAAAGCCTTCACTGCAGCAGACTCTTGTCAGGAGCTATGACTCAAACTGAGGAGTCCAAGCAGGAGGTTTTTTAAGTGTAATCATGACCTGATGACTTGATGCTCTTGGTAGGTCAGATGGGTTTATTTACCCTTTTGTAACAGTTTTTTGTAAATTTTGCAGCCAATTTATGAATTTCTCCATTTCTCCTTTATTTCATCTTGAAACCATATAACAAAAAAAAAAAAAAAACCAACCCATGAAGCATATATGAATGACAAGTAGATCCCTGAAACTCACATTTTTTTCCTACTACTTTTCAGATAGGAGAAAAATGGTGTGAAACATTAGTGCATAAAATTCTCATCCATAACATCTCTAAAATATATTTCTTAAAGAAGCAGTTCCTAGTTTAGAAAATAAATAAGAAGAAATGAGAAAAAAGTGAAAAAATATTTTAAATGTTGAAGGAAGTGAGCATATAATCACCAAACAGATAAAACTAATTTGTATATCTTAACTCTGAAAAAAATGAAAAGAAACAGAAAAAGAAAAAAGAAAAAGAAAAAGAAAAAGAAAAAAAAGAGAAAAGAAAAAGAAAAAGAAAAAGAAAAAGAAAAAGAAAAAGAAAAAGAAAAAGAAAAAGAAAAAGAAAAAAAAGAAAAAAGAGAAAAGAGAAAAGAAAAAGAAAAAGAAAGAAGAAAAAGAAAAAGAAAAAGAAAGAAAAAGAAAAAGAAAAAGAAAAAGAAAAAGAAAAAGAAAAAGAAAAAGAAAAAGAAAAAGAAAAAGAAAAAGAAAAAGAAAAAGGAGAAATAAAATTGAATGAAAGAGGAATATTTTATCCTGGTTTGGTCTTAAGGTTTGTTTCACCAAAACCTGCATTAAAATACAAAACAAAAAGCCTGAGAGTCAGATACACTCAGAACTATTAGATAACACAGCTTCTGGTATGAGCTGAGATAATAGCATTCTCATCTTGCCCTACGAAATCTGATTGTCATGAATTCCTGGTTTGAAACATAATTTAATAAAGGTCACTTACCAAGGTAGAAAACAGGGGAGATAAGGAAAAACCCTGCATAGCACATCTGCTTAGAATGAACTGATCTGACACAGTTATTAATTATCACAGATGCCTTAGGGTTGGAATAAAGCTGTCAACTCAGAAGCAAAATGTTTTCCCAAAGTCAGAGTCTCAAAAAAATGGCAATAAACCCAGAAATGTTAAATCTTCTCCTCCAAATATCTTTTCAGAAGATGTGGCAATACTAAGATGAAAGACTAAAATGTGTTAACAAAGTCTTAATCAAATGGAAAGATTTTGATCTGAGATAAAATGTGTTTGATTCAGATGGAACAGTGTTGTATTAGATTTATGAAGGCAATGAAATGAAATACTGGCTAATATTTTAGCACACATTAAAGAAATCAGTTAATATAGGACTTGAGACTTCAGCAGCTGTAGCACACACAATAATTCAGCTAAGCTATACCTATAGTATTTGCTCAAGTATTATCACTCCTCATTTCAAATGACAATGACTGTTGTCATGACATCAAGATAAAATGCTTGACAGGAACAGGACATGCTGCTCAGTTAGATGTAAGGATTAGCTTACCCTTATTAGTAGTACTGACCATAGCAACTAAGAAAATATATTTATATGGTTGCTTTTACTTAGTAATAAAAAGCATTTAACATATTGATTGATTCTTAAAGACAAAGACATAGGCTAACAAAGTTGTCCCTACATTGATTCAGATCTGGTTTTTGAGGGTTTTTTTAAATCTGTATGTCTGAGAATTTTACCTAAAAATTCATTTAGGCGTATCTCATATGTCCACATTCAGCAATGGGCATTCTTAAACCCTGAGGCCGAACTTTGTATCTATCTTATATTTAAGTACATCTACTCTGCCCCTAAAACAGGCAGGCCACACTCAGCTCTTGGAATGGTCCTCAATATATATAATGCTCCGCACAATTTATCTGAAATAGATAGTGTCAGCTGATATGAGCCACAGATGTGTGGCTAACAGTGAGGTGAGATGGGCCAGTGCTTCAGCCCATGATCTGGCACTTTGTGGGGGACACGGGTCAGTGTCATTTGTTTTCAAGTGGGGTATGATATATAAACTGTGCATGATATCTAAAACTTACTGTATACAATTTGAATAATTCTGCTGAGATCAGGCAGCTTCTAAAAAACTGTGCTGCTGCAGTTAAGTACCGTTTAGAAAGTACATGTTTAGCAAGCATGAGTGATGTAGATTCCTAGCAGCTGAGAGATGAAATGCTACTAGAAGGATGTATTGCTTCACACAACAGCTTGTCAAAAGCACACTGTTGATAACAAAACTGTTGGAGGCTCAAAAAGGAACGAAGCAAACCCATGGAAAAAAAACAAATCACAAAAAGCTTTACCATCTATTTGCAAAAATTGCCTAAACTACATACTGATAGGCACAACCCCTGTGCATTTGCCTGTTCTCATACCCTATGCTACTGATTCATGCTGAAGAAAAGTTACCAGGCTACCCAAGTATTTTGCTGACCTCGTATTCCCATTCTGGCATTAATATTCACCTGCTGACTTTTAAAATTATGCATTTCAAATTTTCACTTATATCCAATCCTAATTAATATTCTGCTGCCTGAAACTTTACCCTGTAACTATTACTTTGTGTAACTATTATTTTGTGACTTTTTTGCATTTAAGACTGTACAACAAAGAACCCTTTTGGCTTAACAGGAGTATAAATGATTAAATAAAATGTGATCCACTTTGCAAAGATAAAATACAAAAAAATGTTACTGTGGACAATAATTGCTGACATAATTCAAAACACCAATTACATTAAGGAACAAAGGCATGTTCTGGTCTTTCAAATATATAGCTAAGAAGATATGCAATACTATAGGTACTGCTGATTTGGTTGTTCTTATTATAATTATTATTGGAATTTAATAGGTTTGCTTACCAAGGGTCTAAAGCCACTCTAAAATTAAAGGTGTAGTCATGGTCATCATATGTGATAGGATGTATTTGTAAAGGTAATTTAATCATCTTGTCAACATTTTTGAGGCAGTTTCTTTCATCAAGACCAGCTCACTAGTTCAAACACAAAGTTATTTAATCAATGTGATTTTAGTAGTGGTGTTGTAAGTAATTCCATTGAAATGCATTTATCACCTAGTCAGGCTGTGAAGAGATAGTCTTCTTGTCTCCTGTGATCGAACTAAAGAAGATAATTCAAAGCTTTTTTAGAAATACTGACAGCATGGGGGTTTTTTGCCTGCTTTTATGCATATTAAAAGTACCACCAAAAGTTCTAACTACATAAATGTGCATTTCTATGTCATGTTGGAATATTAAAACTTCCTGCCTTTTCATTTTGATTTTGTCTCTCTTTTGAATTTAGAAGTCATGAAATTATATGAAAGGACATAAATAAAGGCAGAAGATGAAGAATACTTACTTCAAAGTTCAGTTATGGCATTCTAAAAATAAACTTATAATGCCATTTTGCATAACTGACTTATTACCAAGAGAAACATTTCTCACTCTTTATTCTTATTTTGTTGATGTTGTTTTTGGTTTTTTGTGGGGTTTTTTTTGGGTTTTTTTGGTTTTTTTTTTGAAAAAATATTCTATCCCTATTTTCACTATTATAACATTTATAAATTAGTGGTCTGTAAGGGCAGGTGCATTGAACTGTCAGATGAGGGCTTTTGTGCATATGCATTTGTGTAATACATGGATTGATTTTTTTTACCTATTAAGAGGCTCCAGCAGAATCTGAGTCAGGACATCTTCAAAAGACTGGACACAATTTACTCTCAATTAAAGTGGAAACACATTTCATTACATTGTAAGTAGAAGTGGAAAACTGTTTATGCTTCCTCATCTTTAACTAATTCAAAACACTCAGCCTAGAGGTTATGTCTGGAAAGCAATTTTTTTTTTTCCAAAAGTCTTTTGTTGATGACAGTTAGATTTGCAATTCTGGCATAAGAACACCTCTGCTTTGATAAAGAGAAGTCATGTACAAGACAAAAGCATATGTCCATAGCTTTGACATTTGAACAAAAAGGGAGCAGTTTGAAATTCCCTTCTTCTTGTATTCTTAAACATTATTAACCACACTCCACATGCTAAACTGCAAACCTTAACTCCTTTGGTGCCATGGCCCCACCACTAAAAGCGTAGAAGTCTCTGAAATGACAATAGTGAGATTTAGGTTCTTTTGATCCAACAAACTTCAGGCATAAAGTGAAACACCACTGAAGTGCTCCAGCTGCAGTGGTGGTGCTTTCAAAGCCTTTTCCATTCCTCCTGGGGCATATTGCCAGTTCTTTTCTCCTTTTTACAAGCTGTTGGAAAGTCATGCAAGCATACAGTGTTTAATATTTACTACAAGGTAACATTTAAGCAGTTGAAACTCTTTGAACAGCAAGTTCCATTGTATTTATCACAATTAATTAAAGGGAAGGAAGAGAGAGGAAACGTGTAACCTTCATCTGGTTCAAACGAAATAGGGTGATGTTTTAAAGATTTTCTTACTGTTCTGAAACCCAGATCACAGATAATTCAGAGAGAATTAAGGCTCTTAAAACCAAATGAGAGATTTTGAAGCTGTGTTCTGGCTACCTGTCATACCCTGCTTCCCCTCCCTAACCTTTTTCCTCGTAATGCTTAGCACTTTTCATCTTCAAAGTACTTCAAAACACATTCACTAATTAATCCTTTGAGCATCCCTAAGAGATTAGTAGAAAACGATGTGATCTCTGACAGCCATGCAAGAGCCTTGAGCAAGGCAATGAACCCTGCTTCCAATAAGGATTATTGTCAAGGTCTCCTGAAGTCCACAGAACCCTGAATATATATTCTGTTGAAAATCTTGAGAAAATAGAAGTATTTAAGGACTAAAAAGCAACATTTAAAAAGGTTAGGGGGAATTGAAGGACAATGTTCAAATATACAATCTAGAAAAAAACATATTACTCCTTCAGCAGTATTTATTAATCATCATAAAAAATCTGTATACTCCTATCATTGTATCTTTAAATATCTATAGCTATCTTGCTTAAGAAATTACAGTTCTAACTTCTGTAAAAGCCCTGCTGTTTACATTTGCAATAGCAAATTAAACAGGACAAGAATACAGGATTCAGTACTGGCATATACTTCTCTAACTACTAAAATCTTTGTGCAATGTTTGCTAGCACTTTTTCTTAAGGCCAACTTACATTCTCACAAAAAAATGCTGCTTTTTTAACAGAAATTCCATTTGAATACAGTCATTATATTCTGAGAGGTAAGAAAGTATAACTTGTCAGGAAAAAGCATTTCTGTGTTGTCAATGCTAGAGAATGAACCCAGATCCAATTTAGTTATTAAGGTGGATGTAGCCATAGGTTGAAAAAGCATAGCATTGCCATAAAAATGGCAAAAACTTTTAATGCCTAGTGCTTAGAATATTCTCAATGTACTTCAAGAGAGCTGCTTCATAAGAGGCTGTCATAGCTGGAGGATGGGCAATTCACCTTTTAATAGCCTGACCACTTGGTTTTGTGGTAATGATTATCCCTACAAGATCTTTTCTTATTTTAAAGAAACTTCAATAGAAGGAAAGGACATAAGTGATTTTCCAGAATAGTGAATAAACTCAGAGTGTCTGTTCACAGACCACTTGTAATGTACATGAGCTTCAAAGAAATCTAGGTTTACAATGCCCAGATTCATCATGAATGTTCTGCCTTAAAAATAAGATGCTTTTCTTCCTTGGAATAATTTTGGAAACAATGAGTCTTGAACATGTCTTGCAGAGTAAATTTGTTGAATTTTGTTCTTCAAGGGTTGGTTTTCAGAAAAAAAAAAGAAAAAATAAACAGAAACTTTTCTTGAAGTCTCATTTTTTGGGTGGTTGTAGTTCCCAGAGAATGGCAGGAACTTGGACTTCCCTCTGTGCTCAGTATTTCCTGTTGGTTTTCTCTAAAAGTCTCCCATAAAATTAGCTCAGCCCTCCAAAATTCCTAGCTCATCTCTTGAGTATTGAGCTAGGTGCTAAGGGACAAGATCTAAAACATAAAATTGTGTAGCCTGATGACTGTTCTTGGTCCTCACACACCTTCCATGTGTGCAGCTGGACTAATGACAATGCTTATTGTGCTTCAGTTTTTTCAAGAGACTAGAAACTGCTAAGCAGGGTGCTCTTCTCAGACTGTCATGGCTGAATATAAGTTGAGGGAATACAAATTCAGAATGTATTATATTCTACTATGGGATTTTATGTTAACATGTGTACTTTTCTCACATTATTTTCTCTTTTCTTTCTCTCAAGATATTGCATTTATTTATTTGGTATAAAATACCATTCCAAAAAATGGTTTTACATTAGCATCATTACCTTAATTCCTAATAAAAAGCCTTCATACCATCCTATCACAGCACATGATAATTTTTTGCTATGATGATAGTGGTCAGACACTGGTACAATTTGTCTGGAGAGGTCATAGAATTTCCACCATTAGGGATATTCAAAACCCAACTGAACACCATTCTGAGCAACCTGCTCTACCTGACCTATTTTTGGTAGGACTACAATATTTCCAGAGAAGCTTTTCAACCACAGCTATATTTACAATTTAAAATTCAAACTGGACACTTTCCTAAGAAAAGAAGGGTAAAGATATGGAGCATATTCTGTAAAAATTTTGGTTCTAAAGTTTGAGGCTGTTTTTTTTTAACATTCTTTTTTTTGGTCAAGTATGTCTGCTTGCGTAAAAGATAAACTCTATTGACTGCAAATTTAGTTTTTCATTGAGTATAATAAATATTTAGACAAGTAGCACACACATAGAAATCTAAATTGTTAACAGAAAACCTGGATACTTAATCTGGAGTTGAGCTTTATATAAAATGTTGAATTAACCTTCTTTTCTGGTACTGCAATAACTACTTCTACTGCATGAGACCATAAACATCACTTTTAGGAACAAAAGGTTTTTATTTAATTTATTTTTGCTGTGCATCTAGATTAATTAAACTGTACTCTGTACCCTACTGTTTCAAGTAAATTTAGGCTAAATTTCAAAATTCCATTTCTGAAGTTCTGCTGCTAGCCTACTCTACTTTGCAGCAAGACAAGGTGAAAGCATAATGGTTCAACAGATTGCCAAAGATTTTTACTGAAGATTTCTCAAATGTAAATAAATAATTTTACCCATGCCTATGGTAGACTACTTGAATTAAATTAAATTAGAAGAGAAAGCTTTGTCAACTTTGTTAACATTTATAGTCTTATGCAGAGTACAGTGTTTCAATAAGATTACTAGATTATATTATCTTTCTAATAAAACATAGTATTTCTGTGTTTTTAATAAGGCTCTTTCACTTTTTATTTCTCCTCATTCCTCTCCTAGGAAAGAAAGCTAGTGAAATATGTCAGGTCAGTTGTTTGTTTTTCAAAAAGTATTATGGTATTGATTACTAGGAAAATCCTTTTTCAAATTGAGATAATATTTTAGAGTTTGTTTATTTTTTAAATGGAACTATTGTCCAGATCAATCTCCAAAAGTATTATGCCAAAACTGAACAAAAGTCAGAAATACAAGTAAAACTAGATTGTAGTGCAAATTTTAGCTCTGACATTTTATCTTTTGTTAAAAATAGATTTAGAGTAACATAAACTTGAAAGACATAATTTTGAAACATAAATTTTCAAACATAAATTTGAAAAAATTTCATATGTGGCTTTGAAATCCTTTTTTCATTTCTTTATTTCTTTTTTTATCAATTGGTGTTTTGAAACACTACATTTTAACATAAATTTAATAGGTAGCTGTCCGTCAGTTCAAATATTGAGTTAGAATCCAAGTACTCAGCTCCTGAATGATAAGAATCACAGAAATATAAGATCTTCTAGATAAATCTGAAAATTCCCTTCGTCCTCTGGATATGAGTCTAATGGGCTTGGTTGTGACACAAAGGATGATATTTGTAATCTTTACAGCAAATTAATTCACTAGGGGAGGGTGAATGACAGTAATCTGCCAACGGTCATGACTTACTACTTGGGCCTGCCATTTAACATCTTGTTTTATTTCTTAATAAAAATAAAACAATCCTCAGTTTACAATTATTTTCTCTCCAGGGAAACATATTTAGCATTTCCATCTGTTTAATAAAGAAAGTACCAAAATGAGCATTAACTGTGCACAGTTCTTTCTTACTGACTAGATAAAAATAATTTCTAGGCTGTCAGTTATTCCTACTCGGCTTTTTTTTTGACTATAATACTTCATCATTCTCATGCTCATTCTGTGCACCTGTTGGCATGTACACATGGGTGTTTAAAAAACATCTATATATCACTGATTTCTGGGCATATCAAAATGGATTTGGAAGTAGAAGGATAACCAAGGGCAATAAAGAATAATTGGGAAATCTTATTTTATTCCCATCCATGAGACCAGACATGAAATATTTGAGGAGGCTGGAAGAACTCATGGTTTGTGAAATATTCCACGGACCGGAAATCTGAAAGAAAAAAAAAAAAAAAAGACATCTGCAAAAGGTCATGAGATATGGTTCTCTGCAGAAAGAGAGAGAAATCAGGAAACTGTAGATCAGTCAGTCATGGGTCAGAATCTGAAAAGATAATGAGCATTTTTTAAGAATCTTTTTGCAGACACCAGAAGGAAATTTTCATGCAAAAATCAATCCGGTCTTAAGGGTAGTCCTGGTTCAGTCTGGAGGTAAAACTGGATGATGTCCTCCAGACAAAATTTCTGTGACTGTTTGACTTCAGGTTTACTTCTCTTCCACTCATAAACAAGTTTATTAACTAAAGCAGGCTAGGACAACTCATGCTAAAATACAGAACATGAGGTGATCACTGTATCGTCTTAGAAGTCTTGATTTCAACATAGATTTCTATAACATTTATGAAAATATAAAATAAATGTATTGATAAATGCATTCACAGAACTTTTACCAAAATAAATCCTGGCTTGCAAAAATTATAAATCTATATCTACTTCCAGATATATAGCTTTAGATCTAGATCTAGTCAGAGATAGAGACATCTTTTACAGGTGAATGTATTGAAAAAAGACCATTTACTCCATTGTTTCATCTAATAATTTTTTTTTCTTTGCATTTGAAAACTCTGCTATGCCAGGGTGCATTATGGTTCTTATTTGGCTGGGCCTGTATGGGAATCAGCATGAGGATTGCATTCAGACGACTAGAACAGCAGAATTTGAGCTGTGTCTTCAGAAAGACAAGTATAGCAGCACTCAGCTATTAGATATACATATTATGATATTTTAGATAGACTGCTTGCCTTGTAGCTTTTCAAGTATTGCAGGCCTTATGTTCCTCAACTAATATCTTTGGCAGGACATAATGTCTTTTGTTGTCCAGAAAAACGACACATTTTTAGATGCATTTTCTTTTACTTCTCTGTGATAACAGAAACAATAAGCACAATCTTTTGACATTTTAAAGACCACTGGTTCAGGGAAGTAGAACTTGAAGATGATCTCAAATCAGATGTCTGGGGCTGTGAATGCTAATCCCATATTCTTATCCAGGTAATCTATAGAGTTGTTCAACAAAACTGTTCACAAGGGTCATTGATGTAGATATCTCTTATGGAGTGTGCTAGCTTCTGCTAAATCTGTGAAAGAGATCAGAAATTATATTTACTACTCTTTTCAGGTACTTCAAGTATGTAATATTGAATAATTAATATATTTCTTTTTTTTAATTTAAGAGAAGTTCAGTTACAGCACTTTCTACCTAGAAAGCTGAGAAATGGTCAGGAAAATGAATTTAAATCTTGGGTGTTTAAAATTCTAAAATTGATTAATCTTTGACATTTTCTAAACCCAATGATTATGAAAGCATCCTGTGGGATTTCCACTCAGCAGGTATAAACTGGACACTGTGGTGTTATCTCTGTGGTAGTCACTGTGGTAGTTACTATGCTACAATTTTTTCTCTATATTTTCAATTTGGTGTACAAACCAGCTAAACACACATCTGCTGGAAAATAAGGTGTAATATCCCTGTACTCAAACACACTTCCCAGGCCTTCCCAAGAGAAGTGCAAGACTCATGCAGCTGATCAATGCCTTTCATTTTCCTACATACCCAGCTCATGCAGACCAGCTGAGGGATTTTTTCTGCTTTCCGAATTTTTTTCACCAGAGAGCCTTTCCAGAATTTTGTATCGGAAATAGACAAAACCCAGGAAATATAGAAATAGAGGAGCTGGAGCAGTCTACTTTGGCAAGGGTGTCTTGTTCAAACAGAACAATCCCTCCTCTTCCCACTCCATTGTTTTGTTCTATGAATCTCCTACTGTACAACCCCATTCTCTCAGGACTGATATCATCAGATGTGCTTGCCATCACTGTGTCAGTATGTCACTCAGGAAGCAGTCACCTGGGAAACTTCTTTAAAACATTAAAAAATATAGCAACTAGATTTAAAAAATCTTACGTTTTTACCTCAATTTTAAATGCTTACCTCTGAAGACCAAAATGTGAGTTCCAGCTCTGCCTTCAATCCCTTCCCACACGTAATGCTGAGGGTTTCATGTACTGGGCATTTTCAAATTCCAAGTATAGCTAAAGAAAAATCTATTTAATTGTAAGCCTGAGGGTCCTGCTCAAGGATATACAATAACTAGTACTCTGGAGATTATCAGTTCACATAAGAGGCACTTGGACAACTCACTCCAAATAACTATAATGATAATTTTTCAAGTTAAACCACCGTGACAATCAGCAAATTTCACAAATATGTGAACAAAGTTCTGTCAGTTTGGCAGCAGAGAAGACATCTAAGAGAGGCAATCATAACAAACATATCCACTTGCAAACTGCATCGGTGTTACAGGCTGGACCTTTCCTCTGCTGTTTTATCTCTTAAACAGAAAGATCCAGTGCAAAATTATAAGATCAGAAGCTGATCTTAGTAGAAGAAAAGCCGCTGAGATAATGGCAGTTATTAGAGCTCTGGCTTAGGGATCTATACCTCAAACTCTCCACTAAAAATTTCCAGTTTGGGAGGTTTTTAGTTTGGTTGGTATTTTGGGTTGTTGTTGTTTGGGTTTCTTTTGGTTAGTTGGTTGGTTTTTTTGTTTTTTTTTTTTTTTGTTGTTGGTGGTGGGGGGTTGGTATAGTTAATTTGGATTTGTTTGATTTTTTGGTGTTTTGGGCTTTTTCTTTTTTTTTTTTTTTTTAAATCACAGCAGGAAGATGAGTTGCAGAGACCAAACTTCATAGTGGAAATTTTATTCTCTGTCCATATTTATCTGCAGATAGAAGTTCAGACAAAAGTTCTAAATAAAATTCAATGCCTTTGTGAGTACAGAGAGAGGCATAAGCAAACAGTGCAAACATTTTACTCCTTTGCTTTCTGCCAGTCACATATTCCTTAGAAAGCACAGAATTTTAAATTAATTATCAAGTAATGTAAAATTAATTTCTAATGGTCTATTTATACCTTGAAAATATCAAAGTCTTCCTTCAGGGGAAACCTGACTGTTTTGTATGCTCCTTGGACAAGGAATAATATAACATATAGCCTGTTTCTGCAACCCTTACTTGAACATGACTTAGACCAGGTTAATAACAAATCCCATGCAACTATATAGAACCTTTGGAAGTTCAAAGGAACAGGAACATCAATCCTTAAGATGTAGTCTATTAAGCCAGACAGATCATCTAAAATCTCAGTGTATTATTAAAACTTTGACTGTATTGTTACTCAGCTATGCAAATTTTCACTTCAATAATCTTTGTTTCCTTTTTCAAAGCTTTTTAAATTTGCAAAGCAGCAATACTGCATCTGCTCTTACACTGTATTTGTTATCTATGTACGTTACATTAATTAGCTATTTTTAATTTTCTAAGTTTTTAAATCTAAGGATAGGTTATTACCATTTTTTTTACTTCACTATACTATCTAGTTTGAATTCTTAGTAGCTACCAGTGTAATTGAAGTCCATGAAAATGTCAAAAATGTTATCTTACCAATACCAAATGATTTATATATCATGTTTTAAATGACCAAATATTTAAATTGTCTCTGTAGCTCAAAGGTAATATATACTGTGTTTGATTCTGAAGATTTTTAAATACCTTTTTAGATGTATTATTATGTTTAGTCAGGATTTTTAGAGGAAAGAAAGACAACATTTAAGAAGGTGCACAGCGTAAGACATGTCAAAAACTACACCCCAGTTTGAATGAAAAGCTTTGCAGAAACTATTAAAAAATTAACATTTTTAACATGTTAAAAATGTTAAAACATTTTTAACATTATTCTATCAGACTCTCCATTTTACTTAATAAATTATTTCACAATTCAAATCATTTTAATAATGATTTATATCTTTAAAAAAATAGACATACAAAAAGAGATTTCTTGTGACTAAGGTTAGCACGTTGAAAGAATTAAGCACTAATATCCTAATATCACTAATACAAACCCACAGACATTTATTTGTGTGTTGTCATCTGTTTTGTAGCCAGACTTTCCATGAGGTATTTCACTGTGGCAGAAATGTTACTATTTATGAATGAACAGAAACTTGAAATTATAATCTTCCAGATGCACAGAATTGTAAAATCGATGAATAAATTAACATATAAAAATTTTTAGGGTCATTAATTTGTCATATTTGGTAACAGTCACCTACGGTCAAAAAACACTGAAAAGGGTTAGAGAACTAGAAATACAGAGATGAATTTTCTCTCAGCATGGACCAACTCCTGAATGTGGCCAGTTACATTTGCAAAGGTTAAAGGACATTTTTGGAAGGGAAAAAAAAATTAGCATTGATAGTTTCTGATAGCATCAAAAATATCTAATAATCTAATTGTTAGAAAGCTCCCTTGATATCTTTGGTGCTTGGAAGAAATTCCCTGTTCTGCTTGATTATCTCTGGGACTTATATCTGTTCTTTCCATACTGTAAATCAGTGCCTTGGGGTAGGTGTCCTTTGAAGTTGTTCCAGTTTGCTAAAGCAATTAAAATTTAGTGAAGTATAACATATCATCATGTTTTAATAGCATAAATTATTGGGAAACCTTGATAAAAGAGATGACTAGGCTCACCTCCAGTGAAGCCACAGTGTGCTTTTTTCATGCACTTGTGGTGTAATCTGTTTTCCAGTTTCCTCAAAACACTCCAGCTGGAAACCAGTTCAGCCCACAGACATTCCAGGTCAGGGTTTGACTCTGTTGCCTTTCGTGTCTAGTGACATTCGAGGCAAGCACACAGGCCTAGCAGGCAGAGCACAGAAGCTACAGAAAGCCTGGATGGAGACACAGCTGCTTGTCAGTGAAACCCTTTAATCATTTTAAACAGTAAATCTGTTCCAGGTAAGCTGCACAGTTACAGCAATTGCATTGAACCTTTTTTTCGTAAGCAAACACCTGTATTAGACATTTCCAAATTTTACCATCTGCAGTTTTGAGAACAATCTTAGACTTTGTGTTTATGCTGCACAGAAAAGATTGTCTTATATGGATGGGCAGCAAAATACTGAATGCAAAGGAAGAGTCACATGACATTAGTTAGTTATATTTTTTAAAACTATTATTATTGTTTTCCCCAGTATGAAGCAAAAAGTATATAACAGAATAGATGTAGAACCATAGAAAAAAATTAACTAATGCAATTTCTTTCAAAAAGTCAGTAATCAGAGGTACAAAAATGTGGGGTGCCTTATGCAAGATTAAAAAATAATTACGGATAGTTTGAAATAAAACTCAGAAATTAAGTCAGCAGTAACTTCTGAAGAAGTAGCTAAAATTTTCACACTTTTCAAAAATGATAAAAAATTATGTTGCTGAACATCAGCCTCAAGAAACAGTATAAATTTGAACACTCAAAAGCATGGGGAAAGAATATGGTGGCTGACTCAAGATTTCAAGCTTCTACTAATTTGTACAAATTTTCAACAAGTCATAATGCAAGATAAAAAGACAAATAGAAAAATGTTCTAAACAGTCCCTTGAGATTTCAGAATTTTTATTCATGGATATCCTATTAATTTCTTAAAATGGGATTTCGGAGAGTCATAGAAAAAATAATTGAAAAAAAATAGTGACACAATAGATGAAAAAAGGCAAATTAATCAATTCAGGCAATACTTTTTCAATTTTCTACTCAATTTTGGGGTCAGCAGCCTGCCTGGAACAATATCCCCTAGATAAAGATATTTTAGGAGAAAAAAAAAAAGTAATTCTTTCTCTTTAACGAGTATTTCTAGTTGGCTTTATATTATCTACTACACCACAGATTATATAAATCAGTAAATTCTACCATAATAGATGCTGGACAATTTCAGGTATTACCTAACCAATCCAGAGACATAAGAAGAAAATTATAACTCTTTCTATTCCTTATTTAAAAATTAATTTTAGCCCTTCTGAAAGCAAAAAACTATTGTTTTCCATTACAATCAGTCTCTGCTATACATGGAAAGGGACTAATCAAAAAGCAGTACTAATATGATAAGAATTCAGCCAAGTCCTGTTTCATTAAGCAATCAGAAGCATCTTTAGTATTGCATTGCAGCATTTGTGTCCATGTAATTCTATATCAAGAATCATGTTAAAAAATCCAGTGAGGTTCTGATCAACAACAGCCATCTAACATAAGCACTCTTGAGAAAACATTTTTTGTATCTGACTTGCCTTCATTTTTAAAAAGATGCTAAAAGCCTTTATATGCCAAGTATAATGAGCTAACAGAATAGAAGCATACAAAACATTTAGAAATACATTATTTCCTTTGTAATTTTCTCCAAGATTTCTTGGGGGTTTTGTCAGCTTTTTTTTTTTTTTTTTTTTTTTCTGTAGTCCAATACATCAAACAATTTCCCAATGAATTTTTAAATTGTTGTTATTATAAATACATTATTGCTTGCCTTTTCTTGCACAGTGCAAACAAGATCCTTTTTTTGCAGCAAACACATTTTCTACACGTAATTGATATAACATCACAGTGTAATGGGTAATTACATTGAACCAAAGTATTCATTCTCTACCTTCAGAACACAGCGAGGGAGAATGTTTTTTGGTTTTGCTGAGGTTATGTTCCATATTCCTAACATAGTAAAGAAAAGTGGTTTTGTTCAATCACTGTATAATATTTCTAAAATAATTAGGTTGAGAATTCCATTTTGACCTGAGTTACATGAGGAACCCAGAATGTCCATAACTCATTTTCAGAGTTTTAATGTCGGGTGGAGTAAAACAGTATGGAAATTGCAGAGACTCTTCATCCATTACACAGGGGTGTATCAAGGACACTGTGGTATCTCCAACGCTTCCAAGTTTACCTGTCATCCACTGATGTAACAGGCAGTCGAGATGTGATGGCTGTGGCATTTTATTAGAGTAATCCATCAATTTCTCTATGTCTTCATTGAAAAAAAAGATATAAATAAAAATTTCCCTGCCATAGGATATTTTAACATTGCTCTTGAATAATTTCAGACAGCAAACAGGACACTTAAAAGAATTTTTAGTCTGCATTTTTTTTTTTTCAATATCCAGCACTATCTTTTTCTGGATGGTATTGGTCTTAGACCCCAGAAAACTACAATTTCATCAAGATCTATTAGCCTATTAGTATAAGCAATGTTTGATGAGGCTGTGTGAGAATCATTATATTCTCAAGGCTCTGTTGGTTTAATGGAATTAAGAAAGTGGTAATGTAATGGATGGGAATCTTCTACTCATGACTGAATTTTTCTTTACATAATTTAAATTTTTATTTACCTCTACCTAATTATGTATTTCAAAGTCAAGATGAATCAATGTATTGAACAGATAAATTTCAGGCTATAATTGGCAAATATTTCATAACAAAATAGAGATAGGCTTTTAATTTTAAATTACACTGAGCATTCCACAAGAACCATCTTCCACATTAGAATCCTGCACCATACTGTATTACTATTCTATTATTATTTTCCTATAATACACTAAAAAATATCCCCCAAATACTTTTCATCCATAATATACCCTACATGAGGAATAGAATTTTGAATTTATAAAACTATTGTAATGCATAAGGGTCTCAGATAATAAATTGAGGGTGGGAAGGATGAGAGGGCCATATGTGGTTTTGTTGTTTGGTACTGTAACAAGAACAGAAAAAAAAATCATAGGAAAGAATGTGACAAAAATAAAATATAGCATTAGATAGAATTGAATGACCAGGACTTTGTTTTTCAACACTGGACAAATTTAAAGAAGACCTTTCTTCTAGGATCTGAAGATAAACAGTGAATATTTATTGAAGGAGTTACTTGAATTCAGGGTGAAACTGGAGTTAATGATGCCACCTTTATAGATAGATTCTATCTTTTCCAAAACATCTTTTCCCAAAACTGAAGTGTTTTTTCTAGCATTCCACCCTATTTTTCGGTTGTAAGTTCTATTGACATAAGCATATGCTTATTTTTCTGAGTTCAGGGTCATTTCCTGCCCTTATTCAGTAGCAGTAGTAATGCAATCTAGTTTCTGCAACTGTCCTTACTTCTTTTGCCCAACTCTTGATTATTAAAAAAATAGATTTACAATGACCTCACAGACTGGCTCTCAGCACCAGAAGCTAGTTGAATGGGAGAGTTCTAGCTTCTCTTTATTGCTGACAACCTCTCTCAAAAACTGGAAAAATGATGCTCTGGATATTCTTCCTCTCTATTACCCAGTTTTTTTCTAAAATGACATAAAGGGAGAGACTAAAAAACCCCAAAACAATAAGGATAAGGGCTCAGGAGAAAGAGACATTGTTCTCATTATGAGGTTCTGTGTTTGCATGCCAAAAAATTCTGGATATGTTTGTTAGCTCCATGTTTCTGATACTAATTTCAGTTTTGAGATACTAATTTTAATTAAATCCTGATACATTTTTACTGGATGACTGGCAGCAGCTAAAGCAGAACTAAGTTTTACTTTTTTTGTATTAAGAATCTTTAGATATTTACTAGTGTATCTTCCTTGAAAGGAAATCTCATTCTCAACATTTATAGCATTAGCTGGCATTGAAAGATGACTGGGGGTATAATTAGAGGCAACAGGGAAGTTATATTCACATCCTAACAGATGTTGTAATGGTACAGAAACCATAGGGTAAAACGCAGCTGCTATGCCCTGGATGGAATGCAGTCATCATGCTTAAAACCTATTCCACCAAGATTCCCCACACACCAAATCTGCAACCTTAAGCACCTGCTGAAGGGGATGGAATGGAGGGTGGAGCAGAGTGGAAACCCTTTGGCCAGGGCTCTGTGGAAACCCTTACAGGGAAGTGAATTTGATGCCGTTTTGCTGCTGATAAACCCCACAGCAGCTGTCAGTCAGGAGAGAGAGGAGGTGTCTTGCTGCCAAGCCAGCGCTCTGGAGAATTCGCTCTCCTCAGATAAACTTGGTTCATTACAGCCTGATTATAATATAACACACAGCTCCATCCCAAAGTGACCTGTCCCCAAGGTATGACCACCTCTCATGGAGCAAGGGTCTAAATTTTATTGACTATACATTGAAGAGTAGAGAAGCAAAGGAGTTTTGCAGCAATCAGTAACAAAGGTGTGTACAGATCGAGTCATTCAACTCCACCTAAACATAAAGAACTACTATAAAGAGAAGTTGGGAATGGGAGGAGTTTAGGAGACTCCATTCTTCTTGAAACAGTCATAGGGCAGAACGTGAATTCTTCTCTGCAGGTACACCTTTTGGGTAAGAACCATATTCTGTGTGCACTGAACACTTTTACTGGGGATTAGAGTTTGTCTGTGCATTGCTTTGAATATGTTTCTGCAGTCAAATACCATCACAAACAGTCCTTGAACCTTAACCTGTCACAGTTTTATATTAATAAAGTGTATAATTCTGTAAGCTGTTGGTGTGAATCCTTCATGGGTGCTGGCAGCCACTGGCAGAGAGGAAATACTGGAATAGGGGGAACACTCACTGAGGGGGTCTCTGTTATGGTGTCCATGTGTGTCCCTGAATAACTCAGCCAAACCACCCTTAGATCCAGCAGGTTGCTCAGTGAAGGGTCCCCATAACAGGATGCTCACAGACTGGCTTGGCACAAGGGTCTTGGCTATCCTGGAGCACTGACAGACGAATCAAACACTAAGGGTCAAGGAAATCTCCCTTTTACACATGACAGTTGGTCACTTAAATAATATTATATGACAAAGTCACTAATGACTTTCTTATCTCCCTCTCCTTGCGCTGTTACATTTGTCAAACTTCATTGTAACTTAAACAGGAACTTCTATGCATGATTCAGGTTAAACAGAAAAATAAAGCTTTGTTACAATAATCACCCCCGAGAGAAAAAAAAAAAACCAAACTATCAAACTTTCTTTGGAACTGTGGTCATTTTCAAGACAAACACAAAGCAGTTTGTGGCAGTACTGATTAAGTCAGTCTTGACTGTAGACTTCTGGTGACTTATAAGGACAAAAAAAAGGGTAGGTTTTTTTTTCCCCCAGACAAAATGTTTAGTGCCATTTCAAATGCATTAGGGTGTACAAGTCATCTATCCAGGTCTGAGATGTGTGTGTGTATTTACATAAGTAGTTGCTGGATCAATGCTAACTGCATAATAAGTCAGTATTTCACTTGATATTCTGGCCTCTGATAGGAACCAATTCTTCAGTATAATAGAAAAACATGCAGATCCAATGTTCTTCCTTTGCTGGTACATTAGTACATATTTTTTAGAACGGATAGTAAAGCATGATGTAGAAAATATCTTTGAACACTTTTTTTATTTCTGCTTAATGAAAACACTCAATGTTTGTTTATATTGCAGTGTCTAAGGGTCAGTGTATCTGCTTCAAACTTTATGTGCAAAAGAGAAAGAAAAACGAGCTTTTTCCCTTTGCATAAAAGGTTATTGTCAACAAAATACATAATTTATTGAATTTTACACAGAAAATATATAAGCTTTGAAATCTGTCTTTGGAATACATTTTGAAATTATAAAAGTCACCTCTAGCGTCATTCCACACTTGAAATGCAATCAAAGCAAGCTTTACTTAATAAGATATTTCTACTACAGCACACAGTCAGTTTAATGGGTGGTAATTTGAAGTAACTTTGATAAGGTTAGGTCATAGTTTGAGTGAGTTAATCTGAGTTCAATGATAAATGAACATGCTGTGTTAACTGGTAGAAGCATGGGAGAATCAGAGCTTATAGACATTATTTTAACAAATTGCCATTTTAAATCACCTTCCTCAGGGTCTTTAAGCAGGATTTCATCAATTACGTGCTTACAGCTCACATTAGTGATACACATTAAAAAATTTCCCACATGAATAATTTAGAAAAAAAATTGACTATCAAACCCTTGTGTGAGTTAGCTCCTGTCTATTTAAGCAAAGTTTTACTTAAATGATGCATGACGTGCAATATTTCAAAAATGCTCCTCCTGAGATCTTGAAGACAAGATATGGAGGAAAAAACTGTCCTTGCAATAGTTATATATTCTCTCATCCGCCTTTTAGTTTTTCTGATGTGTGACATCTTTGCTGGCTCTGTTATTTACTTTTCAGGACTGACTCACTTAAAAAAAAAACAACAAACTTACTCTTCAGTAGGATTTATTTTCTTTGACATTTTCTGCTAAGTCAAAGGGGACACAATTTGTCTATTAAATCAAGTGCATAAGATTGAGAAGTGATAAGAATTTTTGACAAATAATTTGAAACAAGCAAAATGTTATTTCTGAAAGCCCCACACTTGTCCTTTCTCTGATAGCTGCAAATTTCAAACGCTACCTCAAAGAGGGTGTAGAATACATTTGATGCCATGTGAAGATATTTTTTTCTGTTTCTCTTCAGAAATAAAAATTGGTTTGTTTCACAATTTTACTTGGGAAGAAAAAAAGGTGGGGGGAAGTACTGGGTTTGTTTGGGATACAGAGTTTATCTTCTGCACAGTAGATGATGTGGAACTATGTTTTTTATTTTTGCTGGAAACAGTGTTGATTACAAAGGTTACGAGAAAGGCAAAAATAAAAAAAAAATCACCTGAAATACAAGAAGGGATAGATGCTGACCAGAAAAGCCATTCTGCAAGAGTAACATGATGAGAGAATACAAAATTCCGTGTGATATTTGCAGAATCTGCAATAAACTCAAAGTTCAAATTTCATCATGTTTTATTTTAAGCACTTAGCTTTATTTACTATTGTCATATGTATCATCCCTTTGATTAGGTTATGTGATAAAAGGGAATCTTGATGCAAAGAAAAGGAGTACAGAAGAACAATGGCAGGTGGGGTAGCTGAATAATGCCCTCATCTGGCTGCTATGAAACCCTGTGCAGTATGTTATCAACCCATAAAAGCCACATCTCCACACACAAGAAAAAAGTACCTTGCATTTTTCCTTCTTGAACTTCATAAAGTTTTCATGGGACAGGATGAAGTGAGAGAAGAGTGGGAGAGGAAACAGGGGGGTAAGGGAGGAATAGGGGAAGGGAGAAAATGGAGCTGCAGCTTTGGAGGGATCTTACGTCCAGTTCTTAGAAAGTGGGAAGACTGGGAGGGCAGCTAGGCAGACTACTAGGCATACTGAAGATTCGGAACTGCAGAAATCCACGCCTTACATATGCTCGTGCATATATGTGTGTATGTCAATTTATTTCCAAGTAACACAGCTACATCCTGCTCAGCTAGAGAGGGGAGCAGGATGTGGTCACTGATGTAATTTTGTTGTTGCAAGTGCTGAGTGGGTCTGTCTGAGCTCATCTGTGCAGATGGCCACATATTTATACCTAAAACAGGTATGGGGATGCAACAACCTCATTTGCCTTCTGAATTTTGTAGTTCCCTAACACTCCTTTCTAATTGTAAAAGACTGCACTCTGGAACTATACCTAACATACTCATCCATTCATCACCTAAAATTGTATTTGATGAATTTAGGCTAAAACTCATTTGGCAAGATGATGTATGTAAAATCAAAATCCAATTTCTTGTATGATAAGAAAAGACATTTAAAGCAGCAGGAATGTATATTCCCTGACACTGAGAAGCAAAATTCTTGGACCTCTTTTAGTACTATATATATATATATATATATATATAAAATTAATATCCTTAGTTATTGCCACTTCAGTCCTTAAATAGCTTTTTATTCATCCAACTAAGGAAGTGGTACTTATCCTCTTTTTTGAATGCAGTGAGGTATAATTGATTTTCTATAGCATCCACTTTGCTGGTACAGCAGATTATATTAGTGGAAAACATTACTATTAAATTGAAATTATACTTTAATTGTCATTGCTTTTGTACGTCTAACTCAAATATGCAATATTATTGGAGTTTGGTATTTTATGCATTACACTAAAACTGTTCAGATCAGATTCTCTTAAGTTCTGAAAATTATCCAACATATCATAGAAACCCGGAATTGTAGAACAGTTTGAGCCGGAAGGGACCTTTAAAGGTCATCTAGTATGTGTTTTTAGCAGATAACTGATGCTCTAGGGGAAGCAGGTATTTACACCTAGATTGCAGTGTCACCTTTCTGCTTCAGTGAATTGCATAGCTTTAAATCTTTTAGATCGCATCATCTTGTGTAATGTCAACTCACATTGGCTTTTCTGCATGACACAATATAATGTGATGGGAGGTGACACAGAAAATGTAATGCGGTATGACACATCAGAAATGTAAAGAGTGCTGCAATTGGATAGTTGGTGTCAATTTAGATAGGAGACTTCAAATCCAAAATGAATCTGGCAGACACTAATGGAGTGAATGTTACAGTAACTACTGTATGTGTGAAACTGCGAATTCTGCACTTCATAGTATATTGAAGAGGTTCAAAAGTAAAGTCTGAAATATTCGGAAGAATGAGTATTTGTAGTTGACAGAGGCATACAAGTTTAAAGTATGAAAAACGTTGTAGATTACAAATTTATTTTTTTTTTACATTTTCTATTACCATTACTCGTTTATTTTAATTCCTTTTCTAAGGTATGGACTACCAAACCCAAAATTATTTTAAAAGTACATATAATTGTTGTATAACATTATACCAAATTTAATTAGCATCAGATAGTCAAATCCAACAGGTATGGATGGAAAACTAGCACCTAATTATCCCAAAACAGTTTTAAATACTGAAATCCTTCCCAGTTAATTTTTTGAACATTCCAATGGACTTTCCACCAGATAAATCTGCTGCACAAGTCAGAAGTTCTAAGAATTTTTTCACAAGAGAACCTATGCCCTTCAGACTGTGGTCTAATTTTACATAAACAATGCAGTGCAATGTCAATGTATTAGATTAAACAATATTTTAGAATTAAGAATCATAGAAAATCCAAATAAGAAAAAGAGAGTAAACAGAACACTAAAAAATAGTAGTTGCAAATATCAGATGACTGTGGAGTGAAATGAGAGCTTTCTAAAATATTGGTTTATTTTATTTCCCAGAGAAGATGTAGATGCTCCATCCCTGAAATATTCATGTCCAGGTTTAATGGGACCCTGATCAACTTGGTCTAGTTGAACAATCTCTGCCAATGGCAGGTGTTTGGAACTAGAAAGTCTCTAAGGCCCCTTTGAACTTAAATCGTTCCATGATTCTATGATTCTTGCCTTGTCAAATCATTTGTACATCTGAGACTCATTGTCTCTTTCCCCTAGGAAGTTCTCTTTCTTTTTATTGTTTCTTTTTTCCGGATTTGCTTTATTTCTTTTCATATTTATTTTCATTTCTTTTCTATCATGTGCTAGCATTCCTGCAGTTCAGCTCTTTTAAAGGTGAGGAAGTAATTAGTTTTCCTTAAAGATTAAAAGTATTTTAATCTATTATAGAACTTTCACGTTTTCTCATAACTATTTTAGAAGAAGAGAACATTTATAAATGTCTAGAGATGTTCATTTTCTTCAGTGAAGGAAAAATCATCTACTTTTAGACTGTATAAAAAGACTAAGTGGGAAATGCAGTGTTTTTAAAAATTTGAAGTATGGAAGAGGAAAGGTTGGCATGTGGGAAAGGAATTCTTTAGGGCCATACTTATTATTTGAAATGAAATAAACAACCATAGCCTCAGAAAGTCTCTGGTGCAGGACAACAACTACAGAATATCACAGGGTCTACTTTTATGTTAGGAAAATGGAAAGGAAAAAAAGAAAAGAATAACCCTAAACTGCTGTGCTACAGAATACAGCTGAAAAACAGGGTGCAACAGACAGAGGTGATGCACTATAGCTGATAAGGCACAGAGAACTTCAATTTCTTTTTTGTACACGTAGTTTTAGCCCTTCAGCAAAAGATCTTTTTAGTGATAACTCCTACTCTCCTCTAATGATTCTTTCTTTGCTGAGACATAATTTTTTTTGCTGCTTTTTTTCCCAGTAGTGGAGCAGCATAACTTAAAGAGGCTTTTTTGTTATTTTTTCCTTCTATCCGTTAAAGTTTTTTTGCCAATATTTCAATGGCTGAGAGAAGTGCGTCAGTGTTTGGGAGGAAGAAGAAAATCAACTTCACTGCCAGATTCATCAGCAGTGATTTATTCCTCTGTGCAGTTTTTGCAGTTCCCATTGTTTCCCATTAAGTTAGAGTATCATGTAATTTTTGCAAAACCACGTGCAGTGTTTCCTGGTGAATGCTATTCGCCATCATCATTTTGACAGAATCAATACGATGAGGTGTTATAGATGAGACCAGACAAAATGTGAAAGATAAATTGTAGGGCACAGTCCCACTCAGCAGCAGACTGTCTGGAGATGGTGGTGGTCAGTCAACAGTTTAACACCATTCATCCAAAGAACAGCATTAACAAGCTCATGGCTCCCTGCAGGTGCTGCTTCTGGCATGCCATCAGCGTCTTGCCTAAGGCTCTATACTGACTATTTTTGATTCATAACTACATTAGAGGACCAATGCATTCTATTGCCAAGTGGTGACTCTACAATCACTTCCTACCTATTTGTAGAATCAAGTTGTAAGAGAGAAGGTGGCTGTGTGATTTTATGCGCACCTGAGATAGTATGTTATCCTAGACATTATCCACAATAATCTATTTAAATACTTCTGTAGTGGCAATTAATTGGCTATCCCTTACATTGGGTAGGGTAAGAATACTATTTTATAATTTTTCAGTTTTCCTACCTAGTGATTTTTAAACTTGTTTAAACTTCTTCTTTATTAACTTAGGGCTCAGTTCTGCATTTATTCATACATGGAATGACTTTGGTTTTTCAGCTGTATTAAAATTCTTTGCAACCATTTGAATTTAAAAAATTAAATATAATGTTCTGCAGGCTTGTGGCCACATTGTCACATTTTTTTTAGGACTTTTTTCTGCCATTTGGATATTGTCTGTGCTTGTGGTTTCTGGCTGTGAAAAAGACTTGACCTGTCTTTCATGTCCAGTTAATATGTCCATTCATCTCTTTCAAACAGTATTTCTCACTTTGGAAACTGCTTTAGCAGAGTAAAGCAAAGGACAAGATGCCTTTACTAGTGTTTCTAGCCAATTTCCCAATTCAGATAGCTTTTGTTACAAGATCAGTTTAAACACATCAGGATCTTAGTAAAAGGGAAATAAAAGTTATTTTAGGAAGCAGGGAAAAATTATCATCCACAGTGTGGTTTTTGATATTCATAGCATTATGCGCCTATTCTCCAATATCTGTAGAACCCTCCAAGCAGTGGGGTCAAACAGTGTCAGTATGTGATTTGGCACTCCAGGAGGCATGGCATTGTGGGACTTTGTCTCTGTCTAAACTTGTTAATAACATGGAAAAGTTTCACATCTTAAAAAAAAAAAAAAAAACCCTTTCCTTTTTTTAAGATGAAAGAAAATAATCTTGAACCCAGCATTAAAAAAAAAAATCATGATTTTTTGCCTTCACTAATTCTTTGCTACTGCAATAGAAATTCCTTTCTGTAAAGTGCAGGGATCTTGGACCAGTGAATATTGTTTGATTGCCCAGGCTTTGTAGTCAATGATTTTGATTTTTCGGCTTCTCCCACCCAGCATTTATCTCTTCAAAGCGCTTTTGTCTTTTCAGAATCCTATCCACCCATTCTTCATCTGTGCTCTGACATCACCCAAATACCCTATTTCCTGTGAGAGTACTGTGTCTCTGCCTCTGAAAGTCAGCTGGAGGCAGATTTTGGTTACTGGCATACTTTTGGCATTGTGTTCCATAATACCAACCCATTATTTCCTAAGAATTCTGTAGCCTAAACTTTTCTAATCCAAAAGCCCCAGAAATAGAGGTGAAAAAGAATGTGGTTGATGATCTTATTTGCATGCAACTCTTCCTCTTAGCAGCTCACATGTACAAGATGCAAAAAATAGTTACTTTTAATGATGAATTATTTCAGGAAAAAGGAAACTAAGTTGGATTGTATTAATCCTACAGCAAATACAGTAAAATGACCACATTTTCTATTAAGTGATACTTCTATACTGTTTTCAGCACAGTTTTCCTAGGAATCAAAGTAATAAAGAGGTAAACTGGGATCATATGTATCACATTAAAGCTATCAAGCCAGATACCTTCTCATGGATCTGCATACAGAAATAATCATTGAAGAACAAATCCCCATCTCTTGTATGTGAAGACTGAGAGATGATCAGCTGAAGTACTATTTCTTTCACTTCCAAACTTTCAGTGGACACTCCCAAGGTCATGGACCTGTTGAATGGCATGGCAAGAGTCAGCTGTCAGTTGGTACAATTGACAAAATATATATATTTTTTTATATAATTGATCTGTAGTTTTGCAATGATTCTCATTTCAGATAATTATGACAACTGAGTCAAAGAATGACAAAAGCTTATTGTAAGAAAATGCTGGTCATAGAAATGAGTAATGTTGTCCTTTAAATAATGTAATGTTATTAAGACCAAGTGTGTGCCTGACAAATTAAAGGTACTTAAGGGTCAAGAAGAAGGAAAATTAATCTCATAGGTATTTCCTCCACTACTAGATTGAAGAATCTTAGAAAAGATGTTTTCTTCAGTATATTTTGCTAAAAGCAATCATACTGAAAAATAGAAGTAGTTTCTTGCTTAATTCAACATATGCTGACACCTGCATGAAAATTTCAGCATTCTTATGAAATGAAAGAAAGGTCACAGAAGGCCATTTCAATTCAATTACAATTCTTGGCAAATGAGCATTTTCTTTGATTCATGTATTTTCATGTTGATAGAAACTTCAAAACAGAAAGTAGTTTTAAAGTACTATTTTGGAAATCACATATGTAATGTAATGCAAAAGACTGATATGAGTAGATTCACCTTCATTTTCTGAGTCTACTTTTGAGATCCACACATTTCAATCTAAAATCATAATCTGCTATGTCTGAGATGATTTGAGAGCAGTAATGAATTATCTAGATAGACAAAGACTATTCTGAATATAGTCTATTTAATTCCCATAAAATTGTCCCTGCACAATCTGCCTATAAGAGAAAATGGCTGTTTTTCTTTCTGGAATTTGCTTTGGACATAGCCCCCAGTTTGGCACAGCCAACAAAAATTTCATATGTCCTAATCTGTAAAGGTAGCAAATTTATACTGGTTCTCTTACTTTCAGTGGAATTTCATGTTGAGACTATAATTTAATTGTTCCTTTGCAACCTTAGAAAAGGAAAAAATGCTGATCTACTAAAAAAGTCTGAGCTTCATAGCTTTATTCTATTTTAGTGAAGGTAGCAACATTATTGCTATCCCACACTTGAAATGAAAAAAATCTAAAAAAATGAAAATATATTAAAATATCATTTCCTACAAGAATATAATTTTATTCCCAGTAGTTAAAATAAAATTATCAAATAAAGTTTTGATTGTTGCTACATTTGGGAATGATATTTGCTGTATTTTTATTACCACTGTAATTTTCAAAATGTTAATGTATGCATACAGTTGCAGATGAAATTTATTAAGTTAATTATCTTTCCAGTTATTTTCCAGTAAAATTTACATTTTACTTTTTTGGTTGAATTCTTCTGTGGTAGTTAATTATTCCATTGGTAGATGTGACCTTGTTCCTTAGCACAGCAGGGGCTATGTATTTATTCACAGAAAAGAGGCTTTTACATCCTAAATTAGATAATAAAAGTCTTGTTATATTCTGACAGTATACACTGCTACATTTCATTTTAGAGAAGTGGCATTATCTCAATAACAACATGCAAATACCAAACAAATTAAACAGTGTTGTAAAGCAGGAGAAAAAATGGAAAAAAATCAGGATAATGTGAAAGAATTTCAGACCCTATATTGTTCAGCAACTATTTGATAAATTGTCTTCAAGATACTAGATGAAAATACCATTTTAAAAGCTGTCAGTGCAGCATAATAGTAATATTGCTGTTTTCAAGATATAAACTGTTTTAACTGAAGCGTATTGTGTTTGGTTAACACCTGCTTTTGTAATTTCTTTCAGTAATGATTAGTGAAGACATTCTGACTCTGCGGTTTTTTTATTACATTTGAGTGATGAAACTGTGAAAGTATGTTTAGACTACACGCAACGACAGCTAAACTGACTGTAGTTTTAAAATAAGTTAGTAGTATTGCGAATGAAAAAAAAAAGAAATCTTTGAATCATTATTCTTTAAATGCTAATGAGCTACAATTAGTACATCATGGGGCATAGTTTTAGATTACTTAAATTTTATGTCACAGGATAATTGTTACACAAAAGTAGTTTTATATGTGTCATTAAGAACTCAGATAAGAGAAACACAGAATGATTTATGTTGGAAAATACTTCAAGGATCATAAAGTCCAAACTTTGACTGAACACCACTTTGTCAGCTAAACCATAGCACTGTGTTCAGTTGTTTCTTCAATGCTTCCAGGGATGGTGACTCCACCACCTCTCTGGCCAGCCCCTTCCAATGCCTGACCACCCTTTCGGTGAAAAAATTCTTGACGTCCAGCCCCAACCTTCCCTGGTGGAGCTTGAGTCTATGTCCTCATGACCTGTCACTGGTTGCCTGGGACAGGAGGCTAACACCATCTGGCTACAGCCTCCTTTTAAATAGAGAATGGTATAGTATCCCCTCAGCCTCCTCTTCTCCAGGCTAAACAACTCCAGCTTCTTCAGCCGCTCCTCACAGGCCTTACTCTGGAGACTCTTCACCACCTCCATTGACCTTCTCTGCAAACTCTTCATCATTTCAAGATTTTTTTAAGTCAGGAGCCTGAAACTGGGCACAGGACTCAAGGTGCAGCCTCACTAGTGCAAGCAATAAGCAACAATAGTATGAAAGCATGTTTAAAAAAAAAAAAAGAAAAAAAAAGAAAAAAAAAGGAAAAAAAAGGGCATTAACCACTTTTTACAAACCACATACCAACCATTCTCTGGTTTTGGTTCATCAGTCTCTCCAGTCCTTCCATAATAGGAGTCTGACTTTTTATGACCATCTTCTACTCCCAAACCTCCCAAACCTCTAACCTCTCTTATGTGTTGCCAGGGACCAGAACCATTCACCTGACCGTATTAACTGTCATGTAAAGAGATTGTCTACATATGGAAGCAATGAATTATGTATGGATACACTGTCAGCAATTTGCTAAAACTCCCCATATCTTCCAAAATGAACATCATTCTAACTGTTTGCAATTTTGTTCAGCCTTTTATCCTGCAAAAACTATGTTTGTTGGATAGATAAGGTAGCAATGGAAAAATACTCCATGGCAGCTAGGAGAGATTAAAAGTGCTAGAAAGATGGCAGAGACAGAAAGGCTTTTAGAAGCAACTCACTAGGGTTCTACATATTCAAATAAGCTTGTTCCCTGTCATTTCACAAATTCTGCTGCTTAACTTTCCTGTTTAGCATATTTCCAAGTATTATTCTGAAATAAACTCTCCAGTATCCTTTGAAACAAAATTCAAGTAAATGCCTAAATATTGTTTACCCCAAGTACTTCTCCTTTTCAGCAATAAGGAGGAGTCTGTACCAGTTTTCTCTCTCTGTGATGAACCTACATTGTTCTCTATGAAATCTCAGCAAGAACTGTATCTCAAATCTCTGTGTTAAGAGCATGTGCTGTCATACACATCCCAAAAAGCACATATCCTTCAGATCTGCTCCAAAATATGTCTCTGAGAGTCCTCTCATTTTTAGCAACTAAGAAGTTTAAAAGTAATTAACCGTATACCATGAGTCAAGGGGACTCCGTATTTGGTTCTTGGTTTGACTTCTTCACAAACTCACAGAAGTTTATCTGATCTATACCTGACTGCATTTTTCCAGTGCAAACTAAACAAAACTGGTGGAAACTGCTTAGATGTGAGGTGGAGGTGCTGCTATTTATAGTGATGACAGATACACCACTGAAAAAGGATTGGGAAAAACACATCTTTATCATTGTGGAAGAATAACACCTACCTATCCATCAAGAGGACATCTGAACTAAACAGAAATGCTCCTATTTGTAATAAACTAGTTTGTTCTGTTTTCAGGTCCTATCATCTGAAATATTTCTGGTCAGGATCAGTTGTTTAGTCCTTCGCACAGAAAAGAATTGGCTGAAATTAACAAAAATGACAGTACAAAAATTCATACTTTTTAATTCTGAAAGACTGCACTTGATTTCTCAAATACTTTTAAAATTTTCATATCAAAAGGTGCTTTTGAAAGACATTCCAGGAAAAAGAATTTACATCTCTGAGGTTGTGAAAATAACATGCCAGTTATTATGATGTTAACTGACAAGTAAAAACATGTTTAATCACGAGTAGAGAGAAATTGTCAACTCATTCTCCTAAAGGAACTAATTTTTCATCCTTTTAAACTTATTATTAAAACGTAATGTATTATTATATAAGATAGATTTGGTATTCATATGTCTTTAAAACTCTATTGGACATAAAATGAGAGGTCTTCATATTATGTAACTTCATAAGCTACACCTATAGCTGAGGTCACAGTGTCTATTTTAGACATTTTTCTGCTGCAAAATGAACTGTACCTAGCAATTATCTGTTTCAATACAATAGAAAGATATGTATTCATCAATAATTATACTTAGTATAGGGTTAAATAATCTTACATGGAAACTCTGAAACTTCTGAAAGAGTATGTCTTAGATAGTCAAGATTCTACTTCCAATTAAGAGTTAATTGTGGACAGGACTGAGACTACAAGATCTCCAGTTTATAGGGAAAGGAAGAAAAGAAAGAAAAAAAGATGAAAGAGGAAATAAAAGAGGAAGAGAAGGAAGGAAGGAAGGAAGGAAGGAAGGAAGGAAGGAAGGAAGGAAGGAAGGAAGGAAGGAAGGAAGGAAGGAAGGAAGGAAGGAAGGAAGGAAGGAAGGAAGGAAGGAGAAAAGAAAAGAAAAGAAAAGAAAAGAAAAGAAAAGAAAAGAAAAGAAAAGAAAAGAAAAGAAAAGAAAAGAAAAGAAAAGAAAAGAAAAGAAAAGAAAAGAAAAGAAAAGAAAAGAAAAGAAAAGAATGCTGCAAAATGCTGTCTTATGTCTCTCTCAAAGTTTCAAAAAATGTCACAGAATATATAAAGGCTTTTGATGTTCCCAGAAAACATCAGCTCGTGCTTAAAAATATCAACATATCTTCTCAACAGTTGTCAGGAAAATTTAAACAAAAGTTCATTTACAGTTTGATCATAAATACTTATTACAAAAAATGATTGCTAGATGCAATAGTATAATTAAATTTTCATTTCAGAAAATGACTTACAAAAAAATTAGGAGCCTTTAAGTGGAAGTTTATGTGAAGCACTGTCCTGAAGCAATACTCATGTTTTCTTAAAAGACTGTATGTGCCTACTAGACTTCAAGTTTTGAAGTGTACTATAGAGTCCCATGTAATTTGATAAATATAAAGAATTATGTACACAAAACTGCACACACAGTATAAGTAATTTCCCTAAGGATACTGGTGACATAATGATAAACCTCAAGAACTCTGCTCAAATGATTTGTTAATGTCACAAGTAGTCCCAAATGGAATTACAGTTTCTTATGTACATACAAGTGTAAGCAATTTTTATAAAATAAAGTAAAAAAAATCATTCTTTCTGATCAACACTACTAGTTTAAAATTAAATGTGAGCAATATTTTCTCCTTGCCATTCCCTCACACTCCTTTCTCCCCTTCTCCAGCTGACTTTTGTCACTTTTTCATTCCACTGTTTCTTCTGCTTCTTTCCCCCTATTCTCTATCCATACTTCTCAATCCTCTTCAGCAAATAATATTTTCAATCAAATCCATTTATTGCCATGAATTTCCCTAGGGGAGCATATGAATCAGTAGCAGATTAATCTTATTCAGAATGTTCAATGCACTACTAATAAAACTATTGAATACTCACAAAAGGGAGATATTTCTTTGCAGAAGGAAGCATATTTAACAATATTATCAAGGGACTTACCTGTGATAACTCCCACCCAAGAAAAAAAATTGAGTGAATCTCTCTGGTATTACTTTCCTTTCCATCAATTATTTCTTTTATAAGGCCTTATAAATTTCTACAGGTTTCTTCTCTTTTCTCTATCTTCCAGAACCTGCAGTTTAATATTTCCTTCCGTAACAGAAAACCAGACACTACTTTAGAGTTTTAAGGGAATAAGTTCAGAATTCACTTTATATAGGTTATTTTCCCCTCTCATGATCCATATTATGATGAAACACCACACCTGAAATGAGTGTTCAATATTTGATTACTTGCTCTAAATTAGGAAGCAAATACACTGCACAGTGTTTGAAATGAAATGCTGTTTGCTAATGAAAATAATTTTACTGCCTAAAAATTGTTTTTCTTAAAATCTCAACTATCTATCTGAATCAGAATGCAATTTAGAACATTACCCATGATATATACATTAGTCTTTGTGTTGGTTTTGCATGGCCTGTTTTTTTGGCAGCAGGGGGGCCACAAAGATAGCTTCTGTGAGAAGCTGCTGGAAGCTTCCACCATTTCCAGCAGAGCCAGTCCCTGATGGCTCTGAAGATGGACATGCTGCCGATGAGAGAGGCTGGTAACGCCTCTGTAATAACATATTTAAGAAGAAAATGAAAAAAAGGTGCACACAGTTTTTCCTAGCCAGAGGAGGAAGTGAGAATATGTGAGGGGAAACAACATGGAGACACCAAGGTCAGTGGAGAAGGAGGGTAGGAGGTGCTCCAGAGACTCCTCTGCAGGCTGTGGTGAGACCATGGTGAAGCAGCTGTGCCCCTGCAGCCCATGGGGATCCATGGGGGATGCAGAGATCCAGCCACAGCCTGTGGAGGAGGTGTCCACTCCAGAAGGGCTGGATGCCTGGAGGAGGCTGTGATCCAGTGGGGACCAGGAGGAGAGAGAGGGCCCTGCTTCCAGGCTGGAGCAGCCTGTCCTTGGAGGACTGCACCCTGTGGAAGAGTGACCCACACGGCAGCAGTGTTGGGAGGACTGCTGTTTCTGAGTGTGGACCCATGCTGGAGAACTTTCATGGAGAACTGTCTCCCGTGGGAGGGACCCCACAGTCTGACTGAGGAAGCAGAAGAAAATCTCAGTGATAAACTAACTAAAGCCTCCATGCCTTGTCTCCCTGCATTCAGTGGGAAGAAGGGAGGGGTTGGTGGCAGAAAAGGTGTTTTTAAGGGCTTATTTTATTTCTCATTATCCTCCTCTGATTTTGTTTGTAATAAATTCACTTTACACTTCTAAACTGAGCCCATTTTGCCCTTGGAGTGCTTTTCCCTTGTCCTTATCTTGAGTCCTGAACCCTTCATTTTTTCCTTTCCTTTGCCCAGTTGGGGCAGGAGAGGTTGAGTGAGTGGATTTTGTGGATGCCTGGTGTTTGGCCAGTGTCAAACCACAACAGTCTTCTAAAAAGGTAAAATTGAAACATTAAACTTATACAACAAACCTAAACTCTTACTTTACTAATCATATAATAAACAAGTATTATGGATAGGCTCTCCTTACAGTTCTTTTCCCTTACATCTTAAAACTTACTGAATTACGGGTAAATTGTTTTGACTTTTTCAAAGATGAAACCCAGAACTTATGTTCCACATATGTCCTGTCCTGATTAGCTGAAGTACTCTTATACTGGAGGCTGGTTGTTGAAGACAAAATATTAGAAAACCATATAATGAAAAGCTCTAACTGAGCTCTGACCGAGAATTCTTTTTTAAGTAGTGACATATCTTAACCTATCTGGAAATACTGCAAATCTTTAGTTATTTGGAAGGCAGTTAATCTTGGACAATTGCATCTTCTGAGATCTCTGAACTATTACTTTTTTATTTTCCAAAATAACTTAAGATGCATCTTTGGAATGAAAAGTTAGAGTTACAATTACTATTGTCCAAAAATAGTTTTAAGGTATGGAAAATGGGATTCTATAGTGAGGAGTGCTAACCAAATATTTCTTCATGCAACACCAGACTCTTGAAAGATTTGTGGAAACTATGAGCATATGAGATACTATGTGGATACTATAGCTTTTCTTATAGGCTTTTCAACATAAGCAAAACTTTATTTAATAAAAAAAAAAACAAAATAAGAAGTTTATATTTATCTCACAATTAATTTAGAAATAAAGAATATTTAATTAAAACCATAAAGACAACAAAACCCATATTTATGAATAATTGAAGTATTTAAAGAAATGCAGGTAGATGTTAAAGAAAAGAATTAAAAATCATACCAAAAAAGTAATTTTTCTTCTAGGATTGAAAATGAAGATCTCGACTGAATCCTCTTAAATGAATTCCAAGAAATCTGTCTTATTCTATGTCACAACATTGAAGAAACCTAGTGCAACAAGCTCAATAGCCAGCAAGTGCAATAATTGCTTACTTAACAAAAAACTAAATTGTTCTGGAAACTGCTTATTCATACTTTACTAGTTATAGAAGTTATAAAGAATTTGCATTTTACATAGCCTACATAATTAACTAAAATATAAATTCAAAAATGTAATAAATGATAATCAAATTTCCTTGTAAGCACACACACAATTTTGGACAACATTTTAAAAAGCAACACATTTATTTGGGAAATAAATTTAATATAAAGCATTTCTATGTCTTTAATATTAGATATTAGTACATTATGTTTGTCAGAAAATTAACCACATGAGTAAGATTTTTTTTCTTTAACTGTTTTTAGTTCATTTCTTTAAAATAATAGCATTCTAAATTTACTAACGTTTTCAGTAGCCATGTGAAGTCAAACATCAAAGTTTTTCCCATCCAATCTGTTATTTATTTTTGAGGAGATTATTGCAAGTGGTCTGCATGGTATTTTCATTTATGTTATTGTCCTGTTTGAGGCCTATTATCTAAGAAGACCAAGAACTACATTAAAAAAAATGTTGCACACTGAAAAATAATGTTCATGATAAAATATCTTACAAAGTATTCTATGCTATATTGTGTAGCACAGATAAAAAATTGCTGTCAATTGGAACATTTTTTTAACATTTAATTGAGCTTTTTTTTTTTTCTTCCAAATCGCGATAAAACAGCAGGACAACTTGGACATATTTTATTTTTTTTTCTTTCTAGTTTGTAGTAATGTAATTTCTCTGAATAAACATTCAGGAAAAAATGGCCTACAGCAAAACAAACTCCCATGTATTAATTCATTAATGAGCAGAATCACATTTATTTATGTCTTTATTTATTATACTCTTCTAGATTACAGGGTATAAAACTTCATCAACCATCGATGTTTTTATGAGAAAATAGTATGGTTTTAACTTTTAAACCAATTTAGTTCTTTCAAATGACTTGATAGCCCAATGAAGCCTCATAAAACTCATATTTTCATAGTGTTTTTATCATGGATTTGTTGGTACTTAGAAATTCTTTCTGGATTGAAGACTAGAAGAACAGTGCATCTACATTTTTTTTTTTTTTTAATTTTTGTTTCTTCTCATTCAGTTGTTTAGAATTTGCAAAGTAATTTTCCATCTTCTACTTGTTCTATTCATGCAGCTAATACACATGGGAGGGACTAATTTAATTTCACATAAACATCTGTTCTGACAAAACTTGCTAAATGAAAATATTTGTCATTCTGTGATTTGAAGGCACAAACTACTGAGCCACTAGTAGACAAAACACACACAAAAAGAAAACTTTTGAAAGAAAAGACATTTTAAAACTTTTAGAAACTGGAATTAATTTTTTTTTTTTTTTTGCTAGATAGCTTCAGACTAAGAGTAAGGAGGAAGCAGAATAATTGAAATTGCTCTGGAGGCAAATGCGTGAGTATTTAAAATCCACCAGAGAATATCCACTTCAAAATTCAATTCATCTTCTTGAGTGTTATTGTTTGCTTTGGGAGCTCTACATTATTGGATTGCATGATATATGTTTGGAGCTATATATTTCCCCACGTCCCCAGTGTATTAATATCTGAAGAGTCCGTGCATGAACTATTCTACCTAAAGGCACATACAACATTTCCCTCAACTGGTCTTTTAACTGAATGTCAGAGTAGGGGAATCCGATTCAAGGATGCACAAAGCTGAGAACACCTATTTTTTTGTTACCTTCTAGCTGTTTTTACAGAGCTAAAGAAGAACATCTTTATCAAAAAAAAAAAGTATCTTCAGACAATGAAAAATTTTGACTTGAATCCTCACCAAGGAGGTGTAAGGTCATATATAAAGAACTTAGTTTAATTGAACTATCATGTTTGTTCATTTAACTCATTTGGGAAAGATGTGAAATTATTTTGCATAATGCAGGTAATCATTTTGTTTAAAATCACTTGGTGATAAGTCTAAGCAGCCCAATCTACTGAGGGACAAATTTTATTCTCTATTATAAATATTTTTCGTATAAAAATGTATAGGCACAAATGTTTTAAAATCCACAGAAAAACATAAAATTAAGCAGAAATATCTATTCACTGAGAAGATACTGTCATTCTATTGACCATATATCCATGGAACATGAGGAGGGTCAAGCTCATATACTGCAAATCTAAAGACGCAGGTCTTTTGATTCCAGATGTTTGCAATTTGTTCACATTTTCCTTGTATGCTCAATTTATAGGTTTTTCCATTTCTTCTACAAGACAGATAACTTCTGTTTATTGCTCTTCAATGACTCAGTGGGAAATAGGGCAGTATGTTACAGCAATGGTTTTTGTCAGTTTGTTGGTTAATTTTACTGTTTTTAAACAAAAAGGAATATATTTATCTGGATGAAGTGACAACCTGTATGGTACTAAAAATAACATGAATGTTAATATTGCTATCAAATTAAGTGATATCTTCTGAAAATTTTGTTACATAATTTTTTAATACTTAATTACATGGAAATTCAGCCAGACATCAATCCCATTATTTTGATGTTTTTTAGAGAAATATGTAACTCTTATTCAATTAATGGTTTGCATTTTTTAAAAAATTTGTAAGTAATTTCTAAACTTATTTTTATTCACAGATATGTGTTTATGCATTAGAGTCAACAGTAGATTAATCCATGCAATGAATTAAGTTGTGTGAACTTAGAAACTCCTGACCTACTCAGCCCAGATACGGAAGGTGAAAGAAATCACTATGCCTAAAGCACTTTGAGAAGTGAATCAATCTTCTCAAATCCCCAAGCAGACTAGCAGAGTCACTATGTCTAACCAGAAAATTGATCTTATGTGAAGATGAAATGAGTGTCTGATTGACAGGAAAGGGTTTATACTGCTTCACAAATGTCCTCAAGACAGAAAGGGTAATGTGCAGATTTTTTTTCAAGACTGCCTTTCCAAAATGCTAGCAGGGGAAGAGAAATCCATAAAAGCACCAATACCCTCAGAACAATTCTAAACAGATTCATAATTTCATCTGTTATAGAAGCCTCAATGCCAGATAATGTTTCATTATGAAGGAGCACTAGCTTTATCTAGTATGTATTCCAATTTGAAAAACCTGTTCTAAGTTCCTGTCTGCTGCTGACTTTTGCAAGACTCATCATAGACTAAGTTCATAGTGAGCAATAGTGACAAAAGCAAATACTAGCATCACAGATTTTGTGCGTAAATATGATCCAATTTTATAACCATTTGGACCCTTATCAAATTTTGGGTATGACAAATTAATATATCAATATCAGTTGTGGTTGGCAATAATAAACTTTCAAATACTGGAACTTCATAACTGAATATGTATTTTTTATGAGACTGTCCAGCTTCCATATGATTCTTCAATATTTCTTGTGTCAAGAATAGAACATTGGAGTTATTTTTGTGACAGTCTTTTCTCAGCATCTAGGTCTGGAGACCACCATCAAAACCAACCATTTTAAACTCTGTGAAGTATTCTCAGGTAAATGAATTTGCCTGTCTGTTCATGATGTTTGGTGCAAAGTGTGTATTTCACTTTCCCATGACAAAAATGACACCCTATCTATGTACCACAGAACAATTCCCTATCTGGAATTAAAAATAATGTGTCCAGGAAAACTGGCATATTTTCCATCGCATTTAAGAGGTAAAAACTGCATCTTCCTTCTGTAGTGACAGATGTTTTGTACATTGAGCTGCAGTAATCCCATGATATTTGAATAATTAATATATTGAACAATTTGTTTCATTGCAGCAGAGATAATAATGGGGGCCATAACTAGGAATACTATGATTTTCCTCTTGCTAACTTAAAAATTTTTAAACTTAAAAATCACATAAACATAGATGCTGTTTTGTTAGGTTGGTATTACAGTATGAACAGTAACAGAAACTAAATCTGTTCTTCAAGTTGTTTAATGAGTCAGGACAGAATTTAAGCATATCTTGCCCTAGACTCGAGCCACTTTTCTCCACAATGGACCGGAAGATGGCAAGATGTTCCACTGAAAATGTCTGAAATTTTTAAATTAATTTGTCCATCTGAAAAAATTGCCATGGTTATTAGTTATCATGCTTTTGTATATAGTATTTGTAGCTATGAGATCTGAGGAAACTGGCCAGACTTTTTCTGCAGTTAGAAGCACTATCTTATGCAAGCCCTGGTAGCATGGCTAGAAAGAAGTAGCTAAGACATCAGAAATGCAATATTTTATTCAGGATCTTTTAAATGGACTGCCTTTGTAAGGCTTTCAAAAGTATATTACCCTTTATATACAAACTTGTTTATAAATATTCTATCAGGCAGCAGTTTTCAGCTATATTTTTAGTCTGCAGACCAGTAACACCCATTCTGTTTCTTGAGTCATGTAATGTCCCATACAGACTGTGCTTTCACTTCTTTCTAATAAAAGAATATATTCTACGCAATCTTCTTCCTACTGGTTACTTTGTTGTATTAGCTAGGGTTCTTCCCTGCATATATCAAGTATCTCTCAATGCCATGATAAGGAATACAACTTACTGGGGTTTTGATTTGGTTTCATTTTAATTTGTTAGGAATTAGGTCAAGAAGCTCATCACATCCATAGTTAAAAATCTAAATGCTGTAGAATTCTGTCCTTCAAATAAGAGTTTGTAACTGCTTTATTTATATATGGCCCTAAACTTCAATATTTTTAAATATAGAAAACATTGTAATGATTTTAAATAATTGAAACACTTTATCAACTTAAACTACTATTTGGATTTTTAAAAATTAATTGTAAGCATAGGACTACTAAGAGTCTTGGTTTGTTTTTTGCTTTCCTTGTTTGCCTATTCCTATTTCGTGGTGGTTTTTTGTTTGGGTTTATTTTTTGAGGTTTTTTTTTTTTTTTTTTTTGCTTTTTATTTCCTTTATTCTGCGTGTGTTTTGACTGCTTTGGTATTCTCAGCACAATATTCCACAGACATGTTTGAGCTCAGTGGCTATTTCTGAAACTCCTACAGACAAATCCAGATTTGAATGCAACTCTCTGGGCACTGGATGCATAATTTAGCAATCATATTTTATATTTGCTGTAGCATGACCTTGACATCTGTGTGCATAAAGTTTGTTATATTTTGCACATATTTTAATATCTAGCAGTAGATACTTATGACTGAATTTAACTCTGAAGTCTATGTAATCCTGTCTTTTTTTTCTCATAAGGATAATAAAGATGATTCATTAGAGTACTTTTAATATGGTTAAGAATTTAAAATCATAGATGTTTGTCTAATGCATATTAGATTTTTTCGCCGCAATAGAATTTGTTTCTGTTTATTACTTATTACCTAATGCAGGTATGTTTTCTATAAGGTTTTCTTTTGAAATAGAGGGAGTATATGCAGGTTAAACTTTTGTGTGTAGATTCTTTTATATTCCTTCTTTTACCTGAAGAATTTGCCACAAGACACACATGACTTTAGGATGACAAAGTGCAGCTTGTAGTGTATCTCACCTAAATTAAGCTTAAACCCAAGATTCACAAGAAGTAAGTGAGGACAGAACAGAGACCAAAGTCTTCATCTACAAAGGAGAAATATAGCTCACTTGACATGCAGTATACTACTTGGATGTCAACAGATGGTTTCAAACCATAGCAAAGGTTGGATTTCTTTGACATTTGAAGCACAGTGGTCTTTAACATCTGCTGTTCCCTGATGTGTGCTTGACAGCTCCTTTCAGCAGGGGATACATAACATCATATTGGCATTTTTTCCAGCTTGTACTGCTGGGAATAACCTGGATCACAAAGGATCATACCTTTCAAAGCACTTTGATACACTATTATATTTTCTATATTTTTTCCAACTGTTTCAGCAACTTCTAACATTTAAATTAGAGGGCTACTCTGCCACAGAAAACAATTTGTTTACTCAATAACATGTTAATTTCCATTGCTTCAAAATAGTTGAACTAAATACCAATTTTCTTGTATAAATGTCAAGCATTTAATGGAAAAGCACATCATCAGTAATATTGATGGAAGTAAATAATTCTGTTAGGAAATACTGTTATTATACCATTTGTTGAACTGTACATTTAATTCTGTTCTACTGTGCAGTAAATGTAAGGGTTTTTTCTTATTTTCATTAAAAAATGACAATCCGAGTAAAAGGGTTTCACAAAGGAGGTGCCAGTTTGCTTAAAGAATCACTATCAAAGGTATTGGCAACAAAGCAGGTTTTAAAATGAATTTGTGAAAATGCAACTTTAACAGAGTTTGATGGCTAAAATCACGCTATTACTTACTGCATAGGTGAAGCATAATAGGAAAATTGAATAAGAATCAATTTGGAAAGTTTTATACAGAGACTGGGATGCAAAATAGTAAGACACCAAAGGTTATTGATTCTAAAACATAAAGGGTTTAGCAGCACTTAATAATTTAATAATTTAACATTTGTAAGGTGTTATAGGTAAAATGCCAATTAAGCCAAATCAATAATTTGCAAAAGCCAAATTATTATAATAATGAAAAGATATAATTTATTTCACGTTTGGATTACAGTTTATGCCAGCCACGAATCAAAAGGACAGAGTCAAGCCCAGGACTTTGACTCTGGGTGAAACACACTGCTCTGTACCCCTGTGCATTAGAGTAGTGAGTTCACAAATTGTGTGTGCTTCAGTCCAAGTTTTATACTCTTTTTCTTGCCTGGAGCCACTATTTCCTTTGTTCTTTTCTCAGTCTCATGAGCTTTCGATGTTTCTCCAGTGTAGGATAAGTCTATCAGATGAGCAAACAGTCTAGTCTCCAGAGCTTTGGGAATAATCACCTCATTCTCTTGTTTTACGTCAGGCAAGTGTAGAATCCTGTCTTTCCTTTGGACAAAAGCCACCCTACAATACACAAAACCGGGTCCAGGAATACATACAAGCTGAATAGTGTTTACAGGAATCAGGTTTTTACATGCTAGTGAGGTTCCCAGAACTGGCTATTCATGTTAAGTTGATTATCATAAAATATGCTATCTTCAGTTACCGGTAGCCAGATTGGCCGCTGATGTCTGGTTGCATAGTTAAGATCTCCGGCTCTTTCAGCGCCTCCCCTCTTTACTTGTAAATTTAGTGTATGTCTATAGGTACTGTGTATGAGGTAACCCGTTTCCCAACTTTTAGTAAATGTTCCTTTGTAAGCTCCGTGGTTTTGGTGACATGCCTGGACATGTTTTCCTTAGTGTGTTATACCCTTTATAAATGTAATTATGTTTTATTCGACCATGAATTTTGATATATTTATAACAAAGGTGATAAATGTTGCAGTATCATCAAATTTCTCTCATTAGCTTTCCAATTCTGAAAAATAAGTGGTTTTCATTTTGGCTAAATTTACCGGGGTTTATGAATGCTATTATTTGTACCTTAAGTGATCCTTCCCTAAAGTAATTGGTGATTTTTTACAAAAGAAGCTGTACAAAGACAGTTGACATAGAAACCCTTAACATATGAAGACAAATTTCTGGATTTTTTAAACATGAAAAAAAGCATTGGTTCTTTAAAAATAGGTATAATCTCTTTGCTCAGCTCAAGAATTAACTCCTACAGCATTAAAGTTATTTGTTTCAAGGCAAATTCATTGAAGCATTTTCATAAGAAATTGGCCATGGCAGAAAATGCCCTCTGTAGGTCTTTTGTCATATCTCTCACTCCTGTATCATTTGTCTTAGTCACCCTAGGTCATTTCCCATGGCACTAAACATCAGTGTGAGTGGAAGTCAATTAAGCCAAAGGAACAGCAAAAGGAGGATAAAGATTAAAGAATCTTCCTGATAAGGGATTAAATTCAGTAGACACCTATTAAATCCAAGAGACAACTAGAAACACAAGGTGCACGAGCAACATTCCATCCTTAAGCCTTACTTGATTTTTCAAAACATGCTAATAACCACTATATTAAAATATACTGTGCCCTGAAATGTGTGACCTTACAATTCTGAATTCTGGTAAAGTTCATCCAGTGTGCTTGATTTATTAGAGACATAGCTCAAAGAGCCTATATGATGAATCTGTAATATTTTGTAGTATTTTATGGGTACAGACTAACTGCATCATGTGCACTACATGAAACCTCTTTGGTATCTATTGCCTCTTGATGGTGGGTATCCATTCACTGCCAAGAGTTGCCAGTCACTACCATGGGCATTGCAGGCCCATGCCTTAAGACAAAACTGCTATTCATGCTGACTAACATGCATGAGCATCGTTTTAGTGCATGATTTTTTTTTAGGAAAAATCTGATCTCAGAAAGTATTTTTTGTGAGACATAAGAGAAGCATTTGCTTTTGCCTGTATGGGACAAAAAAATGTCATTCGAACAATGTCGTCTTCAATCCATGACTTTTTACTGGCTGCTGTTGAACACACTGAATAGTTCTAGTTCCTATGCAGATACCTTGGCAAATATAAAATATCAGCTCTTACATTCCCTTAGAAAGATTTTTAGAACTAAAATTAAATCACGACTCTTATTAAGTCATATCAGGCTTGTTTATCTTTATGACTATCACATGTAATATTCAGGCATGCAATAAATCAGTTGTGCTGTCTTTGAGCTCATTGCATCTTCATCAGAGTTTCTACCCTCAGGCTTTCAGTCTTAGTTATGCTGTTCTTTACGTGGATGAATAGGGTTCATGAGCTGATGCACAGTGCATACCTTAATTTCCAAATAATTCCTTTTCTAGAAACTATGTTTATAATGGTCAGGGGCTTAAAATGTGAATATCACACAACTGTAAGTAAAAGTTTGAGTCCAATTTATTAATTCCTAATTTTTTCAGGACAACAGACCTGGAAATTGTAGCAAAATTTGCTTTAGATGGTAAGTACCTTAGAAAGGGGAAACATTATCTATGTTAGTAAAATATTTAAATGATGAGGCAGGACAACTTATTTCATGTAAAGCAATTAAATGTTTTTTCTGTAAAGAGCTAGAAAACAAATAATTAACTATAAGATCAACTTGAAGAATGTAAAAAACCTAAAACCTTCATATCAAAGAACTTAAGAACATTAAATGCCCAAATGAAACTACTCTAGTTTGGAAGCAGATATATTTTGCCCATGTGATCTTCTGTTTCTGCTGAAGACCAGTATGTATGTATGTGTGTATATATATATATCTATATATATCTATATATATAGATATATATAGATATATATAGATATAGATATGCATATATATAAAGGAAAATATTGATATATGGATCTACTGTTTATGCATCAGCTCTCTTCCTTGTTAAATCACCTCATGTCATTGACAGTTTTCAGAGAATAAATGTTTCATCTGCAAAATTAAAAAAAAAAAAAATCCAGTCTCTCTTTGCTAAAAGAACTTCTTGACTGCACACTGCTTTCTGAGAGTCTATGGGGCTGAACTTTCTCCCTAATGCATTCCTTTCCACGCCAGTGTTGGAGTGCTAGACTTGTCCTGTATTTCAAAAGGAGTGTGGTCAATTCATAGTAAATGTCACTTTGTCAAAACAACATGTTGTCTGACTCATGTAATTTATTGAAGAGACAGGAGCCTTTAATAATTCCAAATGTGATTTAAAAAATGCCATCATTATAGGCACCAGGGACACAATACAATGAATCACATTAAGACATCTGGTAGATGCATTTAGAGTTGTTTGAAATTGCCAAATGGTTTTGATCACAGACATAGCTAATAGCTGTCTCCTGTGACAGAGCTTTAGACAATCTAAATTTGTATGTCTTGCCATTATCTCTTAGTACCTAACACTTGAATTTGAGAACTGAAATGACGGAAATTCTTCTAATGCATATATGCAACATTCCAGGATGTGATTTCTCTGACATAAATATATGTCTTTATCCAAGTAGATTTCTCAGAAATGGTGACATGACTTAATGAATTATTCTATTTTTAAAGTATTTCATGAATTATTCTTTTTCTAAAGGTTTTTATTATCAAAACAAATTTCCTGTTTGCTCTTGTCCTAAAACTTAAAAAAGAAAAGTAGCTTTTTCTTTTTACACTTGATTTCCTTAAAATAATTTAGGTTTTCTGAAATGTTATGAATTAAAAATTTTAAATGTCATCTTCCTCCTCTGAAAAGTATGAATAATGTAGAAGTAGTAGCACTTCTCTATCAACAAAAAATTTCTTTATATCTGAAAAGAAAAATTACCCATAAAACCTTCTTTTCATTTAAAAGAAAGAGAGAAAATGATAGTCCACTAAATCAGCTGGTACTATATTAGTTACAGGAAAAACTACCATCTATCTCTAATAAGTAAATGATTGACAAAAATACCTGAGCTCAAAGATAGCTGCAGAACTAGTAAAATACAAAGAGGAATTAATCTGCCTGCAGGTTAGTAGTTCCAAAAGAGCCCACCTGTATTCTGCACACAGAATGGATGGGTAACATGGGTCTAATGGAATATGCAGTCTAAGATTATATGAAGTTTAACTATCTGAAGTTAGCTGATATGATCTTTTCTAAGTGTACTAGTTGTGGTTTGCTCATCAAGTTAGTTATGAGGGAAGAAACAAAATATCTGCAACAATTAATGCCAAGCCCTGTACAACATAAGCTTGTAAAATAAAAGCTACAACCTGAACAGGACTGAAGTATGATTATTAAAGAAAAGAAACATCAAAGACGAAGCAGAAAGAAGCAAAAATACCTCTGATACATAATAGACAAAAACATACTCTGCATGTAATAAATTGCCCTTTTCCAGTTTTATTATTTGTATTTACAACTTCAAGGAATGAACCAAACAAGACAGAATAAAACTTGAGGATCAAAACCAGTAATCTTGGCTGGAAGTCCAGAGCCACTGACATTCTCCGTCATTGACCTATATTCCTGTTTATTTTTCACTTCTCAAACCCTGCACAGTAGTCACTGAAACAAAGTTGAAAAATTTATGACACTACAGCTAGTAGATCTAGTGACATCTCTGAGTGTTTCCACGGAATTTTGAACTGCTCTTTAGACACAGTTTGACTGCAGAAGTGGAAGAGAAGAGAGTTTTGTTAACAAGTTACATTTGTACTGCCAAAATGGAGCACGTAGTCTCATCTGTGGATGAGGCATTTGGCAGCCATTGGTCTTCTGTTGATCTCCTTGTGAGGGAGGGTAGTGTTTAGAACTACCACATCAGACAGCTAACACGTCAGTACTATCTTAAAATTCCAGAATAACAAATTGAAATTGTCCCAGGAATTAGTTAAAAAACCTGTAAATATAACTAAAAATGTATATTTATAATATCTAAAATATGGCTTAGAAATATATTCCTGTAGTGTTAATATTCAGTGATGATTTTTATATTAAAATAAATCTTTATAAATTTTGTTTTTGTCTCTGATTCCATGACAGAACTGAAACATGAAAACTCTGAGTAAAAGAAATGAAGGTTTGGTATCTCAAGTTTATCCAAATGTAGCACAACAAAAATTACATTATCTGAATCTATAATTAGCCAACAGAATTAATTCTACTTAAGACTGAATGTAAACTTTTGACAAAGCTGCAAAGTTAATAATCCTAAAAGAGTTTAAGTTTGTCTTTTGAAACTCATCCTACTTCAGTCTCTGTTATCTTTCTCTTACTGGGGAATTCAGAGACTTGAACATGTTAGACAAGTGCAAATGACAAAAATACAACATTATTTAATATTTACTGGAAGATGAGCCTGCACTTGGAAATCTAAAATGAGATTGCATTTGATAAGGTTTGAGGGTGCAAGACAAGGCTGTTAAACATTTTTGTTCTCTGAAATGTAATTTCAGATGATTTCTACTTTTTTCATTTTCAGTAAAGACTAATTTTTTGTTTGTGGCATGCTAACCTACAAGTGAATTTATGAAAAAAACCCAAACATTTCCCCAAAAGCTTGTGTTTCAGAAGCCAGTAGTGAAGGCCTAAGCACGTCTTCCTTCAGTCCTGTACTGCTTCGGCTGGGATGATCTTTCAAAGAGGAGTAAATTTTGAGGAAATTACTCTGCTGTGGCTTTAAACATGGAAATAAAAGCTTCTAAGTGAAGATAGTTCTGGGATATGATATGTCTAGTTAAAATCATTGCATTTAATTACTCTTCATGAAAAATTCTTCCAAATATTTCCAGCAAAGAATGACCTCTAGCCACCAGCATTAAAAAATATGCTGCAGGACTTTTTTATTTTTTTAACATTCAGATATTTCTTAAAGTAATGTGATATGCTGGATAAAAAAAATATATATGCGCAATAAGAAGCATGTATTCCCTTCAGCTTATTTTACTATTCTGGTGATGTGCCTTTCAGCACAGATACTGGTTTCATAGTTCACCTTTCACATCTATTTCATGTAGTCTTCTCCTCAGCTTAGAGTGTTTTCATTCAAGTTTTGACCTGACCTGACCTTTTTGAACTTGTATGATCTCACTATCAGAGCATAAGAAAATTCTTTTGAAACTATAATAAGGAATTCAGTTTCATTTATGTGCTATAGATTTTTTGTTTAGCTTCCATTTCCTTTCCTGCTCCTTTCTTGAATGCCACATAGTGATAAAAATGCAGTCATAAGTCAAAATCAGACCATAAAAAATGCACTCATGAGTCAAAACAAGGCCATAAGCTCCTAGAGCATTAGAAGATTATGTATTATGAAAACTTTATGCTGTTTATGTCAGTAGAGAAAGTAGGACTGTATTATAATTCATACATATTGTACGTTCCATCTGTTAGTTATTTAGTATTGTTTAATTGATGAATCTAAGGGGTTAACTCAAACAGAAGCTGACAGCATATATTGGGAGACAATGAGCTGACAGCAGCTGTTCCAGCAAATACCTGAGACAATGCAGAAAGTTAAATGCTTTGAAGTCTATCCCTGCCCTCCTGCTGAGCTGTCAAACTGGTTTGATCAAGCTCCAGTCACAGGTGCAAACAGAAAGATTTTCATTAACTTTGTAAAGGGACACACTTCCTAAAGCTGGACTCAAACCTTAACTGAAACCAAACTTCCACAGCTGAGATCTTCAGATAATTTTGGCCAGTGTAAGTGTTCAAGTAAGACAGACATGCAATCAGTCTTTTATTGCTTTTGCTTTTATTGCTTTGGAACTTCATTTTTAGTTATTATTTCAATTTTAAATTCAAATTGGGGTTTATTTGGCAAAGGCTGTTTCAAATTGTATTAACCAATTCATTACTGCTTTGAGAAAGCTTATAGGCCTGAAATCCATTTAGATCTATTCATTAATCACAAAAAAAATCAGTACAATTATTGCAGAATAAATATAAAAATGCAGGTACATATAAAAAGATAACACGTAGTTCTCCTGTCATGCAGGTCTTAACTCAGACAGAGGTCAAAAATACAAGTAGATCTGATGTCCTAACAAGGATTCCCTACATGTGAATAATTGGGCAGGAAATTATGGCAGTGAATATTGTCCTAGCTGGTGTGTAAATTGAGAACAGACGTACTTGCATATCAAGTACACATTCAGAGAAAGAAAATTTCAAGCACTAGGAGACTCCTATTATTAAGACTTTCCACCACACCAAAACATGGTTAAAATGTTATGAGCAATTTTCTTCTAGAAAATAAAAATCTCTATTGAAGAGTTGAAGAGTTTTTAGAATATGCCTGCAGTTCTCAGACAGCTGCTTGTGTAGCAATTTTTAGTGTTTAATAGTGTAACACAGAGTTTGCGAATACGTGGTTTGATGTGTTTTTCTCCCCTCATTCAACCTTGAGAGGGCTACAAGGGCAGAATCTATTTGGTGACAGTGGGATTCATCTAATCAAAACCAGAAATCTAAAGCAGAAATGTTTATGTCTGAAGTAATCATTCCAGACTCCCTTTATAGTTAATAATGAAAAATAAAATTTATTCTCTTTTCTTCTAAGAGAAGTAAAATAGGAGAGAAAGTTTCTGTATTATTGATGAAGACAGCTTCCAGTTACTGTGGAGTTCAACGACACTTAGAAAAAAAGTCAGCATGTTGAAGTCAGGAGAGCTGCAGACTGCTAAAATCTGTGTAAAAGACTTAAAAAGCATTTTAAGGTCCTGAGAAGCTCTGTCTGTGAAGGGAAGTTATAAAGCCACCTTGTGCCAGCCTATTGCAATTGGAGACCTGGGATCTCTGTCAGATCTCTCAAGTACCATCATAGGTTATCAGACTAATTCAAAGCAATGCCTAGACCATGGGCACCCTTACCTAGTCAGTCTTTCAATCTCACCAGAAACAGGCTTTCCTCCTTCTTGTCTATTGGCCCAACTTGAAATTTGCTACTGTCACACATTTGCACACATTTGTACATTGGGTAAAAATCAGTAGGGGAAAAATATATGCCCTGGTTCCTCCACTAGCTGGGCCATAAACTTTGCATGTCTCACAAATGAGATAAATTACACAGGAAGATATTAAAAAAAAAAAAAAAAAAAAAGAATTTAATGAGAAGATAGGATAGATCACAGTTGTCAGGTCTCAGGGCTCAGTCATGCAAGCATGCTGACTGGTGCCTGCTTACTTTTGATTGGATGCTTGTATCCTTCCTCCTCCCTTTGTCCCCACACCTCCTCCCTGATCTGCCCTTGTTCTCCCTCTGCCCAGCTCTGGTCCTCCCTGTAACAGGTTTTGCACGCTCTTTTGGCTGCAGTTTTTGAAATGGAAACCAGAGATAGACAAGAAGTAAGTTCTGCCATAAACTTCTGCATATTTACTTTGTTCAGATCTCATAATCTGGTTTTGGTTCATTCTCAGATGTCGTGCCCACATGTAATTCAGGGCTGAGAGGAAAGTCCACACAATCAGCAAGCAACACATAGATCAGAATAAGCTGTCTGGTGCTGACAGGCATTCCAAAGGGGTTTTACACCTGTAAAAGAGGTGTCACCCACAAGAAAGCAACCTGTAATTTGAATGGGATAAATTGTTTCTAAAATAAAATCAGTTCTTGTTATTACTGTTGAAGTGGCTGGATACACCTTTTGGATGTTTCACCCATTATTGTTTTTAGTAACCCTAGCCAAATAATCTCTAGAAAACTACTTCTTTTGTTTGGAGTCCTATTTTTTTTTTTCTGTTGAGAATTGTATTTAGATCATCTTACATCTTTGATGGGTTTTTTGAGTTTATGACAAAATAATAAATTATTTAGAAGGTAAGTGGAAGGAATTTGTGAGCCATAATTTCAAAAACACAGTTCTTACATTTTCTCATTCTCATTAGCCAGTCTGGACCTGAATGTTTAATTCAAGCTTTGTTTTCTGATTGGTCATCATTCAGTTTACTAGTAACCCTGTGGGTTTTGGGCAAATTCTGATTCAGTTGTAAAGGCCTACTTGATGAGACTCCTGCTTTTGGACTAAAGCAATATAAACGTAAGACTGAATGACAGAAAAACAGTCATAGAAAAGTGTAGGTTGAAAGGAAGCAAATGATGCTACAAAAATGCCTTTTTTTTCTGGAGAATTTTCACTACAATATCAAATATAATTCCTAACACTTATTATCCACAAAATAAAATATAGATAGTATCTCACTTTTTTAAGCAAAAATGTTTAATATATGGTCAGAAATTAATTATGAATACAGTATTTCTTCTGGTAGAAACTCTCCATTGTAGTAATTCAGCTTCCTTTTTAATCTGTGTGCTAAATTAAGAAGTCTTTAAAATATTTTATACTGAGGTGACACTACCTAGTTTATGTTAATGTAAAAATAAAAATTATTTGCAAGGAAATGGTTTCAAAAGTTTAATAACCTGTATTTAAAAGGATAGTCATTTTTATTGCTTACATCAATTTTGGAGTTAAGGCACCTACTGCAATTTTTTCTATGGTGTATGTAAGTGGTACTTCAAACACTGTCACCCAGCTCTCTAAAACATTACAAAATATTTTGTTTGCACATTCAGTATCAGGAGTTTTATAATCCTTGTACTCTAAGATAAAAAGAACCCCTACTTTTATATCCTAAAACCAGGAAATGACCAAGTGATGAATAATTCCTTAGAAGGCCGTGCTGACACAAAATAAAACCAGCTTTGAGTGCAAGGAGCAGAGATGCCCCTGCAGACCCTGGTGAAGACCATGGTGAGACATTCTGTGCCACTGGAGCCTGTGGAAGTACATGGGGGAGCAGAGATCTACCTGAACCCATGGAGCAGGTGTGTCCAGTGGAGGCTCTGAGCCCTTGAGAAGGGACCTCCTCCTGGTTGGACCTGTGAACCCATGGGGAGAAGAGCCCGTGCGGAAGCAGGCTTGCTCTCAGGATTTGTAATCCCACGTTGGAGCAGCCTGTTCCTGAAGGATTGCATCCCGTGGAAGATGTCCACATTGGAGCAGTTTGTAAAGAACTGCTCTCCATGGGAATAACATGTTGGAGAAGTTCGTGGAGGACTGTGTCCTATGGGAAGGACCTCACAGTGGAGTGGGGAGTAAGCAAAGTGTGAGGAATCCTGAGGAGAGAGTGGCAGAGATAATGTATGATGAACTGACCACAGCCCCCACTCCTTGTTCCCATAAGTGGCTGGAGGGGACAACATTCAGAAAATAAGGACTGAAGTTGAGCACAAGAAGATGGTAGTGTGGGGGAAAGTGCTTTCAAAATTTGTTTCATTTCTCATTATCAGGCTCTAATTTGATTGGTAATAAATGAAACTTTTTTTTTTTCCTACAAGTCTGTTTTGCTCGTGATGGTAACCAGTGAGTGATCTGTCCCTGTCTTCGTCCCAACCCACAAACCTTTTGCTATATTTCTCTCCCCTGTCCAAGCTGAGGAGGGAAAAGATAAAGTAGCCTGCTGGTTACCTGGGTCCCAGACAGAGTCAACCCACCACAGACTTCATGGAACTGCTCCTATTTAGTTTGAAAGCTGTAAAAGCATCTCCTCAGTTTCCTCAGTTTATGCCAAAAGTTCCTTCTGTAAACTGGCTGACTATTTTAAAAAATGCAGAAAGCATTAAATGCTGACTTTGTTGCCATCATCTCATATAAACTGCCCATGCTGCATTTTATGACAATGTCTGTATCCTTGTCCTTAATAAAGTTTTAGAAAGAGAACACATGTTTTTTTTTTTCTCTACCAAAAAGCACTGTGCATTGCATCATTACCTCTCATGATAACCTTTCCTGACTTACAGCTCCTGATCAGTTTTAGTGCACTGCCAACAAAGTTTTCCATTATCACAGTTTAACTTCATAAGCAGAATACAGATACCATAATTCCCAACTAAGCATGAGAAGTCTTTCTATCTCTATTTAAATATTTACCAACAGAAAGTGTGTACTAAGTCCAAGTGTATATTAAGACCTCTATCTCACTGTTTCTACCTTGGCTATTCCTTGCCTGGTGGAATTCAGCAGTATTTGAAAAACAAGTCTTCCCTTAGAAATATGCAAGTTAACTAATTTTTTCTTTAGTTCCCAAACTGTCAACAAAATTACTTGATTTCTAATTAGAATTCAGACATACAACAAGCAATAACATTAAAATACACATTTATTTTGTAGATATAAAGGATGTCTTTGAAATTACCATAAATAATAAAAATCTTATTGCTTCTGTCTTCCTGTTCTCTCATCTTGGCATGCTCTTCCCTTAAAAGGTTTGTACCTTTCAGAGTAGCTTTCAAAGTAAATATATGATAGATATCTTTGTCAAAAAAAGCAGCTTGATTCCATGTTCCAGTTATATAGGTCAGCATCTATGGTCCCTGGGTGCCTGGGACCATAAGGGCTCTCTCAGCAGTCCCAGGGAACAGATTGGCTATATAAACAGCACCAAAGCAACACACGCAGAAAAAGAGAATCCCCGCTGCTTCATTATTTTTCCTGCAGCTGTATGGGCTGTCTTGTGTCTCACTTATAGTTTTGTAGGGAGTAATCATATTGAGAACACCTGGGGTGACATGTAATTACAGCATGATTGTGTGGAAAAATGTGGGTCTATTCAAATTTCTCAGGGGCTATAGACAGCTGGTTCCTTTTAATTCTTACAACAGCATGTGTTCTGTAGCAGCTGGAGATGCATTTTTTTATTCAGCCTCATTTGATGGATTGATCATGAGGCAGGTGATCAGCAATTTCTAAACTGTAATCCAAACTCTGCTACTAACTCGCTGTTAGCCTTGGGCAAACCACTAAGTGTCAGATCCAGATGAACTATTTAAACACCTTAAGAATAACCTAGGTAGAATATGGACATTTTTGTCCAGAACTGCAGTTTTGAAATCCATGTTAATCCTGACCAGCTTCAGAAGCATCCCTGTATAGAAAGTACAGGGGATTTCAGTTTTGTTGCAATACTGTCTAAAAGTTCAAGAGATAGTTATTCTTTGTTTATCTGCAATCTTCAATTCATTCCTCATATTGAAGGATGACAAAAAAAAAATTGCTGGACTTGCTGAGATATCAATCTCATTGAACTCTCATATTCTTACACTCCAAGAGAAAAAAAATTGGTTGAACAATGCAATGATACTATTGGTGACTTTTGAAATATGACTGCAGGAGAAACTATTTGGAACCATTTTTATCCACAATCGTCTGTCTTTTTCGCCTGGGGGAATGGAGTTGCATATCTTCCTTTCCCTTCTCTTCCCTTCCCTCCTGCCTCCAATAAAGCAAAGTCATGCCCTATCCATCAGATTATAGGCTTAGTGAAGATAATTCCAGATTTTCCAATCCACAGAGCAAGAAAAATTGAATATGATTAGTACTTAATAGTTTTTTCTTTTTAATGAGAACCCCAGATTCTCTTCTTTGACATCAAAAATTGCATATTTATCTCATTCAATGACTATTTAATATAAAAAGCCTGAATACAGTCATCAAAAGCTAATATCTCTTCCCAGTGCATGCTTGAATCACTTCAGCTACTAAATCACATTATCTTAGGTCTAATAAAATATTGATTTTGTTCTAATTTTTGTATGGTGAACAGTTTTTATAGAAATGGAAAATATTGTCTTCCTGTTCTTCTTCCATTAGGGAAAATGAGAGCTTGAACTTTTATTGGATAAGGGAGACAATGATTGGATATTTTTTACCATGTATTGTAAAGGAAGTCCAGGAGCACATAGCTGCTCGTTTATAAGCCTAGCAGTAAAATCCAGAGACCTGTTTCACAAGATTAAATTTGCATATTGTATTCTTTATTTTCTAAAGAGAAAAGTCATTATTTTGCATAAGCACACAAAGTGCCATTCGGTTTACACTTACGTGCACATTGCAAAAAAAGAGTTCAGAAAATATTTAAGAAAACAAAGAAAAAAAATTAACAAAAGAAAACAACAACAAAAAAATCACTGAAGAGCAGATTCCTTCCAAAGGTCTAAAGGTTTCAGACAATCAGGTTTCTATATATTTTTTATGATGCTGTCCTACAGATGTGGACATTTCAGCCGGGCTCAATATGTTGATGTCTCTTTTATTCCTCAGTAAGTTAGGATTTAAAAAAATAAGTATCATTATGTTTATATTCTACTGAGACCATGATCCAGTTTGTGTGTTCATGGAATAGGATACACTTAAATTACAGAAAGAAACAATTCAATTGCATGTTATAATTCAACTCCAGAGGAGCAAATGACACAGCTCCCAAAATGTACTGTTTGCTTTAGTGTCTGTTTAGACAGAAGGCCCAAGTTAAATGGTTATTTTAGTGGAAAAGATTTCAAATATAGGCGAGGGGAGCAAAGATGTAAGTGAGATTTGACTGCTTCTTCCACTGAAGCAGAAGAAGATCTCAAAATCTTAAAGAAAATCAAATATTCCCCAAAGACCAGGGGAACTAGGTCTGTGGATAAAACTGGCCTTATCCTTGTCACTGCACTGCTCTTTTACATTCCAAGGGAAAGATTTACTACTACTGAGTGGTACGTGACACATTACTAATTTTACCTGACTTTAATTTAGGCTATTTTTTTCCTTCCTGCAAATCAAACATTTAAACACTTCAGCCTAACATGGAGAAGTCACAAAATAAGTGTTCTACCTTGAATCCCAAAGGTTTGTTGAAGATGAATTGTAAGGATGCTTATGAAGTTCTGTATCAACACAGACATGTGACAGTTGCATTTCAGAGACAAACAGTTGGATTTCAGAAAGCAAAATAACTATCTCTACCTATGTACTTCTAACTGTCACATGATAGCCTTAGGACGCTCTATAGAGTTGACTTCTTGGTCTTTACATCTTTCAGTTCTTTGATGGCTACAGAAAGTTTGCCTTCGTACACACTCTTGAGCATCTAGGTTGATGTGTTTATGTGTGAACAGAATGCTCATGTCAGTGAAAATTCAGTAATGACCATGCTATTTTCTTGAAGCAGTCCTGTAAAGGAAATGGTTTTGAGGCAGACCTCTAAAATAAACAAATAAAATGCAAAATACCCCCACTACCACCTCTTCAAATGAAGATAGGTCTTGATTCAGGTTTATGTTTCCAGTTAAAGTATGCGTGCTTTTTGAGTAACGTAGAAAAAATATTCTTCTCTTAGATGTTAAGAATATGTTCTCACAATATTTTTATGTTGGACATTTGAATGGCTAGCCATTTCTGCCAGCATATTATTCCCTATCACTTTACCACTTACCCCTTTAAATTAAAAAAAAAAAAAGTATAGCATTAAGCTTGCGCATTAAGGTGTTCTACTGAAATCAATGTGAAAAAAATAGAATATGATAGCAATATTTATTGATCAAGTTTCAGCTTTTGGTCAAGTTCTACATCAGTTAGGAAATTCTATAATATTTGGTAAAATTAATGGTAACATAAATGCAAAATGAAGAATTTTACTTGTAGCCTATTACCACTATTTAGAACATCAATTAAGCTTGAAAACATCTCTGTAAGGCGCATCTACAGTCACTGTAAAACTTTTTAAATATTGTTGTCTTGGGATGAAATAAATATTAGAAAAACTGTTTGAATGTCATTTAACAATAACAGTTTTCTTCTATTAGGAGTTATGTGTAGACATAAAGAAAGTAATGTTAGGCATTCCTTTAGAGAAAACAATGATCCATTCTAATATGGAGTAAATTCTATTTTGAAGTCAAATTAAATATTTTTTTTAATTAAACTGTCTTGAACTCTTCCTTTCAATTACATTTTTTTGCTTTTTAGATAGACAGATACTACCATTTTACTATATGAAAATCAAGAGAATTTTTTTCAAAATGGAGAAGCTGACTAAGCAGTTTAAATAGTGAAGCTTACTATATAGAAAATGTTATTGAATTAACTGAAAAAACTGAAAGAAAAAGTGAGAAATTTTCCCCCCTGAATTTCTGAAGTGCTTGCAATTTTATCTTCTTTAGTTAATGCCAGAGAGTAAACACAAAACAAAATTCTTGGTTTTCAAACTATTGTATTTTAACATAATGAGTTCATACACTTTATAACTCTCACTCAAAATCATGAGCAGTCTTGAACAATATTCTCATTATTTTAATTTGATAAATATGTATCTTGTAGTTACTTCCAAACCAAAAAACATGATCAGGATTTCACAGGCAAGATAAAATAATTGACAGCCCATAGTAGATTTCGATAACAGGGTGTATTTGAGAACCAACAAGATTAGAGCTTTGATCCCACTTATTTGCATTACACACTCATTCAGTAGAACACCTATGTTTATTACATCTCAGCTTCCCTTTCCTACAGGAAGGCTGCTCAGTACAGATGTGTACAGTGCTATTGGTCACACTGGCCAAGGTCCTCGAGAACACCCTGCCTTTCATATCCATACAGATCTCTGATTTCTGGGATCTTTTCTCAGAGTTTACTTCATATTTTGGCCTCAAACATCTGGTTTTTCTATTCTAAATAGTCAATATACAGAGGTATGTATGCAATCACCTCCCAAACTGGTGATTCAGGACATAACATTATTGTTTAATCCTAGTGTATGAATAGTACACTTGGATTAAAAATAGTCAGCCTCTACCCATTTTAGCTAGCAAATATGAAGCTTCTGCTTTTAAAATTCAGAGTTTCAGTGCTGGACACTTACTCACCCACACACATGCATAATTACTTGCCATATGTTAACATTCACAATTTAAGGTACTTCCTTTCCTCCTAGAAGGAGAACTTCTGTCATGTATTTAATTATTGAATAAAAGCATCAAATGGAATATTCCTGAAGCAAAGGTTTGTATCTCGTTCTTATGAATTTGAATTTCATTTTTATTAATATTTGCTTAATACATACTGTTCACTTTTTCACAACACTATACTAGTCTAAAACTTTTTTTAATGAAAATATTCATGCCACTTATGAAAGCAGAAACTGGACCTCTGTAAAGTTATGTTTGAAATTTAATGTTTGGGGATTTTTTTTAAGATGAAACAGAAAGTCTAAGTCATACCCTAATCTACTGTCAAGTGTTGCCAAAGAAACAGCGGGGAGCTCTCACTGCCAAGACAAAAAAAGGGGAAGATATTAAAATTTTTGAACAAATGTCTGCTTTTTCAATGTCTATTCAAAGTAAGCAGATTCACTGACTTCTTCACATTGCACATAGCTATAAAAATTGCTTTGTGCAAGAATAGCTGATATACTTCTTTAGCTATTGATGAAGAAAATAAACAAAATATTAGTTCTCTTTATATACCACCATTTTCTAGTCAACATAAATAAGGTTATTTTTGGGCTTGAAATCTTGGAGTAGTGTAATTGAAGTTTGGAAAGGACATCTTTCATACAACTTTCTGTTCCAAAGCAGAATCAGTTATGAAAACAGACCACGTTACTCATGGCTGTATCTAGTTAGGTCTTGAAAACTTCTCAGCACGGATAATGAAAAGCTTCTCTAGTTTCTAGTGCTTGACTGTGCCCATAACTAAAATGGGATTTTTTGATATTTAGGTCTCTTCTTTATGCCTGCTGTTACTCAACCTCTCTCTCAGATCTGCTGTGGAAAGCCTGACCCTTTTTTCAAGAACATCCTCATGAGCAGTGGATGCTTTGCAATAATACCCTGCTGGCATTATTTCTGCAAGCTGAATGGACCCAAACTCTCTGCTGGTGGACCAAGTGCTTCAACTCTGGTCATCTTGGTAGCTTCTGCTGAACACACTGAAGTTAGTAGATGCCCATCTGGTATTGGGCAGCCCAAAACAAGGTACAGGGTACAGCATTTAGAATGGATCAGACAATGCTGAGTAGTAAGGTGGGTGGTCACTTGCCTTGATCTGCTGGCTGTGTTTCAGTTCATACAGGCTGGGAGGCTCCTGACCTTTTCTGCTACCAGAGTGCACTGGGGGCTCACAGTCAACCACTGTCTCACAAGGCCTTTTCCTCAGGAAGGTTCCCTAACTAAGCAACCTCCTGCCTACTCTGCTGCAAGGACTTCCTTCCCTCAGATAGGACTTTGCTTTTGACTCAGTTGAAGTTTACAAGGTTCCTGGCAGTCCAAATGAGATCTGACCTCAGGGTATTGGTATCTAATTTTCCTTAAATCCACATATTTATAAACCTTCTTTCTTTTATCTATCTTGGATTAAGGAGAATGAAATTAATATCATACAAGCTTACTAATGATTTTTGTGCTAATTATTGTTTACCTAATAAATTATCTAATTAAGTGTGGGCTACCTTGTACTATAATCCTTCTTACCACTTATTTAATTCAAATAATCTAAAGCTTTTGGAAATATCTGTATAATCCAGTGATATATTATTTCTAACATTAGGGAGGCAAAATCTGAATTTTCTATCAAATATTTATTTTTGTCTTTAAAGCTTCTGTCTTGGACAGTATCATAATATTTTCTCTTCCTGGATGTGTTTGCTCATGTTTAGATATAATCTAACACTCAAAGAGCTACTTACTGGCACTCATTATTTCTACAGACAAGATGCTAAGTTCATCAGTGGGACAGAAGTAATTTTCATGGGCATGAAGTTTTATATATAAATAGTCACAACAGCACACCCAAGTGAAGTCATCTTTCAAATTCACTGCAGATTGTATTGCTATTATTGGATATATGATCTGAGTTCAGTTTCAAGTATTCACAGAAGCTCAAGACTATATTTAGATAATGCTCTTGGAAACATGCAAGTAAAATGTAATGTAACCATGCTTAAAATTAAATGCACATTTAAATTTGAAGTAAAGGTAAGTTTTGCGTGATCCCTGGACATAACACAGTCTCATTGGCTCAAAGTAAGAAAAAACAAAGAGTAAACTACATACTAGCATTGTTCGACTAATCACTTTAATATTAATATTTTACTATCAACTATGGTGATATAACAGTTCTCTTTTTATAAAAAAATCTAAATTTATATATTTCCTAATTTTATAATTATTTTATTTTTATTATCCCTAGAAGGACATATTTCATAGAGATAAGAAAAGACATTTGTATGTTAATATAGATATTATTAGAGGTGGCATGCTTACCACAAACCATGAAAAAATAAATTAAAACTATATAAATTAATCTTTCCGATTTTCTGTATGCTTCAATAATTAAATATGTTTTAAATTAAAATATTTGAAAGATTTTCATAGTTTTTTTACATTCCTATGATTTTAGCTCTTCTTATTAAAAGCTCTTTTTTATAATTTCACATGCTGCAATTGACGCTCTTTGTATGAATTTATTGGTATTTTATAGACACTTATGTTTCAGTGTTCAAGATTAAAAGACCATAAAACAGAAATTGGAGTTGAAGAATAGAAATTACATTTTAATATATTCAGATTAAAATGATTAAGAAAGTAAAGATGTAGAACTATATTCTTTAAAAGTAAATTGAACAAAATAATCACACTGAAAAAGTATTGGATTTTAATCAGTTTATCAATTGAGTTTCATTGCAGATATGACTGAGATGGATTTGTAGATGAAGATAAGGGTTAGGGTTATTTTTTCTCAAAAATTCATTCATATGTAGGGTTTGTTTGCTTATATTTTAGCAGATAACTTTGAGGCTGAAAGCTGGTCTGATTTAGTCTCTGACCAATCAACTCATGGAAATTTTTTTAAACATCTTATAAGAAATCTAGGAGATACCTGGTACCAAAATTTCAGACTCTTTTGAAGGTAGATTGCTTTATTTAAAATGTTTATTCTACTGAGTAAATTATTTCTCAGTTGCTTTGTGTGTTTAGTTTAAAATAGGTGATTCTGAGTCCAGGCAACAGAAGATTCTCAGAAACAAACAGTGCAAACCAAAGAACACCACCTCTTCTCTCTCATCTATCAATGCCCTATCTATTGTTTCTGCCTTCAAACTGGACTGTTGCCATTTGCCATTCATATATTGGTTTTTTTTTTTTTTTCTCCCAGCAGTTCTATTCCTATAAAATATTTCTGTTATTTTCTGTTGTTTCTGATCATTGACTTTTAACCAATGCAAGTTAGTGTTAGAACAGATTAATGGTTACACTCTATCAGTGACCATATTTAGAAAACTTTCTTTGATCAATATATCCAAGGGAGATCAAATCAAATGCAGATAAATTTTGTCAGCTGTAGCTCAGTTTTCCAGAGATATGCAATGTAACAAAGTATCTTATGAATTCCAAGCAGTCAGCGAGAGAACCCCAAATTTAGAGATCCTAAGTGCAAATGTCTTTGTTTACATGCTAAATGTATCCTCACAACTGTGCTTCAACTGATAAATGTAAAAAATATCTTTATTTCAAGGATCAGTAGACCCCTATATATCCAACATATATTCACATAACAATATAATAATTTTTTAAATAATTGAACAAAATCAAATGAAGTGAAATAATCTTTAATTGCCCACAAAAGACTATTACATCAGAATAAAAATTCACATACCAGTTAAATTTGCCCAGAAGTGGTTAAAAAACTCAATGAGGAATATTAAGCAATTCAGTAATATATTAAACTGGAGTCTGATAAGATTACATCAAGAATACATTCACTCAGTAGCTATGTCATCATGGAGTTAGCAAATTAAAGTTCTTATAGCTCATGGGTTGCTTTTGCTTAGTGGGTTATTTAAATGTTAATGTATACTGCTATTTTTCTTCAGAAAGAGTTAATGACACGAGTGCTTTATTCAAAATTGTAAAGGAGTTTGACATGGTTTAACATCAAGACAAAAATCAAGCTGGAATGAAGAATGTATTGCCTACAATATTAAATATTAACAGCCTCAGAGATAACTATTCTGATTTTAACCTTTTTTATCAGTAATGTTCTTCTAATCAGAAACAGACACACATCTGTCATAGTGAGACTCATAATTACATTTAGTGCTTAAAAAAACAAAGTTTCAAAAGAAACTAAAATGAGAGAAGATAGAAAAGAAGTAATGACCTGCGCAAAGTGCTGTTAGAAATATGACTTGACATTGTAAACTGAAACATCCAGTATATTTCAAGTCAATGTTCAGATGAGCTTCATTCATCTTTGGAAAGCAGACCAACACAGAGATCTCTGATCTCTTGAACAGCAGTTTTAGTTAGACTAACCATTTTAATTTTTTTTTTTTTTTAAGTCAAGAAATGTATCCAGTTCCACAGATGTTCATCTTTGTAGTTTGCCACTCTATAAAGCCACTTCTGATACTGAGGCATTCTATTTAATTGTGCTTATTTTTAGAGACATGTTTCTACTGCTAAAGTGTGACTGGAAAAATTGTTTCTTCAATTCAATTGTTCACATAAAATGGAATGTCAGCCAATAAAAGTAAAAATCCATCTTCTATTTCATCCTAAAAACCATATATATTTATTATGGAATTTTTACAATACATTTTTGCTGGAAATTTTAGATACAGTATTATGGTTCTTGATCATAAGACTGAAAGACCTTTGAGGACTCAGTGACCAGAGTAGGGCCAGTTCTGTCTGTGTCAGAATGCACATACAGTCTGGCACTCAGGTGTGTGTTGTGTTGCAAAAATCAGTTGGTCCCAGGATAAACTCAGTCAGTGGGCAGTAACATAGGGTTAGGGAAGGTGCATCCACTTGGTAGCTACCAAATAGAGGCAATAACACTTTCTGTATGTCTTAGCATTTATCTAAAAGAAGTTCAGTAATGCCGCTCGGTGGGTTACGGGGTGTCCCCAGATAGCTGCATTAGAAGCCAGATAGCTAAGCCCTGATAAGGGCTGCCTGTCCACGCTTCAAGCAGGGCCTTCCAGCCTTCGCCTCAGCAAGCTATTAGTGATATTCAGCTCTGTGATTTTCAGCTCATTAGTGATTTCAGCTCTGAAGCTTGCCAGGCTCAGCTGTGCAGGCAGAGCAGCATTCAGCTAACGTGGGAGAAGAGAGGAGGAGAGGCAGATGAAAATTCCGCAGAGATGTCTCTACTGGTCTTCTTGAGGGCTCTTCTGCGAAGGGACTCAGGGATGGCTCTTCCTCATGAACCAAGCAGAAACAGGGGTTTATATAGGGCAAAAGGGGATTGAGAATTGTCCAATAGTAAGGGTTAAAAGGAAAGTGACCTATAGCCTTACAGAGAGATAAGCAAGGGTCTAAGAGAGGGAGAGAGGGGCTCCTAAGGTCCAGTCATCATGACTCAGCATTTTGCCTATCTTAGGCTTCCGAACGCCAAGGCAGGTTTGCAGGGCCTGTGCCTGCTACAGTTCACATATAGAGTCATATAGAATCATTGGGATGGAAGAGGCTTCAAACATCATGGATTTCCAAACACCCTGGCATGGGCAGGGACACCATCCACCAGAGTAAGTTGCTCAAAGCCCCATCCTACCTGATCTTAAAAAATTACAGGGATGGGACATTCACAATGGATATCTATGGGTAATCTGTTGCAGTGCTTTACCCCCATAAAGAATTCTTCCTGATATCTAAACCTACCAGTTTTCAGTTTGAAGCCATTCATCCTTGTTTTACAGAGTCTTGAACTTGTCCTTTTTGAACTTCATGAGGTTCTCAGAGGCCTGCTGGATGGCAAGTTCTCTCTGGATGGCATCCTTTCTCTCCAGTGTGCTGATTGTGCCACACAGTTTTGTGTTGTTGGCAAACTTGCTGAGGGTGCACTCAGTGCCACTCTCCATGTTGCTGACAAAGATGTTAAACATCACCAGTCCCAATACCAACCTCTGACGAGCACCACTCGTCACTTGTTGCTACTAATATTGACATACGAAACCAGGCTGTTGACCACAACTCTTTGAGTGTAACCATCCAACCAGTTCTTTAATGCTTACCGATTGATCCATCTGTCAAACCCATGTCTTCAGCTTAGAGACAAAGATGTCTTGCAGGAGAGTTTAAAATTTTTTGTACCATTTTAAGTAGATGACCTCAACTGCTTTTCCCTCATCCACCATTGCTGTAATCCCACTGTAGAAGGACGCAAAATCTGTCAGGCACAGTTTGCCCTTAGTGACGCTGTGCTTTTGTTAGCACAGTTTTCAGGATAATCTGCTACATGGTCTAGTCAAGCATGGAGATGAAAATGACAGTCCTGGGGTTCCCTTTGTCTTCCTTTTATACTTTTTTAAAATGAGGGTTATATTTCCCCTTCACCAGTCAGTGACAACTGGACTACCATGATTTCTCAAATATGATGGATAGTGCTTTAGCCACATTATCCACCAGATCCCTCAGGATCTGTCCATGAATCTCATGGGGTCTCATTCACTTGTTCCCCTTCAGGTGCCTAAGATGGTCTTGAACCTGATCTTCTCCTACATATGAATATCTTTTTGGTTGGATAAACAGAGCAGTTTTCTTCTAAGAAGATTGTAGAAGAATTTAAATTAACAAAATGGGCAAAACTTGACATGGACAGGATCTGCTTGGCATACTGTGCCCTAATCATTAACCCATTTGATGCAGCACGGCTCAGGGTTTCCAGCATCTTAAGGGTCAAAAGATTTTCTACACTATCCTCTCTTTCTTTACAGTGTTAGCTCTGATATATAGCATTTTAAGTGGTGCTTTACAGAGTCTGAGTGCTTTTCTTACCAGGATTATAGCAAATCAGTTCCTCCTGATAGAGAATAACAAAGCAGATAAACTTTAATAAATTCTCATCACAGGTAGATGATGAGACTCTCATCATTGACTGCCAGTGGTTTCAGAGTGAGATGGTTCACAGAGTTCATAGCAAGAGTAACTGTCTATATTTTTAAACCTACCACAAACACATGCTTTGATTCTGATTTACATACTACAGTAAATTTAAAATTATATAATTTCTTTACTTATTTCTAAGTTTCACACTGCTACTAAGTGCCTTTTTTTTAGGTTTGCAATTATGCACAAAACTTTTAAGTTATTTAGAGAACTAAAACTCAAAATTATAAAACCTATAAATCTGCAAATGTTACTTGTGCAAGTAACATTTACACCTTCTTAGTAATGTAAAAGTAGCAATTAGGAAAGGAATTACATTTAGAGAGAAACAATGAGAATGTTCACTGAAAATGTCAGCATTTATCTAACAATTATTAAAACACTTTTCCAGTAACATTTGGAACAACTGAATTGTAGGACAGTCTTCCTGTTAGGTCTCTGAGGCTGGTTAGCCAATGGCAGTTACACATGTACATAATGTCCTCTGAGGGTCTCTCAGAAAATTAGTTTTCTCCAGCTGAAAATACCTTACCACAAACTGGATGTCAGGTACACATGGATGGTTTCCAATGTCTTCCTGCCAGGTGACTTCCATTTTCAGCTTCTAAGGCTACAAACCCACTTAATCTATGGGAATCTCTACCTGTAAGGACCTGCACGTAATTTAACTTTTTTCCAGTATGGAAAATTGTGCAATGGATCTGATACATTTGATTTTTCTTTCTATCATACTCAGTATAATCTGCGTGGGAAGATCATCTTAAATTAGGAAACTCCTCTATTTTCTTAATGGACATCACAACAATGCCTAGTAAGGTGATTGAATGCATCTACAAGACTGCAGGTAGGCCTGAAATCACACCTTCCAACACTTACTCTAGTTTTAAATGATGTCGACGTTCTATGATAGGATACTTTCTTAATTTCAAAATCAGTGTATATGCATGCAAACAGCTCATTAGAACTAGTCCTGGAAGTTCCTAACTGTCAAGGCAATGGTTCTGATCATTTGAGAGAGCAGTGTTTAGCATAGGTGAAAGTATATTCTCAGAATTGAACAACATAGAGGATTACGTACCAGTGCCCAGAAACTGTCTGTGGTACTGCTGGTTTTTCATGTTGGCATAGCCTAAGCAGCCATGTGCAGATTAGCTTCGACCTAAAAGCCAATTAAAGTAAGTGCATTCTAGTGGGACACTGTATTTCAAGCACAGTCACTCCAGAATTTAAGGAACTGTTTGGTCACTTGTGTGAATCCTTTCTTTTTCCAGACAGTTGTTTTTTTTGTTCCTTCTCGGCACTTTTTTATTTATTTATCATATAAACTTACAAAGGCCCTCCTTCCCTTAAAATATTCCTACAATAATAAAAGATCTCTGGGATTTAACTTTAATATCAATGACTTTCTGATGCAAAAAGGTTAGACTTGTTTGCATTTCTTGCCACACATAGATGGCTGCTACCATGCTTTTCTCTACATCGCTGACTTTAAACTTGGCTTTCCCAACATTCTCTTATATTTTTTCCTAATTTAGTACTAATTACTTTTTTTTTTCTCTTTTTGAGTTCACACTTTTAGTAGGTACTATTAATGAGTATTCTGACATTTTGGTGTGGTTATATCCTACGTGGTTGTATGCACACCCATAGCTTTTAAACCTAGGAAGCTGGAAGCACGGGGTGGTGTAAGGGAGCCCACTCATTTATTCATGAGCAATATTCTCTTCCTCTTTTCTTGAGGGATTAAGTGAAGACTTTTCTTTATTTTTCAACAAAATTTCCAAAAAATTTTCAACAAAACATGTTGTCCTCTAGCAAAGGCAGCAGGGAGAAGCAAAGGCAGAAAAAGGGAGCTTAACAGTTTCAAAAATAAAGAGCAAAGCATCAAGCATCTTGCAAAGATGCACACAGATATTTCAACAGAACACAACCAAGCTGTGGTTTCCACAGTATTTAGATATTTAGAGGATTCTGTCACTTTGTAAAACACTTGAAAATCTACTAATGAGCACTGCTATATGTTTGACCTTACTGTATATTCTTCTCCTGTTGCTACTAATATTGACATGTGATACTAGGGAAAACCTTCATATATTTTTTGATCTGACTAAACGACAGGGTATAAATGTAATAGAAAAAATGCTTTGGTAGTCATAATTAACAGAAAAAGCGACATAGATATTTCTTAAAAATGTTAAGGAACTTCCTAGCTTTTACTAACCTCAGTGGGAGTTGAACCTTTTGGAAAACAGGTCACATATTCAGGCACTTTATATTTAGGTCCTTTTTCTCTAACCCCTCAGGACAGACTGTTTTTGTACTTGTATCTGCAGTTCTTACTCTTCTGCAATTCCCATCTCAGTGACTTAGAGAAACGAAGCTGGTTTCCCTTTTTTTTCTTTCCCCCCTCATGTTTCCCCTTGCTTGTGATGAGAGTAGTTGCATTGTAGGGGGTTTGACTGCCTAAACTTATTGTTACCCTAGGTGACCTTCTACCAGTATTTCAGCCACAACACAATTGTTTCTTTTCAAATCTGTATGGCGCTGATAGAAATGGAAATAGTTTCAACTCAATTCTACAGTAGAATAAGAAGCCAAGATAGGAGAACTGTATTACTCAGCAAATCTCAGTTCCATGAAAAGGCTTATTGAACAGCTAGTGAAGCAGAGACTAGGTAAAATAACTCACTGTCAGGTACCAGCTGTCATAAAAGATTAGACACAGACATTGAGCACATAGAACTGTTAATTTGATTCAGCATTTGTATTCCTTTCTGGTATAAGACTCAGAGATTTCCACTTCAGCTGTCAGTGAATGGACAGATTTCTCTCTGAGGCCCACTCTATAATCATTAGAAGGAGCAGAGTAATACAGACTATTACCTTATTTCAAAGGGGGGGAAAGGCTCCAAAAGGCTTCTTTTTGATTGAAGGTACTAGTTATTTTGCTTGTTATGATAATATTTTCTACATTATTATATAAAATTCCACTTTCATGTACAGGTAGGAACATGCTATAAACCCTCTATTATAAAGTCTCAGACTACACTCAGAGGATTTTAGTGTAGGTGTTAATGGACTATAACTCAAAAGGTGATTACAGCTCATAAATCTTAAAGTCAAAAGCACTTGTGCTAAGGAATTTTTTTTTCCATTTAAGGTGGTTTTTTTTTGTTTTTTTTTTTTTTTTTTTAATGTGTATGCTGTTGAAAGAATCTATTCAAATAGAATCATAGAATGGATAAAAATAAGGCTTTCTTGGGCATACTATCATTTCAGAGATCAGTGGGAATTCCTTCACCTGCATTCAGTGGAATTGCTCAATACAATCAGTTTTCTAATGACTATTGGTTTGCAAAATCACAGGTCCTATATGACAGAGGTAAATTTCAGGTATTTTTTACTCTATGGAACTATATTTAATGAAAATGTGAGCAATATGTGTATTTGGATCTTCCCTGTGAAGCAGAGCATCACACAGAAGACAAATGACCTTCAGTATCCATGTTACTGATTTTACAAATCAATATAAAATTGCTTATTTACCTATGTATGCTTTAGAAATACATTCAAAATGTTTTAAAATAAATATTTATTGCTTCTAAATTAATCATCAAAAAGGGAACCAGGGAAACACTTTTGACCCAGTCCCTGATATCTCACTAGATATCTAATAATGGTAAAGCTTCTGTATCTCAGAACTCGTTAAACTTAGGAGCTTTACTCTATTTCCTAGAGAAACTGAGAACAAAACATTACTCTTTTGCATTTGCAAGATGAAAACCATCTTATCTTTGTAACTTGCCTGTCAGATTATTCTCTTCATATGACCATCATATATCCTTCATGAAAACAGAGGAAGACAAGAGAAGGCAAGAAAATTGTTATGTAAGCTTTAAAATGCTGTCAGTAAACTGTTCCTTATAATAGAATTACAAGGTAATAGGAAGGCTTAAAGTACAAAATGTATAGAGCCAAGGAACTGAGATCTAATTTTTTTTTTCAGTGCACAGGTATGAAATTATTTTATTCAGGTTTTCCTTAGGAAATTTTTTATGCTAATAAAGATACAGCACATAAATGAAATGAACATGTTATTTCAGTAATTGTATAACCTCAAAGGAAATTGACCCTATGGTCAGAATGGCAGTGTTAACATGAATAACCCAATGTGAAATTATCAGTCTAGTGAAGGAAATGTAGTAAAAGAAATAAAAAGGAGGAAATAAAATTCAGTCAAAGATACACTAGAGGCATCAGTGAATCACAATGTTGTCATATCAGTAAACATTCTTCAGTAATAGCCTCCTTCTATAGAGGCTGTTGTGACTGATTGCAAGCATTGCTGTTTGAGCTGGAGCTTCTGTTTCCTGCAGAGAGATCAGGGTAAAGTGAACATCCCATTGTTAGCTAATTGCAAAGATGTCAGTTTGCATGCAGTCCTGGTTCTCCGGTTGACCCGCCTCACCAGAAAACCAAATGTTTTTTCCATCAGTATGATGGTAAATAAAAATTATTTCCTATTACCAGGAATAGGTAATGGGAGGGGAAGGATACCTCCACCATTCTTTGAATTTTAAAACAAAGAAATTGACAAAAATTATTTTTGTATTTAACAAAACTGAAATCTGTGAAGATTTCTGTTACTGTAGGGTAGCTCAGGTACTGGTTACCCACATGCCATCAAAGTAGTGTATTTGAAGTTAACTTTTCATTTTCTTTGTTTAAAATCAATAAGATTTTATTCAACTCTATTTAATTTTTCTTGTTACTCATCTACATCTAATTTTTCACAGCTCTTTTATGTCTTTCCCTTACATAATTACAGCCACATGAAGTCAGCTTTGATTGTCCATGAAGTAGATTTATAGAACTTTTTTTTTTTTTTTTTGGTTCCTCTTCACGAGTCCATGTTCTTCCAATATACACAGAGAAAAATCCTTCTCACAAATAGGTCTTGCTGATTTCGCTCCTCTCTTGTTTAAAGTGATGGGCTGAGGAGGATTAATATCATCCTCTAACTATAATGCAACTCAACCATATCATTTCCTAATTAAACTAAACTTCTTAAAATTAAGACAACGCTACATTTTTGAGGTAGAAAAATTACAGTAGAAAAGGTTAGAAGATAAAAATAGAACACAACCTTTTACTGCTTTGAAATTCAGTGGTATATTTTCTTTCAGATGTGCTGCATATTGCTAAAAATGGAGTCATCACTAATGATTTAATCATGTTGTTTTGAGAAACACAATTCTTGATTGTTTCTATTTCAACAAATGGGTACACAGTCCTGAGTTACATGTCACATGCACTTTTTTAAGATTTGCAACTGAAGCAAAGAAGTGTCAACAGCAATATCCTTTTGTACTAATGTTCTTTCCCCTCTTTGAAATAGGAGCTGAAATTTCTCTCCCTTATTTCTCATTATATATGTATAGAAACTTGCTAACTTCTTTAGAGTCTTCAGTGAAGCAAAGTTGCATCTCAAGTTTGTTTTTATCTTTGTTCTTGGCTTAATTTTAGTTATGATTATGTTTATCTTTCCAGAAATCATTTTCTGTGGGTGTACAGAAAAATTCTTTTAAAAGTTCTGCCATAGTAATACTCGTAGTACTTCATGGTACCACATAGTAGTACTTCCCATCTGCTGGAACAGCAGAAAAACTTGGCTTGTGAAAATCTTGATATTTAAAAATAAGCTCCCAAATAGCGGATTTTTTTCCTGTTTCCAAAAGAAAAAGCTGCAAACAAGTTAAAAATAGGATTCTAGAATTAACATTGTATTTAGCATCATGAAAAAATAAAATATCCGGGTCATAAGAAGAGGCTGAGTAAGTCAATACATCTTAATAGGTACTTTAGAAATTTGTGAATATTTCCAGACACATGCTGACTGCATCAGGCACTAATAAACTAACTACTTTAGAACTAGACACATTAGAAATTTCATCAGATTCAACAAGGTAATCAGTAAAATGCTCTTTATAATACATAAAGCTTTAAAAAATCCTTATAAAGTATTCCTTTACAATATTTGGTGGGTGACAGAGAAAGAAAAATACTGTGATTCTTGCAGATTCTGTATATTTTCACACAGTCCAGAAATTCATAACATTGTTTATCCTGGCTTAAAAGGGGCTAGGAGTAAAGGGATATACCAGGACATAGAACTGAGTGCTATGATACTCCATTGTCAAGTCTTTCTTGTAGAATTCTTTTTTCAGAAAGAATTACGATTTCAAATATTTATTTATATTTTTTTTAAGTTATCAATATTTATCTATATTTACCAATCTGACCAAATAGACACTGAGCTGAATCAATATATTACAATTTCACTGACTAAACTGAATCCTGGATCAGGAATTTAAACAACTTTTGCCATTTATAATACCCAAATGGCTATCTTGCCTGGATAATATACCCTGAAATGTCCTTTTGAGACCTTAGTTTCAATGTAACCGCAACACAAGGTAACCTCAGATTCAGTAGAACCTGAATTAACCAGCATGTACCCCATGAATGTCCAGCCACTTCCACATATTTTATTACTTTATTACTTTAAACACGTGGGAACAACTTCATGAATTAAGGCAGGAGCTCCAAAATGAGAGTTGTCTATGTGTCTCATCTCAATCTTAAGCATTTTCTTCTGCTTGAGAATCAAGCAGATAAAAGTTCAAAAGAAACAGGATTTCTCAGTTTTTCCTTCAAACAGAACCACTTACCTTGAATGAGTGGAATACAGATAATTATGTAGTCCAATATGCATAAATTATACTTTTCATATGAGCACAGCAATAGCCACACCAGCTTCTGAATTTATTCAAGCATATTACTGCTTTGTAAGAAAGGATAGATTCATCATTTTTCATTACTTTGATACCTTAGAACTTGCTTTATTTGTTTAATTATTTCACACCTGCTAATAACACTTGTTTGACTGGAAAAACAAATTATATGTGATATAGGAGTCATATTGTGCCAGAAAGCATGTAATAAAACAAACAAGCAATTTTTTTTTTAGAAATACCTTTGGTGAAAACTGCTTTGGAGAGTTAAGTGCTGTATTTTAATTTGAGGCTGCAGCCAATACCTGTCAAACTCTAATATTTACTGATTATGGTACTGTTTTAATTTATGGCAATTTCAACTAAATGACCCAAATAATACAAATGTTGGATTTCAATTTAATTTAGCCTATGAGAATCCCATTTGCAACATATTCCTCTGAATTTCAGAGAAATTGTCTTCATTCAAATAAAATTATTGTCTTGCAATACATTATTTCAGCCAGCATCATGATTTCAAAACTTTGCCTAAAAAGATATTTGACCAATACTACTAACAGAGAAAAATCAGGATTTGAGACAAGGATTTTTCAAAGTAGAGATGCTTTCTACTTACCTGTTAAGTCTACAAGAAAAAATAATTAAAATTAATACATTTTCAAATGTGCCTATCTCATTTTTTCAATGTAAAATTTACTGTTAGTTACTTTGAAAAGGAAGAATAAGAACAATTGGACCTTCTTTTAATGTATATTTGTCATAGTAACTCAAAGATAGGAAACTGGGAATAGTAAAAAGAAAAGGAATGCAAACATTGATCTAATGTATACTAAAACAAAGCTTTGCAAGAAAAGAAAAGAAAAGAAAAGAAAAGAAAAGAAAAGAAAAGAAAAGAAAAGAAAAGAAAAGAAAAGAAAAGAAAAGAAAAGAAAAGAAAAAAGACTGAAGTTAGTTCATAAAACCCCAAATGTCTGGAAACCCTAGATATTTCATTTAGGCAATGTTGTCCCAAGTATAGAGCCAGTCAAATCTTTACAGATTTGAATGATCAGTGTAATCACGAAACTGACATCACCAAAGTGTTTCTCCTTTCATCTGATTTTTTCAATTTTTGTTCTCTGTCTGTCCTTTCTTGACATTTTAAATTATCTCTGCCTTGGTATTCAATACTCACTATCTTTAAATGATGGAATTAACCCACTACGTAAAAATACAGTTTCCCTATGTTTTCTTTATTTCATAATAAAACTTGCATATCCAGTAACATTTTTACAAAGTGTTTCTACCTTTCACTTTTTTACTTCCATAGTATGATGAAAAATTATGTTGGTACATTCTGACATGGGGTTAATATATTAGCATTTTCACTTGATTTAATCAAGTCCATTGTTACTTTAGAAAATGATTCTGTGAAAAGAAGTAAAGAGAAAAAATACCCTGGGAATACATTCATTTTCTATGAAAGTTTTTTATCCCACATTCTCCCATTTAAGTAAACATTTGGATATTCTTCTCAGCCTTACATAGTCAGTCTGTGATTTGAGAATCAAGTTGGCTGCTTTCCATCTCATCTATTATCACCAATAACACAAGTTTGCAGGCCAAATTAGTCCCTTGTTTGCACCTGTGCCCCCTAATGCCGTCACTGGGTTTGCACAGCTGTAATTGCCTTGAATACAGTAAACAGCTCAGATGATGCACAAGCTGGAATTGGATCTGCATCTGAATCTCTTTTAGCTGTGAGGACTCTAAGGTCAAACAGAATAAGAAGCAGCGAAACTTACCCTTATGACTAGAGTTGGTAGATGAAATTTTTTCAGGAGCAACTACTCTGCTTGGAGGAGTGCATTTTTTTACGCTGCTTGGATGGATAGAAAACAAAAGAAATATGATTTAGGTTTTCTGCAAAAAAACAGATTTGAATTTATTATCTGAGCAGTGGTTTGTAGCTTAAAAAGAAGATAAGATTCATGTTCAGTTTTTCCAGAGGTGAGCAGTTTAAAAATGTAATAAAGAGAAAGTTGTCAAAGATTAGTCTAAGATTTCAAGATAGCTCCTAACTTAAAAGGCTTATAGTAAGGGGTAAAGTTTTACTCTTTAACTAATTTGATTAAGGTAGGGCTAAAAGTACTTTTAAACTCTTTAATCCACCCAATGTAACCTCTTACTGTTATGTATAATCTACTTCTTTTTTTTTTTATTTTTAAATTGAAACCACCAAGCCCACAATAAATCAAACAATAGAAGGCCTAGGCAGAATATTAAATTTTAATTTCTGACTATTTGTTAATTGTAATTTTTTCCAGTTTTTCTCTACTGTGATGATGAATAGAGCATACAGAACATAGGATTATTCCTACTGTAAAACAGAGCATAAAAAGTCAAAAGCCCTTAATCTCTTAGGCAAACCTGTCCAGTTTGCAGACAAGGACCTCACAAACACCTCTGAGGTCCCAAAACACAATTCTTTTTAATCTGGTAGGCGAATATCTAAATTAGCTTTTATAATTCTATCACCTTCTGCAACAGGAAAAGTAGATTCTGATCCCAGCCTTCTATGTCAAATAGAAGTATTTTCATTTATTTCAGCAGAGACAGGTTCAAAAGTTTAAGAACTGATGATACTTGAATGCCAGCTACATAAAGTTATGTTTGAACAGTCTGATGTTTTCTTTCTCTCTGGGCAAAAAATTACACTTTGTATAACGGACTTTTATTCCTTTGAACGTGTTTTCCCTTGATATCAGGTTGCGAAGTGCTATCCACCAAGGCATCTCTTCAATCGTTAAAGAAAGACCTTTTGTGATGTTTTTAATTAGTTTTAACCTTCTTCACATCTTCAAGCCTGGTTATGGACACTCATTGATTTTAATTACCATACTGATAGCTTACTGCTTTGCACTTCTTATTAAAATGACCCTCTAGCATTTCTTTTGAAAAAGTCCTCCATGTAAGTTTTTTTTTTTTTCTTTTCACTGTTAAAAAAATGATTTGAATTTGTTTGGATTTTCTGTGTTAAAATGTCAATTATTGTGAGAAAATTTTGCTTTTTATCAATTTGTATAAACATAAGAGTTTTGAAGACAGCAAATACTTTATAAAATATTTTGTTTTGACTACTTAGAGAGTTTTTAGGAAGAGGAGAGTGTTTGCATGTTTGTCACGTAATGTGAAGCTTGTAAATTCATTACATCCATGAAAAGAAGCAGAAATCTGTTACCAACAGCAGTGTCCAATATTAATTCTTATTTGCTCAGCTTCTAGCTAATCTCACTAGGGTGTTTATCACCAAGAAACCAAATTTGTATACAGTAATGCCCCATATAAAGCACTGCTTGTTAAAGAGGAACGCACCTTCTGTTTTAAAGAGAAGGAGCCATCCAAATGCCTGCCAGAACTAACTCATATATTTTCCCAGTTTTTAAACACACGTCTTTCAGCTTCATAAGCCCTCAGTCTCCACTGCTAGTTTTTTACATAAAGATGTGTAGCATTTAGGCAGCATAACACATTTTAGTACCAGTGTGTTATTCTTGCTTCTTATCTTTCTCTCTTTCATATCTAGGTCATACCAACTCTGTAAATTTCCTAGTTTATTATTTTTAAACCCTGATGCAGAATCTTTCCCTACATGAGAGAAGAATTTGGAGAAAAATTACACAAATATTTGGGAATTAGTTTTAACAAAATTTTGTACACTCTAAGGATTATGAAAAAGTAGCAAAATTAAAGTTGAAAGTCTTTCTAAAGAGAACAGAAACATTATAGGGCTTTAGTGCTGTTTTTTTGGTTTTGGTTTATCACTCAACAATTCTGAATTAAACGTAAAGGAATTTTGACATTGTCTCTTGTTTTGATTTTTTTTTTCCCCTGAAGTAGCATCGCACAAGTTGTTCCATCTGAAGTATGTGTTAAGAGTGTGTGTTCCTACTAAGGCACCCGTACTACTACTACTGTAGATTTGTGGCATAGCTTCAAATTCAAAACTCTAGGATATTTAAATAATCTAAAATCTTCAGCTGTTCTCTAACTAATAAGCTACAGGCATGCCTCTTTTACTTTGCCTTTGATTTAGTGAATATTTAATTTATTCACAAACCAAATTAATTGTAGATCTGAGCCTCATTGCAGGTTATTATGTGGGTATGACCTTTCTTCTTCACTGGACAGCTACTTAAATTTTATTGCTGGTTTTATGTTTTCATTGATCTTTGTCTCATACACCATTCAGAGGAATTTATGTAGAGAACAAATACAAGTATATATTTACAAAACCAAAGCAATTTTTTTAAATTAGAGTGGGAAGAGCAGTTTTTAAGAAAAATAGCTAACAATGTAACAACCACAGTGGTATCATGAAGTGCCAGAATATGATAATTGTCATTAGTAAAGCTCTTTAAAATTTCTAAGTTCTAGTAAAGAAAAAATTCTTGCCATTTTTGCATTCCAATGATAGCTTTATATATTTGTATTAATTTATGTATATTTTTTTAGAATTACTGTTCAACAGAAAGGTGCCTGGACTGTGATTTATTGAGAACATTTTTTTTTACCAACTTTAGTTAATTTTCATATAGTCATTGCAGCAAGCTGGCTATGATGGAACTTTTGAGCCAGGTTTTCCGATCATGCATTTGTCTTTATTCCGTACATTTTTTCATAGGAATAATTTTGAATACTTGGTAATGACAAAGGGATAAAGGACTGATAACCTATTTCAATTGACATAAACACTGGTAAAGCATTTTTTAGCCACAGCTAGTGCATGACAGAGGAGTTTTAAAACAGACAAGTGTTTCATAGTTTCAGTCTTATTTCAGTGTAAAATTTCTTCAACTAATGCCACAGGTTTTGTTATTATCCTGAAAAATATGATACACATACACAGACGAGATTTTCATCTCCTGCATTCTTTTATTTCCTTGTTCTCTTTATAATACCATATCCACCACTAGCATTCACTGTGACTCAAAATGCTGAACTAAGGAAGGCAACATGATACTTGTACCAAGTGAAAAAGTGTTCCTGGAATGTCCTTCACTGCAATGAAATAAACAAAGCCCTTTAAAGGTCATACTGAAATTTGAACTAGCACATAGCAAGAAAATAAATCTCTTTTATGCAAATTCAACGTTCATTAAAATGTGAAGCTCTGCACAAAGCTGAAGAGCTGACTCTGCATTATTTGATACGGAAAAAAAAAGAAAAATCGAACACAGACACTATTATTTTTGCAGAATGAGGAAGATACAGCACGTATTCTAAATTGCGCTAACACAGACAAATCAACAGATATCTGGATCTCAATCCCCTAAGCATCTGAACTACTTTTCTAAGCCATTTCCTTACTGAAAAGTAGATTAAAGTTTCTAACTTCTCTCACAATGACTACATTTATGGTAGTTATGACAGTTAGGTACAGTTATGACTTTAAGTATTTTTAGAGCTAATTTTAAGTGTTTATTTTCATTATATCTGTGCCTGTCTATCCTATGCTAATCTGCTTTTTATGCAAAATTTAAATGTGAATCAAAAACTTCAATATTTGGTAAAGCCACAATGTTTTATGCTTTCTGATCTCCCCAGATGATTTTGGAATTACCCACTCTTGTGTGTGAATATTTCCAGATACATGCCAACTGCACCAGGCATAAATGAAGTGCAAATCATGTGCAATTTAGATTAAAAGAACTCATAAATAAATCATCAGAACACTGCAATATCTCTTCACTTCACTAATAGAAGAACTCCAGGACACAGATATAACCGCGTTTGATAACTTTCCAGCTTGTTCTGTTCCTCAGATTGTCCAATATTACAGAGTTCACAGAGTTCAAGGCCAGAAAAGGCAGTGTTTCATTTTACTTCATATATATCTCAGTCATTTAGTTTCCATAAAAGAAACTTCTAGCTAGAGTAAAACACTTTGAGATACAAGCAACTCTTCCCTGTGCCTCAGATGAGAAGGGATGAGTATAACATGATACCCAACAGTTCTACAGGGTCAGAAAAATGATCAGGTAAGCACAACAAAATACTTGTAGGAGAAAAATAGCATCCCACGTAGAAGAAAAAAGAAAATAAAATTCTGCAGTCCCAAGACAGTCTCTCGGGGGGAATTCACTACAGCAAAAACTTCAGTGGACACACAGATCCTCAATAAAGGATTACACTCATCCCAATTTCTCCAGTTTATAATTATTATAAAATACTTCCACTTCTAAACCAAAGAAATGAACAGACTGTTTAATTAGCAGTTATGAACACTCCATTAAACAAACACAAATTAGAGTTAGCCCAGCTATGGTAAAACCTAGTAAAGTGTTATTCAGGTGTCCAAATCTTAAAACAGGCTAGGTGTGTTCGGAACTTTTTCAATTCAGAAGTAAATGTACAAATAATACCAAGACTAGACCATTGTCATTTGCTGGTCTGTACCCTCCACCAAGATTTCACTTTCTTTCTGGGTCTCTACTGTAATAAACAGGAACATTTAAATTATGGTCCACCCATAGAAATGAGTTCAAGAACTTTGAACTGTTCCCAGATTGTTCCCCTGTCTTATCTAAATTTGCTTTATCTTAGTGTAAGATTATGCTAAAGCAAAGAACTGTGTTTTTCAGGTGAAGTTTTAAGTAGTATTGTGTGTAGCTTAAATGAAAGTAATTAACCCTTAAATATAGTGTATAATCAGCATCTAATCTTCCAGTTCATCAGAAAACTAAACAAAAAGAATAATTTGTTTTTCACATGACTATATGCAGTAATTATCTCTATAGAGGTAATAATTGCATCTATAGATTTACTTGCCCCTTCATCAAATCCCTATTTACTTTTACAATATAGTTAATAGAGACTATACTAGTTATCATAAGGCAATCAGGACAGTAGTTTCAGATATCAAACCACAGATATATTTTTACTTTACAAAAAACTCTACAATGCAGTACATTTGATGTGCTATGTGTTGCTGTAGAGTGGATGTTGTGAAATTATAATTGCCACTACATTGCACCTTCTGTGAACAAAAAATCAGTTAGTTCACAGATTAGCAAATCTTACTGAATGTTTTCTTTCCTTGGTCCTTCTCACTGTCTTATTTTGCTCTGTAACATCATGTCTCAAATCTACATGAAAACTATAATAAAATCAAAGTGAAAGTAATACTTTCCTAGATCCTAGAGTAACAAATCCTACCATAAAAAATAGATTTTTTCCAGTGAAATCTCTGACCATAAGCAATACCACAAGCAAACAGAAATAGGTTTTCTTGCCTGAGAGAGGGTTGAGGATTGATATTAAACAAAAAACAATGTCAGAAAGTTTAAAGCCTATGGATGGAAAAATATTTGTATTTGAGCAGTATTGTACCATAAATGAACCTCGTCTTACAAGTTTAGAAAATCATGACTAGAAATAAAAGCTTTGTTAATATGTATATGTGTAATTTTAGGTAAACAAATGTGAGATGCAGTGTTATTATTGAACTATTTACATATATAGTATAAAATATTTCTAATGTCAAAGCTTATCTGCAAAAGTGAAAATGAATCAAAATGAAATGAAATTATTCATTCTGAAATGAATCAAAATAGTCACAATATGCAAAAGGCAGAATCATTGCTACCTTCAACACAAGCCAGGTTCCTTGCTGATGGTAGCTACTGCACTGGATTCAATAGCTGCATTGACATAAAACTGTGAAGAATGGGGCCAACAGTTAACACTTGGTGGAGAAACTCATTTACATTACTTATCTCACAATTTGTCACCATATAAAGATGCTGGGATTCCCTTATGGAAATAAAATATTTTTTCATTGCAGGAGTTCAAAGTAAAGACACCAAATTAATACAAAATGGTGAATTTTCTTAATCTTTAGATTGTGGAGCACTTTTTTTAACCGTTTGTGGTTCAAAGACTGGAGATATTTTAGACATGTACCAAACAGTTGTTCTTTCTTGTGCAAAAATAAACTATTTATGTGGAGTAGAACTTTTCTGGTCTTCAGTGTAGTCCATTGTTTCAATTAAAATTACAGTATAGCATAGCCCTAGATGCTTAGTGAGGAAGTTTTATTAAAGCTGCAAAAAGTGGTGATTCAGAAAGTAACGCCTGCTGCATAGACAATTATTAATGAAATAGCCAATATCATATAGCCAAAATTTATAATCGTTCTTCTAAAGAAATTATCGCTTCTTTGTTATACCCAACAAAATGACCTTTTCATTGTAGTACTAGTTAATGGGCTGCTTTGACTATATTTAATTTCTAATAATCTGTTCAGAGGCATCTGGACAGTCTGGATCAATGAGTCAAGGCCAAAGGTGTGAAGTTTGATAAGTGAAGTACTGGGTCTTGCCCCTTGGGTTACAAGGGCCCCAGGCAGCTCTACAGGTTGGGGGCAGAGTGGCTGGAAATGGCCCTGGGGGTGCTGGCTGATAGTGGCTGAACATGATCCAACATGTGCCCAGATGGACAAGAGGGCCAATGGCATCCTGGCCTGGATCAGAAAAAGTGTAGCCAACAAGGCCAGGACAGTGACTGTCCCCTGCACTTGGCACCGCATCTCAAGTGCTGTGTTCAGTTCTGGGCCCCTCAAGTCAAATAATAAACAATATTTTGGTAAAAACTACTTGAAGCAAACTCCTTTATTTTCTCAAATTGTCCTGATCACAAGTGTCTTAACACTTAATGGAGCCAAAACTGACACCAGACTGATTGAGAAAAAAATCACTTCAGTGACAAGTAATCCTTGAAGACTTCTTTGGTCTTCAAGTTTCTTGCTGTTTTGCTATATAAACTAAGAAAGAATTATACTCATCAAGCCCAATGAAAGTTTATTTTCATACTTTTCACAGTCCAATTTTAAAATAAAAATTAAAAAACCACCAAAACTGAAATAAAACAAAGCAAAGCAAAACAAAGAGAAGAAAAAAAAAAAAACAGAAAAGAGAATTGTATACTGATTCATCTCTTTGTAAAATACTTCAGGATAACTTGTGGGTTTTTGAGTGCTTTTCTCAAACATGTATTTTTAACTTATGACAATTTCTGTCAAGATATAAAAATTTAAAGTAATGTGCCAGTAAAATACAGAATTAGTTTCCAAATGTGTAATTTGAATTTTAAATTCTTTGAAACAGTTCCTCACTTGACATAAATCAACAAATTTCCTTGTTTGAGTTTTTTGCAAATTAGCCCTTTGATACTGATAGAAAAAGAAGAATACAAAATCTCAAGATCACTTTCTTTCTGGGTTGACTGGATGTTTCTGTGACTATGTGAATAGTCACAAGTTTATAGGAATGATGTGACATATAGACATGGAAAAGGTTATGAATAATTATTTGTACTAAGTTGGCAAGTTTTAACAAATTATTTTCAGCAGAGATTCAAAATGATCTGCAAAACAGTAATTGATAATATTTTCAAAGTTACATATTAAATTAATGATTGACATTAGAAGGATTGGCAGATATTTGCCTTAGCAGCAAAGTTATATTAATGGTATTGCTGTGAACTTTCTGAGTCTCTTACATTTATCTTTGGGGAAAAACAATGAGGCATATGAGTGTTGTTAATTTTATCCATGTACCATCATTGTATTTCTTATGAGTCCTGTGTCTGCCAAAGTAACCATACAGTAATAAAGATTAGTGTCTGACAGAGGTCTACAGATACTATTCTAAATTACTGAGTCAGACTGAAATTTTTCATATTGTCCAATGTTTAACAATGAAAGTAATTTGAGGACAGTTGCATTCTGCACAAGTTCTGCATCATTTCAACAGCTCAAAGCCACAAGGATGGATTTTAATTGTTTATGTGAAATATCATTTGATTGTCTCCTTCCCTCTGTACCAAACAAAGAACACTGTAAATTAATAATAAGCTCAGGCATAGCTGCAAAGTAACTGCTACAGGATAAGATTGATTTATATCTAAGGTGATGATGCCTGGACTCCAGATAACTAAATAGGGAATATAAATTTCCTGCAATATCTCAGATCATGATCACAAGTTTGGTATTCCAAATTTCTGTTGATACAACAGACTTTGATATATGGCACTATGGTATATGCTTGTGTGAATTAACTTTGTAAGTATAAGAGTAGATAGGACTTGAATGACTTTGCAGAGCATGTTCTTTAGCTCTGTCACATATTTATATGGAGCAGCAGGTACTGAGCTTCTACACGAAAGTAATAATGATAAGTAATGCAGAGAGAAATAGCTTGCCTCTAGCAAGACTAATGGCAAGGTCAGATCACATCAATTAAATGAGAAAGCCTTCAAGATAAAGTTCATTCCACACATTATGAACACTCTCTCCTTCCAAACAAGTCCCTGGTTTTGGAAGTATAAGGTTGCTTTACTGTAAATTCAAAGATCTATACTAAAAAGCAACTGTGAAAAAAAGCTCTTCCAAACAGTGAAAAAAAATGCTAGAAAATTTAAATTAGAGGAAAAAAACCCCACAAAAAACAAAAAACACAAAAAACAACCAAAGTGCAGGTTCTCTGATGCTGAGGAAGAACACAACAAAAACCCCCGCAACTGGTAAGATACAGAAAGCATCTTCTTTTAAACATTCCAAAATACACTACAACCACTGTCAATGAGTCCTTAACTGCTAAACACTTCCAAAAATTCAGCATTGCCATTCCTTTTATACTTTGTTAAAGATTCTACACAATGTTTAAAAGCAATGGTCAACAAATCAAAATACATAGAACCATCAAGCAGATTCATGTTTTCTCTCTTGAAGAATGATTACTTTGCAGTTGTCTGTGAGAAAACTCTCCTTGCTGCATTTTGGTCCTCAAAGCTGATTAGAGGATCATTACACATCCCTCCCAGGCAAGAACTTGACATTTCAAGTCTCTGCTTGCTCAATTTAAGTTCTAGTCTTAGTTTCATCTCTTCTCAAGTACAAAATTGGAGGTAAATGAACTGCTATCTCACTGAACTCTAATGTGCAATTTGAATGAAAACCAGCTTCAACTAATCCTAAGCTCAGCCTAAGTGTGGTGCAGGGTAAAAATTGGCCATTATTTTTTCTCCCTTTTAAGCTGCTGCCTTATGGCTGATGCTTGACTGTGGATGAAAAATGCAGCCCTCAAAATTTTTCAGAACTAGATAAGACCATGATCAAAGAAATTACAGAGAGTGTTTGCAGAGAGCTCTGTGCAATACCATCACTTGGAAAAATGCTGCTTTTTGGAACTCTTACTGAAAATTAAACAAGGCACATGGATGAAAACATAAGGCACTTTGAGGTTACTCAAAACAGAAAAAAATGAAAGACTAAAACCATTAAAATGTCTTTAATCCATTGATTAAATGTTTCATATTTTTTATCTATCATGTCCAAATGGGAATAATAAATAGCTTTATAATTGAAATAATATAAATAAAAAAGCAAAAGCAAAAATAATAATAAATAATAAATAGTAATTTACATGAAGAGGGCCAACACTCTTTCAGAATAGTGAATCTATTTTGAGTTAATGTCAAAATCATAGAAGGAATAAGATAAATATTGAAGCTTAATAATAACCATGACCTTAGAGGCCAGAAATACAGAACTTTTGCAAAAAAAATGACCACAGCAATCGGAAAGAACAAAAACTTTCACCAAACATTTTTTTTCTTCTTACAAATAATTTTTAGTAGAATGCAGTGGAGGAAATCAGAATCTCTTGATGGACAGGTCTTAAACACAGAGAGAAATAAAGCCTATTAAATTATGACCAGAAATTACACATTAAATAGTGTTGATGAAACTAATTATTCTGATATGATGAAAGGAAGGTTTGTGCAGAACTACATAGGAGTCCTATTGATAGTACCAGTGGAAAGAAAAATACAGAGGAAAGTCTAGATAGGTTCTTCACTGTCTACCTTGATGCAATGACACATGCATGTATTAAACAACAAAAAGTTTACAGAAATTAAAACCTTTTTTTACTGTATTTGATAGAACAGAAACAATTCTTGGGATAGTATTAATTTTTATTTTTTACTGGCTTCAATGGGATTAAATTTTCCACCAAAGTATGTTGAATATATCTCTGTACTAATCAAAACACAGCATGGGAAGCCTGAATTTCAAAATTACAAAGAAAGAGCAGGTTTTTATTGAGATGCTTAAATGGTATCACTTCATTATGAAGACACACATTCAAGTCAATTGCAAAAACCCAAATTCATTATTTACATGTATTACCTAAATGGGAGAATTTCAGAAATTATGTTCGCTTTATTTTAGCAGAGTTTGGGAGAACAGGGGTAAGAGTTCAGCTTAGTTAATGTGTGACAAGTTCTGTTAAACAGTAACTCTCTGGTCTTGATTGAAAAAGCCACTGTAGAGAAATAATTTTTCGGAGTTGGTTTTATGACTTGTATTTTTTCATTTCACAGTGAAATTTTTTTTTTTTTGATTAATTTGTTGCCTATGGATATCAAAGAGAACTAAGTGTAACAGAAACAAGTTATCTGTATTTGCGGCCATACTGAGGATAAATATACATGCATACAGATCCCACCCACATGCAAATGTGTTCTGTAAAGAAAGGAGGTGCCTTTATCTAAGAATTCACTTAATTTACATATAATTTTTAATGATAATAACAAATGCCATGAGAAATAATGGCATAAACTGCTAAGTATTTAATGCATCTAAGCAAGGGGTTAGGAATTTCTCACAGCTTCTCATCGGAAAGCTTGAGCTGTAAACCTATTTAAGGCCTAGACAGAGCACAGAGAATCCTGATTCCTAATGTACATGTGCTGGTGCTAAGGACTCCCACTTTTCTTTGTATTTCTTCTAGCCTTACTCTTTAAGTGATAAAACTGTATGTAAATTATGTACTAGCCTAATTTAGCAGTAAGGACACAGATGCAAATTTAGTTTCCCTATCTGCAAGGTTTAGAGTAAGGACTTCAGTGCAGGTTTTCTGATGCTGAGGAAGAATACATACACATATACATATACGTATACATGTACATGTACAGGTACATATACGTGTACATTTAAAAATATATATTTATATATTCTACATGTATATGCATATATATATATGTGTGTGTGTGTGTGTGTGTGTGTGTGTACTAAAGACATGCATAGCCCCACTGTGAGCGGGTTGCAGAAGCAGTATGTTTTGAACCAATGATCATTCATTACAACTTGAAGAGAAGAAGCTGAGTAAAAACTGTCAAAACAGGCAATGACTATTCATGCTCATTAGCTCTCAATTAGGTAAAAACAGTGGTTTGAATTTAGATGTTTCACTTCCCTTGAATGTAGAAAATTGGCTATTTCAAAAATCCCTCCCTCTTCCTTTCATCTTTAATTTTTTTTCTTTGTTTAAAACCTCATATGAAGAAAAAATTGAATTATTAACCTACATAATAGAAATCTCAGCAAGCTTTATGGGGCAGTAAAATAACTTTCCATGTAGTTCTTCTTTTTCCTTGTGATAAAACTAAGAGGAATTGAAGGATTTGTCTGCCTTTCAAAATAGAGTGCAAATTGTACTAATAGTTTTTCATCCAAACGGCTAAGCTTTTCAAACACAACGATAATATTGTCTATGTAAAAGGAGCCGCTCTACCACTCTGTAATAAATATTTAATTCCCTGTTTTATCTGAAGTTTCAGGGAGAAAAAAAGAATTTCTACATTTATACAATATGATTATACTCCAGGTCAAGCTATAAAAGAAAACAAAAATATTTCTATTATTAAATTTATGTTTTGACACATAAGTGTGATGATACATTTATAATTTAAACAAAAGTACCTAAAAGTCTGACAGGCAAAAGGAGATTTAGGGCACATTGATTGTTCAGAACAGAAGAGATAAAAGTGATGAATTACCAGTGATAGCAAGTAAAGACTATCAAGGTACAATTTTCTTCAAATATTCATTATTTTTATTGTACACATTGAGTCTTCTGTAACCTGACCATATTCATTTTTTTTAGGAAATCTTCAATGAATTTAGACCAGAATAAAGTCTAAGCTTTTGATCAATTTCCTTATTGTCTTTGATGCATAACAGTCAGGAAATAATTCTGCAATAGCCAGTGCACATCTCAGAAAAAAATATGAATTGCAGTATCAAAATTAAATTGAATTTAGATTTCTTTTTAAGGGACTCAGTAAACACAATACTCTTAGAATAAAAAATACTGTAAAGCTAAATTCTTGAAAGTATTTTTGAATTATTAATCAAGTTGCTACAGAATAATCCTAAAAAAGAAGTGAAATTATAAAGGCTTTTTGTCTTGCTGGGATGAAGAAGCATTTCAATTATCCTTTCCTATTTCTTTACATTGCACTTCCTACAGAAGATATTTTGATGGTATCATTTAATTTTCTTGTTTGTGAGAAAAAAAAGAGACCACCACAAAATAACACCAACCAACCAACCAATAAACCAATAATTTTTTCATAAAAGTTAAGAATACTTAAATATATTCAAGGATACTGTTTAAGACTATCTCTATGTTTCTCTATGGTTTGGTTAACATCTATTCAATATTTCTAGTTAAAAATTTCCACAGAATTATTTTTTATTGATACTATTTGATTTTCAGTTTCTTGCTGTTATGCTTCTATTAATCTCATAATTTAATCTCTAGATTCTTTAGCATTTTAAGGTTACTCTCCAATATACTTAAGAATATCAATTGAGATTTACTGTCCTTGAAGATATCGACATTAACTTTTAGAGATTCGCCTTTCAGGATGTCAAATTGTCATATAAATAGAAGGATTTTTTTACATATTACTAATATGTATAGGTATTCGTTAGGATCCATTATTTGTAAGGATCAAATGTAAGGATCTAAGGTATTTTTAAGGATCTTTTTTCATTTTCTCTCATTAAGAAAATTCAGAATGAAGATGTCTCACTCGTCTTAAAGATAGACAAAACATTTCTTTTAGGATAAACCTTCACTCTGGAAATTAGGCTACTGAAACACTTGGACAATCAATGGAATTAGATCTACATTTGAATTACAGAGATTAGAACTGTCCCATGGATCTGTGTGCATGTAGATATATAGGTTGTTAAAAAGTAAATGTATGTGTGTGTATACATATACATATATATATATATATATATATATATTTAAACAAATCCTAAGCTCATTTCTTGAAAATTTATTGTTATTTTTACATCTCTGAAATATTTATCCCTTTTGCCAAGTCACATGAGTGTAATAGTGATCAGAATTTAAAAGACCATCTTGCTCAGCCTGTAATGACCAGCTTAGGACTGGAATGGAATACCTTGAGGTTTACCTCACATTTTACTTTTTTTTTTTTTTCAGTTTGTGTAGCAAGGTTTTGGTAGCAGAGGGGCTTCAGGGTTGGTTTCTGTGAGGAGACACAAGGTGCTATCCCCATGTCAGACACAGACAGTTCCAGACAACTCTAAGATGAGCCTGCTACTGGCCAAAACTGAGTCAATCCCTGATGCTGGGGCCACCTGCAGATTAATATATTATAGAGAGGGTAAAAAATAATGTGCAAGAGCAGCAAGAAGAGAGGAGTGAGAATATGTGAGAAAGAACTGTGAATGAAGGAGACGAAGGAGGTGCTTCTGGTGCCAGAGCACTGATTCCCCGGCAGACAGCCTATGCTTGACCTAGTTGCCCCACTGCATGCATGAACGGATGGATGTGCTCTGAAGGAAGCTCTAGTTCATGGAAAACCCACGCTGAAGGAGGATCCTGGAAAGAGCTGTGGCCTGTGAAAAGCAAAGCCCATGGTGGAGCACAACTCCTGGCTGGACCTGTGATGCTGCAGTAGTGTGTTCCTGAAGGACTGTACCTTGCAGAAAGAAACCACACTCTGGAGCAGTTTGTGCATGGGAGGGGGTCCATGCTGAAGCAGGAGTACCACATGATGAAGCAGCAGTCACAAAACATAATTAATTGATCACAACCCACATTTGCCATCTGTGCAGGGGGTAGGAGGTAGAAGAACTGGAGGTAAGTTGAGCCTCAGAAGAAGGACAGGAGGGGACTAGGGAGTTGGGATTTTTTTCTCACTAGATTAATCTATTTTTAATTGGCAATCACTTAATAAGTCTTTCATAGATAGTCTGTATTTCCTATGACTGTTGTTGGTAAGTGATCTCTGTGTCTTTTTCTCAACACAAGAACTTCTTCAATGCAAGAGCTGCTTCATTGTATTTTCTCCCCATGTCCTGCTGTGGACAAACCGATAAAGATCAACATAATGGAGCCTTTGCCACCAGCCAGTTACCCACCACACCATGTTACAGTGAAAAACAGAAGGTACCAATGGTTCTTTTTAGCCTAACACAGAAGAAATGTTCTCCCAAGTCTCATACCTAGGAGTTTGTTAGTATTATGAAGCCTGAATGCTGAAAACTTTGTATCTCTGTACAGTTCCCATTATTCTGACTTGATCCCAAAATGTTTTCATTTGTTTAAAAAAACAACATCTGAATTTTAATTGAAACATCTCTCTACTACACATTCAACACCAGCTTTCTTTCACTCAATTTTTATGGATTTAAGTCACAACTTAATGACTTTTCCAGTAATGCTGCTTTCCATTCAAACGTTTTTCCTGAGACCCGTTTTGTTCTGTTGAATAAGTCCCACCTAACCTCAATAATTTATTGGCTCTCCATTGCCCCAGCTAACTTATTACTTGTGCTGAGCTGACCCTGAAGCAATCCAAGATAGGAAGTACACAACCAAAAACAGATGACATTGTTTGATGTGTTTTGTGAGCTAGGCATTCTCCTTCTCTTTCTCTCTTTTGAATGATTACTCAACACTTTAATTGAGCTCAAAATTTTCTTGTATTTTTTCCCCAGACTTCTGCTTTGCAATGGTTAAATTCCACTTGCATTCAGTATTTTTTACTTACTCATCATAATATGTCTCTGTTGATTTAATGAAAATACAGAATGCTTTGTCATGTAATGAAGATTGTACAGACATGCATCTGTAACTGCAATACTGACATGTGGTGAAATTATGACTGAATATTTTTATGTCCAACATAAAGACGTCAAAAACTTTTATCAATTCCAAATATTATTTTCTCCTGCTTACTAAATAACTTAAAAAGGAAACAAGCAAACTCTTCCTTAAATAATTACCAGCACAAAAGCCAAGCCCTTTAAAGACATCTATTAAAAAAAAAAAAAAAAAAGAACCGATAGAAATGTCATGTAATTAGGAAAAGACAATGGAAAGTCCTACACCTTTCCTATGAGGAAAGGCTGACAGAGCTGGGATTCTTTAGCCTGGAGAAGAGAAAGCTCATGAGCATCTCATCAATATCTGACAGGAGAGTGTCAATGAGATCAAAATAACCTCTTTTCACTGGCACCCATTGATAAGACAGAAATTAATGGACTCAGACCAAAACACGGGAAGCTCTGCCTGAATATAAGGAAATACTTCTATCACTGTGAGAGTAAACAAAGGCATGATGGAGTCTCCATCCTTGGAGATACTCTAAAGCTGTCTGGGTATGGTCTGAGGCAAACAGATCTTGGTGACTGTGCGTGAGCCAGGGGGTTGGACCAGATGAGCTCCAGAGGCCTTTTAACCTCACCCATTCTGTGATTCTGTAATTATACTTTGTGCTGTGAAACAAGCGACAACTTTCCCTACAGAAGACATAGAAGCATTTTGCCTCGCATGAAGATGTCAGATACTAAATCCATCATTACAGAACTTTATATAATTTACCTGGATTTTTTTATTAGTTTCTACAGTAAAAATGGCAAGTGAAGGATCGCATCTCTTGCAAGATGTTTTTAAGACAAACAGGATCAAGACAAAAAACTTGAAATCTATTAGATCTGTGAAGAAGTCTGTAAGAAATAAATGAGTAAGCAAAGTATGGATGATAAAATCAAATCAAATAAAGTATAACATGTATTTTTATAACCTTCGATTAGCTTTTAAATATAAATTATATAGACATGGACATATAAGTTATGTAGAAGCTTAACTTATGGCATTTAAAAAAATTCACTGGAAACACCTAAATTTAGATTCATATATATAGATATCTATAAGCCTGTAGTTAGACTTCTAAATACCCTGCATGTTTATTTAAGTACTGTGTTCAAACTTATTTTCTTGAAGCATCTGTGCACCCTGTAAGCTGCTGTAGAGAATAAGCAGACAAAATATCAACAGTATCTGTAAGCAACATTTTTTTTCTTTTTTACACTCTGAGTGCTGAATTTAGTCTCTGAATGTTAAAACTGTATCAATTGCAGGAAAATTTAGTTGCTTTTAACTGTGCTAAATTTTAAGTGTATAATTGAGTCTTATTTCTCCAATTTTAACCATAAATTTGATACTTCAAACTCAATTAAGTTAGTAATACTAGGGTCTCCAGTACAATTTGGAGACGTCCAAAGTTTCTGAAATGTTGCCTTGGGGCTGGCAAATATAATTCATTGCTATTATGCAGTGCTGTTTCAGGTTGCAGTTCGGTTCACCTGGGATTCAGTTCCTACAAAAAAGAAAAAAGTGATTCTCTAAGAGATTCAGTGTCTCATCTGAACCAGAAGACATTTTTTTACCCATGTAAAAATATTTGCATGCTCCATCACATAAACTATTGTTGATTTGGTCAATATTTCTTCTACTTATTGAACATATGCCTAAACTGCATCTACATATGTGTAACCTAAGCTGATTTTGTAGGTTATGAAAAATTTCATGTTCCATGTTGCCATTTCATAGGACAAAATGAATTCTGGAATGTATGATGGAAGACTTCACTGCATTACTCTAATAAATCCTTTCTGGATTTTTTTTTTTTTTTTTTTTTTTTGCCTATGGGAACTCTAATTAAAATGAATGAAAGCCAGCATTTGCAATTACCATTTCAGAATAAGGGGCTTGGTTTCACGTCTAACAACTTGGTGCTTACTTTTCCCCAGCTGACTCATCCTGTTGATAATAATTGGATGATATTTCCGTGAAGAGCAAAGGTATAAATTACCAAGTGTGTGCACGCTGACAGAATTGAAGCAATTTAATATGAATGGAAATGAAGATATTTGCTTCATACAACCTAGCTAAAAAAGGATTACAAGGAAACTCTGAACTTGTTAATATCCAAAAACGATACATATAAGAGATGCATTAATTCTATTCATAAAGTTAATTCATTTTATTACATAAATTAGTGATTTTTCTCACAATAAATTTCATAAATACTCTTTTAAATACACTAAGATTTATAGAACTCTCAACAGTTATCGAGTAGATTGTTCTCATAATAGCTCTCAAAACCCATTCTCCTTCAGCTGAGATCTTGCTCTTTTGAACAGACCAAATGTCAGTCATCAAGAAAAATATTCTCTCAGAGGCACAAGAGTGTCTGAGACTGCCAGCATAAATTGAATGAGTAGGCTGAAATTCAAAGAAGGGGTCTTATGTGTTAAAAAATTATGGAAAATCTTTACCAACTGTCATAGACTGATCCCTTTTCCTTTAAAGACTCTCATTGACAGAAAGGTAGAGTGTAGATAAACACAAGAGTGTTCTTCAAACATCATTTTGTTGGCAGTTCATTCTATCCACATTCTATAATATCAAGAAACTCCATATTGATTTAAGCTCCAGTTTCTGAGAATGGTTAGATTCAAAGACATTTTGGACTTGAAAATAGAAAGCCTTTATCTTACAATCAAAGGCCTTCCTACAACAGTTTGAGACATCAAGTATCTAAAAGAGTTTCTGTGATATAATTGGTTGATCTATTGGCTTGACTAGAAATATTTTCTCCATTAAATTTGTCCCAGTTGTCTAAACACTTCTGCAAACATAGTTCAAAATACTGGGGCGGGGTTGTGGTTTGTTTTTTTTATAAACACACTGAACTCCCTCTGTAAGTGTCTTTGAGAAATATTCAGTGTATTTACGAAACTGGTCTGAAAAAAATGAATTATATAATTTCTCTTAGCTGCTATGAAAGCTAAGCAGTAAATCACTAGGCAATAGAGATAAGACAAAAGAAGAACTTGAGGAGAAGACTTATTAGGAGAGGAGCAGTCTTAAAGTATTCAGTATCCATCTAGATATTTTTATTCATCATTTCATCATGCAACAAACAACTTTTCAGACACCAGGATGGTTAATGTTCCTTCATGATATTTTAAGAAGATAAGGGTGCTGTTTTCCCCTTTTGTAAATAGAGAATTTAAGTACAAATTAAGTAAATCTTCGTGCAAAAAGGGTCTTGATTACTAAAAATGGGTTTTGAGTGTGTAAATTTTAGCTAGGCTACAGTCGTAAACTTGAAATAAAATTCTTGGTCATTACAGAACCTTGGAAGCATTAAAAATTCATAGGTGGAACGAGCTGGAATGAATGGAATAGTTTTATTTTGGAGATGTTTCTCTGGACCTGCTTTGAGGTTATATTCAATATCTTGTACTGGGGACCCCAGAGTGGAACCCACTATCCAGGTGGGGTCTCACAAATACAGAGTAAAGGGGGAGGATCACTTCCCTCAATCTGCTGTCCATACTTTTAAAAATGAAACCCAGGATGTGATCAGCTTACTGTGCTGCAAACACACATTGCTGTCTTGCAACCATGTTTTTATTCATCCCATGTCCCTCTTTGTAAGAATATGCTGAATCCATTAGTTCCTCAGTCTGTACTGGTACTGGAATTTTCCTCATTCCAGGTGTTTTTACTTGGCCTCGTTGAACGTTTTGGTTTTCACTTTGGACCATTCCTGAAAATTGTCAAGTACCTTCTGGATGACATCCCTTCCCTCTATTGTACTATGGTGCCATCTGTAAACTTGCTGAGGATTTACTAAATCCCTTCCATTGTCATTGATGATGGTATTAAATAATATTGGTCCCTGAAGGAAATCTTAAGGGACACCACTCATTAATGGTTTCAGCTTGGATACTGAGAAATGACTACAACTTTTAAGAAGTTGGACATTCCATATTAATTCAAAATTTCACCTATCAAACTCAAATATCTCTAATTCAGATGCCAGCTGTGTAGGACTGTGTCAAAAGTCTTACATAAGTCCAGGTAGATGACATCTGTAGCTCTTCTCTTGCCCAGTGATGCAGTCAGTACATTGCAGAAGGTCACAAAATTAGTCAAGTACAGTTTGGGCTTGGCGAAGCCAACTTCTATGACTCCAAATATTCCAACACCATACTATGAGCTTTTTTATAGAAGGCATGCTTTTCCTCTGTCCACAAACAAGATTTTGAGTGTAGTTTTGCAATAACTTGGAGACTATTTATTTTTTTCTCTGCTGAGCAGTGTGCCTTATAAAAATTCTTTCAAAGATCTGTAAGGCAATGATAGCCTGCAGATATTATAGATAAGGTCACCTGACTGGATGTTGCAAAGAAGAAACATGTGGGTTTATTTCATAAGCACCAAATGTTCAAGTCAATGTCAGATGTGCAAGGATCAGAAAGCTGAAACATAAGACACGGTGGGCTGGAACTACATGACTCCTCCAAGAAGAAGATTTTTTTTTTTTCTTTTTTGAAATGTAAGAATATTTTAAAAATAGAGAGAGAGAAAACAGGTGAAATAGCAGAAAATCTGCTTCAAGCAAAACTACTTAAACAGGAAAACAAACGTCTATTCTGAATTCAATGAATTCAATTTTGTGTTAATGTTGCTGTTGCTGCTGCTGTTCTGGGCCCAGCTATTAAAAATGCTCAGTTCAATTTTTCTGCATTCCCAAATATGCATACAAGTTTTAGCCATATATAGAGGAAAAATAAAAACCCATAAACAAACAAACAAACAAACAAAGCCCCAAACCACTCTATCATCTGTTTCGGGGAGAAAAATTGGTTGCATGAATTTCTGTGATAACATGAGGGGATATATACATTAATAATTGATTTTAAAGATGACTGATCTAACAAAAATATTTGAAAATATATTTTCCTTTTTTAGCTATGCTATTGCATTTTTCTCTTTTCAAGAGGTCACATGTTTGAGCAGTACCCACATATCCATAAAGATCTAGACTATGATTACATTCATAAAATAGAATTTTTGAAAATTTTCTCTCATTTTAAAGGTACCTAAGTTTTATGTAGTTAAGAAAAAAGAAAGCTCAACAAACACATCTCTAAGGAAATTGCAAATGTTTTTGAGAGAATTAATTTCTTAGTATTTAATCTAGTTATTCAAAATGTCCCTGTGCCAATCCAGTAATAAATGAGAATTAATTGACTAAAAATAAGCTAATTATGTATTATTAGATTTTATCATAATTAAATAATACGATTTTAAATTCTTGTCAACTTAGCACTGTGTTTGTTATAAACACACTGAGCTAATTTCCTGACCCACATGAAGTCGTGCAGCAACCTTAAAAATTGTAACAAAGGTCTTCACATGGAAGTGTTTGTTATGCTAACTGGTTAGCAAAAGAGAGAAGAATTTTAGTTTAAAAGCAGCAGTGTTTAATTAGTTTTGATGTTTAAAACTTTTTTGCTTTTTTTTCCTTAATTGTGCTTCAGTGAAACAATACAAAGGAATTGTCATTAAAAAATGAACAGTGAAAACTTCTCCATCTATTATGTCTTAGCTTGACTATCGTTTATATTGAAATGAATCACCATAAATTATACAAATTTTGGAATTTAGAAGGTCAAAACCTCTTGTTCATAAATTCCTGTTTCCCATAGACTATGCTTTATATTGCTGTGCACTCTTGTATATTTATGGCATTTATAAAGCCAATCAAAATTCAGGATATTTACAGTTCACATTTAGCACTTTGTCAATTAAATCATGCAAGACAATCAGACTAAATCAAAGGGTTAAATTATGCAAAATATGTGTCTGCTATTTATCATACTACAATTTTCACAGAGTACGACCTCAAGTTAGAGAGAAGAGATACTTAATTGTCAAGAACCTGGTTAGGTTGACAGGATAACTCCATGAAGATCTTCTGAAGGATATTAATTTTCCTTGCTTACATAAAGACTACAGATGCTTATCTTAATGGCCAGGTGATTCAGATTTGTGCCTGTTTTAGATATCTTCTGTAGTCACACTGATTAAAGGGTATCATATAAGCCATGAGTTAAACCTGATCATCAGGAGTTTCCACCTAGTTCCACCAATTCATAATCACTCACCTTTCCAGTGGGAAATACAGCACTAGTACTTTGGTTCTGTACTAGTATTCTGGTACTTTGGTTTGGCTCAGGAGGGAACTTCTGAGGCAAATATTGCAGCCATTCCCACTATCCATATGTTTGTATACCTTGTGGGTGGTCTTGGTGGCTGCACTGGATTGCTGCCTAGAGTAAAAAGTAGTGCCAGATACCAACAAGCAGTCAGTTCAGGAAACCATTCTGGAGCCATAAAACATACATATTTGAAAAACATACACTGTCCACATCAGGTCCTCATCACTACCTGTTTCACCACAATTATCTTAATTTCACTTAATCATTTACTGAATTCATATGACTACACTAGTGCAGTTTCTGTTGTTCTAAGGTTAGATAACTTATTTCTATATAAATTACTGTTTCTGATACTAATGTAATTGCCTAAAAATTTAAAGACAAGTATAATTTCCATTCTTTGTGACCTTCATTATGGCTTTCCAGATAATGGGTTTGAATAATGTGTCAGTACAGTATTACTGTCAGAGCTTGTGCCACTCTAAATTTTCATGACTGCCCCACCCAAGTTGAAGGGGATGCAGAAGATCCTTTTCATTGTGCTAGAGAGAGGAGCTAAGGCTCTGTGCTGTGGATATCAAAGTTCTCTAGGCAAATAAAGGCCCAGAATAATAGTAAATAAGGGAGTAAATTCTAACTGAATTTTTTTACAGTTGGAATGATATCTGGATATCTGGTTATCAGGCAATCTCTCCATCTTTTCTAAAGATTGACAACAAGTTATTATCCACCAAATGCTGCAACAACTTAACAGAAAGAACAGAGAGAAAATTAAGTAAATTAACTAAGATTACATGCCATTACTCCTACTTCTGACTTCCCTACTCCTGGAAAGGAGTTCTTCCCCATTCTTTAATGTGTGTTTTAATGGAACTGTATAGATCCACTTCTTCTACATTGATTCACATGTCATTAATGTATGATTTTTTTTTTTATGTGCTTTCAGCTTTTGTTTCAACCAATTTTTTTTCCTCTGCTCAAACTACTTTTCTCAGTAGGAATTTTGTGCATGATGTGCCAGTACAAAGCAAAGCATCATAACAGGATAATGTTGTTATTAACCTTGAAACACTGTAGACCAATTAAAACATTTTAAATGTTATGATCCATCTTATCTGGAACTTGAGAATAGAAGGTCAGTACTGTTTTTGTGGCTGAGGTAACTTGTATGCAATGTCAGTAAACTCTCAAAAATCTTTCTGTGTTTATCTTATTGCAAGGTGAATGTGAAGACCATTGTGCTTAATTCTTGCTGACAAATGCTTTCACATGTATTGGCAAACAGTCAGCTACAGTTGAATAGAACAAAGCAGCTGCTTGCAAAGCTCAGCTAAGAGCCAATAACTTTTAGTCTTCTTTCTCCTCTGCTGCTCACTAAAGAATTGTGTCAAAAAGTCAGACACATATTTCAGATACTCAAAAGAGATGTTCTTGCCTTACCACTCCTTTGTCTGTATATGCTCATGGAAGAACATCAGTTATTCCCCAGACACAGACTGATTGTGTGATCTTTTCACTGAAGAGTGAGGGAACTCCTGGTGGGATCCTGCTCTGAAATTTTTATACTCTGCATGATGATAATAAACTTATTTTGGGACCATTGACTTTGCTTCTGGCAGTCAGAGGTTGTCTGTGTCTCAAAACCTATCAGCAGAGCTGTAATACACCAAATACAATAAATCTATGCTTTGCATAGGCTCCGTATCACTCCTCTGAGAAATATCTAACTGTGTGTACTCATGTAAAGAGCAAGTTTTAGAATTGGCCCTTTGTTGATTTTGTGAAAGGTAGCCAACAAGCAGAAACCATGATTGGAACTTCACAAAACAATGAGAAACAAAGCCTTCCTTTAATTGCAGGTCAAGTGTGAAGCACTGCTTAAGTTGTGAGGCTACATATGTTTATTGCTTTGTAAGCATAGAATTCTAACATAATTCTCTACTGAAAGAGACTGAAAAAAACCCAAAATTATATTAATTTTTGAAAATTATAGTGATTAATAACTTTTGTCTAAAGACTCTAAGAATTGGATTTGTATTTTTTTCTTTTCAGAAGAAAAGGGTAAATATTCTTTGCCATAGAGTCCTGTATATTAAAGAAATGGGATTAGGTTTTGAAAAGTATAATGAAAGTTCTTGTGATATGAGACCTTTCTCCAGTGAATGGCTCTTGATTTTGTCATTTAGGATGCATCTCCTTGTAACTCTGGTGAGAAACACAGGTAGCAGTTTCTAAACAAGAAATCATAGTTAGGGTGTTTTTTCCTAGCAATGCTATCTATTCAAGTGGTGTTTATATTGGGATTGAAGTTGCCTTATCTGTAGAGCTGGGCTTGTTTTCTTCATAGAAATTATTAAAGCATATAATTTTATATTGTTGCATGAAGACACAGAGACTGGATCTCAAACATAAGCAAGTGCTCTTAAAGTTCTTTCTCATACAGAGAAGACTTCAAATTCTGTACAAATATTTTTATTTTCTGTTATTAAGAAATAAATTAAGGCAAATAATTTAAATACCTGGATCTTTTAGCAGAACGTCAACAAAATCACAACCACGTACTAAATGTTCTTAGATTTGAAATTATTGCCATGTGTATTGAAACAAATTAAATGCTTGATACTCACTCTCAGTGTTTTCTGAAAAGCAGGTCTCAAAAGGAAGAACCAAAATCTTGAATATCATCTTTCTTGCAAGCCACTCATCAGCCTTTTCCTGCTTTCAGAAATTCATCCTGAAGCATTGTTTCCTTTTATATCTTTTTAATATCTTTTTTCAAAAGGCCTCAAGTTGTGTTCAGCTGATATGACTGAATTCCAGTAACCTATCTTTATTCAGGTGCTGTCTTATCTCTCTGTAGTCAGCTGTGCTCTGTTTACCAACAGATGATAAGCATTGTACCAGCAGATAAGTTCTAGGTATTCTTTAGATATAAGGGCAATGGCAAGTTTCTCATGCAGGACTCGATTTCACTTAAACACACACATACAGAGTTTATTTCCTGACTTGAAATAGAGGAAAACTGAGTAAATGCCCACTTCCATTTGAACTTCTATTTTAAATTTGAATGTTAATGGTTTTAGATTTCAGCACACAGAAAGTCCACGTGGATTAAAATAAGAAGGGGAGGCCAGGTGAGAAAAAGTTCTTCTAAGAATAAGAAAGACTGCAAAATTTAAAAAAAAATCCAACAAAAAAAGCAAACCAAAACACTTAAACCAACACCAAAAACCTCAAACCAACACTTAAACAAAAGTGTTCCCTAAGAACACTGAGTACAATGATTTCATTAGAATTATCCTAAAGTTTCCCAATTTCCTTAATTATACCTTTTTTCCCATCCCAGACATCTTATTGCCCTTTCAGTAATAGCTTAAGATTCAGTGATCCATTTCAATCACTTTTCTTCTGTATGACATTTATTTCTGAAAGGTATATAACTCTTCAAATGGGGTGAATTTTAAAAGTTACCAGAAAGTTAGCAAAAGCCAGTGGGAATATAATTTTCTCCTTCATCCCTTTTTTCAAGGTCAGTATTGGGCTTTGCTCAGATTTTCCTCTAACTGAAAAAAGTGACTTGAGATTCCTCATAGTTTTAAATAAGATTTCTATGATCAGTTAGTTAGAATCCACCTATCTCCTTTAGTTTCACTAAACATTAAAACTGGACTAGTAAGCAGACACAGATTCAGAGGAATGTTTACAGCTTTTAATAAATGATTAAAATATAGCAATTTTTAAATTTAATATTTTTTTTGTTGGAATTGAAGTAACATTATTTAAGAGGTTTGGTGATCTGGAAAACAGGAGTCAGAAGGAAAGTGACATAAGAAGAACAAAATTACTTTGTTTCTGTGTTTAGATGTCGACATACAGTTATGCACCAGTTAGTTTAGACCATTACAAATTGCTGTCACTATCTTTTCTTTCTCTGAACTCAAGAAGCTGGTACCAGACATTTCCCGACAGCTGTACGCGGATGCCACTCAGGGTGTGAGGTGCGCAGCCGACAGGGGTCAGCGTGAGACCGCGCTGACTCCTTCGCAGTCCCTTTGAAGTATCTCTGGAACTCGGCCTCCTTCGGCTGCACAAAACACATCCAACTCACCCTCTTGTAAAACCCTGGGAGCAATTTTCCAGTTCGTTCCAGCTTTTTTGTTGTTTTGTTTTGGTTTGTTTTTATACAAAAGCACAAAAATAGATCACCTATGAAGAATGCTCAAACTTCACTTTGAGAAAACCCTGCAGTAAACTTCTCCTAATTCAGACTGGTAAGTCCATCAAAGTTGAGAAGCTTATTTCCTGTTGCCAAGTTCACCTTTCTTCACAAGCCTTAAAGGGACTCATGAATCATAGGAGTAGCCTAAAATCCTTTACACAAACTCTCAAAACTATGCCAGTGGAATATTAAAACACAGTAAGCAATGTAATCACAAATAACATCAAACAGTTACAGAATAAAAGAAAGCTGTTAATCCAAACTCATTTCCACTATATTAAAAACAAAGGGGTAAAAAAAAGGCTTTTCATTACTTTTTACAAAATGGTTCTAAAGAAGGCACTGTTAAGAAGTGCCTAATCAAGACAAGGCTGTAATCAGACTAATAACTTCTTCAAAGAGGGATTGAAATAGGAAATGTAATGATAAAGTCCACATAAAATGCTTTAAAGGTAATTGCTGTCTCCTCACATATACATAGAAAGGTCAAGTGTAACTAGAGGAGCAGATTTGATTTTCCATAGCCTATATTATCTAAATAAGCAGATCTGCTGAGGACATTGAGGAAAGGATTCTAAATCTCAATGCTAAAGCCCACCAAGCAGATTTGAAAAGCAAGTGTTTTTCACTGAAAGAAATGTATCCGACAGAATTAAGTCCACTGCCCATTTAACATGTGCTGCTGCGTTTGTCCTCCATTCTGAAACTTACTTGAAGAAAAACAGACAATCAGCTTTAAAAATGAAAGCAAATGCATGGTTTTTTATTTGCATGGGTTTTTCTAACCAAAACCAAAGCTTATTGATTAGAGGGAAAAAAAACAACAAAACAACTAAAAGGTAGATGGATTGATCAAAATAATATTGCCGATAACAAGAAAAAAAATTTAGTGTTGGTGTTTTAACTTTCTGAGTCTTTTAACTTGTACATATTCATAGAGCTAAATCCTGGAGGCACACAGAACAATATCCTTGAGGCACCTATCAGCCCACCACATTCTATATCTCAAGCCTTATGATTGTCTGATTATTTTTCTATGATTTTTCTAAAGAAATCTCTCTGTTACATTCTTTAAATTTAATGCACTGATTTTTCTTTGTTTAGACCATTAGGCAGCCATTTAGATTGTTCAAAGAAGGTGAGAAAATAGGAGAAAGTAGTAGAAGAATTTTTTTTAAAGTTATGTCTTATTGAAGAAATTTGTACAATCTAAGAATATACATAAACACTTTTTAATGAAATAATCCTTCTTTCCCCTTTGAAACAATACTGATTTATGAGAACACAATTTGTGAACTGGTCTGATTACTTCCATCTTTTTTTAATAATTTATGGTTTTGTTTGTGTTATCAATACTATAAAATGTAGGAAATCATCCCTCTTACATTCTCTGACAGCACAGCATTAGAAAATGAATTCTGGAAAATTCTTTATGGGAAAATCTACTTCCATTACTGACTTTTAATTGAAATTATTACAGAAAATTATTTCAATTCCAGAGGAAGTGCTTCAGGATCATTTACAAGGTAGAAATAAATGACTAAATATAAGTCTTTTGAATTCTTTCAGTGAAAGGCAATTACAGGTAAAGATTAGCAACCTCCTTTTGATACAATACCTAAAGAAGCTTATGAAGTTTTAGTGCATGGCAACATTATTTTTCTCATATGTGATGATAAAGAATGACAGAAATACTTCAACAGACCAAAGTGCATTGAGGGGAAGAGTATATTTATATATCTCAAGAGATAGGGGTTTATAATGCTATTTAATAATTCTAATTTTGATGGTTTCAAAATTCTGCCAGACCAGATGTGAGAGGGAATTTAGATGGTTGAGGGTTGCTTCTGTTGTTATTTCCATTTCTCCTTTATATGGGCTGATGCCAACATGGAAGCTCTAAATTAGGAAGCTTTAATAGGAATGTATATGACAGAACTTTGGTTAGCCAATCATACCAGTAAATATCATAAGTAGGAGAGAGCAGGATTATGTCACAGCTGGAGATATAATTACTGTATAAATTACTCTTTAATAGCTTCTGTGCTATGTATTAGGGAACATGTCTCTTAGTTTTACCAATTAACCTACTGAAAATACCTCCCAGTAAATTCAGCAGTGTAACTGAAGAGGAAAAATATTGCTCATGTTATTTTTACATTGTTCTATCTAAACACTGTTTTCATTAATTAAGTTCTATAAATTTCCAGTTGAATGAAAAAAATGACTCTTGTATGAGTATAAAATTTTCTGACACACAAAATGAGAACATGTTGTATTCTCTTGACCTTCTACCTTTCAAAAATTCTCAGCATGGAAAGAAAAGTATATGTACCCCAAAATTCTCCTCACTAACAGCTGTAGAGTCACCTCATTCAATGTTTAGGTCAGATTCTGTAGGTATCAGTGCCTTAAAAGTGTTGGGCTGAATTTCAAGTCAGATGAAACCAAATGTCAGTCATTGCAAAGCATTTAAATGAATCACATCCTTTTTTTTTTTTCTTTTTTTTCCTTTTTTTTTTTAATTTGACAAAGAAATTCAACAGTGTCCTTCTGTCCGTTACTGGTTTCTATTTTTTCCCCACTGTCTTTGATGAAATCCTGGTTTTAGCTTCTCTTGAAGCCTTAATCCTAAGCAATTCAGTCTATTCACGATCCAGTAAATGTCCTCCAGCAATTGTTTAACCTAATCCAAATCATTATGAGCTTAAAAATTAGAAACTTGTATACATGTTTTCTTGGTCGAATACTTAGCCCTTCAAAGGATCAACAAGATTTTGGAGCCACTAAGCAGCTCTTAGCCAGAGGTGGGTCTTACCTTACTTTGAAGAAGACAGCTAAAATAGATGTCTTCTTTAGAGTAAGATCCCATTAACTTCAATGTGAAGCTGGGTATTTCCTCCTCTGAGCATACAGCTGGCTTCTCCTTGAACTAATTCAACATCAAACGTAAGTTTCATGAACTGTCATCATATTTTGCGATTGTCTTTTGCTGTTCTTTCTAACTATAAATGGTTTTAATCATAATCACTTAACACAAGTGTTTGTATAGTAATTTGGTTCTTGCCTGTGAAAAGATTACAAGAGTGAGAAGAAATTACCAACACTCCTGAAACAGCTACATATTCGTGTAACAGTTTGGGCGTAAAGAATGGACAAAACCACAATTGAGAACTACGTTTGAAAACTGTGATTATGTGTGAGGCCTCATTTGCCACCAAAACTAAAACATATGCTGATTCTATTAACCTAAAATAATGCATATGATTATAGTAGCATGTTTTAATGCACATCCATTCACCCTCTCAAAAAACCCACAACAAATCTAAATAAAATATTTTTTTCTTATAAAACACATAGTTTAAAATATGATTACATTTTTCAAATTTTTCAACCTTTTAGTAGTATTATCATAGACCTTTCTCTGTAGTATGAAAAGCAGTAATATGCTAATGCACTTGTCCCTGCTTAGACAAAATATTGTGGATTTTGTATAATAATTAGATTTCATGGCTCTGGAAGAGGAAGAGCAGAAGTGCCAGCAAATTTTGGCCTACCTTTTTGCACATCTAACTTCTTTATATTGACTTGAGCAAGCTTTGATTCAGTCTCCTGAAAGTTTATTATAGGAATTTTCTTTATTCAGTCACTCATATATTCATGTATTTCTTTCAAGTCAGCACTTCTTAGCTTCCTGGAATATTCACAGTCTTTCCTAGGTGACTAGGAAGTTCCTATGATTTGAAGTTTTCAGAGATATTGATAATCTTATGTTTAGATCACTAAAATAAATAAATTAAAGCCAAGTGGATGACTAAGGTAGAGGTAAGTTTTCATAGCAAACCCTCTTCCAATATTTTTAGTTGTTTGGGGTTTGTTTGTTTGTTTGTTTGTTTGTTATAGAAGAGGGATCAAAATTTGGATTTTTTTTTCAGATTTAACTAATAGATATAGATCACTTTGTAGTAGAGAGGGCAAGTTCTAGTTAATCGTAATAAACATAATTAATAAACATAAAGCAACTTCTGAAGATAACTATATGTCATTGTCTTCCAAAAAACACCATCAGACCTTCTGAAACAAATTCATCCACCTCACAAAAGGTATGGTCAGCTCAGAAGTTTTCAGATTTTTCTTTGCAGAGACTTAAATCACTTTGTTTGCTTTTGTCTTCAAGTGAGGACAGGATAATATTTCTGGAATCACATAAATTGTTTGTATTACTAAATTCCTACATAACATAGGTGATTTTTTTTTTCTTGAGACAACAGTCACCAGCTTCAGAGTAATTTATATCTATTTGAGCATCTTTAATTAAGCTCTTAGTGTTCACGACCAACCAGGAAATTTGAGCTTCTGTCGTGGTTTGAGAGGAAATGAGTTTTTGGGAGGTGGTAGTGGTCAAACCAATAGGTGCCCAGATGTGGATATTGGCACCTGGTTTGACCATTGAGCATATGGATCCGCCTCTGAGAACACAGGGGTTAAAAGCGAGAGCTCCCACGGGAACGCTCTCTTGGTTCCGGTGGATGGAAGAGTTCAGACCTCCCCTGCCCAGCTTCGGGCTGGGTGGGGGAGGGGAAAAGGCCACGCGGCCGGGGAAGGTAGGCCGGAGCCATGGGCCGAAGACGGGAGGCGATGGCTTGGATAAGAGCGAGTTCCCCACAGAGACGGAGGGGTGGAGGAACTCAGAGAAGCAGTGGGCAGCCCCCCCCTCCTCGGGAGAGAGAGAGTGAGAGAGAGGTGCCAGTGCTATCTTGAACTTGATAGCACCGGCCGGGCCGAGGAAGAGAAGTGGGGGGGGCAATGGGAAGCGTGCCCAATGAAGAGTGTGTAGCGGTGTGGGAGTTCAAGCTGAGCAGAGACTGTGATTTTAACCCTTCTGCGGAAGGTGGAAACCTGGCAAATGCTGATCCTCCGGGAGTCGAAGGAGAGAGAGACGGATGAGAGGAAATATAAAGGGTGAGAGAGCGGTGCAAGTGAAGAACGACGGAGAGAAGCTGAGGAAATCCTAGGTGGAGGAGATGATAGAGTGGCTTTTGGCTGGACTCTTTCTTGTATAGCCATGAGCAGAATCTTTCCTGTAATACAGAGACTGCATTTTAGGGGGAGGCGGTGCCAAGGAGTGATGGTGAGACCCCTCGGCCCCAGGGGGTGAAATATTGGGGGGGACTGGTGTCCCGAAACAGTGAGAGACTGTCGTTCTCTTCTGGAACTGGGCATCCTTGAAAGGGAAACCCTAAAAGCAGCTCTGGTCCATGTGCAGTGGTGAGAGCACTGAACATGGAAGGAAGAAGTCACGACTTGCAGTTGCTGAGTGACGGGGATTGGCCTGTGGCACAAGGGGGGGCTCTTCTCTCCTCAATGAAATGAGAGGTGATTGTCGGAAGGGTGGAGATGGACTGTGTTGATTATCGGAAGAGTGATGGACTGGATAAAGAACTGAGGTTTTGTGTCATTCTGTGAGAATTGAGTGGGGGGAGGAGGAATGTTTGACAGGTTTTTCCATTCTGCTCTGTGTGTTCATTGTATAAGTGTGTGATAATAAAGTTTTTTTCCCTTTTGTTTACAAGTGGAGGCCTGCTTTGCTCTGTCTCTGATCACATCTCACAGCAGACACCAGGGGAGGATGGGTTTTCATGGGGGCACTGGCATTGGGCCAGGGTCAAACCATGACAGCTTCAGTAATGGAATACACTGAGATCATTGCATCCCCTTTTTTGCCCTCCCTGGCAGTAAAAATTGCTCTAGGTAGTAAATTATGTATTTTTATTTTGTAAAATAACAGGTGGTGCAAATATGAATGAGAAATTTGGATTACTTTGTAGTTTGTTGCACTGCAGAACATTTAAAAGATTACATCAGATTTGTCGGGTTTGTTTTCCCCAAAGGGTTTCCTGCAACAGAATTGTAACTTTGTCCTTGCCAAGAAAAGTCAAACGGAATATTAAAAAGGCAGCAGAGCATATACCTGAACAACTGCAAATGAGAGAGACAGAATGGAAATTCACCATGCAAGTGATAAAGATTTAGCAGCCTTCCTTGACTTAAAGAAGACTATGAGGTAGGTGAAAGTCAACATACACTCCCCTTCCCTACTCACCTCCCTGAGGGAAGAAATCAACCCCAACAACCCATCATAGTAAGTGAACTCGGAGGTAAGTAACTACTGGAAAGTAGTAATCTTTTTCAACATTCATCTACAAAGTCTTTTGAAGTAAAGATGTTTTACAAGTCTTTAGGTATCCCTCTGCTAATACATACAGAGGATGAGTTCTGGTCCAGCAGAAATGATATTTCCGTACATAGGTAAACAGAGATATAATTATAGATATTCAACATGTTTAATTTTTTGCATAAAATATATTTCCAAAACTAATCCATATTTCTGTGACTTTCTTCTGAAATTATGGAAGGAATTGAGGGCAATAGTGAGATCAATTTGAGCTGTGCTCCTGCATAATTTAAATCCTAGTCCCAAGTGCAATAATTACACAGTTTGCTAAGAACTTTGCATTGGTATGTGAAATGAGACATTGTTAAAGTAAAATAATTTTCCTTAACATTCTACAAATTGATTGCATGTAGCATTTTCTTGGGATTTTTCCTTTTCCAAATTGTTGCACTGCAATCCAAATAAGGTTTTCTTTCCCCAAAGGTATAATTATCACTTTCCACATGTCTGATCCAGTATTTTCCCTGTTCACTCATTTGCTTTTTTTCACTTTCTATTAACATCTCATGGTTTTATTTCTAAAGTTTAGAAACCAGAGTAGAAGCAGGAATCCAGATCTACAGAATTATTTAAACACTAAAGTGGAAACTAAATACCAAAACAGAAGTTAGTGTCAGTGCTGCAGTCATAATATTTTAAGGATATCATATCCTTAAAATATCCATTTACAGATATGTAATTTGTCTCAGAAACTCTAGGAGCTCTTTCCATTTGAACACATTTTTTTCCTGTAGTTAAAAATTATATAAACATACATAAAATACTCTAAGGACAGGAAAAAAAACCCTGGGATTTATATGAGACAGAAGTGTTTCAAACACGTTCAAGTGTCTCAGGAGTGCTCAGCTATTATCAAGGTCAAAAAGTTTGTGATGTTTGTTCAGGCTTCTAGTGGCACATGGGTTGCAAGTATGGTATCTGTAGTGATTCAACAGCTACAGTCTGAGGTACAGCAATAGCAAAGTAAGGCTACAAGATGGGCAAAGGTAAAACTATTTCCAAATACAACAGCTTTGTTCAAAGTCACTTCAAATTCTACAAACCCTGTTTTTAAGTCAAGAATGCTCCATTTCACCAATGATCAATTCAATATTGGCTTGGACTTGGATACAGAAAATCATCATTTACACAGAAGCCAAGCATCGTTCCATCATATATTTCCAGTGATTTATTGCATATAGCTGGAAAGGTGAATGAGATTAACTAAATAGGCTACGTGCATCATTCAAATATACATAATAAATTTAATTTATGCATGTAAATAAGATCATTTATCTATGAGTGATGTGTACACAGATTTTAAAAGTAACATAATTTTGAAATTGCTGCAATTTTCTGCTCAAGTGAGTGCATGCATGCACGCATGGTTTAATTCCTATCCCCTGGAATTTTATAAATGCCTCTAAAAACTCTTTAAAACAATATGTTACCTTTGGGAAATGTTTAAGGCTTAATAACACAGTATTCAGCAAAATGCATGTTGCTATTTTAGGTCTTCTAATCTCCTATTTGTTGTTATAGCCTCACATTTCCTTGCATAATATGTGTGCTTTAACCATTAAAAAAGATAAATATTGAAAAGATCAGTTTAGCCTTTCATATTATTGACTTTACTCATGTAAAGTGAGCATATATTGCTCTATCATATTAGCAATTTTGTGCAGTGAAAGGAACAGAGAATACAAAACCACAGTATTTATTTTTAAATCAGAGTAGAACTCTAAATTACTCAGATTACAGTTGTGTAAACAGAAATATTCCCAAGCATTGATAGTAATGACACAATATAAATGTGATAATGGACAAATTTAAACCTTGAAAGAATCTCCTTTTTAAACACAATCAGTAGAAACAAGTTTTATCCTCTTAGTCTGTCTTGCTCCATCCAACCATAATTTCTATTCAAATTGTTACCCTGGTTTTTTTTTTTTTTGTTGTTTTTTTTTTTTTTTTTTTTTAACAAATCTTTAAATCAACTAGTAAGAATCTGGATTATAGAAAGTGTCACTATTTCATGATTAGTCTAAGGCAAAAAAAATTAGTTTAATAAAGAAAATTGCAAAATTTCTTTATGTCTCACCATGAGCAAATTACACAAACTTCTTGTTTTCTAAGAGTTTTCTTATCTTTATATTTAAAGCACAGCTTTTTTTTTTTTTTCAGTGCCATGCAGATTTATAATACCTCATGCCTATTTGTCTTGGTGTCAGCTGATATACTAAATAATTAACACATTTTCCTTTCTTCCTTTCTATTCATAACACCTTCCTTATTATCTCAGCTAACCTTTCATTTGGTGTTCATCAGAGAACCTGCAGTCGCAGTTTCCTCTTGAACCTTAAGAAGCCTTCTGTGGGCGGCTGCCTTGAGATGAACAGCCACACATTTCAAGAGAAGCTATGCAGTTTTCAGTGCATGATTAGTCTTCTAAACCCCACAGAAATTCTGGCAATGAGCCCTTTGAACAGACCCTCTGTTATACAAATATTATTTAACTTTCTGGAATCATAGTTTATACAATTATTATGGTAATTTATTAATATAACCATTGTATGTCATATGGCAGAATGTTAGAACATTATGTGATTATAGACATAATGCTTTCCTCAGAAAATAAAATTTGATTAACTGCATCATCTAACAGTTAAAACAAAAAGCAAATAAAAAAAAAATAAAGGCGTTTTACCTAAATTCATTGGTATTTTCAAACCCTGTTCTGCAACACTGTGTACACACACTCATGTTATTCACCCTTACAGAGGAAGACTATGAATAGCACCAATAAAGGCAAAAATTGGTCCAAAATCTTGTGCTGTGTAAACTTTATTCCCATGTTGGATTATATATACAATTAAAACACAATGCAATCATCTTCTCCATTTCATTTAGTACAATCATAAAGATTCAATCCTATTGAAAAATTATGGCATTTTTCTGACATTCAAATCCAGCAAATTCATAGATGCAAGATGTGTGGCAGACCAGTCTGCCTTGTGGAAAGGTCAGCCTAATACAAAAGACCAAAGAAAATACAAAAACTATGAACCACAAAGTTGCCAAACTATTACACATGCAGCATCTGACAAAAACAAACTAGATGTTTAAAGCTAGGCATAACTTTCCACTGAAGTGATAATACTTTAAGCTGAACATTTTTTAAACAATGAAGCAACATGTATGTTTTATATGCATCAATGTCTTCATTTTGAGTTTCTCTTTTGAATAAATTCCCTGAAATGTAGGCACTCTGACTGCAAAATTTACCAAGCCACAGCTGACAGTAATGTTGTTAAGCAACAGAGAGAAAAATGCCATTATCTTCAGAGAAGCTAGTGTGAGGATATGAATGATACACCTTTCTATGCTTAGACTTGGCTGTTTCTGCTATGGGAACATATCTTAGCAACAGTTTATACTCAGCAGAATTTATAATTACTAAAACTGAGAAAAACAATGAAGCGCGCATTTTAATTGTGGAGAAATGTAACCCTTGAGAAAAATCATACATGAGAAAATGTAACACAAATGGATTCATTTTAAAATGGGCAGTTGTATGTTTTGGTCACACTCAGGAGACAATGAATTTGAAAAACACAGAAATGAAAGTTTTCATGAGGATAAAATTAAAACAAATAGTGAATAGTAAGTGAATAGTAAGTGTCAGTGGGTATGTCTGAAAATACAGGATTAAGGGAGTCTGAAAGTGAAATACAGCCTACATGAATTAGGGAACTCAAAGATGGCAGGCTACTAAAATGAGTTCTAATTCTGCCTGTTTGGCACTATTTTCATTAAATAATCAATTAATTTATTTGTTCATTAATTTAATCTGCCTTTCATCTCATTTTCAATATTTAAAATTGAAGTCTAATAGTTTATTTCATTATTTCAGTACCGTGGTGATTAATAAATTACCACCTTTAGAATTGTATGACATTTACAGCCCAGACATATTGCACACTATGCTGATGATTGGTTGTGGCATTTGCAGAGATGTCATAGAAGACTTTTAGAACTTCTGCTTAATATTTATCTTGTGCATATACTTACAACAGAGATAAACTGTGTGAGAAACCCAGACATAATGACTTCTTAGTTTTGTAGATCAAAGACAAGAAGCAGATGAGAGTGCAAAAGCAAATATCTAATGCATATCTCTTTCTGTAGAAGGAAATTAAAATATAATTTGGATTCTTGAGCTCCTGTATGGAAGATCACGGTTGTAAGGCTGCTCGTTTAACATAGAGCTACCTCTGAGAAAAGGGCAACTGCTTTAACGATATCTTCTTTTAAGGTAAGGTGCAGAATTTAATTTACAGAGGACTGACTTAATTTGAGCAAGCTCCCATTGACATGAACACATTATACAAGCAAACTTTGAAAGCTGAAAACATTGCCTGTTTACTCAGTCTTTTAGGCAGGATGTGATTTAAATATTGAAAAAAATTAAAAGCTCAGTTACAGACTTCGAGAGAAATAGAAATCCTGATAATGGTGACTAGTCAGAGGAAAATGTTACTTTTACTTTTTCAGCTGTATTATATTTTAGAAAAGGGAAATAAAAAAGGGAAAAAAAGACAATTCTAAGAAACACTGCTACTTAGCCAGAAGTTTCTACTTAGGTCTTCTCTAATGTCTTAGCACAGGCACCCAAAACAGAGAAGACCTGGAGCAGTCTGTCAGCTCTCATTGCATTTCCAAGCATCTTCTTTCATCTCACAACTTATGAGCAAAACAGACTTTGTCTTCCTCTTCAGCCTTCCTCTATCTTTTAAATAGTAGCTTTTGACTTTTTCCAGGTCTGGACCCCATTGTCTTAACTAAGGTTAATCACAAACTCATGTTTGAGTGCTGTTTATTAGTTCAGATATTTGTATTTTATTGGAATTAGAACTTTTTCTTTTACATTTCACATTTGCACCTTTTTCAAGCACACAAAATCAAATCATATAAAATGATTAATTTAATGTAAGCATTCTTCTCTAGGCCAGATGCTTGCATAAAGCTCCTCCCTGAGTTCCTCTGGAATCTCCTCTGAATTTTTGTACTGCAGGGCAATGGGTAGAGATGCAGAGTTGCTGGTTTTTCCTAATTCCAACAGAAACACTCACAGCAGAAAGAAAATAGCAATGCATATGGGCCTAATCTAGTCACCTCTACAAAAACATCAAGAGGAAGAATATGGCTGTACCTCTGCCATATGACAGCAACTTTCACAGACTCTAGAACAGCTAAATGAGGTTAAGCTGTAGTGTGTTTTATCTGCATTACAATTAACCTCTCTGTTGCAGATGCAGAGCTTTGCAAGGCTTTTAGGATTCCTCTGCCAATAAAATATGTAAAAGTCAGTAAGTAAGTAAGGTTATCATCAGACCTATGTCATTGGCTTAATTTTGTTATTAGAAAGCCCTTAAATAGAAAAAAAATCTAATAAAAGAGAAATAAAAATGCCCATTCCTTTGTTATCAGAATTCAGTCAAAAAAAAAAAAAAGAACAGAAAGGATGGTAAATTATGACATCTGTCTTTTTTTTGCTTAAAAAAAAAAGAGAAATATTCTCAGCAGGTTAACAAGCATCCTTTTTGGTGCTCTTTGCAGCTAAAAGCAGATTTACCTCTTGGCTTGCTGAATGCACTTCAACAGCATTCTATTTGCACTTCAGGAGTAACTCCAGAAGCCCCAAAGGAAAAAAGACAAAGAACTTTTTTAGCTGTTTTCAAAAGCAACAGCAAGAATTGAGCTATATATGAGGCTTGGGATATTGTTAAAAGGGGTGAAAAGGGAAACTGGGGAAGAGGGCAGTAACTGGAGAGCAGAAGGTTAAAGGCTGGCTGCTCATTTGGGGGATTTGTATTGAGAAAGAGATGAGGCTTGTTTAGCTGGTTGACTGATTTCTTCTGGGAGATGTGATTTTCTGCCTGTGCTGGGTAGAAGGAAAGGGAAAATCAGGAATAATTATTTTTGGCAGTGCTAGATAATTCCCAGTCCCAGCCATCTTAATTTGGTCACCAGCTGTTGCTGCTGAAAAGTATTTTGTGTTGCACAATATTAATTCTCCATTTGTGTTCGTCTTCCTGATTGCTACTGCTTTCTCTGTTGCTTTTATTCTAAATTTCTTGGGGTTTTTTTTAGAAATCCTGCTTTGCAAACTACTGCTGCAGTTCTAGAATATTTACAGCCCTTAATTTATTGATATGTTTGCTCATGGCTACAACTTTTTCTGAATATATTTTTGGTCTGAAAAAAATGGCCTTTTTCAGTTAATATAATTAATGTGTTGCATGTTGGACATATGCCTGAAATTTCCCCTGCTGCTGAAAGCCAGTCTAAACTACCTGAATAGGGAAAATCAGTAAGAAAATTTTAAAAATGTATGGTGTCCCTAATAATGTGTTGTGGCCACACATTATCTGGGAAACTTGCAAGAAAACCCAGAACCATAAAATATTCCAAATCTCCATTAAAAAAAGAAAAAGAAAAAAAACCAAACAAACAAAAAACAAATTGTGCCCTTAAAACTTTTTATGAACCAAAAGATCTGATAGCCAGTGACCAAGGTCATGTGATGAAATAAAAGGGAAACTAAGTCTAGAGTCTACCAGGCCAGGGCTAAACTATGCTTTTATTCTGTTTTAAGTACACATTCAAGTTTGGCCCTCAAATTTCCATGTTGCTTATGTACTGGTTTGATTTCTTACTGAACTTGGCACACATGTACTGTTTCTCTAATTGGGAAAGTTGTTTTGGAGGTGAGCAGTATAGAACAACAGAGACAGTTTTGCCAAAAGTGCACTTAGCTGTTTTTTTTCAAGTGGTTCTCCATAAAATCTCCCTATGTGCTCAAATCCAGTATTTAGCCAGTTTAATAACAAGAAGATGCTTTGAGTCTTGGTGTCAAAATATCTGACACCAGACTGATATCTAATGGCTGGAGGGGGCACTCTGGTATAAGAAAACCACATAGTTTAATCCTGTGGAGAAAAAGCCCAAACACACAGCAATGCAGGGCATCTTCTGGAGCACCTTTCAGGTTGTTACAGAACAGTCTGCTGATTCAAGTTTAAAATATATGTGTATCTGATTTTTGACATTACTAGTGAAGGATTGCAGTGTTAGATGAGCTTTTAGAGTACAGTCACTGGCACTTTTCTGTTTTTGCATTGGCCTCGTGCTTTCAGCCTGTAACAGTGCCCTAGAGATCAAGTGGCTGTTGACTATCTGTTGTAGTTGAAATCCTGAGAATATTGCACAGAGTGAGGCACCATTTGGCTTCCCATAAACCATGCCCCTAGCTCTTTTTTTTTTCCCAACTGAGGCTTTCAAATTTTGCAATTTTCAAAATTTATCTGGGAGCCAACAAGAAGAAAATAGTCTCATATAACACATAGCAAAAGGCCTCTAAATGGATTGAAGACTGAGAAGAAAAATCTCCTACCGTGAAAACGGAATCAGTCTTAGTGAGAACCTTGGGAAACTGCCCATTTGTCATAATCCTTCATTCCCTCCCTTAGCCCTTGCTGTAGGAGGTGTGAACTCCGAAGCAAAGCAAGGCAAGGCAAGGCAAGGCAAGGCAAGGCAAGAAATATTTTCCAAAAGATCGTCAGCAGCTGATGGTGCTTAAAGCGAGGAAGTGAATGTGTGAACAGCTTCTTTAACTCTAGCTGGCTTTTATCATTCCTGATATCTGAACTGGCAGAGCAAATCAGACATGTATCTTCCATTTCTTGTGAAGGATGCCTAAGGCAGATCTTCCTGTCAGCCAAGAATGTAAGATACAGAAGAACCCAACAGCAGTACAACATCCTCATTCAGCTTCTTTTTAAAAAGCAGGGGTATGATATGGGGTTTAAAGAGATCAAGCACTGGGTCCCACACTTTGACCATGACAACCCCACACAGCACTATGGGCTGGGGACAGAGTGGCTGAACAGTGGCAAGGAAGAACTTCCTTGGGGTACTGAGAGCAGGCTGAACACGAGCCGGCATGTGCCCACATGGTCAAGAAGACCATTGGCAACTGGGCCTGTATCAAGAATAATGTGGCCAGCAGGACTGGGGAAGTAAATCTTCCCCTGTATTTGGCACTAGTGAAGCCACACCTTGGGTACCATGTCCAGTTCTGGGCCCCTTCACTTTAGGAAAGCTGCTGAGATGCTGGAGCACATCCAAAGGGCAACAAGGCTGGTGAAGTGTCTGGAACACAAAACCTTTGAAAAGTTTCTGTGGGAGCTGGGGTTGTTTAGCCTGGAGAGAAGGATGCTCTGGGTCACTCTCTACAACTGCCTGAAAGGAGGGTATAGCCAGGTGGGGGTCAGTCTCTTCTCCCAGGCAGCCAGTGACAGGTAAGAGGAGACAGTTTCAAGCTGTGTCAGTGGAGCTTTAGGTTGGACATTAGGAAGAAGCTCTACACAGAAAAGGTGATTGGGCTTTGCAATGGGAGGAGTCACTGTCCCTGGAGGTGTTTAAGAAAACACTGGATGTGGAACTCAGTGCCATGGTGGTGTTGGTAAGGTGGTGCTAGGTTTGACTCACTTATCTCAAAAGTCTTTGTCAACTTAGCTGATTCTGTTATTCTTTGATTATGTAATATTCTCTTTTAATATTGTGTCCTGCTTCATTAATTCCTTCACAGAAAAAAAAAAATTAAGAACATAAAAAATCAGTGACAGGTTTGGCTTTCAGTATCTGAGGGAGAAGAGTCCTTAGGGAACAGACCATCTCTGTTTCAAAATGGAATGGACAAATAGAACCTACACAGTCACACAAAAATATTAGTCTATGGGTGGAGCAAAACAAAAACAAAAAGATCCATGCATAGGGTTGCATTTAAATGCCTTTAGTTGTGGAGGCTTTCATGTTAATGACTTTGGTAGATGGGATCTGCCTCCCTCCACTTCCCGTCAAAAACACAGTTATCCATTTCTGTAGCCCTCTCAGAATACATTAAATAAATTTTATTGGTTGTTCTGTCTCTATCTATACATGCAATTTAAGCACATACTATATGCTTATGCTGTCAATCTAAATTACCTTTTCACAAGGTTTATTTTGGGAAGGGAGGAATCAAAGGAAGGCAAGGGGTCATACCTAGGGCATCTGGGGAGAAACAATGAGAAAATGGAGGGATAAGGTAATAAAGGGGCACAGCTCTCTGTAAACGGTTGGGAGCTGGGTAAAACTGGATATGCTTCCCCCTGATCAGCACAAGCTGCTGCATCCTCTTATTAAAATCAATTTCTAATGATTTTCCTGGTTTGGGGGGCTCTGTTTGGGGAGCATGAGCATGTATGGAGGTTTCAGTGCCAGCAGCAGGAGTCCAGACCTGGGGGCAGAACCATGTGTTACTTGTGTCAGTGACTAAAGCTGTAGGGGTTGTGCAAGTGAGGGTGAGTGCTAGTGAAGGGCAGCCCAGGCTAGCCACAAAGATAAACTGACCTGGGAGACAGGGAGGGGAAAGTGGGTCTCTGAAGGTGACGCCATGGAAAGAGCTGGTTATCAGAGGGACCAGGGAGTCTTGGGCAGTTGCTGGAGTGATTATGGGTCTGGGAGTTTCAAGGGACAAGACTTGCTGCTGTGCGCATGACAGTTAAAGCGACCAGCCTGTGCAATGAGAGCAACAAGGCCATTGCTGGTTTAGGAGAAGCATCTAAATTAAACAATAAATAGCGAAAAGAGAAACCCCCTTAGGAAAAATAGGAAAATGGGAAAAATAGACATGGAAGTCTGGCACTGTGGAGAAATCAGGCCTGGGGTGGAACCGTTGCCTGTGGGTCTAAGCTGTGTGCCAGTATTAGGGCACAGTGGGTGGGCTGGAATTGTTATCTCTGATGGGAGAACAGTTAGACTGGACCTTGGAAAAGACCTCCACTGCTATGAGAGTATCATATTCAGAATGTGAATGTATGACCTAAAATAGAACTTTAGGAATACAAATTGCTTGCCCCTTCTTACACCCATGAGGGCTATGGGGTGTACCCAAGTAGCTGCACGAAAGCCAGGTAGCTCAGCTCTAAGGAGAGCCATTCCTCTTGAGCTCTAGTAGCACCTCCAGCCTGCGCCTTTGGTGATATTCAGCTTTAGTGATTTTCAGCTCATTAGTGATTTCAGCTCTTGGGCTTGCTTGGCTCGGCTGGGGCATGCAGCAGGCATTCGGTAGACCAGGAAAAGACGAGATGAGAGAGGCTGTGTGAAATATTCTGCAGTGATGTCCTTTATTATCTTCGTTCTGCAAAGGGGTCCAGCGACAGCTCTTCTCTGATGAGCCGGGCAGAAACAGGGGTTTATATAGGGCAAGAGGGGATCGAGAATTGTCCAGTGGTAAGGGTTAAAGGAAAGTGACCTATAGACGTACAGAGAGGTAAGCAAGGGTCCGAGAGTGGGAGAGAGGGGCTCCTAATGTCCAGTCATCATGACTCAACATTTTGCCTGTCTTAGGCCTCTGACTGCCAAGGCAGGTTTGCAGGGCCTGTGCCTGCTACAATGACTGAGAAATATATTTAAAACACAGAAAAAATTAGTTCAGCATATGAACAAATAAATATTTCTCGGTTCAAATGTTGTTAGCAAGGCTGACTATGCTGCTAAAAATATTATAAGCAACTTCTATCAACAAATTCCCAGCTTTTTTTCAAATATATCACAGGAAGTTTGTATTTCACTTTGTCTTCCTCGGTGACAAGACCAACGTAGATTAAGTATTCTCTTCTTCTTCTTTAATATTTGAATCTGAATACTGGCACACATAAAGATAGCAGTTTGATTGCTTTTTGGATATTTTTCTACTGTCAGACACCAGGCGACTGCAATGCTGATTTGATTTTACAATCAAAGTCTGTGGATATGTTGAACAAATCAACTTCTAAAATACAGAGTACAGCTATAATTTTGAGTATGACATGAGGAAAGAAAAATGAAGAAAAAAGTTTGCCTTAGAGTCTTGCTGCAGTAGTTGTTTATGCACAGTGATTCTAACTGCATTGCAACCATGTGCTATTTGCCAAGCATCGACTTCCAGCTAAGATGTAGTAATCATCAGAAAAAAATTAATTAAAAAAAAACCCTGTTATGCAATGGATGTACTGCAATTGCAGCAGTTTTAGTCACCTAAAATCTTTTTCCTTACACCATAACTTAAACACACTGAAACTACAGTGAAGCCACAGTGACACCAAAATCAGATCATGACTTTAAAACCTGTCACCACTCCACATTTTCAGTAGAAAAGGAATAAAGTTCTTCTGCATGAAACATTTGTGACTGACCTTCTATTTTCTTTGTTTTTTAAGAACTTTACAAAGTCTATTACCATTTGTTTATGTTTTGTATAAAAAGTAAAGACCTTTTAATAATCTATTTCATATACAGTAGAAACAGTAAGCATTTAGAGTAAAAGTGTCACACGAATGTTTTCAAGACAAAATGAGTACAGGGTAGACCTGTGAGAAGTTGTATTTATGAGAAGACAGAAAAAATTCTCAGGAATTATACTCTATACTCTAGCACTTTTTAGTTTCTAATGTGGATATGATACTTCAATGCAAGTAGCATGGAAGGAAGTGTCCCTGAAACTAAACTAGAAACTGGATACCACTGTGCTTATTGGGGCATGCACCCACCATGGACAAGATTTCAAAGTGTGTTGACATACAGATGAGCTGTCCCAACCTAGTGTATTGGTCCAGCATGAAGAACAATCATTTAATCAGAGCATATACCTATCAGTTTGGGTGCAAATAAAATTATTCAAACATTCCTCTTAATTGACAGACAGTTTAATAATTTTAATTTGAAGTGTCCCTTGGCAGTAGATGAAATTAAGGATGAAATTAAAAAGTTATATTGAGTTGAATGATAAACCAGACTTTACCACCCATGAGTGCCCACAATGGGAATTTTCTAAAGGGATTATTAGGGGAAGGTTAATTAGCATTACATCTGGGAAATGGTAACAGATGAGCTAAGGCAAACCTACATAAAATATTGAAGCTATTAGAGAAAATGCTCTAACAGCCCCCCCCCCCCCAAAAAAAAAAAACCCAAAAAATTTAGTAAGTAGATAACGTGGATAAAAATTCATTTATATTAACATCTTATTATATGAAAAAGAGGGGTTTTTAACATAATTCAAGCAACTATAATTTTGAGTTAGAGACTTTAGAGGGAAAAAAGCCATTTATGTATCTACTTCCAAGTGGAAACCATGGAATTAAGCTATTGTGAAGTATCCAAGAGAGAGGCCCCACAACCAATCCTCAGAGTTATAATTATAAAAAATAAGCTTAATTTTTCAATAGGTCTTAATATGTAATTATCTGAGCTTCATAAAACTAGATGCATTAGTCATCTGTTTAAAATTAGAATTATCAGCAGAGATGTTAAGTGTTGAAACTGTGCATTTAAAAGATATATGATTACATAAGAAATAAGTCCTCATTTTCCTTTCATTTAAGAAAATGATGTATTTTTAGACTCAAAGTCTCATCCACTAAATAGTATCCAATCTACTTCTAGCATATTGCTAAGATTAAAAGCAGTACAGCATAAATGTCTTAATAAGATTACTCAGAAGGATATCACAGAACAGAGTATGGCAGATCACCTAATGAGTAACCAAGGCAGCTAGAATGTTACCCAATTCATTATAGATGAAACACCCTTTTAAAATATTTAATTACAGTCTATCACAGCTCCTTTTTCTCCTTCCTTTCAAGTTATAAAACTCAGGCTCCAAACATCTTTTGCAAAGTTCATGGACCAGATAAAGGTATCTTGTCCTGGGCATAGGGAATATTACCTATTCCCCTCTGTAAACTCTTCTGAACCTTGCCCATAAACTCAGGAGCAGTAAATGGCCTCCACTCTTATAGCACAGAGGTGAATCAAATGAAGTAGCAAACTCCCTCAAATAAATACATACAGCAAGGTCTTCAAACAGGAACAGCTGTTTCAAGCACTTTGGGAAAACAGCCAAGAGGCAAAGACATATCCAAGAGAATAAGTGCTGAAAGTAGTTTGTCAATGTCAATTTTTTAAGAAGCAAGGCTGTCCCTGTCTTGCTGATTTCTTCCTGAAGAATGGAATAATGTTATGATTTATAATCATTTCAAAATAAAGTAAGGAAAACAAAAAAAAAAAAAGAAAAAAAAAGAAACTCCTAGGTTATAAACTAGATTGAATATTTTTCAGAACTTTGGCAAATAAAATAATTTGTAGGTGTCTAGGAACAATTAAAAATTCCACTGTACTATTCTCTCCCCTCCCTTTTTCTCTCCACTGTTTCCAAGTAGAGCTCTGTGCAAGTCATATTTGAACCAGTCTGCCCAAAACTCTAAATCAACTTCCACACTTCATTACTGCCTTGGCCTTTGTTGATTTAGGATATTTTTTCCTTTCTCTAGATATTCTTTTTCTTGTTATGCTTTTAGAATGTGACTAAAGTGATGATGGACCATGCTGTGGCCTCCAAGTGATGTTAAAAGTCCACTAACTAACATGAAGGAATGCTTATCAACATTAAATAAAGTTTCCTTTGCTTTAGAGTCTATCAGGAAAACATTAAAATGTAGGTGTCTCAGCATTTTGCATGTATGATGCCTCTTTGTATAATTGATGATGAGAAAACAGCAACTCAATGCTAAAGGAATAAGAAAGAGTAGATTTTTCATTTTCTATACAAATGAAGAGATACTTTTACAGTTGGAGAGTTCATATATTCTGCTCTCAAGAGATGGGGAGAAGCCAATTGCTCACCCTTGAACCTCCATCAATGATAAATTAATATTACAGTAAGAGAGTACATCCCCATGTGTGTGCCCCTGTGTTTATTAATCTATCAATAACAGAGAGTCAGCGGGAATGTATATAACTGTTCTTGTATTAAGTTATTAGAATGGATATTAAATCTTTGTCTTGCAGGTGATGTTTGGAATGAACACTGATATGTTTCTAGATAAGACCTAATAGAGCATTGTTTAAAAAATATTATTTTTGGAATCAAAATCCTGACCACCAGGTCCCTTTCCACAGTGCTGCTTTCCAGCATCTCATTCCCCCTGTTCATACAACCAGGGTTGCACCATCCCAGGTTTAGGATCCGGCACTTTCTCTTGTTGGACTTCATATGGTCAGGGATTGCCCAGCCCTGTAATTTGCTGATGTCTCTCTGCAGAGCCTGACTGCCCTCGAGGGAGTCAAGAGACCCTCTCAGTTTTGTACTGTCTGTGAATTTGCTTAGTATCTGGAGCCCTGCAAACCCCACAAGTGCCAAGTCACCAATCTGATGCCAGCCAGTTCAATATAATCCTTCGTGCCCCACACGTGAGCCAGCTGCTCACCATCTCATGATGTGTTTATCCAGCTAATGCTGGACATTCTGTCCATAAGGATACTGTTAGAGACAGTACTGAAAGCTTTACTGAAATGCCAAAAGGTTGAAACAAGTGGGTGGGTTACCTTCTCCTAAAAGCAAATTTGGTTTGATAAGCAGGTCTTTCTTCTCGTGGAGTCATGCTGGCTGTGGCTGATGACTGTACTAATGCAATACCTAGCTCATCACACTAGGCCCCTAAAGGCAAATAAACTACTAAAGATATCAGCTCTTAGTTCTAGTATGGCAGCCTAAAAGCTAAAAATCCTAGATATTATATTTGCTATATAAGCTTAGCTCATCTTGTCTATTCCTTAGCGTGCCTGATTTTCCACTGTATCTTTCTTCTTCTGAAATATTCATCTGTACAGTAATATGTATATGGCATTTATTTCAATCAAGTTTATCTGGCTTATTGTAATCTACTGATTGAGAATAAAGTACTTGGTAGATACTATGATGAAGTTAAAATTTGTTGGGTGTGACAAATTCCCAGTTTCCAACATTTTCTTATTTTCTTAAACTTACTGCATCAACTAGTCCAAAGGGGGAAGAAGTTTGAAACTATATTCAGTAGGGAAATGAGGCATTTTTGTTGCAGGGAATTCCTCCCTTTGAAGTTCTGAGCTTTACAACAGGAGGGACTGAAAGCAGTCATTTTTAACAAAACCATAGTCTCCTCCCTTTAGCATTTAGGCTCAGTGATCAGAGCACTCAGCTAGAATATAGGAGACCTTCTGCTACTTTTATTCACTACCTAAAGGGAATTAAACTGCAGATATGAGACAGACTAATTTCAGTGTATTGTACAATGACTTGTTCACTACCAGTTTTCTTGGAAAGAACTGCGATGAGGCAGCAGAGTAGAACACAGAATGCCTGCCTTGCCCCAGCTGCTGCAGTCTGATGGGACTTTCTGGAGGAGGGAAAATCGGTTCCTTTTGCAAACACAGCTGAAAATGGCCATCTGGGGAAAAAAAGAGTGGTGTAACAACTGGGGACAGGAAGGAAATGAGAAAAAACACCAAGCATGGAGCTAGCAGTAGAAATGAAAAACAGAAGGCTCCTGAGCGGTAAGGAGCACCCACCTGAAACAGAGAACTGTCTCAAAGCTGAGCTGCTGAAGTGCCAGCAAAGGGATCAATAGAGATTTTGGGCTGGCCAAGGACGTTATTTAAATCTCTAAAGCAAGACTGAGAGAAAGCATTCATGACTTCTTAATATTTCTAGTACAGATATGCTAGAAGCTGTTGCTAAGTGCTTTCTGATGAGATTTCAAATTATTTTCTAAAATTTATAGTAAAGGTCTTTCCTTTTCCCCATCAGAATCGACATATATCAAAGTTCTTAAACCTGCATCTGATGATATGTCATAGCTACGTGCCTTTAAAAGTTTTGCTGATAAATTAGTCTCAAACCATTCCTTCTGTAGGTACTTTGAGATTGTTTCATTTCATTGTATTTAATCACTGAATTTGCCATGTCATAATGTTGTATAAAGAGGTTATGCTGTGAATATAGGAGAGTTTGTTTTTCAGAACTAAGGTGATATTTTTTCTTTTTTGAAATGTAATTTTTTCAAAGAATACTCAGTTTTGTAGGACTATTGAAGTTCTTAAACTATTTGTAAAAGCATCCTTTCTTAACTTTGAAAATACAGACAAATTATGGATAAACTATAGACAAACTGTAAGGAGGTATGAGCTATGAAAAACATGACTTCTTTTTTTTCTGCTCCTATATCCTGGTTTTATGTTGCTTTTAAGATCAGATAACTTTCTGATTAATCATATACACTGTAACATATGCTGACACTTAGTTTTGACCTAGCACAAGACAGTTCAAACTCAGTTAATTTCTTATTAATCTCTCCTTACAAATGCCTAAACATTGTTTATAAACATTTTCTGTAACAGCTGTTGTAGAGAATGTAGGGAATTTTTTGTAATGTAGAGGAAACACTGAAAAAACTGGACCTTATTTTGCTTTCTTTGTAAAAATATTAGGCTTGCTTCATGGTTGAAAGACAACCATTCATGACATTGCTTTTTATTTAATGTTTTCCTTCAGCTCTTCACTTATCTTCTGCAATTCTGAAAGAAAAAAAAAAATCAGTCCCCAAGGAACAAATGATCTTTTATCTTCCCACCCCACCCTTCCTCCTGAATAGTCCATGCCAAAACGATATCTGAAATACTATCATTCAGCTATAGCAATTTCCTATTTTTAACCCACTCATCCTATTCCATTCATCCATCTCCTAACCATGGTGGATTAGAGGAATGCTGTTTGTTGTATGCCTGGGCCTTAACATGGTGTTTGACACACTCTTCATAGTCTTTTCATCAAATTGGTGAGATACGGGAAATAAAATTGTTAGCGTTCAGGAACACATAATCACGGAATGATTATATGCAAGTGCTTTTATTGAAAAGCTCTGGGTGTCAGGGGTACAAACCCAAATCTGACTCTGACATGGGTTCGGGATGAACATGTTTTTATATTCTATCGTTATATAACTCTCATGTTAATTATTAAACTTACATTGTTCTATTGTATACATTGATTTTATCTAAGCATGGGTTTCTCATAGTCCCCCTCAAACTTCTAAAATAGTTTTCTCATGATTCTTCTTACAATTAAACAATAATTATATTTAATTACTAAACAATCATCACATCTAATAATTATATAATTTATCATATACTGGTTACGCAGGTGCAATTTCACATGATCTGGCAATCATAAAGCCTACGTTTGTCAAGGCCTACTTTTAACATTTTCCCAGGGCCCCACTAAGTCTAGCTTCTTTCTAACTCCCCAAATTTTCTATGATTTTAAAACCTTTTACTATCAAAATGACAGACAAAGACTGACAAACAAAGATTATACTCAAATCATGAAGCAGGCAAATATGATTCTTCTTTTTTATTCACTCTATCATCCTCTCTTTGCAACCAGTTAAATATAATTTTGATAATACTTCAATGTGCCTTTCATGGGGCTATCAATTCAATGGACTATGGAAACTCTTCAAACTTACTGTTGTCCATAGTCTCAGATCTTTATTGCACTTACCAGAATAGTATAAAACTTTTATTTCATTATCCAACAGCTTTTGTACTGTTTCATTATGTGAAACTGCATAGCAGAATGTACTATATAAATAACAAAAGTTAAACAATCCCCTTCCTCTCATGCAATTTTAATTAGACCTAATCAAAACAAGTCATTTTGCATGATAAACTGAACAAATGATGGGAAAACAAATTACAGTGATCACTGATAAAATACCTCCATTATTATCAACTATTTCACTTTGATAGTATACCCATGAATATGTAATTGACTGTTCTAAATTGTTTTAGAGAGTTCATTATTATTTTGTCTAGTGGGCGTTATTTTGTGCTAGTACATTGAGTGTGGGTCTATTTTCTGCATACAAAGAAATGCATTAGATTTGTCATTTATATTACATCATCTATAAAACCCAAGCAGCTTAGTAAGTTTTAATCATGCACTTCAGTGTTTTAAAACGGCAGTGATTTTATGTGTTCTTGTATTTTAATTAACTAGATTCAGTAATAGAAGTTCAAATTGTCCTATTTTCAGACTTAATTAGGTTTAAAATTTTATTCCCAAAAGTTTTCCATTTGCCAACACCAGAAATTTCACTCCTTAGATATTATCCCTAGGTATGTAGGTAGGTATAATGAAAGATGTTGTCAAGTCAGTTCAGAAGTGTGTCTTATCATTCACTTATTAATGGTTGTAATTCGTGATAAATCACTATCATTTCATCTCCAAAATGAGAAGAATTTTGAATGAGCAAAATAGATGGAAACAGAAAAATATATTTTTGTCGTGGAATCTGCTAAGTAAAGTTGCGTTGGAAGGTATATTCAGCTCGAAAAACATAATAGATTCCTATGGGCTGAGTTCAAAACAGTTCAGAAATCTTAACTTATCCTTCTGAAATTAGCTTTGTGGGATGTAAAAGAAGAGGGGGGAAACTGCCAACAAAATTATCATCTCAGAATTAGGAGTTCTAAAGTCCTAGCCATGTGTTCATTTCTTTCAAAGTTGGGTGATATAAGAAGCTGCAAATTGTAGGACTGCAAACACTTTTCTTGCTGAATTTTGCCTTACTATGTAGTGCTTGATTTAATTTATATAATTAATAATGTAACAATATGAGAAGAAAGGGTGCCAAGAAAAGTGATTAAAATACAATACCAGATTTTAATGAAAATTGATTCTGGATTAATAGACAGTGTTAAAATATTTATTTCAATGCAGAAATCATTAAGTAGCAATAGTAGGTGTGTATTCAAACACATCCAGTTTTATTGAATCTTTCTTTCCCAGAAGATCTATGTTTTCCTGGTTGAAATTGTAGTGTACATTGTCAATGAAGATTAAACTCTAAAGAGTAGGTGTATTCAGAATTCTTTTTTCTGTCCATACAAGAAGTCAGTCAATCAAAGAGAGCTGTGTTGGGATATTTATGAATGATCTATTACATCTGTAGATTACCTGTCTCTTACCTCTCTCTAGAAAACACCAATTTCTAATGTTTCTAAGCAGTGTAGCAATATACCTTTCTATTTTGAGAGCTTTTATAAAAGCAGCTTTAATCAGTAAATCATGAAAATTAAAAAAAAAAATTAAAAAGTCTTACTTTTAAAAGTGAAAGCTTATAATGTTGCTTAAAGTTCAACAAGATAGGAATCTAAAAACAATTTTATATATCCAGTACTTTTTCATGAGTATTAGAATTCTTAGCAAACATGATTATTGTTTAATTAAATCTACCGGTCTAGCTAATCTTCTTCATTTTATTACTTACAATAAATAAGTCATAAAGTTTGACTCTCAAAAAATAAAAATTTTTTTAACCTTCCCTGCATAACTCAGTGAAAGGTATGAAATAAAAATGTGATAGCTGTCAGATTTTTGCAAGTGGTCTCTACATGACTAGATAATTATGTAAAAAAAATAGTTTATACAGTGTTGCTAAAATGAGATGTCATTTTATTACAATATACAATGAAATATACATTTTTACTGTTTCTGGTTGTTAAATCCCACTGTAGAAAATATTTTTCAATAGTATTTCTTAGGTCTAGTCTCCTAAAGTTTTCCTGTATTTCTTGTGTGTTGAGTAGAATTGTAATTACTATATCTTTTCTCTACCACCAGTATAGTGAGGAATCTCTAGACAGTTACTCAGTTGATTGAGTTCACAAGATTGGAACTGGATCCTTCTGATGCCAGGTTGCAGGTGAAACAGACCTAAAATATTTATTAAACCTGCAGTCGAAGTTGAGTGTCCAGAGCTGGGAGGAATCTGAGCATCGAGGCAGGAAGAACTTAGGAATTCAGTGCTGAATGAATGATCTGTATTGCATTAGCAAGTGGAGGATCCTTGTTTCTTGTACAATATTGTATGCATACATATTGTGTTCATATAGCAGGTAATTGCTAGTTGATTCATACTTCTAATAGTTGAAGGAGATTTAAAATATGTCTGCTGCTTAATTTTAGGTTTACAGCCAGATGCAACTGTTAGAATCTGCTACTCTGTTCTTTTTATAACACAGGTGAACAGGTAAATATAATCTCTGAAATGAATTTTTGTTTCTACTTCATCTGAAACATTTTTATGAACAGGTAATCTTGATTATAAATTAATAGATACAATTTCCTTTGTTTTGATAATCAATGTACATTTCCAGACTTCAAACAACTCAACCCATTTGTGAATAATATCTAGTTTTTAAGTAACCTTTTTGTGAAATCATCAGTTTTGCATATAGTATTTTATGAATGTCCTGCTAATAAGATAAATTAAATAAAAAATTATAAAAGGACAAGGATGACACCATTTTCCTGTACCTACTCACTATAGCTATCTTTGTCCCTGAAAAATGCTCACTGAAAAATGCTCTTTTTGTCACTCAAAAATGACACATTGTAAGTTTGCCTTTTGTAATAAACTGTAGGAAGACAATACAAATTTAGTGCCTATAAGCAATATAATCTAAAGTTAAAACAAGTAAAAAGCCCCACAGAACAGAATCAGGAAGGAAACTGAAGGAAGCACTGCAATACCATTCAGTGATAAAGAAGTTCAGTAGTGATTTGTTTCCTGAGCTTCTGGTTTCAAAAGAGTAATTTTAGCTATGGGCCAAGTGTGAATGTATCAATATTTATTCATAATTTCTGTCTGGATCTTCAAAGAACATTTCTATTGCTCTGTGGGAAAATATTTTTCAATATGTAAGAGCAAATGCAGAGTCAGGTGAAATATTATATGACATAGACATACAAGATATTTGGTCTGGAAGAAATTGATTTAATAAATATTCAAATTGAAGAAGAAGAATTGTTGGGGGATAATTTTAGTGAAATTAAATATCTAATTCTGATACATATTTGAAGGTATTTTTTCTTACATTGGGTTTCTGGGTGGGGTTTATTAGGGAAAGAGGGGAAGAAAGGGAAATGTCACAAGTGCAAAGCAAGGAACAGAAAAGTGTAACACTGAGGTAACATTATTAGATTTTTAAAATTACCTCTTGAAAAGAAACTTACACTCACCAGGAGATTAAACTCTTATAGTCAGCTCCTTTCATTAATTGAAGATATTTGTAACCATGCATTTTCTTTCATGGGCATTTGCTAGCAGCAGGTATTACCTAGACCTTTGTTTTTGATAACCACTCCTCTTAAATAAACATTCAGTGAAACAAAGGCTAAACTCAGCTCTTACAGATCCTGAATAAACTGCAGTGTTCCATGCTGCATTACCAGGAGTGTGTTTTAAACCTAAAGAAAATTTCCTAAGGAAAAAAAACAAAGGCCGCTCTTACAATAACTACTCCCTCTGATACTTTATCATCTGCTGTTCTGAGGCAGTTGTAGAACAGCTCTGAGTTATTGTATAAAAAGGTGTGCTGCTTTCATCAGGGATAGTTTTCTTTCTTCACAGTGGCTGGTATGGGGCTGTCTTTTAGATTTGTGCTGAACACGGGGTTGATAACATAGAGATGTTTTTGTCATTGCTAGCAGGGCTTGAACAGAGCCAAAGTCTTTTATGTTTTTTGGACTGTCACACTGGCAAGTACCTGGGTGTGTGGGAGGTTGGGAGGGGACACAGCCAGGACAGGTGACCCAAACTGACCAAAAAGATATGACAATATGGTGTCATGCTCATTATAGAGAGGAGAAGAAGGAGATAGAATGCTGATGTTTGGTGTGATCATGCTGGTCTTCCCAAGTCATTGCTATGCATGATGGGACCCTGGTCTCTTGGAGATGGCTGAACCCCTGCTGCCCATGGGAATAGTAGTGAATTAATTCCTTGTTTTGCTTTGCTTGTGCACACAATTTTTGTTTTCCCTATTGAACTAACATTACCTCAACCCATGGGTTTTCTGGCTTTTACTCTCCTGGTTCTCCCCTCAAACCCTCAGGTTGGGCAGTGAATGAGTGGCTGTGTGGTTCCTGGTTGCTGGCTGGGATTAAACCAAGACAGATATCCAGACATCAGACTAAGGTATTCTCCTTAGCTTCATGGTTTCCAACACCAGCATCCACATGAAGCTTTTCTTGCCTTTGTTTTTCAAAATGAGAGATGACGTATTTATCTTAGCAATAGGTTTAGCTTGAGATGATCAAATTGATCATGTTAATTTAAAATGGTTCCCTATACTTTTTTGTTCTTTCTCCACAGCAATCATTTTCTCCCTGATCTGACTGGTAGGAGAATGAGCGAGCAGTTCACATCTGGATTCCAACGCTGCTACAGGAACATGCAGATTTTCTGTAGATCTGGTGTCTTGTTGGTAAACCCTGGGAAGATAAGCTAAGACACATTACCTGAAATTATATACTTCTAATTAATAAGTGAAATTCTGTAAAAAAAATGAAATTATTTTAGTAAGAACCAATAATCAGTTGAAATATTTTCTTCCCCCTTTGATAAATTTCAATCCAAAATAATAATTGACAAGACAAGTGAAGCAGTATTCCAATTTTTATGTGAAGTGAAAAAATGCAAATTTTTGAAGACAATACTATGCATCATCACTTTCATCAAGCAATGTAAACACTCAGGAAGTTATTAAATAAATACCATTTGTGCTGTGACAATACAGCAGTGAACCCTCCTTATATGAGCTAGCAATACCTGATCTTAAAACTGCACATAATTCAGTATAATTTTTAATTGTTTTGATTAGCTAAAGTCTCAATTATGTTTAATTATTACTCATAATTGCATTTGTCAAATGGTCTTTTTTAAAAATCTTGCATTGAACTGCTGAAGTTTATTTTTTTATTTATGTCAGTCCCAATGTGACAATGCACACAAAAATATCACGCCAAGAAATCCTTAAGTGCAAAGATATTTCTGTATCTGATGAATTAAAACAAACTGATTTTACTTCCTATTAAACTATTCATTTAGTTTTGTTTATTTAATTTATTTCTTACATTAGAAATATGCATATGACAGTTTTAGAGAGTAGACTTTCTTTTGAACTCTAAACTTTTCTCTTGGGTCAAAGATTGTTGGAAGAGAGAATAAATAACATCTTTATGATAATTAGGCCAGTTGCACCACATATGTACATAAAAGGAAAAAATTACAGCAGACACAGTGGAGAGTTTCTACTACTAAATGCAGGCTTTAATACTATATGATGGGCTTTTTAGAAGTAGCTACTTAATATTTTTTTTTAAAAAAGAGAAGTAGAACTGTTTAGATGTAAAAAAGAGCCAAATAGCTTGTAAATATTTCCTGTTAATCTACAAATTTGTTTTTGACATAGCATAAGGTATTAAATTCCCAATCTAGTAAGCTAAGCTAGTTCATTGCAAAAAACACATGTTCAACAAAAGCAAAAATTACAAGAAATTAATTTAAGTTCTTCCATATTGACCATCCTCACTGTTTAGATATTACTGAATTCCATAGCTGTGTCTTGGATTGCTTATGATGAATTTGTCTAAAGCAAATCTGGTTTGTATACCATTCCTGAGGTACACCTAATGTCTAGGTGAGGTAGGGCAGGTCATAACCTCAGATTTGTCACAAGCAGTGTACACAGAAAGCAATTTACATGCCCTGGTCTCAGAGACAAGAACAAACATCTGACTTTCTTTTACATAACAACACAGTCTTAACTTCCCATATCTGTGCTAAGCATACAGAGTGTCTGAGTCTTTTCTAAGTTAGGGTGAGTCCGAAAGGTGGAAAAGTTTTTGTTCTAACTCATGCTTTCGAAGACAGACTTAATAGTTTTTAGATGTTGGTCTTAAGGTTGTTTATTGTATGCTAAGAGATTTTCTTTTTGAGCTGCTGAGGTCTGCTCAGCAGGTCAGCTAAAGGCACACACACTGCTCACAAGGCTGGCGCTATTTTTTATATTAAAAATGATATGTATTATATTTACAACTTTGTTTTAATAGTTATTACTTATGTTAGACGGTCAGCTTTTATTTTAAACTAATTTAAAAGTGCTAACATCACTTAAATCACAGAGGTTAGGAAGAAGAGGGAAGAAAGACAAGGCACGCCTTGATTCTTTTATCTTGGGACTTCTGACCCCCCCTGTATAAAACTCAAACCCCCCTGTACAGAGGTTAAAACTTCTATGTATAATATTTTAAATTTTTTTTCTTCACTTGTGATTACTACTGTTGTGCTATCTAAACTTTTGTGACTTGTAATTCTTCCTACAGAGTTGGTAATTTGCTCCATGGGCTAAGATCAAAACCCCACATGTCCTGGCTGCAAGCCAGGGTCTCAGAGCCCCCTGCCAGGGGCTTGGGCCATCCAGGGCACCTAGAGGGGTGTCCTGGGTTCCAACAACAGAGTATACCTGACACAGAAGATCAGGATGAGGTGATTTAGAAAATGCAGTTTCTTTATTTTTTAATGCTCAGTATTGGTAGAGCCTTCATCCTGTATACAGCAGAGTCTGTGTTCCCGATTAATTCTGCATTTTCCATTAAAAATCATTGCATGAATAAAAATGTGTAATTCTGGGAATGAAGGAGAGAAGCCAGAACTCCCCCATTTCTATCTGACTTTAGTAAATTCTAAGACTGTTTTTGGTTTTCCTGGTTTTTTTCAGGTCAAGGCCCCATGAATCTTGCATACTTTTTTGTCCACTGCACTGCACCAGATTTAACATGAAGGATGAGGGTACCTCAGACATACACTTTTTAACCAGAGAAGCCCCTTGAAAACTACTTACCTTCACAGTTCAAAATGTCAATGATCTTTCAATTCTCTAACAAAAAGGATTACCTCAGCAATATTTATAGTTAATTTTAACATAATAGTTGCTAAAACTCTAATATAAGACTGAAATGGCATCTAAAGGCTCAGCTAGAATAATATCCCACATGTTTTACTGATTTGACAGTGCTGAGGCTCACAGTTTTGGTCTTTCCCTGGACAGAGCTGGTTTAAGCTTGTAAAAAGTCCCTAGTGAACACTTGTCTAGTGCTTGACTATTGTAAATGAAGCCTTGGGAAAACTACACATGGAAAATACCTGATGCCTCCAGGCAGTTGCTTCGTAACAAACAGTAGCCCTTTCTGTCAACTAAGGCTGGGGAGGCTGTTATGAAGCTGTGAGACTTTAGCAGATAACCAAAAAGGAGGGAGCAGATTGGTAAAAGAAAACATAATTAATTTAACTATGTGTGATAAAATCTGACATAACCAACCAAAAGAATGCTCCTCTATGAGCATTATATACTTCTAGCAAAAAAAAAAAACCACAAACCCACAGGATAGTGCTAATTAGTTGCAAGCTGGCACCTCCAATCATGCTTAAGGGAAAATAAATCTGTTAACTCTGGGATTCAGAGGAACTTTTGCAAGGTGAGAATGGGACCATAGGAAAGGGAGACACACAAAGATGTCTCATGCAGCAGTTTTAGCCATACTGCTAGTGGAGCTTTCCCACATTAATCAGATAATATTGACTATTGCACTGTTCAAATATTAGCTGCACAACCAGGGTGGGGGTCTTGTTTTCATGTGTGTAATAAGTTCCCTTTTGCCTGCAAAAAAGCTTGGAGTTCAACTCCAGAACCTGTTTACACCATCTCCCTCACGTAAATATAGATTTATTTTCATTTTCTGGATCCCATTGTGGGTTAATAAAGCTTGGCCTCCACATCATTCATATATATCAGTTTCAACAAAAGCAAACCATAAACCTAGACATGAAGCAATTCATATTTTGATAATGGAGGCATCTTCTACCATTAGGCCCATCTGAAAAATATATCCACTGTGTGAACTCTTCTGTGCTGCAATTTTTTCCTACTTTTGTCTGAGTCCTTAGGTTTAATCTCACTTTAATTTAATTTTATTAAAACTATATAATTGATGGAGGAAGGAAGCTTTCAGAGCTGAAGCTGAGAGTGGTCAAAAGTTTGGATTTTACAGCCTGGTTAATGTTCAAATTCAATTTTGGGACTGGTCCCAAGCTATGACCTTACTCAGAAGTTGTTTGGGAGAGTTCTATCTTGCTCATCCATATACTGCCCTAGGGCCACTCTGAAGAATTTGACTGTATAAACAAGCAGATATTTGGAATGCTGCTTTATACAGACTGATTCACTCTGGTAGATGTAACCCCTCTGTATTACCATTTGTCAGTCACCAAGCAGTAAGACAGGGGGCTCAGAAAGAAATCAGGGAACACAGATTCAGTATTTTTCTCTCACAGGGGCATGTAATATTCATTACATGAAAAAAAAAATGCTTTCATGTCTGTTGTCCTTCTGATCAAATGAATATAAACTTTTTATTATAAGATACCTAAGCTTCAGCAAGAGATGTAATGTGCACTTAAATAGATTAACTTAGGACCTGTGCCCCATCAATTTTATTTATTCAGCATTCTTAGTAATAGTCTGTGACAATGCAACAAATTCCTCCTACGCTGCTGGTTTTAACTGGACTCAGTAAAATCTGAGTATGTTAGGATAGTGTGAGCAGATCTCTGGGAATTTAATTACAGGATGAGGAGGATAGAGGGAATCTCAGGAGGTCATTCAGTCCATCCCTCTGCCCTACGGCAGGACTATTTACACTAATGTCACCCCTGACCGATATGAGTCAAACTGGTTCTTGAAGACTTTGAGTGACAGAAATTGCACAGGTTGTCCAGGCAATCTATTTCAATTTTCCAAAGCTCTTTATCAGTAAAAGCTGTGGAATTTCTGTGTGGTTTTGCTATTGTTTTTTAAAGGTCTACATACTTCTTCTGAATTGTAATTTAAACCATTACTTACTGGTGTATTTACCATCAATACATAATATACCAACATATTTGAATATTCAAATACAATACAGGGAGGTTTCCTCTCTAGAAATTATGTAAGGTCAGGTCCCCTGCTATTTCCTACAGCAAATGCTACCTTGTATCTTTTGGTCTCAGAAGAATTTTTATTACAACCTTAAGGAAGAATTAGTCTGGTTTGTTATAGATCTAAGCATACAACCTAAGTACCTAAGATTTTTTCACAGACTGGAAGACAGAAAACAGCTGTACAGTGGTGCAGATTTCTGGGACACAAAAAATATGCGTAGAAGAAACAGAAAAAATAATGATGAGCTATAAAGTGTAGCTTTCAAACTTATTAGGTACTTGTATGCACAGACTGGTGATTATTTTAATACCTATACATTAACCATTTATTTTATGTGCAGTTTTCTGTATTCATTCACATCCCTCCCCAGGCATATTTTGCAGTCTGATTATGAAAATTCTATCAGAAAATATTAGTAAGAAAATTTTATGAAGATATCAGAAAATAGTTTGGAGGAAAAACAAACAGAGAGCAGTATTGACTGAACCAAATTAAAGACAGACAGAGAGAGGACATAGGGGAAATATGAGGTGTTCAAAACAAAATTAATATTATGCTGACAGTTATATGTATCGTCTTTCTATAAATATATTGTGAGCAAGAAATAAACGAGAAAACTAACGAACAGTGTGTTGTGTGAATAATGAAGAAAATGCCAGAAGTAATAAAGAGAATGAAATAAATAGTCTCAATGCATTAAATATAAAGGAAAAGGGGGAGTTAGAATGACTTTAAAATAATGAGCAAAAAAAGGGCAGACAATAAAAAATAGACTAGAATAACCTTAAAAATAAGATTAAAATAAAGCAACATTCTGTAAAAAAAAGTAGAAACTTCAACAGAGGCTGAGAAAAAAAAATATTTCAAGAACAACCTTTTTTTTTTAGGAAGAAAGGAGGTGACAGGGACTGCAAAGTAAGTTAGAAGCAACCAATTCATTCGCCTTGTATAACATCCTTGAGGTACAACTAATCTGTAGGTGAGCTAGGGCAAGACTCAATAATGTTCAGGCAAAATTTCCAAACAGTTAAAGGTATTGCATCTCAAAGAGTAATGCTGCTTTTCACACATCTTTCTGCCCAGATTCAGTATGGTAAATAACTCTTTTGAACAGCATTTCTCATCTACTTTTTTTAAACATGAAATAACTTGAAGATAGAAGAAATTGTTCCCTCAGATGTTTCTTTTTGGTATCTTCAGATTTTTTTTACCCTCTGACTTTCTCTGCTAGTGCTTCACATTAAGCACAGGCAAACTTCCATACTTTCTTTTTGAAACTTATAGAAGAGGTGCATGAAAATAAACTAAACTATGATAGAAAATTTGTACCTAGGTATCACTTCTAGAGTAAATGGAATAATTTTCTCTGTCATTTTCATGGTGGTTTCATTTTAATAATAATTCATTAATGTTGGAATTCATTGTTACATTTTTAAAATGTAGATACAGAATGATATCTCTAGATATTTCTAGGTATTAGTGTAGTTGATAAAGTTGATACTTTATCAGTGCATCTAGGTAGAGTCATTTAGATCATGTCGTCATAAAATAGCCATGTATTTATGGAAGAAAAAATAGTATGGAAATACTCTCTTATCCTGTTTTTAGATTTACAACTTGATTGTTTAACAGTGGAAAATTCTCATTTTTATTTTTATCATTCACAAATATCCAAATTCTCCATAACTTTTTCAAACCCATAAGAAGTAGCTGCAATATATTACCTAAAACAAACTGAACAGGTCAGAAGGAGAGTTTCCATGAGAAGTATTGCAATGGCTAAGATGGCAGTGCAAGACCAAGAGAGAAATAAAATACCTGATTTAATTCTGGTTGTTTATTTTTGTTTTGTTTGTTTGTTTGGTTTGTTGGTTTTGGAGGTTTGTTGTTTGTTTTTTTTTTTAATCCCAGGGTTTTCCTGACTTGTTTTCTAAATGACTAAGCATTGGGGAACTAGCAAGGTTTTGGGAACTTCTAATTTTAACAGACTGGTTTAGAAAGAACTGAATGCTTTAAATCTGTTAAAAACAAACAAACAATTGCAAGAAAACCCCCACAGAACTAAACATAATCCTTCTTCCCTATGTGATTCATTTCAATTGATAGAATAATTTGATTTGGTTTGCTACAAAACAATACTTCCTTTGTTGATAATCCCAGACATTGCACTTTTCAGTTTCTGAAGTTTTTTTGACAACAAAATACTTACTATAACAGAATGTTTTTGTACAAGTGTTAGTAAGACATTGGATAAGTATTAACTAGAGAAAATCATGTTACTGGTCAGGTTATTTGACTGACTTGGTTGAATTATTTACTTATTTACATCAGGTATTTATTTTCATGCATAGTATGAACATCTTGAATCCATAAAAATAATGACAAATATTATCTTGTGTTTTCTTGGGCTATATGCCCATTAGATTAGTTTTGGAAGCAAAAATCCTGGAGTGGAAAATTAGCTCCTGCAGTGATAGGAATTAGTTGCCCATGAAGTTCATGCACAGTAAAATCACCTGCACAGACATCTGCTCAGTTTTGACTCCCATAGTTTGGAATATTAGAAATCTTTTTGGGTTTGTTAGTGACTTTTATTAGGTGCAGAATATTTCCACATGCCCATATAATTGTATATATTTATCAAGTCAGTATTATACCTCCTTTCATTAATTCTTTTTCTTATTTCCTAATTGTGGAAGCTTTTAGAGTGATTTTCCCACCTCTGTGCACCCAAACCTCCATTCACTCAAATAACTCCAAGTCCTGGGAATATTTTATGCAGAGGAAGTTGAGAAACCTTTTTATTTCTAAGAAAAGAAAAAAACAACATGAGAAGAGTGGAGAAAAAGCTCAGTAAAAGAGTAAAAAATAGAACTTTGATGGATGTCAGGATGTACTCAGAACAAGTTTCAACTCTGTTCTTACATAGCAAAGGTGAACTAGAACAGCAACATATATATTGAACAATGATAAAGTAAGCATAAATTTTAATGGAAATGATTTATTGAAATTGATTTTTTAGAAGTTCTTCAAAGGTCAATCAATTAACTACATATAATAGAATTATTCCTCTCCAGCAAAGAAAGTGCAAAACATTTACCTTCAAACAATGATTGTGCTAAAAAAAAGGTTACTCTTTGTCTGAATTTAAAGAATGAGCAAATTTCACTAAAATCAAATTTGACAGTGTGTTTTACTTTTAGCCCCCTACAAGGAATATCTATTGTGGTATGTTGGTTGCACACAGACCTTGTTAAGCAGCTTTTTAATGCCATTTTAGTCTAAGAGGGAACAAAGTGGGTACATAAATAACCTGTTTTTTAAAAAATCAGCATTGACAGTGCATTATTCAGCTGTATGTCATTTTGTGTACCTATATTAATAAAATTTAAAATATATTTATAATCCAGTCAATCGTTTTTGTTCATATAGTTTATAAAAAACAATCTCCACCTTCACTCTCTGTAAAGAAAATGTTAAAGCCTCTAAGTTACCATGACTGGTATTTTCCACACTAGTGAAATACTCCTCTTAGAAGTCCAAAAAATTACACTAGCTAGGTGCACTGTCATCATCAAGGAAAGTAATAAAAAAGGAAAAGACAGCAACCCACAAAAAAACAACTCACCTTGTGTACAGGTAAGACACACAGAGCAATTTGTGCTGGTTGGGGCTGGGACAGGTTTAACCTGGTGTGGAGCTGTGTTTTGGATTTGTCCTCTAAACAGAGTTGGTGGCACAGGGGTGTTCCCGCTGTTGCTGAGCAGGGCTTGCACAGCCTCAAGACCTTTTCTGCTTCTCAGCCCACCCCACTAAAAAGGCTTGGCATACACAAGGAGCTGGGAGGGGAAACAGGTGGCACAGCTTCTCCTAACTGACCAAAAGGGATATTCCAGACCAAAAGGACCCCTGTCAACAGACAAACTCCCAATCATTGTTTCTTGATTACTGGATTACAGCGATAATAACTAAAACATAATTTACAAATCTTAACAGACCTTGATCAACAGTTGCCATTTTTCTTCCTAAAAACAAAATTTAAGAAAACTATCTTAATTTATAGATCTGGTGAGGCAGTTAAGAAAAACTGAAGAGGAAAAATATTTAGCAATAAAAATATTTAGAAAAGCCTGTCTTTTGCAGAACTTTTACAATCTCTGAATTGAATTATACAGTTAACAGACATGTGATTAAAGAAGTTATTATTATATACTGATAAAATTATAATCAATAATTTATTCAAACTGTTATCTTTTGTGTACAATATATATTTCAGCTGTCAATAATTATACAGTAATAGGTATAAAAAAGTACATATTGTTTCACATATATTGCCTGTGAAATTCTAATTTTTAATTATTTACTTCAGGGTTTTTTGAGATATAACTAGATTGTAAAAAAAAAAAGAGTTAACAAAATTTTGTAGCAACCAAGCAATAATTAATCAGAAAGCCTTGGATTTGAAGTTATTACAGTGGTTAATAATAATGGTCCTTGGAGTTCCAAAACTCTAATAAATATTTATATATACACATTTAAAATTTTCTTTGTGTTTTCCTTCTGATGTAGTAACTCCTGCTAAAAAGTCATGTTCTGGAATGAGGTGCCTGAAGTAATCCTCTAAAGTTTATTTTACAGTTTAAACAATCTACCTCAATCTCATTTGATAATCTTTCTTTACTTCTGGCAAACTGTGTGAATTGTCTTTAGTTAAAGTACAGTATTTACTGTGAATCAGAATGAAACCATCAAATTCATTATCTATGTGACCTGAGGCTATATTTGAATGTGCATCTCCAGAGGACAAGACTCACTGATACAATGGACCTTAGACACTGATGATATCTCACTTGTGTACTTCTGTCATTATGCTGAAGGACTTTTATAAGTAAGGAAAATTTTCTTTCCCTCAGAACATATGGCTACTTAGTATATTTTAATGAGTATATTTTAATTAATTAATATTTTAAATAATATGAGTAGCTGCATTGGAAAAGAGCAATATTTATTTCCTTCTAATTTTCAGTCAACTGATTTTGAAGTATTATATTCATTGTACACAATTATTAAAATTCCTATCCTTTTTAAAAGTCCTCTCACAAGCAAAGACAATTTTCCGAGTATAAATTTTTTATTTCTGCCCAGTTTTATGAAATAATAAAAGCTGAGAAAAGGAGTATTCCTTGATTCAGTCACCAGTATTCACTTAAGGGTTTTAGCTCCATCACTTTCTCAGATGTTTCCGCTACTAGATGACACAGAAGTAAGAAAAAATAAAGGAGAACCATTATCACAAAACAATATTGTAATACAATTATTAATAAAAATAGAATAAACTATTCATTATTTAAAATATTTTGCATATATTCTACATTGAGATAAACATATTGGCAATTAAACCTAAGTTTGTCTTATGATATAATAATTTATTATCATTACGTGTATCAAGACTGAATATGGTGTTCAAGTCAAACAGATTTCAAGTATGTCCCCTGTCTCTGCCCCATCCCACTCCATTTGCCTCTCCCTTCTCTCTACTGCTCTTCTATTCCCTGCCTTTCACATTGTTCTTACTGTGAACTGTGGGTGAATACATGCACCTGCACATGTGCAATTCAGGATAGTCAAATCTATCTGCATATCAGTAATTTTGGACAGCAAAAGAGGTTTTGCTCTAAGATTGAGAAGTGTTAGAATTAGCTGATTCTCTCTATCATATATACTTATAATAAGAGCAACAAAAAAGAACATAAAATATTTTTTTAAAATACTTAATAGCAGGATGAGTTTTAATATCTGGAGGAAACACTCTATCCTTCAATGAAGGCAAATAGATTGGATACACAGAGCGTAATTTTTTTTCTTATAATATCATAAATCATATAGTTTTGAAAAAATTATTAAATTCTTGTTTAATTTTTATTTTTCTACAGTTTAAAACCCCACTGGTCTGTATTCTGGCTCAGAAAATAAAAAAAAAAAGGCAGCCTAATGTTACTGGGAATGATAGTTCACTGAAGTTTGAAATGGCTCACAGGATCTGGTGGACTTTCAGATTCTCTTTTTCCTTACTTGTAAAGCTTCATAAAGTAAGAAGTTTAATAAGTGGTAGGCCATTTGATATTTATAATTTTTTAAAAAACTAATATCTTGTTGAAACATATTAGTTCATCTGGGGAGGGGAAGGGGGGATGGAGAGACAAAACAAGCTCAATTGATAGATCTTCACTAATCTTTTATTGTAGTATGAATCCATTCCAGCTATCTGACTTTCATTTTGTTGGGCATGGTATTAGAAGACAGAAACCCAGAAAATTGCATGTAGATTTATTCTGTCAACAGTGCCATTCTTTCAGTCTTCTATAAATTCAGCTGAGAAATCTTTTGAAAAAATAAATAGCTTCTAAAATTTAGATGCCAAAAATAAGCAATCACATACAAGTATTCACATAATATACATGTGAATACTGGTGGCGGGGCTGATGGTATCTGATGGTTGATAGGTTTTCTTTCAAGGATTTTTCTTGGAGTATTTGTTTGTTTTGTCCTCCTTAATTTTGGTCATGTAACTTCAAAACCTCCCATTCTAGTAAAACTGAAAGTGAAATTTTCAGTCCACTTATCTGAAGTACCTTCTTAACAATATTTTCCCCTCCTGCTGAAAATTCTTCAGTACTATACTTTATACAGTGGTAAAATATAAACACACAATTATGTCTACAATATGAGATAGAGAGGCTGTTTTGCAGTAAATAACTTTCAGATTTCTTTAGCACAAATTTCAGGGACTAAATATGTTGTCTTTACCTCCTCCTCCTAGTAGAGCAAAAATAATAGGAGAAAAAATCAGTATTGTCACAATAAAGAACTCATCTCTACCAACTCATAGGGGGATCCCTATCAGAGAAGAGAGTTACTTTCCATAGTTTTTGAAATAAGCCAATATAATAAAGCAAATACTATGGAATGATTTTATCACAGTAATCAAAATCTGAATGTGCAGACTTACTTTGTTTCCATTCAAATGCCTACATTAGAATAACAGTGTCACCAGAAATTCTTTACTGAACCTGGAAAGAAAAACATTTTTTTTTCAGATCACTTGCTTTTTATATGGTTAACACTGCCTATGTGTTCATGAGAAAATTAAGTTAAAAAGGTAGATTTGCTACAAATTTTTTGTGATAGTGGATTTAAATATGATGCCCTGAAGTCAGTAATATACAGATGGATTCTCTTCTGATCTTTTATGGAAAAGGAGAGGAAAATTCTCAAGAGAAATGTACTTCTGATAGAGGGTTTAAGAAAACAGGTTTTGGTAGAATACAGAGTATGATCACATCAATTACAGATTTAAATTGAACATGAATTGTTTGTGCACGAAAAAGATGAAAGCAACAGCAATACTGCCTCAGTGGAAATAACCAGAAAAGGATAGCCTGAGTCTTTGTCATACTTATGGATTACTAGAAAGAAATTATAATATAATTGCTTTGTTTCTGTTGGTTTGCAGTCTTGCATATAATACATGTTCTTACGTCTCAGGACTTGAATAATTCGAGGAGAGCTATCCTTTGCTTGAAAATGTGCAAATAGCCACACCGGTTACCAAGCCACCCAATTCTTCTTACCTTTGCTTCTTACGTCCAAGAGTGAAAATTAACATTCACTTAGGAAAAGAACATAGAGGCAATGGATTGAAAGGAAGGCTCCTTTCCTTGTTACACTTTCACAGTTTCTAGCAAGTTTTTGTGAAGGTTAGAAGAGTTGGGAGCAGCTTATGCACCGGTATCAGAAGAGTCCCTTGGCTGAGCATGTATGGGAGTGAGGAAATGAGAGACATTAGGTGTAATAAATTATGACACAAAGTGTAGAAGTTTATGCTTAATTGTCAGTTTAATATACCATTGTGTTCTCATGACCTGAACAGCAATTAAAGACTCTAAATAGTCAAAAAGCAATCTAAACCATGACTAATTTTCTTGGGGTGTGGGAACATGTCTCTGTCACTCATATGCTGAAAAGGACCTGAAATCTAGTGTTCCCACTTTCGGTGCAAGTCCTCTAAACAGTAGGCTACTCATTACAGAGTGTGTGCTGTTGTCATAATACAAATAACTTGCTTTAGACAGGAATTTGATATTTTGGTATCCTGCACTGATGGAAGTACTTACTGAAACGCCTGTTCATGAATCTGTGCCTAAGCTCTTTATTAAGTGCCTAGACTAGAGTTCATTGTAAGGTCTGTTGGGACCACTAGGTGATTCTGAAGCCTCCCAGAGATTCTTACTCAATTAGGCAGATAGGATCTCCCTTTGAAAACCTCAGCGCTCTTACCTGTCCACTCATCTTCCATGGCTATATAACCAACAAAAGCACCTACATTCCTGTTGTGTTTTGGTTTTTTGTTTTGGTTTTTGGTTTTGTTTGTTTGCTTGTTTTTGTTTTGTTTTGTTTTTCATATTTTTAATCTGAATATGAAGAAATGGTGAAGTCAACAAAAAGTTTATGCAACTTCCCTATTTTAACAACATGAAAGCAACAACCAAACCAGTATTAACCATCTCCCTCACTGCTTCTGAGTGAAGCAAGAATAATACGTTTTCTAAGCTCCTCCTGAGTTAGCATTTGCCTTTATAAGGGTGCACATCCCAAAATATATTGTGTGCATTTGTAACACTTCAGTTTTGGTTCCCTGTCCTGTTCATATACAGAAGCACACCAAGTGTACATCTAAGTACTAGAAAGACCTAGGAGAGGTAGCCCCCTGAGTAACTCTAAAAATGAAGAGATTTTTAACCAGATTTATTAATAGATTCAAATTATTGAATATCAGCTAAATTGCTCTAGATGAATTAATGCTCATATCAGAATCTCCTGACAGCTGCAATGCTGTGTTTTCAGCACTCATAGTTCTATTGCTATATTAATCAAAGGACTATGAGTTTAAAGATTTGTGAGTGAGAGACAGGGTTTTCATTTTGATATTATTGAAGCCCAAAGGTAAAAAATGAATTTATATTTCCAGTACAGTATAACCAGAACTCTTTTTACTTGGTATACACTGTTTTAATACTAAATCTGTCAAATCCATAAATCCAATAGCATTTCCAAGAGTTGGGTTTTTCTACTTTTTTTTTTTTTTTATTTCTATAATCTAACTTAAAAATGTTTCACTTTTTAAAACTATTTATGAAACTTCTGAGATACTTATAATGATTCCATACAATGGAATCTGTATCAGTCTTTTATATTTTAATGATACCACTTTGGATTGAACAGGGGATTCGTCTCCCCAAGAGGCTACAGATCTCAGCAGTCATTTTTTTAAATTTTATTTTTGGTGAAAGGTTTCTCTTTTTACATTCTCATCCATATTGAATGATGTTACTGAAAGATAAATATCTGGATTCCTTCTGTGGAATTTATACCTGATTCAAATAAATGTTACTTTTCTTTTTTGTGAACCAAAAAAATCAGGAAAAATCAGGAAAAATATATGCTTGATTGCAACTTGTCAAACTGCAAACAATTGAGCAACCATCCCCAATATGACTTCGTACTTCAGCCCTAAAGTTCTGTCAGCTGTACCAGTAGAAGCCTGGACATGGTCCAAGCAAAAAACTGTATCATGCTCCATATCAATAACACTTCCTTCCCATATGGTTATATTGACTCCTGGGGCTTAATTTTCATCACTTTTCCAGAGATCTTCTGTTGTTTCATTGATGTCAGTAGTTTTAGCGGAATTTAGAAAATATTCCTGTCCCTCAAAGTACATCTGAAGAGAGAAACTGCTTTTAGAGTTTGTTTAATCTACCATTGTTTTGAAATACACATGTTCACTAGGTATTCCTGTAATGCACAAATTTTAATTTCTGAAAGTTTATTTTCAACAGTAATAATGTTTGAAACTTTAAGAATTTGAAGTCTCTCAGTCTAAATTAGGTATTTTAGATGTAATCAAAACTTCCACAAATCTAACTACTATCAATTTGGTATTTTTTAAGAATCATGTGTAATTTTCTGTGTATCCTCATGATGTGAGTTTTTGTGCTGAAATCTGCCCCTATTGTGAATAGAATATCATGGGTGTGTCAGTAGAGGGACAGGAAAACTGAAATCTAAACATAAAATGAATAAACAGAAAAGTAATATGAGTTTGAACAAATTCTTCTGCTAAATAACTTCCTAAAAATGGACTTCAGCCCACCAAAGTGTTCAGCTATGAGCATAAATATTTAGGAATCTTACCCTTATCTTCCCCTTAGTAAACCTAGTCAAGGACTGTTCAGTTCATATGAGTTGTCTTTCAGAATGGAAATATACAGTCAGACATCACATGTGCAAAACATTCAGATATATTTCTTTAGGGACAATAATGAGAAATATTGTATGATGAACTAGCTAAAACCGGTAGGGCAGGAGACTCTATTGCCTAGAGGCATCTCACAGTGATTTATGCATGCACTATATGTACAGCCAAAGTGTGAGAGGTCAATACTACCACAAATGAATAGTGTGTCCGAATTCATTGTATGCACAGAGGAGCTGAGTGGCATTGGAAGTTTCTTAAGGAAAATCTTTAGGGCTTCATCTCCTTTTTTAGTCATGGGCTACTTATAGGCAACACACACACATATGTGTGTATTTGTGCGTGTCTCCTTATGAGGGTCTTCCAGAACCTCTGCAAACACCACTAGGCATTTTTCCATATATAACTAAAATGAGTGCATTGAACTTTGATACAAGAACAGAAAGGCGCAATGTCAGGATAAAATGAACTTTTTTTTCCTCTCTTTCAAATAAAAAAAAATACACCAGCATTTCAGACAATGTTCTGTGGAAGACAAAAATCACAATGTTGACATGGTACCATCACAGTACCAGATCGCATCAGGAGTTTCATGACATTTTTTAAAAAGTTGCAAATTACCTTCCAACAGACATCAGAAGCTAAATTGCAAACTCTTTCTTCAACTGGCTTTGTGGGAAAAAAAAAGCTACAATCCAAACTAAGAGTATTCAGAATAGCAGGAGGACAAAAAAAATATCATAAATATGTGTTCTGAATTCTTTTAAAAAGATTAGAACTACCTAAACTAAGAAAATCAACTCCATGTACTTTGCTTTCTCATTTTAAGACTTAAGAAAGCCTGGTTCTGTTTTGTCTGATTCTGGAGATTAAGAGCAAGCAAACATCCTCTTCTAAATTTTATTTTAATGATAGAAGTTAAATTAATACCAAAGAGACAGAAAAATAGAGAGCAAGGATAAGGAACAGAGAAAATTGATTATCAGAAAGTGGCCAAGAAGGCTGTGAACTTATGCTATAATAGTAGCATAAATATAAAGGACTGATCCAGCCAAAATCTTCTTTCCAATCACCATTGTGCAATTACCTTAGAACAGTAATTGCCTTTCATATGACATTTGTGGAGGATGATAAAGTAAATAACCATAGCCATGTTCAATAATATGAAGCAGATCGTCATTACTAGAATAAACATGAGAACTTCTGTTTTTGTACCATTTCCTTTTAACTAAAGCACTTCCCATACTTCTTGAATACATGGGTTAAATGCTGGTCATCTATCTATCTATCTTATATATCTTATCTTATCTTATATATTAATGTTGCACATTAATATATAAATGTACAGATATATAGGTATACACTAACTGATAATTTTTAATTTTCCGTTCATAAAAAAATCTGGGACATGATACTATCATCTGTGTTTGCTGGAGCTAAGCATCCACTGCTGAAGAAGTGGCTCTAGATGACTCTAGAATAGAGTAGAATAGAACAGAGCCTTTTCTTTTGGAAGGGACCCAAAACAGTTATCTAGTCTAACTGCTTATCCACTTCAGAGCTGACTAACAGCTAAAGCGTGTTAAAGACACTGTCCAAATGCCTTGCAAACGTTGACAGGCTTGGGGCATTGACCACCTCTCTAGGAAGGCTGTTCCAGTGTTTGACCACCCTGTTGGTCAAGAAATACTTCCTAACATTCAGTCTGAAACTTCCCTGAAAGATTTGTTCTCAAAAAAACTGTGCTACTAATTTCTTTCATTTAATGGGTAGACTTCATGTAGGTGAGGTACACAGCCCTTATGATGGCATGAACAGATGCTTCTCCAGTTACTTACATTGCACCTGGTCATGCATAAGACACATTTTCTCTCACAACTATTATTGGAGATAAATGGCAAGCCTGCATAAACATTTCAATCATTAAATTCATTACTTCCCTGACTTGCAGGCAGTCCTATTACCTAGAAAACCTTGTCTGCTGCTGATATAGCTCAACAGCTAAAGATGATCAGATAAGAATAATAGCTCAGTTCATTCAAACTCAAGAAGACACTTGATAAACATAGCATGCCTCAGCAGCCAGTTTGCTACACTTGTTGCATTCTAGTCAATTTTCAAGCCTCCCAGCTCTGTTCAGTCAATGCTCTTTTACCTTTCTTTTTTTTTTTTTTTTTTCTGACCATGTAGCAGAAACTCACCATTTTTATCAGTGTTTTAAGACAGCCTTGGCTAATACCTAAACACCCCCTTAGTTGGTCACTCCTCAGCAGGACAAGTGGAGTAAATAGGGTTAAAAAGCTTCTAGGTCAAGATAAAGACAGAGAAGTCACTAATCAATCCCTGTTGCAAGTAAAACCCACTTGACTTCGGGGAAAATCAATATAACTCTGGCAATCCAATAGATTTGGATAGCAAGAAATGAGACAACTATCATAGAATTGTAAAATTTGGGTTGGAAGAGAACTCTAAAGACCCAACTCCCCCTGCCATGTGTTAGGACACCTTCCTCTATACCAGCTTGCTCAAATCCTCATCCAGTCTGGCCTTGAACTTCCAGGGATAGGGCCCCCACAACTTGTCTGAGCAACCTCTTCCAGTGCCTCACCACCCTCTCAGCAAATTTCTTCCCAATATCTAATTAAAATCTATCCTCTGTTGATGTTAAGCCATTTATTCTTATCACTATCCACCCATGTAAAAAGTCTCTCTCCATCATTCTTGTAGGCTCCCTTTTGATACTGGAAGGCTTCAGTGAGGTCTCTCCAGAGACTTCTCTTCTCCAGGCTCAACAAACTAAACTTTCTCAGCCTGCCTTCATGGAGAGGTGCTCCAGCCCTCTGATCATCATTATAGCCTTTCTCTGGAGCTGCTCTAACAGGTCCATGTCCTCCTTATATTGGGAACCCTGGAACTGGATGCGGCACTCTAGGTGGAATTTCACAAGAGATGAGTAGAGGGGCAGAACCACCTCCCTCAGCCTGCTGGTCATACTGCTTAGGATGCAGCCCAGGACAAAAATATTGAAATAATATCTTGCCTCCTCTCTTTCCCAGGTTCAACTTCCTTTTTTAATTCTCAATTCTTCTTCACACTTCCAATCCCCTTCAAGAGCACAGTAGGCTTGGAGTTGAGGAGTTATGGTTAATACATGGCAGTTCTTTCTCTGCCTCTCCTTCCTTCTCACACTTTTCCCTGGCTCCAGTAGTGTGTCTCCATGGGGTGCAGTTCTTTCAGAATATACCCTCCTTTGTCAAGCACTAACAAGAGCTCTGTCCTGCTGTGGAGGAGCTCCTTCTCTCCCGCCTCTTCTGACTCAGATGTCTACTGAGAAGAGTTCTCCTCTTCTCCTATGCCATTTTTTTGTCCTTTCTCATTAACTTTTACCCAGATGCTCTAACAGCTTGGTTGCTGGGCTCAGCTCCGTGCTGTGTGGGTTTGATGGAGCTGTCTCAAGCCATTTGGTTGGGGGCAGCCTCATCCTCTCCTTACAGAGAGGTCACCCCTGCAGCCTCCCACTGTCAACACCTGGAGAACCTGAACCCAGAACACAAAAACATTCATACTGTCTGTAACACTACCTTTAAATTCACAGCAACATGGAGGAAGAAGAACTGATAATCATGGGTGTACTCACAGACATAAATCATAGCCCAGATGTTCCAATCCGACCATTTCTTTACCAGCTCACTTCCCCCTCATTTCAGTTTTCCCAACCTCAGTTGCTACACAGGAAAGGCGCAGAGAAGGTTAGGCCCTATTCAACTAACTCAATAAGATTCACAGTTTAATTGATTTTAGGTAGGTAATCTTAAGGAATGCTGTGAAAGCCTAATCTTTGTGTATGGTCTGTATGAATAACATGTGGTATGGTCTGATTGAGTGATGGGTCTGGACATTGAAATCTATATAGATCCAAAAGAATCTGCAGGAAGTCTATGATCTAAATAAAATATCATACCTATATACTGCATTTTTATAATGAGAATTGGTGGCAAAATAAAAGAAAAAGTAATAAAACAAGTTTATGTCTATTTCTTAGTTTATATACTTTTGAATTTTTGTGTCCTTTATTTTTTTTCTTTGGTCTAAGGATCTGGAAGTGTAAATCATATGAGAGGTGGATGAGGGAGCTGGGGATGTTTAGCCTGGAGAAAAGGATGCTCAGGAGAGCCCTTATCATCCTCTAAGACTACATGAAAGGAGGTGGCGGCCAGGTGGATGTTGGCTTCTTTTTCCGGGCAACCAGTGACAGGATGAGAAGACACAACCTCCAAAGGAAGTTCAGGTTGGACATCAAGAAGAAATTCATTGTGGAAAGGGTTGTTAAGTGTTGGAATGGACTACTCAGGTACATGGTGGAATCATTATCCCTGCAGATGTTCGAGGAACATGGCACTTAGTGCTATGGTGGTGATTGGTCAAAGATTGGACTCAATGACCTTGGAGGTCTTTTCCAATCTTAATGATTTTGTGATACTCTATGTACTGCTAATCCATTTTTGATTACTATTCCTGATCACAATTTGTGTACTTCTCGTAGATACATACACACATATATGTGAATCTTTTTGTATGTTTAAAATATTTCATTTAAAAAAACCCAGAACACCAAAATAATTAAATTATATTAATGGTTTTAAATATTCCTACAAGAAAAATTTAAACCATTCAAATTTTAATCCTTAACATTAAAGAGATGTTTAACATGCTTCCATTATGGCAGAAGAAGAGATTTCTCATTTTCTCTGGAACCACATTATCAGATTGACAGCACGGAGTTTGGCTCAGAGACTGGAAATAATTAAATTTTTTATTACATATGCTTTTAAACTATCCTCTATATTCACAGCTGTGTACAGTAAGGTAAGAATTCTGGTTCATTCTTCAAGCGGCACAGGGCTAAAATACTTTAAGCTAGCATTGCTCAGATGAGCCTCAAGTGCCTAATTGTCAGAGCACTGTAACGTACTCACCTTGAGATTATTCCAGGGTGAACATCAAAGCTCTTCCAGGTCTCAGATGAGTTTGTATCCTTAACTGATTATTACCGTAAGCTCTTGAGCTTGGAAACAGTGCTGAAATCTCAAGGCAACAGACTTGATAAAGCATATATTTGTTTTTTAACTTTGGCCAGGTAGGAAACCTTTCCACTATGCCACTGCTTTAGCTTTTTTTTTTAATTTTTATTTTTTAAATCTATTTCAAACAGAGAAATACGTAAAGTTGGGAAAAATTAGAATAGCACATAAAAAGTATTTTGGTCCTAGAATCAGGAGAGAAAAGTGAAACAAGGAGCAGAGGGGAGGAATGTTATGAGCAATTGGTAGAAACAAGTGATTTGCGTTCTTCCACATTAATTGTATACAACAGATTCAGAATAATGGCACTTCTATTTCAGATTCACCCAAATATCTTCTGGTACACCCAAAGGTAGTACCAGAAGATATTCTTGTATGGTATATTAATATTCAAGTATAAAACTCATGAAGCCTTTCACTAAGCCTGAACTGGGCTGGTGGGGTTTTTCAAGACTGGTTTGTGTTATTGTAGTAACGTTATCATTATACCACAGCAATTTAGAGAAAACTAAGTCACAGTTTCAGTCTACCAGCATAGAAACCAGCCATTTAATGTACTTTCAGGTTGAAAAACACTGCATTTACTTCAAAATGCAAAGTATTTTTTTCCAGAGAGTTAACATTCTTGTCTTTGTATTTTTATGCCTTATGACCTCCAACTTTAAGGTCAATCCAAGAAGGAAATGTCTCTTTAAAAGTGTAAAATCATGTTTTATTTAAGGAAATTAAGTTTGGTCTAGCACTGATGAAACACAAACCAAAATTTTTTTTTTTTTTTAATTTAAGGAAAATTAACTTTGGTCTTACACTGATGAAGCACAAAGCAGCTGTCTGTACTACAAATCTGTCTTGTAGAATTATGCTGTCCCTTACTTCTCAGTCTTGCTTTGTTTCCTAATATATTTTTGAACATTTTATTTAGGAGTATTCTTAAGAGCTGGTCAATATGCAGGAAATACTCATAATCTTAAGCATGATACAACAGATGAAAAACGTCTCCCAACAAATTCGGCCACTGACCTGGAGCACAGGATAAACAGCAGGATATTCTCATTGTCCTACCCTTCTACAGTGAGTGTGAAGACAGCAGCCTTCTGACAGCAACCAAATTAGGTAAATGTGCATGTGCAGAAGTCTAAGGTTAGGTTAAGAAAATAAAAATAAATTCCAGGGCTATATTTTTGTTGTAGTCACAGGAGCAGGGGTTACTTGCATTTTTCAACCAAATGGACAGTTTAGGTCCCTAACAGTGCTTTTTATAACCACATCTCATTTTAATTCTTCTGACACAGAAGTTGGTGTTGTGTCATGGCAATTAGTGACACAAATTATGTGTATGTATAGGATTTTATTTTTTTTTAATTAAAAAAAATCAGAGGAGTCTTTTAATAGTTAATAGTGTTAACTAATAAAAAGAAATTATCAGAGAAACAATCATATACAACCATGTTTTAAAGTAAAATAACTTAATATTAAGGTCTGTGTCCAATTTGTAATATCAAGTTTAAACTAATAGTAGTTTTCTTAATTGTAAATCAAAGAACTTCTGAATAATTACCAAAACCACTTTTCATGTGGTTTTTTTTTTTTACTGATAGTATTTTGAATGACATTTATCTTCATAGCAATATCTTGTTTGTAGAATTCTTTGATTCTTTGTTTGACATTCCATAGCTATGTCATTTCCTAATTTCAGTGTCACAGAAGCATTTTATTTTATTAATAATAAGTACTCCTACATCTCCAGCAATTCTTGTCATGATTGTTTTAATTTGTGTCTTCTTTACTAAATTACTTTTATTTTCTCCATTAAATTAAAATAACTATTTTTTAGTTCTCTTAAATTGAACTTGACAATTTCATCTTCAAGTCTCCTAGGCCTCTAGAAGAACACATCCTACTGCTAATGATCATCAGTGAAGAGATATGAGACCCTAATTCTTTTAGATGCTTCAAAAATAATTTTATTTTAAGATGCTTTATATAATTGTATTCTTTCAGACTCATGATTTACTTTGCCAAGAAGCATATATAACTTATAGGTGTGGAAATGTACAGAACTAAATGACGAGATACATACCACTCATAAGAACCCTAAGATGCAAAATTTAATGCTTATTAAACACCACAAAATGTAAAAGGTTTTTAACTTTTAGACTTAAGAATTCCATATATTTTAATATTTCATCTTCTGTGCCACAGAACTTTTTTCTACCAACTAGCCTACAGTTGTGATGATTACGTGCTGCTCCATGCATTGGCTTTTTTCCAGACAGCATGAGTCCTGTGGGATGCATCAAAGAAATCAGTTAGTGCACTCACTGGTGTAAAAGTTGCATGATGCCATAAATCTTTTAGCAAGTGGATTTGGAAGATGTTTTTGTGAAGGTTATGTGTGTAAGGTAAGCTACATTACATGAGCCTTCGATGTGAGCCTTCAACATTACACTTTCTGACATTTAATAAAATAGTGATTGCAAAGAGCTACATCCTCAGAGGCCTTGTTATGCCAGCAAAAGAGCAAAGGAAGCAACCTCAGACTTTCTTCTGTGTTTTAGTTGCAAAATAATATTTTTTATTTTCTTGAGATATCTAATAAAACCTGATTCTTTAGAAGATTTTGCTTTTTATCCTTGCAGGTTATAATAAAGTTGCATTTTACTACCCACATGCAAACAAGAATTCATCTTAGAGAAAATCACATATAAATTCACAGATATTTCAAAATAAAATGAAATATATATAGCTAATTTATAGTATAAGGATTTTATTGTTCTGCTCTCATCAGTCTATACAATTTTCATCAGTTATGAAAGTCTGATCTGGATTTTTGAAGAATAGAGGAGTATGTCCTTATATCTACTGGAGTCTTGCTCATTTTGTAACTGAAACAAATTGTGCCAGGGTAAAAATGAAATTATGTCAGTTCTTTTTAATTAACATCATGGTTTATAAGTCTGGAGATAAAACAGTAAGATGAAGATTTATTAATTGCCAGCTCAGGGGGATTGAACTGCAATGTTAATATAATGTCCACAGGAAGTTAGTGGATATTGGTAGCACTCCACAGTTTTCAGAATGTCCACCTCATACCTCAGGTCTTGCTTTCATTTCTCTCTTTCCACCTCAGCAAAGTAAAGCTAGGAAAGCAAGGTGGTTCTCCATTTGGATATATTAGGCACCCGTTTCTATTCTACTTTACATCACTGTTCTAGTTTGGATCAGGATATGTTTCTGAAGCAAGTCTCCCAATCACTTTTATGTGCTGAGCCCTCACTGACTTCACCATGGAAGTAAAAATTCCTGTTGTAGAAAACTAAAGAGGAAGCTGCACTTCCAAAAGACGACTATGGTGCTCCATCTGTGATGGGTGTTCAGTCCACTGTCCCCACCTCAGACTGTTTCCTGGTGAAATCCATGAAAGTCATGTCTTGTGGACATCTGGGGCTCAGAGTCAACTGTTTTACTCAGCAGATCTGTTGCTATTCTGTTACCCCACCTGCTCACATTACCTTGGTCTCAAGGACCAGAAGATGTCACTAATTTCAAGCTGCACTTCCACTGCCAGGGCATGAACTACACCCTGTGAACCCATCTCTGGGTTTATTAAGCTGATATAACTTATTTTACTGGCTATAAAAATAGCACGTGGTTAGTTGGCTTAGACTATGCACCTACTGGTGCCTAGAGCTGGGTGAGATAGAAACAGACCAGAACATTAAACCAATTTAAACTTAGATACTACTTTACTTTGCAGTAAAGTATATGTTTAAACCATGTCTTGTACTGGTGCTGTTCTTAAATCAGGTCTCCGAAATACCCAAAATAACATTTTACTTATTTAGGCAGAGTCATGTGGGAAGATGCCTTTAGGTTCTTGTAACATATATTAAAATTAAGGGAGAAGGCTTCTTGTAAATATTAATTAAAAATTGTATCAGCTACAGTTTGACAACACCATCTGTAAATTTCAATTATATAAATATTTCTCAATTTTTATTCACAAACTCACTTCTTGGAGAACATGGATCCTTTTAGACACCAAGAAACTGTATCATATACCATATAGATATAATTATTTAATTAAAGGTTATAAAGTTACTAGGTTTGTGGATCATTGAGAGTATTTGCCTTCAAGCATGTTTGCTAGTGGCAGGCTGTAATTAGACACATAAGGATGAAAAAAAAATAAAAGGACATCCTAGGGCAATTTCATGATTTTAAATGAAGAAAAAAATCAGCAACATTTTAACGGCCAGCTGAAGAGATTATTTTAAGAGGATTAACACTGTCAGCATATATAAACTAGCATACTAGCACTTGTGTTAAACTTTTGAAAGCTTTAACTTCAGAGATCAGAAGAAAAGCCAATGCAAGCAAACAAAACCAAAAAAGAAATATAGAGTGATTTAGAGGAAGTATTACTGTGATCAGTCTGAAGATCTGATCTTTATCATAATTACCATCTTTAATGGGTTAGTAGAAAATGTCTTCCAATATTTAAAAAACCTGTGATATGATGGCATCAGTAGAAGTCATCCTGAAATGATTTATTAAAATACTTCCAGATTTTCTTTCTAAAAAATACATTGTAAATAATAATCAAAAGAATAAGCACTGTTAATTGGTCAGAAAATGATTTTCTGTCTTGACAAAACAAATGGACTATTTGATTTTAATATCACCCATTGCTCAAGCTGATGACAGTTAAATATTATATCATACCTTTAGTAACATATAAAGTGTTCATAAATTTGGGGTGTAGTGACCAAGATGAGGCAATTCATTTAAAAGAACCATCAGGGTCCTAAATGACTGCTGCTGGTGAATATTCCAAATTAAAAAATCATAAACCTCACACTTCTGAGCTGCATCTTTCAGTTTAAAAAAATGCAGCTGTTTTAAACAAAATTGATAGTGGTCATAGAAACAGTGAAGACACTGTTCCTTGATTTCTTGACCTGCTTTGATATTTACTTTGAGATTCTCACTGAAAATTGCTAAATATTATACTAGTAGGTATAGTTCCATTTTAATCACATTCATTTCACTGACTTATCAAGATGTAATTAAAAATCTTTCCATGTTTGCTTTGTAGAGGAACAGGGCAATGATGACATTTTCTAATTGTTTCTTTTATGCTTGTTTTAGCTGGGAAATGTGTTTTCCCTGTCTTCTCTGTTCAGACTGACATTTTATCTCCTAACCAAATATTTGTTTTTAATACTTGCAGGATCACTTCTGCTCAAAAGAAAAAAGAAAAAAAAAAAAGAGAACTTTCTTTTGCCTTCTATTATATAGCAATTTTATCCAAGAGCCTTTTGCTGACTTTTTCCATAGTGTAAAAAATAAATCTTTAATGATTTTCACTTCCAGTCCAGTCCTGTTCTTGTGGTAACTGTATCATAAAAATTCTTCACCTGTATGGAGTTGCTTAAAAAATAACCTTCTGCCTTTGCACATATTTCCATAAATATTTTATCATATTTAATAAATGTGTTAACCAGCAAATAGTCAAAGCTGCTCCTGTGGCTGTTCTACTTATTAACTCAGAATTGATCTAGCAAATCAGCTAATATTACAGAAATGAAAGCTACTCATTCAGATTTCTCAATTTTATTTCAGCACAGATTATGCATTCGCAAACAAAATAATATGCAGAAAATAATATTATCTTTGGATAGATTGACTTGATAGAAAAATATCAAGGACTGTGGTCTTACTCATGCAATTTTATTTCAGGTAGTCCTGCAAGTATCAAAGAGGTGGATTCAGTGATCCCTATGGGTTTATTACAATGTAATTGTATGAATTTTTGATTATATAATAATAAAAAGACACTGAATTATTATCTCTTCATGTCTCATGTAATACCTTTTAGAATGAAAAGAAGTTGTTTGTTGTATGGGAACTGCAAATTACTCCTGTGGGACACTTTGGATACAAAAAATACATTTCTCCTTTTTTTTTGTTTTTATTTTGAGACTATAGAAGCATTGCCAATTAATTCCTCAGACATGACTTCAGCTTGAAAGAAAGTGAGAGGAAGGAAGGAAGGAAGGAAGGAAGGAAGGAAGGAAGGAAGGAAGGAAGGAAGGAAGGAAGGAAGGAAGGAAGGAAGGAAGGAAGGAAGGAAGGAAGGAAGGAAGGAAGGAAGGAAGGAAGGAAATAATTTGATTTTGTGGAAAAGATGCTTTTAATTCACCAGCTCAAGCAATGGAGTCTTGTAAATAAGTTCTAAAGAAAAAAAAAAAAAAGGAACTAGCTTTACCTCATTCTTTCTCTTTTTTCCTATATTCTCTTTACTTCTCAGTGATTTCTTGGAATTTTTTTTAATTTACAGACTATGAATGCACATGTAGATATACAAAGATATTAATACATGAGTCATACGATAAAAGAACTGAAATCTAAAATGGCAAAATATGAATATTACAAAGTAAAGCAGTGACAAGTTAATAAGTGTCAGTATTCCAAATTCCTTTGCAATCTTAATCTTATGAAATTATTTTCATCTGGTGAACGGCTTTTGTTAACCAGAGATCTCTTGTAGGAACAGAATACATTTATATATCCATGTGCAAAAAATGCATAAGGATGAGGAAAAAAAATCTGTGCCATCTCTCTCACTCTCTTGTCTTTCATCAAAGTCTAGTTTTGTTTGTACTACAGACAAACAACTAGACAGGAATGGTCTGAGCACGTTCATTTCCTTACAGCTTAATCAAATCTGAGCAATCATCTAAATAATGCAACATCTTATCTCTTATTTTGGCCAGTGTTGAATAACTCACAGAAGGTAAAACAAACAAACAAACAAACAAACCCAACCATGGGTTACCTGCATGGACAAGCAGTCCAATCAATTTGCTTGCCAATGCAAGAAGTAAAAAATGCAGAACAATCGTACAGAATTCATCAGTTACTGCATATACTTATAAGTGCTTGGTGCGTATTAAGTATTTATCTTTTCACTTCTATTGATGTAACCCCTTATAAGTGCATTATCAGATAATTTAAATGAGAATTTCCAAAATATATTGACTTTAATAGATATCTACCTAGAGATAAACTGAAACTGGCCAGATTATTATGATATGGTGCAATATAGCCAGGCAACTGCTTATTCCCACACTGATCATTACTTTTTTGCCCTATACCTAGGAAGGAGACCTTTCCATTAATGGGACTTAATCCTCCCCATTATGATCCAAGGTCTCCCTCCTTAGGCATTTGGAATGTGATGATAGCTCAAACTGCTCACCTAAACAAAGTCAAACTGAAGTCCAGAACACAGGACTACTTTTTATCAAGTCATAAAAGATGGCATAGATTTCTGTGTTTACATGGGACCCTGAATATGTATTACATTGCAGGTGAGAAGCATGTATGTGAAAGGAGAGAGGGAGGCAGAGGAATGAAGATATATAACTTGCATAAATTGTTCCAACAAAGTCTAACTCCTAAAACCTTTACACAGATCCTTGCATTTTTTCCTATTAAGATGAAATGCATTACCACTTTTTCCTGTGCTGTTCTTTATACCAACCATCTCTTCAAAATGTGTTTTCTGATAGATTTAGGTTGCTTTACACTGCATCCTTTGAACCACATTCTGAGATACATGTCTCTTCTGTATCCTGTTAATCATGCCTATGGTCTTGATTCCTCTAGCAATTCTGTAAAGGTGAAGTAATTTTGTAGGGCAGAGTTTATTAGAGGGAACAATTATTTGGGACAATGACATGTGTAAAGGTTTCTTTTACTTGGCATGGTATCTTTCCTCTATCATCCTGAATACTGCTTTTTAATTGTTTAAGATGCTAAGCATAGACCTGTATAGATTTGCATTATATAAGCTCATTTTTCTTCTTTCCTGACCTTCTTTGAAAAGTTATCCCTTGCAGTATATTTGTCAGTGTCTTCTCTGACTTACTTGTCTGGCAATCTGTCCCTTGGCATCCTTATAACATCTGTCATGAATGTCTATCTGCACCATTCTCCAAGTCTTTCATTTGTTGCCTTGTCTGTTCACAGTAATTGCCACATTCATCATAGGTACTTTTTTTGAAGCAGAAACAATTTCATTCTCTGATGTTGCATTTAATGTCTTCTTTGTAGTTCTTTGTGTTTTATTTCTTTTCTGTATTGTGAAATCTCTTCACTCAGCAAAAAAGTATACAAGTAGTGCCCAAATCAAATTTTTATCACTTCCTTCTTATGCTGAGGTACTCATCATTACATAAATAAAGAGCTCACATCTCTTACCAAAATTTGTACATGTGCAAGAGGTGCTGCCTTGAACCTGCTCCAAAACGTCATGAACTGGAAATTGAAGGTGTAATTAACTGCAATGAAAAATATAACTTAGTACTGTACAAAAGTATAACATAAATACCAAAAGGTGCATTCATTCATAAAACAAATCATGGTGATATTTCAGTTCCCTTCTCATCTTGAACCTTATGGGTGCCAGTGTCCCTATCTGTAAAAGAATGGAAAATAATATACTGAGGGCAGGGATAATGTTCTGGAACCACATGATTTTAAAAGAATATTTGCCAAATACTGAGCAGCAAAATTTAATTTTCCCAATATTTCTTACAAGAGAGAAAATATCTTTCTTAAATATGTGACCTTTGTTTACAGCACCCTTTTAGGCACACTTAACTGCCAGGGAGATAAGCCTGTCACAGTATTCTGCCTTGAGATATCTTATTTCCTGCTATAGCAACAGATTCAAGAATCATGCAAAATATAAACATATAAAGGATGAGCTTGTTCCAGTCTGATTCCTTCATAGCTTTCCTAGTACATCTGACATTGACAGTTGTATAGACGGATGAAACTAGTAGGTACAGAAACTAGCAGGTACAGAAAGGTACATACATAGGAATATATTACCTTTTAAAAAGCTAAATCTTTACTGTTAGTATCATGACATGTTAGACTATGGTTATGCATTGACATGACATCAATATATAAAGTTAGAGCATTATCTCTGATAATTCTGTTGTCAGAATGGCCACGTACACTTAAGTAATGCCAGGATTTGTCAAATGCCAACTGTCCTTGGGAATTTTTACCTTATTTTTGAATACTTTTTGTGTATTATTATACAAAATTTCTTTTTTCTTTCTGTTTCATGTTGAATTTCTATGGATTGAAAAAAAAATAATAAAATACATAGACTAAACTGTATTGGTTAATTTTAAGCTTTTCCTTAAATATGTAAGTTATGACATTTATTATTTATCCAGATTTTAATTAGTAATAATATTTTGAATGTGAATAGCCTTATTTATACTCAAAATACAAGTTTGAGTTCACCAATATGTGCAAAAGCTTTACATCTAACACAAATGTAACACTGAGAGACTTCCTGCATTGAAATATGCTCTTTGCATGTACTTCATAATTCTTACCATTAGGATCACAGAGTAAATTTTTTGTAAGAACAAAATTTTTACTTTCACTTTTATGTTTCTATGAAAAAATATATTAAAAAAATAGCTCTCCATCATATATATTTACATTCTCAGTAATACCCACCAGTTCACTTACACATTGTACACATTTACTTCCATTATATAAATCTGAACTAGGACCAGAAACTGAATCTGTGAGTCATTCAGACACTAACTTATTCAAATATTGTAACTGAGCAGTTGGAGACAGAAAGACATTCACTGCAGACTAGATTCACTTTTCTGGTTTCTTCTCAGTTTTTATTATGGCTAACCAGTTTGCAAAGTGCTATGGCACTGCACTAATAATATTCCAGGATTTGTTTAGAGTTTTGACATTTCTCATCCTCAGCCCTCTTAGACTAAAATGTACACATTTTACCCATGTCTTTACCTAATTGAATTCTTCTGTATTGTCCATGTGTCTGTAGGCTATTTTAACTGATTGATAGTTCTGGACACAGAAAATCCCAGTTTTTAAACAGAGATTGCTACAAACAAACCACATTGCCTTGACTGTATAAAGTTTTCATGTACCTTTAGAAGGTTTAGCTGCAGAGATCACCTTTTCATGTCACAACATAATTCGGTGGGTGATGTACCCATTTTTTCTTACTCTTTATTTTCTTACTCTTTATTTTTTTACTCTTTCAATCACAGATTAAAGCAATACTAAACACACACTAACTCTTTGAGTTGTGGCCATTTGCCCGAGACCATCAATTCATTTTACAAAGTCTGCTGAACAGCAATCAGATAATAATGACTTTTTGGTAAGTGGTTAATGATGCAGAGGTTTAGAGGACCCATACCTGATTAAGTGTGCAGGGTGGCTGGTGTGCCGTTAATGTAATGTAAAGTAATGACAGAGTAAGTAGAATAAGAATAAATAGCTTAGTTGCCACATTCTCTGCACATGGAATGAGAAAAGCAACTGGCATGTAGAGGCCCTCTTTATAACAATCAGTTAAAGCTCCATATTATGGTTTCTGTTGGATGAACTAGACCCTTTATTAATTTGATGTACTGGGGTAGGATTCTGCTAGAAGTGAGTTATTCAAATAAACTGTGTCACAAGATAGCATGGATGAAATCAAGTATTTTTAATATTTTATATAATTCCAGTATTGGGGCTGTACATGACTGATAGCACTTGAGTGATTCATTTTTCAATCTATGAATTTTTTAATATGCTTTTGTGATTTATGCTATGCTTTGAATTATCATGTTAGACTGTGTGAAGCATAGGAAAGCTGACTACATAGCAGTATTACTCAAGTCCCCCTTTTGAAATCCGATCTATTACAGATAGTTTAATAGGAATATATGAGCATCAATTCGTACAAAGTTATTTTCTTGAATTTGTTCATCTTAAGATCTTCATTGATTATCAATGCAAAGAATAATGCTTTTTTTTTTTTCCTATCACAAAGGTAAATCTGTCAGCTGCAATGTCCAGACATATCTAGTATAAAGTATCATTAGCTGTATTCTTCTGCTGAAGACTCACAAAATAAGGAGTACGTGTATTTTTATTACTCTAAGAAAAGATCAGCAACTATGTATATATATGCAAATATAATATTAAGAGTCTTTAGCAGGAATGCATAAAATGATAACCTATGAGGATTTCTTTTCTATTCTAATCCAAGTCATACTTCCACTTTTACATTCATTTTTACCTTTTTAAAATGGGATACCTGTTCTCTAGTCCAGTTCCCAAAGATTGTCTCATTCTTAAAATGCATATATCAATTGTTCAGGGTTGTTTATTTCTTTCCTGCTATTGCCCAGGTTTCTGGAATTAGGTTAGACAAGACTGTCATTTCTACTCAACCAGTTTAGTCTGAAATCTGAAAGGAAAGTGGATATGACAAACATTCTTTCTGGGAAACAGGTTCTTCTTTAAGGGCAACAAGTATTATAACTATCTGTTTCAAAATATAATATAAGAAATAAAGTACAGAGACAATACATTTAAAACTGATTTTCCCACAACCATAAACAGTAAATAAAGAGAAAAGAAACTCCATTATTAAATTAAATGAAACAAAGCCTTTCATTTCAGTAACTGAGAAAGCAATGAGAAGAAAACACTAACTCTAGTTTCAAAAGAGTCCAAACACTCAAAATAAATTAAACCTACCTAACTCTTAGAGGAATTACTGAGATCTACTAAGAATTGTTGTTTTAATCTTTCTTTTTCTGATTACTCTGCTCTTGTTTGTAGTTAAACATTTGCTTCAAAGGAGCTTGTCTGAGTCACTGCAGCCTTCAAGTGATCACAGATTCCAAAGGAAAGAAGCACTGTAACACTACAGTCTTGTCTCTGGTGTGCAGTGAAGTGGGAAACAAGAGGTGCTTCAGTCCTACTTAAAAAAGGAAGAGATTTCAGTCTGAGAAAAACAAAAACATGGCATTTGAAAGAAGTAGCCAAAAGAGTTCAGGATGCAACTCATTTTTTATTGAAAATAAGTCTTTAATATCACTTCATATGTAGCAGCATATATTAACATGGTCATGCACTTCAAGACTATAAAAACCTCACACACATTCTGTCTTTTAATGGTCAGAGGAAAGGATCACACAATTTTAATCACAACTGAGTTTAGCAGCAAAATACTTGAAATTATTGAATTTGTCATCACATCCTTTTCCTACCCCAAGTCTTTTCCCCTTATTCAATTATTAAAGCATGCCAACAAATACCACCACCTTGAATTTTGTTTAAAGAGAAATGGTTTAAATAATGAATGGGTTATCACAGGGTGTTCTACAGAGGTGAGTTTTTTTCTTTCTTTCTGTTTAAAAGTAGTGAGTGTAGATGTAGTATGGGTACGCATTAATAAAACCAACCAAACAAAAACCACCTTCCATGTAAATTATGCAAGGAAATATAAATGCATGAAAAAGATTCTATATTTTTCCAATGAACAAATAGAAAAATGGGGATGGAGTCCTTTCCCTTCTGTATGGAATCACTCAGCAAATCCATACTTTGCCCTACTAACGAGCACAAAAAAATAAAATTTAATTTTTTATGCTCTTGAAAGTATCAAAGAAATCTGACATCCAGAAAGATAAGGAAATACAGCAGCATTTTACCGAGCCTGCAGACAGTTGAACAGATGTCACGGCAGCCAGCAGCAGAACTAACCAAGGAGTCAAAGAGAGGAATATAACAAGGGAACAGACATAAGCCCAGATGCGAATACTAGAAGAATTAATCTCTTAACATCTGGTTGTACCAAGCATTCCTCATATGTGAGTATATGCATTGGCTTTGGGCCTAGCAGACACAGAAAGAAAAAAAAAAAAAGAAAGAATGAGAATACTTTCAGCACTGCCTGGAATAAGCAAAAAATCTGCCAAGTTCATCCTGAAATTCTGTGAATCTGACAGTTGTTTTTCTATTTGTAAATGTACAATATGTTCCTGTTGTAGTTTTGCATGTGTATGATTTAGAATGTGAACTAGGTTCCAACCTGTTAAAAAAAAAAACAAAAACTAAACAGCTTTCTGAAATTGACCCAGTCTGTTAATGAACTCTGACCTCCCCCACCAAAAAAACCCCAAATCACAAAACAACAAAAACAAAACCAGACAAAATCAAGCAAACAAAACCACAACAAAACCCCCACAAACCCAAAACCACCACCACTCATCACCAAAATGCTCAACAAAAATACAACAAAACATTAACCAAAGTAACATTAGATAAATTGGAGCTTGCTGGATGTTTCACTCATTGTAATTGTGATTGACATACCAATAACTTGCACTAAGCAAAAAAGCGACAGCCGCCTGGATACTGCAGATTATGAAGCTAATGATTCCATCTTTGCTTTCTATGTTTTTACTTAAATATTTTGTAGTATAACAGTCTATACCAAAAGCAAAAATACCCAGAAAAATCAAAATGCTTGCATATGTAACTACAAATTAAGCAAACTGCTGTTTTGTTACTGGAAAACCTACTGAACACTAACAATCACATGATTTGGGACATATGAACTGCCAAAAATTAGATTTAAAAAAAAATCATCCTGATAATGAAAAAGCGGCAGCAGGGAGATTTCATTTAGACCTGGTTAGCAAGTCAGGTTATTACTTTATTTTTTTAAAAAACACATACTGATATTTTTGTCTGAAATAGCAGGTGGTTTTGAAAAGCAATCTGAGAACAGGCCACTGGAATGGGCTTGCAAAAAAGACTGCAGAGAAAGTCTTTAAGGACAGGTTCTGGACATATTAAAACTAAAACACTATCTATTGTGAAACAGATAATTTGCCAGACTTTTCTATATAATGGTCAGCCTGGGAGCCTCTTTTAACTGGCTACTAAACAGTCTCACAACTGTTGACTGAAGTTATTTTGAATATTGCTTATGTATAAAGAAAGATTCATCTTTCTTATTACATTATGATGTCAAAGATGTATCAAGAATCAGATTCTAATGCTAAGTCTACAACTTCAATGAACAAGGGTTTTACAGGCAAAACTCTTAGTGTTGAGGCTCTGAAATCTGCCTCTCCATAGGCATTGTTTCATTCAAAATCTTGCTATGGTAAAAAGGGGTAATATTCTGTGTATGACAACAGAAACATATTGCTTGTCTAGTTAATGTTTTTAACCATCTAATAGTCTACATCTAATTAATAAAGAACCTCTAGTAATAGTTATACTAATAACAGTAGAGTTCAAATTGCCTCTGTTCTGTGGTGCAATGTTCACTCTCTGATGTTCCCCTGGATCCCAATCTTGATGGCTACAGTTTGTTTCAAGGCTTACAGTGAATGAGTTGTATCTTGACATCATAGCTAGGAGCAAGGTTCCTTAATTGACAGGCCTGGGGGCCACTTGGAGCTATTTTTATAAGATTTTTATCTTTGCTTTTTCACATCATGTCCCATTTTAAGCCGGAAAATTGCATGAAGCCTAATGCAAAGGGTGTGGGTTACTCTGTGGCAGCTAAGGAATTTAAGTCCTTCACCACATGGCACTCCCAGGGCTGCATCTACATCAGGCAGGGATCAATTGATTGAGCTCCAGGACTGTCGCAAAAAGCTACAGCTGGCCCAGGCCAAGGCAAGCCTTGACCTATTAACTACTGCAGCGTGTAGGTCCTTGGAGTTCTGAGCAGGCGAGTTCATGCTCGGCAATGGGAAGGATCACAAGGGACAGGGAGATTCATGTGGGGAGTGTTGGCAACTGGGAGATTTACTTCAATGTGCATTCCTGGTTTGAGCTAAAATGCTGATGCAGAGGCATTCTAAGTGGGTTGGGAGCTTCTGTGATTTGAAAAGTGGTTTTGGCACTCAGAGTTCAGTCATCTAAATGCTTAGGTCACTTCTGAAAAATACTAAAATGTATCTTGGAATTCTTATCGCAAGCCTCTATTTCCTCACCTGCGTGTCAGACTACATTCCCTGCACAATTTTTAGAATATTGTCCCAAAGGCACTACTTCTCACCAGCAGACCCAAGGTATTTGCAATTCTCAAGCTGCAAACCCTGGCTGAACTGCAAAATGCTATTGCTGAGCTGAGCTTTTGTAATTTTTTAATAGCTTTTATGGCTGTAGGCGGATATCTGGTCTCAAGCGTTTCTGAAGCAGAAAAAGAGAATCCAAGGGCCAGAAACATACATATCACCTCTTCCCCTCCTCATAATGAGATGAGAAAGAGAAGATTGAGTCTTCAGTTATCTCTTGCATGTGCAGCACAAAAAGAAAAGCTATATGCCTGCTACAACCAACAGTTCACCCATCCCTGTGGGAAGCTTTTGCAACACTATTCTAGCAGTCAACATAAAGTTATGTGGTTTACTTTGGAGAATGAAATAATACACAGAACGCAGATTAATACTGTATTTACTATCAATATAAATATGAGGTACTATGGAAATTGCAGTATTCACTACTGTATTCTTTTTTAAAATTAGTTTAGGCTGCTATATCTCATTCAGCATGTTCTAAACACTGTAATTGACACCAAAATGATAATAAAGATCCATGACAAAGATCTTAGGTAAAATGAATTGAAAATCACTCTAAAGTATTGTCACTTTCAGCAATTTTTGACTTATAACAAATAATTTCAATAGTGAAAATTAAATTTCTTTTCAATTCTGCATATCAGAATTAATCATAACAATATATTCATTTTATTACATACATTTTTTGTAATTATGTAAGAAATTGAATGTATATTCCTTTGCATTTTTTTTGGTTGGTTATTTTCCCATCTGACACAGAAAAAGTCTTAGGACTCTAATTTCAGGGCCAGCAGTTTTAAAGGCAGTGCATTTCAACAATCATCTTACTGGACTGAACCTGAGAATCACTGGTATTTTTAATTCTGTCACTGTATTCTGTGTGTAAGATAATGGAAGTTACTTTTCACTTTTTATTTTACCTGCACTTTTTTTGCTCGGTCCATTAAGTTCAGATTCCTTTAGGAAACAGACATTTTTATGTATGTTTAGAAAGCTGCAGGCACAACTTAAAGTCCATGTTCTACCTTGTAGAACAAATGTTCAGCTTCTTTTAATTCAGTTCACATTATGTGTTGCCTGGTGCTCTTATATAGTTATCTTCTGATTTCAAGATCCATCACCTCCCTTCAGCCAAATGATACCAAAAACTATGTTCTTCCTGTCAGTCAAGTTTTCATATATATTTGCTTTAAAAAACCCTTTGAACCTTACGTGCCTGGAAAAAGAAACCTTTGGCCATCATTGATGTCTAATTCTAAGACCTCTGTCAGGATTTTTGTTATCTAACAGTAGCTATTTTTGCTTATCTAAGCGCACTACAAGTTAAGGAATAATCCATCTTTCTTCTTAAATAATTTAAAATGTGTTTTGAAACACTTTTGAACAGAAAAAGAAATTCACTTTTATCACTAATTGAAAAGAAGAGAAATATGAGTATCTATTAACTCAATTTTTGTTCTGTTACATGACCCATAAGACTCCCTCTTAGCCAGGGCAGCAACATTTTAATCATATGTAATTTTGACTCTAGACATGCAATGTAAAATTATCAAGTTTTCCACTGATAAGTCCCTTAAGTAACAAGTTTCATTATCCACTTTAGCTCTAAGAGATAAAAGAACATTCAACTAACACACAAAAGTTGGACTCTTTAGGTTTTATTGGTTTCATTTAAGCTGCTGCTCAGACTAAGAAGTAATTTTCCTTATTATCACTTGCGTTCAAAGAATTGAAAAGTGTCAAAGCATGAAATTTAATCATAAAACACCCAGTGCTTCTTCTCTTTAGAAACAGTTATTTTTCCTTCAAGGGTTCTATTATCATATCTTTCTTTTTGTGTCAAACATTCCCTTTTCTAATGGTTTTTCCTTATGCCATTTTAATAACATCAAATCTTAAACTAAGTAAAACTTCATCTCAACACATATTACATAAAAGGTATGAAAGAAGAAATTTAGAGTCTCTGGAAAGTGTTAAGGATGGATTGATTGTTCTCTTATGTCTGACACTTTAAAATCCTTTGTGGGGTCATTTGCTGTCTTCTGAATCATGCAAAATTGTAAAAGGAGCCCAAGACTAACCAAAACAGCCAAGGGAACAATCAAACAAAAAATTTCCCTGATATGGGACATGGGAGGAAAAGGTTTTGAGGGATATCTTCTAGAATAATAAAAACTGCTAAATAAAACTTTTTTCATAACAACAGAAGAGAGAATCTCACAGAGAGTCTGAATGATATATAGATGATTAAAAAAACCTCATGAAACAAAATTGCTTGCATCACTGCCACTATGGAAGAGCAAAAGAAAAGAAGTTCACATACCAGAGAAGAATCAGAGACTTACAGGAGAATATCAGCAGAAGAAATTTCAAATAATTAAGTAGATGAATGCTATTCAACCCATCTCTTTCAGTTTATTACCATTTGTTTACAGTTTGCGAGCAACAGATATTATATGCCTATGAATTCTGGAGGAACTTAACCAGAAAACTCTTAATAGGAAAGAGAAAGTTACAGAAGCCAACATGCAGCTTTTTTTTTAACTAAAATGATAACTTAACAAGGACTCTAGGGAAATACAGAGAATCACAAACAACCAGTTTTGGTTTCTTTACTTCAAAAATATTGCAGCCCAGAATAGAATAAGTGGAGATGGTGAATCTCCACTTATGGAAATGAATTAGAATGGAATGGATTAGAATCAACAAAGTTTGTATAAAGAAATGTCTTAAAAAATTAGAGAAATATATAAGAAGAAGAAATATATAAGCATATAAATGAGTACTCTCCAATGTAAATGTGATTCTATTTAAAAACTTCCTGACAGTTCTTCTTCTTGAAAGGAATGGAGAAGGTAGTCACTTCAAAAGGGTGTCACAGGCAAGACACAACAAATGACAACCCCCGTATCAACAGGCTGGAGTCTGTCTAATCAACAGAGTCCTTGCTGAGCTTCTGACAGAGAAGTGTAATATTTGAGGGGTAGAAGTCAAAATTCTGAGAAGTCATGGCTGTTGCAAACTGTCCTGCTGCAAATCCTAATCCCAGCAGCGCGAAAGACAAGTAAGAACCCCACGAGCATTATTAATAGCCAAAGTGAATATATATATAATTCTTGTGGATCTGGATAAGGGCTAGCTGGATGGTGATTGAGAGGATGATCTAGATAACAACAAATGAAACAGCAGTATTTAGACTGCTTGATTAGCTCACAAGCTTGCTTATGTTCTTGGTCACTTGCTAGCCCACAGCATTACAATTCCCAGCACAAAGGTCCCTCCTGCTCTGGGAAGTCTGGGCACAATGTTTTATCATCCATGATGTGCTGCTGCTCACACTTGTCACTCTTGGGCATCACTGGCAAAGGTTCCTCCTGGACATTCCCTGTGTCATTTCCATTGAGTTCTCTGATCTCTGACTTCTACCCCCATTTTTCAGATCTTTCCTCCAGCCAGTACTGTTGTCTTCTCTTTGGCGTCCCTTCTTTTCTCCAAAATCTTTTCTTCTTTACAGAAACCAAGTTTGAGCACCATTTATTTTCTGTGGTTCATGTTCTCTGGCTTCCCCATTCTAAGAAGTGCATATGCAGAAACAATATGTAATCAGACTATCAGTTGCTGTTTCTGTCTCATGTCTTTGTTTTTGTTAAGTGGAGGATTTGGGACATGACTATGGTGTTTAAGTGTTGCAAAATTTACAACCAACCAGTATGCACTGGTGCCAGCAAGTGGGAGTCTTGTGTTCGAGAGTTCAGCTGCTCAGTTCTGGGTATTCAACCTCCTATTCACCCCTGCCTACTCCAAATTATCTGTAGGCTGTTAGTATACACAATCCAATACTCACTAAAATCAGTAAAATAGAGCACCTTCTAGTGGTGTATGTGGCTATCCATTTGCTATTAAAAGGGTCCTAGTGGTCTTGATAAAACTCAATACCTAAATATTAGATGAATAAACCACTGATGGCACTTTGCAATATTTTTTCACTAAATGTGTGGGTAGAAAAAGTAATTAGAATTCACATTAATAAGCACCTCTTTTAATGAGTGTATAATTTTCTAATTTGTCACAATTTTGAAAGTATTACAGTTTCTTTCTGTTTTTAAATCTTATTTTATGTGAAGATTTTTAGCAGCAAGATCAAAAGAGTGCATGACATGCCAGATTCAAATTCTAAGATTTTCTTTGATGTGATGATTCTTGATTGCTGCTTAGAGCTGTACAAATATGGTTTCAGTTAACTTCCAAATGGTTTGACAAATACAATTATTCATACAATATTTATTTTTTAGAAAAGTCTATAAGTCCATACCTTTTACATATTCTATAAGTATTTATGTTCTCATATTTTATTAAAAAGCTTGACAGCAATTACTTTATTTGTATAGGAACTGGAAGATAATATGAATGGCAAAAAACTCCTCAAATCTCTTTGTATGTAATTTTCTTCCCACACACGTACCCAGATTCATATAACAAAGGAATTGCTTCAAAAGTACCTATTGAAAATAATTCCTAGAAATACATTCTTTGTGTTGTTTATGTTATGGTTATGTCTCTGCCCTCACGATTTATATGTGTTTACTTTTGTACAAACATAAAAAGAATGAATGTCACTATTTCAATAGGTTTGTAATTGTATAATCATACCACAAATGATAGGAGGAGAGGAATCTCAGCTAACTCTCTAGGTTACCTACGGCATAATTAGTTTCATTTTGATGTATACATTACAAAGTGAAAAAAAATCCCATCTCAGGAATCCCATCCCAAGAGCTGGATTGCAGACATCTAAATGTAGATGTCTATCTACATTCTTTATGGTTTTTAAAAGTGAATAAAAAATTTTTCTAGTGGAATTTCAAAAACTCTCATGGATTTGAGGAGTGGATTTTAAACTCTTTGTGTGTATATGTGTCTTCGGACCTCACTTCTGTGCTCATGACAACACATCACATCTTTTTTTCTCCTCAGTCAGCTCTCTACTTAGCAATGCAAAGAAATCCTAAAGCTAGCTGAGCATTTTAGGACATCAGTGTAACCAAAGTTTCCAATATAAAGAAACCAGTAAAATTCATTCCTCGGAATCTCCTGTATATAAAGAGCCAGGATATTCTGTGATAGTATAATGTAACCTCTCCCAGAAGTTCTGAGATAAAAATATTAGGGGAATGTCAGAATCATCAGTATATAAAAGTTTATAAAAGTAAGAAAGACACACCATTTTTACCAGGGCCTGTAGGGACACAAGGGACAACAGTTTTAATCCATTGATAGAGGATAGACTTAGATTAGAAACAATGAAAAAAATATGATGAGTATCATGAGATGCAGAAACAGGTTGCCCAGAGAAGTTGTGGGTTCCCCACCACTGGAAGTATTCAGGATCAGGTTGTATGAGGCTTTGAGCAATCTGATGTAGTGGAAGGTGTCCCTGCCTATGGCAGGGGAGGAGGACTAGATGATCTTTAAAGGTCCATTCCAATTCAAACCCTTCCATATTTCCATATTTTTTTCCTGCTTTTAATTTCAAAAACTGTAGTTTTCATCCCTATTGAGACTAGCTTACTTTATGATGGTAGGTATGTAGTTTTTATTTTTAAAAGAAATCAAGTGTTTGCTACTCTCATAATGAAGATAAATGACTACATGACCTAATAATCTGGTTTCTTAAGCTTGCCTGTATTTCTCTAAAGGAATATTATTTATATTCACGTAGCTTCACAACACTTAAATTGAAGTCAAACAATTTTTTTTTTTAATCTGGAAGAAAAAATTTAAATTGTAAATCATAATTCCACAAGAAGTCTTCCTAAAACTGTTCCTACTACTTAAAAATTCTATGTGGTTGACACAGTTATTCTAATGCTAAATTTTTGCAAACTGCTAATTTAAGTGTCTTTGCCACACACTTTGTAACTTACCTTTCGCTGCTGTTAGATAAGATAAAATAAGATTGGTCTGCCTATTTCATATAAAGAACTCCACAGTCTTCATGGAGTTTGAAAGCATATGGATTTATCCCCCTTGTTCCTTTAATATTCTAGTTATCTACGAATTTGTCAGACTGACAGTCTGAAATATTAATGGTATGAACATTAATTAAAAAAAATCCAAACCAGTTTTTTTGGAAATACCTTAAGTTCCTTTGGAAATAAAATACCAGTAGAAAAATGGGGGGAAGAGAAAGGGAAGTACTAGTTTTGAAAGGTACTTCCTTCAGAAAGGAAGATGCCCTTGCTGTGGCTATCCTCCATGGACACCAGGTATTTTTCTTTTCTAGTTTTTAATCTCTATTACAAACAGAGGAAATTTCTAATAATAAACTTCTCTTTGATGTGACAGTGGGAAATACAGCTATGTAAAATATGTCCAATTAGTCATCAGGGTATCATAGCCATTTTACTGGTGTAAATTCAAAAGGGAACTTTCATGACAACTTTGAGACATAATTGACAATTACAAAAATATTATTAAAATGACATTTGAAGAATCAGTGGTTTCCTTTTCATTTTATCGACTGTTTCATTTTATAGACTGTATTTACCAAAATTAAGCTGAACCATTCTGCATTTGGATTGCCTATTCCCACGATCTTTCTCTACCTGGCTTTATTCGTGTCTTGACATACTGAAAGTCACAAGGATGAGTTATTACTCAGTGAAGTGACAGAAAATCTTGAACTCTACTTTCCAGTAATAGCATACATGAGGCAGAGAAATCTAATGGAAGAAAGCAAAACACATATGCCGGTTGCCCAGAAACATAAATTTTACATGTAAAAGGAGTGGTAAGCTTCCCTAGCTTGTGAGACTTCCTTCTCACACACTGGACATCAGTTTAACTTGAAACTGATTTTTTAGTAAACCTCGTTGAAAAAAGGGAGACCAGCAGCTATTCTGTATTTAAAAAACATTTAATAAGAGATAAAATATACTTTAGAATTTTTGCAAACCATTAAATGAAAATAACAAATAATGTAAGCTAAATAATATAGATTTTTGATAAAAGGGACTTACAGCATCAGATGTTAGAAATGTGATCTTTCATACATATGATCGATAAAAGCCTGCATAACAAACAAAAACCTCTCTAAGGAGAACTTTTCTTCTTTCCTGAGAAACCAACACACAACAAGCTAGGTATAAAGATGAAGATGAAGATGTATTGTTGAGCCAAATTACACTGAGGGGAAACATAAATAAATTCTGTAAGACTGTCAGATTCAGAGAAGCCTTTCAGGCTGGAAGCAACACAAACACGATGAGTACAACGTCATAGTGCCAGTTGTTATTATAACAAGAATTTTAAAATAAAAATGTATCCCAAATTCCATTTGTGCTTTATTTTTTTATCTTCACTTTGTTTTCACATTTTGTGACTAGCTGAGCTCATAGAATACTAGGGAATGATTCACATATTAGTGAAATTAAGAGTTACTCCAGTACCTTAGGTAAATAACACATTAAGTATACCAGTGAGCATGAATATTCTTTCTTTCATATGCATACTGCATTTACATTTACTTCAACAGGATATTTAAGAATGTCAGTCTGCAACATATATTACTCTCATGCAAAGTCTTTACAATCATCTTCCAACACAAAATGATTACAACGACTTTTCATAAATAAAAGCAAGGCAAAAATAAAATAATATTTGATTTAGCCAGCTAAAATACAAGGAAAAAAAAAAGTGATTTTTTTTTCCTTTTTTCCAAAATTATTACTGGGGTTTTTTTTTCCTCTCCTTAGACTGACAGGAAGACTAATGAAATATTAGACATTATTCACAGCCAATGTTTTTTCAATTCTAAGTACATTGATCTCAAGTTTAGGAGTAAAATTGCTGCTATTCAAAGAAACTAGAAAAGCATTTTCCTATATAGAGTGGTTAGAGCCCATTTCTGTAACGTCAAATTTAAAAGCCTCTTTATAAATCTGCAGTCTTCTGCTTTAGATCACAGAGTTGAAATTGGGCCCACGTCATCAAAATACTGTGATGTTTGCTATCTAGAAGCAAAATTTGAAACTAATCAGTAGTTGATTGTAATGCACTATATCTCTATAACATATTCAAAGCATTTAATCTGAACTCTTTTATTATGATCCAATTTTTAAACACTCTTACAAGACCCTATCTTCTCAGTACTATCTAATCACATGAATAATTGCAGTATAGTAGCTTTTGGATAGTTTCTTTCGAAACTGCACTTTTAATTGATTCTATTATTTGCCAGGAAGAAAAGGAGCACACAAAGTCCTAATGATTATCTCACACAAAAAGGACATTCAATTAGTGTTTCATTATTTAGTGGTGTTTAATGTCACTAACATCAGTGAATATTACCATTTTCTTTCAGGTTGGAAGAGAGATACATACTCCTGCAGTAGGACTCCTTTAAGGCACTCTATCCAAAGTCATGCACATGTATACTGAGAACTATTATAGAAACTTAAACCAGTGAAGCACTGGCATTTGATATCAATGGATTGGAGCTTGAATAGCTCCAGTCTCCTGCAATTCATTTGGAAGGAAAGGTACAAGCAGAGGAACTCTACTTGAAACCTAGCTAGGGTTTCCTGCCCTCCAAATCTGTGGTGTCTGCCAAGTGACAGACTCTTGAGTTGTTCACCCCAGGTAATGTCTGTGTCACTTCAACTTTCAAGCCTGAGAAAAATTGTATTCTCAATTGAGGAAGATTGAACTTCGAGAGAAATAAAGACTTCCAGCCTAAGAGCTGATATTCCACACAGTATATTTCTGAAGAAAAAAAACCTAAAAATGCCAAACAAATCTTCCCCTTAAATTTTTGATAGTGATCATGCAAAGTGTTCATACTGCACAAATTCTTTTCCAAGAAGAACCCCTCTCTTCAATGTCAAATTGTAAGTGAGAACAAAAATAATGCTATAAAGTTTCAAGGATTGTGAGGGAAAAAAAAGGAAAAAGCCCTCAAACATCTCTGCGACTGATGTTACTTCCAGCAACTGCTTTGTTTGTAGTCTAATTTTCTATTTGTGTGAGTCTGTGGCAAGTTCACACCATCTTCTAATAAAAAAGGTCAAGGCTGAAGGTCCTGCCCACTATGACCCTTAGGCAAAGAAATAAGTGAGAATTCATATTAAAATTTCTACTCATAAAATGAACAAGAAGGTCTGCTCATTATCCCCTTGCTCCTGACATTCCATTGACTTGTCTGAATTTTCCATTCTCTACACATTTTCTACTTGAATTATAGACTTACGTATTTGACACCACCAATTTTCTTATGTTAAAATAAAAATGAACAATAGGTAAGACAGCATGGGGGATTTTGTTTTAAAAATATTTCCAGAATTACCTTTTTTTTTTTTTTTTATTAGATTAGTAAAGATGATTAGAGGGATGGAACACCACTTCTTTAAGGAAATGCTAGGTGAATTGGGGTTGTTCAGCCCGGAGAAGAGAAGGCTCCAGGTAAAGCTTATAGCAGCCTTCCAGTACTTAGAGGGAGATTAGAAAAAAAGATGGGGACAGACTGTTTAGAAAGCCCCTTCTCAGTAAGAGAAGGGATAATGGTTTAAACTAAAGGTGAGTCGATTCCAAGTAGATATAAGGAAGACTTTTTTCAATGAGAGTGGTGAAACACTGGAATAGGGCTGCCCACAGAGATGAGGGATGCTTCATCCATGCAACATTCAAGAAGAGGTTGGATGGGGCTCTGAGCAACCTGATCCAGTAAAAGATGTCCTTGCTCATTGCAGGATTAAATGACTTTTAAATGTCCCTTCCACACCAAACTAGTCTATTATTCTATTTTTCTATGAATTGCTGATCATCTTTAGATATTTTGTCTAGAAACGTTCTTCCATATAATGTAAACATAAATACTGCCATCATCCCATTTACAAATCTTAATAATTAAGTCCCCTTTCACCTATGATTTTCTAATTATTTGACACAAAACAAGCTTCGGATAGAATAAAACAGAAACACCAAAAAATTATTTTGCAATCAAAGGCTTTCACAAAAAAAAAAAAAAAAAAAATCAGTGTTAATTAAAATAGGATTAGTGCTGGAGCATAGAACTGCATCAGAAAAATCTACATCTGAGAACTAAACACAAATTCAAGGATACAATTTCCAGGTGAACTTAGAAATAATCCTCTCCCACATAAACCTAAGCTAAAAATTTAAATAAAGTCATCAAAAGTACAGCTAATATGGTTTTAGTTATTTGCTCCCAAAGGATTAAATATAACAAATGTTTTCAGAAGAAATTCAGTTGTATTTGGGACAGGTCAGCAAACCTAAAGAATAATTTGTTTTCCAACAATGCTTTTGTAGCTTTAAAGCAAAAAGGTCTTTTCCTACTGGAATGTGAAAGGCAATTTTAAAGGAGATGTGAAAATGAAACCCTTAACTGAGTTCATACACAGAGTGATATCTGTGTACAGTGGGAAAACATTACAGAATATATACCAAAAAATGCACAACCACTTTAAAATCCTTTTTTAGAATCACATTTCCTGTTATTTCTTGTTATATGCTTTTGAGTACCATAATTTTAACACACTCTGCTAAAGTATATTTTAGTAAACAAGTCTCATATCACTAAGCAAATAGCATACTTTCCATGCCAATATCACCCTTGTTATACTCTTCATTTTTTCTTCTCATCATTCATATCCAGTTTGATGATCATTAGTTTCTTGTAATCTAGAGAATAGAAATTATTTCAGTTATTTGTAGACCTGTTTGAATTGCATTTGAATGCAGTGTATCTAATTATTTTATCTTATAGGATGCCCTTCACAGAGCTAATAAAAATAATTCCACAGTGTTATATCTCATACACAAATTTGTTCATGTGTGTGTCTGGTTCCTTTTTCCTTTTTTCCTTTTGTTTCTTTTTACTTTTTTTTTTTTTCTTTGAATAGGACAGCTAATCTATGTATAATCCTTTCTTTAAATTAAATTCTGGCATTTTCTGACATTAATTTGGAATTAATGCAAATCTGAGTAAAGGAAAGACAAATAATTACTGTAGTCTTCTGATCCATCTTAATGTTCACACTTTTTAACAAAGATTTAGGCATAGACACCACTATCATTCATTTGGTGAGGATTAATTCACCAAAGATAACACAAAGCAGTGACAGTGGATTGACATTGCTAAGTTTTTAAGATACAGCTCTGCTAACTATTTAAAGGCAGTCTTCCCTATATACCTCCCATCTTGAAAATAAATTTAATGAAGTTACATATTAATATTTGAGTCATGAAATGTATGTACATGTTATGAGCATCTTGACTCAGTTATCTGCCATATTTAGTAATATGAAGATGTTGAAAGTAAATCATATGGTCTTGAATTTTGAAGCTTAATTTATGAGGAAAACATAGTGTATGTATTATGGCTGTATTATAAGTGCCTTTGTCTTTAATATATAACAATCTTATGAGAAACATAAATAACATGATGGGTTTGGCACCTTTTTCATGTAGGAAAAAATAATTTGTTTCCTGAGGATACTTTGAAATTTTAGATTATCAACAATTTTTGTGGGGAGCTGTCTAGAATAGAAAGCTCTGTTTTATCCTAATGAAGAACTATAAAAAAATAAACACAGACTTCAAAGGATGGGATGGGTCAGAAATTCGAATACTTAAATCTCAGAAACATTATTTTAAGGTGTGCTTTATTGCTGACTTCTTGAGATTACAGATTATCTGAGACTTAAAAAAATATTCTGAATAGGATAAAAATAAGTAAATAAGGATTTGATTTCATTCCATATATTATTCTCCATTTGAAGGAAAAATAAAATAAGATAACTCATTAACATGTTCTTCAATATTAACATAAAGGAAACGTCACCATTTCTCTCATAAAAATCTGTGACTCTTTCAGGTAGGTAGTGGACTATACTTGGATCATCATCTTTGTAAATTAACTTATTTATTGCCTCTGTCTTTTTCTCCCTTAAACACTTACCCACAATCACACAGACATATATATTTATGATAATATACCACCATATGGATGTGGAATCATAAATCTTTAACCTTTTCAGGCAAGAAATTATTAAAGTTTCAAATTATTTAAATAAAATGTTTTTATTCCATCATAGCACATCCAATCCAGTTGCTGAATTTTGCATTTGTCCTTTCAAAATATTCTGTTATTCATTTTGCCATCCTTTTTAGAATCCTCTGGGTGGCTCTACCCTTCAATGTATTGACTCACAACCTGCAGCTGTGTACCTGCAAGCTTGATGCTAGTGCACTCCATTGCCTTCTGCAGGTGTTTCATAGTAATATTAATGAGGACAGATACTAGCATAGAGCCCTTTCTTGTTCCACTTGATTTGAAGATCATTATTATTGTATTTCTGTTCCCACTCTGACTTAAACACCTCATGTAAATTACACTTGTTTTACTCTTAGCCTTTTGGCAAACTGAATTATTTGCTTGGGAAAAATTAATTGGGAACATGTAGATGCATAAACGCACAATAATTTTTTTTTTCTTATTTAAATGTGTGGGCTTTCTTTTGTTGTGATATTTTAGCCAGAGAAACACATAGAAGAAAATGGTTATGGTAGGCAATGATCTTCTGAAAATGCAAAATATATACATAATTATCTTAATAATTCTGTTTCCTCTCTGGATTCAAATTTGTAACTGTCTATGGGGGAAAAATGGAAAAAGAAAGCAATGTTTTCTCCTTCTTTGCAATTTCTTTATATTTTTTAAATGAAATCATCATTTCTGTGTTATTTTCTGTTGTTCAAATAGCAGAATTGTTAAGTATGCTTATTTCTAAACTGAATTGCAAAGAAAGAAATTGTTTATATTCCTCTTTTTTATACAATGTTGGACAATTCTTGTTAAATATCATGTAGATGTTTATATGTATATATAAATACAAATGTGTATAAGAATGTATGTATTCAGATTGAATACACATCACATAATTTGCTTTAGATGCCATAATGAGATATAATCCTTTTTTATATTGAATTCCCCTGTAATTGTGGTGTTCCAGTTGTAGGCAATAAAACAAAACCCTGCTGTGGTGCAGATGTTACCTGGTTTTATGCTTTTATTGTATACAAATTAAATTGTATGACTCTGGATTTATCTAAACCACAATTGGACTTCCTCTGTTTTATCTGTATTCATTTCACAAGGAATACTCTGTATGCTCAATTACTCATGGTTGTACAAAAATTTTGAACAAGTACATTTATATGTAGAATTTTTGAAATTTTTGGTTCAGATGACAGGTATGATGTCACTGGATGCTGGTAGCGCTTATCAATAAATTATTAGGTTAATGAAAATGTCAAATTCTCAAAATGTTTCTTTTTCTGGATCACAGATCACTTTGCATCTTGTTTAAAAAGGGCTTCCTGATATAATATATATCATACCAATGATAAGTTTTTTTCTTTCCAATTGAAACCTTTTGATCATAAAAATTTATATTACAGATATCTAAAAAATATCTTATAGGAACAGAAAACAAACTGAAAAACTTGAAACATTAAATATTTCCAGTAAAAAAACCTAACAGCTCTGTAAAAAAAAATCCTATTAGACTATTCTGGAGAAAGACCTGTGTCCTGATGGACAACAAGCTGTCTGTGAGCCAGCATTGCCCTTGTGGACAACATTGTAAATGTCACACCAGGCTGTACTGGGAAGAGAATTGCCAGCCGGTCAAGGGAGGATATCCTGCCCCTCTGCTCATCCCTGGTGAGGCCACATCTGCAGTGCTGTGTCCAGTTCTGGGCTCCTCAGTACAAAGAGAGACATGGAGCTCCTGGAACAGGACCAGTGGATGTCCAGGAACAAATGATTAGGGGACTGGAGCATCAGATTTAGGAGAAAAGGCTGAGGGAGCTGAGCCTGTTCAGCCTTAAAAAGAGACAACTTGAGAGGGAACCTCAGCAATGTATATCAGAATCTGAAAGGAGGGAGTCGGACTCTTCTTGGTGATGCCAAGCAACAAGGCAAGAAGCAACAGGCAGAAACTGGAACACAGGAAATTCCACTTGAACATGAAGAAGTCCCTTGAATTTTGCTCTGTGAGTGACCTAGCACTGGAGCAAATTGGCCAGATGCAAATATATGCCAGGTGCTCTAGGATGACCCTGCTTGAGCAGGCTGGTTGGACCAGATGGACCCCAGTGATTCCTTGCAATCTTACCCATTCTGTGATTCTGTGATTAGACAAACGTTAACAACATCCTGTTAGTTCTAGCAATGGTCCAGCTAGGTGAACAATGGATTGACTAGCAAAGAATACAGGGACACAGGAAACACAGAATCATGCCTTTCTACTGCTTATCACTAAGCGTAGAAATTATTTGGAACACTAATAGTGCTACAAATTTTAAACTATAACTTCTGGTTAAGAGAAGAGGACTCCTCTTGATTCTAAAGAGTTTAGGTAAACTATTTTATTCCAAGAAATCCAAATATGTTTTAATGTGATTTTATATATATACATTTATTTCATATATATATATATGAAAATATAAGTTTATGAAATATATATATGAAATATATATGAAAATATTAAATTATACAGTATATATATATATATAAACTGTATAATTTTGGATTTTTTAAACTTAAAGTTATAGAATGTATAATTATATTTAATTAAATAAATATTTGGAATTTTGAATATTTTCCAAGCCATTTTGATGAGGTAACAACTTTGATCAAATATTGTATTAGGTGAATAATTGCTATATTCAGAAAGTTCACATTTCTGTTCTTGAGGTGTCTGAAATTGCTCTTGTGATCAGAAGAATATTTGTGGCATAGTATTTATCATCATAGAGTTACTAAGAATAGTTATTACAGTTCCAGTAGGAGGGAAGGTGGGATCTATTTTGACTCATGCTGACTGCAGAATTTAGTTGTCTGAAATAATCAGCATGAAAGTACAAGGGATGCTTTACCCTTCATGGCTGCATTACAAGCTTCAATTCTGACTCTGTAGGGTTACCCTTTCTTCAATATTATTTTTGCCCTATCTGTTCTTGATTTGCCAAGGAAGCCATAAGCAACTGAATTATTTAGATTAAAGCAGACATTCAAATCCTTATTTATTACCTTAAAGTTATGATGTTTTACTACTACTGAATTATAATATATTCTTGTTTGTGATAAACTGCCAGTATTGAAACATATCATGTGAAATGGAACAGTGGGTAGGAAAAAGTAATTCTTTCCTCCTCTCAGATCTTGATTCTTGCTGCTTTGAAACTCCTGACTATATGAGCTCAACAGGAAAGATATCTTATGTAGAAAATAATTCTGTTAGCTAAGGAATCATGAACAGACAAAAATTGCTGTTGCACACTAGGTTAGGAGAAGAAATTACTAATCTGAGGACAACAACACAAAAGAAGTCCCAGGTGCTTATCAGCAAATTCAATTACACTAACAAAAAATGACTTCTAAATGCAAAGCTAAGAAGGTGTTTATATCACTCAGGTGGTTTTTCTTTGTTGTTGCTTTTTCATGGATCTTTACCAGAATTTGATGAGATAGAGGTAAAATGAAGCATCAAGTATTCATAGGCAGACCACATATATTAAAAATAATGAAATTGCTCTGCATATAGTAGCTTACCCAGCAGATTGTCACAGCATGCACCCTCATTAGGATGTCTGCTTGAAGCTTAGATTCCTGGCATCAGGTAAAAATGGAATATCCAGGTGATGGAGGCTAGGCACAGGTATTTATCATTTACAAAACAGTTTTTCAAAGAACTGTGAAGTCTGTAGATCTTTTGTAATATATGTGCACTGGCAGTTATTTTGGGCTGTTTTCAGGCACAATTTACGAATCTTCTTTAAACTAACCATTGATTTTCACCCTGTGTTAACAGAAATTTGAGTTTTAGGAATAGCAGAAAAAAGCAGGGAAAGCCAAACATTTCAAGAATTGTTGTGATACAAATTTGTATGCATTTGAGGTGATTTCTAACCTGTTAGGGCAACAGTGGCTCTTCGTATAATTTCCTTTTTGTTCCTGGGAAAGCCCATTTCTAAAACTATACTGGAATTACACACTGTGTGGAAAAGAATAAACCTGTTCTGTAGGGATGAAACCGACAGCTGTGAGAAAAAGGAAGGAAAGAAGAAGGTAGGAACACAGGAAGAGATGAGTGGAGAAAGAAGGAGGAAGAGAAAAAGAGAGAAAAGATGAATAAAGCAGCCTGACTTTCTCAGGCTGAAACCTAACACTATGAATTTTCCCTTACTCAGAACCCATTTTATATAGCAAGATGACACTTTTGTTTTTAGATGCCTTCTACCATTACTCCCAAGAAGCTTCTCCCTGTATCCACTGAAAATGTATTAGTGTGTGCAGCCTGATCCTCACCATGGCAAGTGACAGACATCCTGACAACAGCAGTAGCTTAGAGAACCCATCAAGAAAATCACTGAGAAAAAAGGGATTAAAAAACAATGGCAAAAAAGCCTGCCAAAACAATGACAAGCAGATGTAAAAAGAACAAACGAAGAAAGCAAAGTTTTGGGGTTTTTTTCCAGGAGGATTCAATGCAAATGCAAGAATATCTCTGGATAAATGAGTTTAAAATATTGCCTATCAACACATGATTGTAATGGAAGCCATTTGCATTTTGGACAAGACAAGCACACATCTCTTTCTGGGAGCTTGTGATTTATTTTTGCTTTGAATAGTAAAATGGATTCCATTTTTTTCTAGTAGTTTGTTCACAATAAATTTATGTTCTGTACTTTTTAAAGAATTTGGATGGACACAAGAGAGGAAGGTTCCCTGTTTGTCTTCTCCTATTGCTTTCCAGGTCAGGTATCGCTGGCCGGGGGACTATGTACAAATCACAAACTGGACGGGACAGCTAGGAAGGTGCCTTGAGCTGTTTTATTTTTCAGCATCAGTCTCATTACATGGTTATGACAATGGGAAGATGCCAACAGCTCACATCACAGGCAGCAGATGAAGAACTTAATGTTACAACTTACCTTATAAGTTTTTTGACCAATCACACAAAGCAAAAGCATATTGACAGTGGTTCTATCCAATCACTATAAGCACACGCACCTTTGGTTAAAACAATGCTTGCTTATTTTGAATACAATACATGCTTGTAAGCCTTAAGATACAATGCACAGAGCTCCATTATTAAGCTTAGAACTTCCTAATATCTCTCTAGATATACTTTTCTTCAGCTTAGGGAGTTATTCTAGACAAGCATTAATACACAGACCATTGTTCTAATGTCCTTACTTTTCTACTTCTTAAATAATTTTTCTGCTGACCTATCTCATGGCTACTGCTTAGCTCTAATCACAGCTCGGCTGTCTCAGAGGCCTGCCTCTTGCAGCTTTCCCAAAACCATTTGATTTTATGGATTCCCACAGAGAGGTAGAAGTGCATGCAAATACCAAAACATTATGCCTTCACTAAAAGTGTAGAAGTATTTGATACAGAGAGACACATTAGGAATTTATAGCAGTTTTACTACTAGAGGAGATCAGAGGAAATACAGACAAATCCCCTCCTGAAGGAAATTTGATTGTACTGTGCAAAGTATATTGAAAACCACAAAGCCAGTAAAAGTTGTTTTAGATCAAGACTAGAAAAAACATTCCACATGGAAGGACAAATTAGACAGAGCAAAGACTTGTTAATATATTCTTTGATCTTCATAATGTCTTATATTTGGGTCTGAATTTTCTCATTACCATAGTTTGTGTGCAAATAAAACCTGACATTAGGAGGTTAAAGATCTTTCTGATGCTTTTGTAGTACATATTTGTTAGCTTTTTAGTTCAGATCATAGGTTGCCTTTGAAGCAAACCTACCACTATTTCCCCCTCCTATATTTGGTTAACAATATAAATCAGTCTTAGAGAACATGAGGATGATTACTTTTGGATGAAGCATAAGCAAAAGAATCTCTCTTGGAGTCCTCTTAATATGCTGTAGTATTTATGGCCAGTTGCTCTGTGGTCTTCACCTAGAATTATTCTATTACAAAAAGCATGTTTAATGTGGACATTGGATCATCAAAATAAATTATTTCTCATTAAAAATCTGCTCCTGTTGGCACATACTTAGTTTAAGAGAGTAATTTAGGAAGAATACTTACTTTAAGAAAGGTTGTTCAAGCCAAAAGTTCTCCAAATCAGGTTCCCATTTTTCAAGTCCTTGTATTCTGAAAATCAGGTTCAAAAAAGGAAGAGAAAGAGACTGCTAAAATTTAATCTGTTTCAGTTCAAAGTCCTATGTCTCAGCTGAAATCCTCCCTCAAACCCATTTTTAGCTACAGCGCTACATTTGTCACTAAAGCGGTAAAACTGTAATTATGCATTTATGATTCCATATTCTCTGGGAATAGAATGGCTAAAGTAACTAACTAAGTCGTAACATAATGCAGCATGCTTAAGCAAATCATCAAAGACTTGAATTGGGTACCTGGATCATTTGTAAAATAATTACACACATTGTGATTTCATGAACTAGACTTTATGGTTACATTGTTAAACAGAAAAAGGCAGGGAATGATTTCTGGCCTCAGTTCCCAGTGGCTCTGGATGTTGAAAGATAGCCCCACCTGTGTCAGATTCCTGTGGAGAGATCTAGCTTGGGTGCTCTGAGTCAGAGCCATGGGATGAACAACCATGAAGCAGCAGTTGATTGGGACTTTGTGACTACATTCATCCTCAGTTCTCTCTCCTCAGTACAAGAGAGACATGAATGTACTGCAAGGACTCCAGTTAGAGGCTACCAGAGATGATGAAGGGGATGGACTATCTCTCCAGTGGGGAAAGGCTGAGACAACTTTTTAGTCTGGGAAAGAAAAGGCTCAGGGGAGATCTCAGTGTGGCCAAGAAGGAAAATATCATTCTTACTTCTATCAGAAATAGTGCGGCCAGCAGTACTAGAGCAGTGGTTTTAATTGTACTAGGATGCTGGTGAGGCCACACTTCAAATCTTGTGCTCAGTTTTGCACACCTAATTACAAGAAAGACAGAGAGGTGTTGGAAGATATCCTGGGAAGCTGGTGAAGGACCTAAAGCTACTCATCTTATGAGGAGCAGATGAGTAAGTGTTCAGCCTGGAGAAAAGGAGGCTCAAGGGGAGACCTTATCTCTCTCTACAATTGACTGATTGCCTGAAGGGACAATTGTAGGGGTTGTCAGAGGTTGTAAAGAGGTTGATAGAGGTTGTCTTCTCTACCAAATGAAAAGCTATAGAACAAGACAAAATGGCCTCAAGCTGCACCAGTGAAGGTGGCTGGATATTAGTCAAAGTAACTTTACTGTAAGAGTTGTCAAGTTTTTGCACAGGCTGCCCAGAGAAGCAGTTCACTCACAACTCCTGGAATTATTTTAAAGATATGGTACATAGGAACATGATTTAGTTCTGGACTTGACCATATTAGGTTTACAGTTAAATTCAATGATCTTAAAGGTCTTTTCTAATCAAAATGATTTTATGATTCTATAATAAATAATACCTATAAACTCCTGAGGGGAGGGTGCAAAGAGGATGGAGCCAGGCCCTTTTCAGTGGTGCCCTGTGACAAGACCAGAGGGAAAACAAGAAACTTCCACATTGCTCTAACACTGACTTGGTTAGAGAGAAAGATGGAACAGGACGGATGGGACAGAGTGAGGTGGGGTAGGGCAAGGTGCAAAGAAAAGGGAACAAAAATTGTTAAAAATGGTCAAACCCCCTTACTAATTTACTGTTTCACTTGCATTTCAACTATGTTGCATTTGTTATCATTCAGCAGGTATCTTTACTAGTGACAAAATGGGTTCAAACAGTTTCAGATTCTAAACGATGCTCATCTGTTTTCCATCAGCTATACGCCCTAGCCTGTGATATGAAGACAGTTGTGGGTTTTCGGATTATATATAATGGGAATGATTTTCTTAATTACTTCTAGACATATCTACACATTTGTATAAGCAGTGCAGCGCGATTGACAAGGGGTCAGCTGGAATGAAAAAAAGGACAGAAACTAGTTATACCAAATTTTCTGTTGTGAGATAGGTTCAGAAATAATGCTGAAATGGAAGAAAACATGGAGCTATTAAAAAAGCCAAAGTATCTAGAAATTCTTACAAATTCAATCTTATAATGCTGTCCACACAAGAGTTTAATCAGTATTTTTTCTTGTTGGTTTTATTTTTATCTGCCGGAAAAAATAGTTTTCAGAACTTTAGTCCAGTCTTTCTTCTGAAACCTCTGTTTAATATTACACATGTAAAATCTTCAAGCTATGATTTAAATAAGAATTTATGCTTCTGCCTAGGGGATATTTTTTGAAAAAAAAAAGATGCCACATACATCTAATACACTCTATTAAAGAACAATGAACATATGTAGTACCAAAGTCTCATGAAATAAATAAGGATTTTATACTAGACTGTGTAAACTAACTTACCTTTTTCGTCAATATCATGCCATGTAAAAAACCAAACCATGAAGTAAGTAATTTTGATTCAAGAAAATCTGTCACAAGAATTTATAGTGCTACTATGTTTCAATCATCTCAGGAGTTAGCAATTTACAATCATTTGATCTACTGCAAACAGCCTGGCACAGAGCAAAAAAACTGAAGAAATGCCGGGTACAAAAAAAACTTATTGTAGGAATTCATTTAATAAAGAATGACATATTACAGAGCTTTATTAAATATTGTAATAAAATCTTCAGATAGGTGAAAGACATCCCAAGGGTAGTATAACCCTGCAATAGTAGAAAACAAAACAAAACAAATAGTGTTTTATCTTTCCAGCTCAAAACCTTTGCATTTACATAAAGGAAAACTTATTTTAAGATCTGGATCTTCATAAACATATATTTCAAGGACCATATTTAAATTATAAACTCTGCTAATATAAAAAGCTAATATTTATTCTTGAACTATTTATGTACAGAAAGGTTCTATAGCTGCATTTCTGAGGGTACATCTGCATTATATCCAAAGATGTATGTTTACCTTGCTCACAGCCTCTCTAGATTAGACAGACTTTGTTTTACCACTTGAGATACCCCATAAATTGTTTAATTTACTGCATAAATTCAAGTATTTCTTCTTTTTGTGGGATAAAAAGGTCATCTCCAGCTTCATGGTGCTATCAGGAAAGCAGCAAAACACATTGTGTCATAAAGGATATTTGAACACACCAAGAATGTTTCAACACTGCTTGAGCCCTGAAAAATGGGAAGGAGACAAACTATTTGCAGTTTTACTCATGCTGCTTAATGAGTGAGTGCTTGTGTAAAGATGGGTGGGGGTAACATTAGAGGAAATTGGGTAGTTATATTCTCATCTGAACAGAAGTTATAACAGCATAGAAATTACAGGATTAAATGCAGTTACTACTCCCTGGATGGATTGTGGTTGACATACCTGAAACTTATGCCACAATGATTCCCCACACCCCCAATCTGCATCCGTAAGCATTATGCTAAGGGGAAGAAATGGAGGGTGGAGTGGAGTCCAGGCTATGGTGGAATCACTGAAGGAAGAAGAACTTGGTGATACCTTTCAGATGAAAAAACTAGTGGCAGACTTCAGCTGAGGGAGAGAGACATCTTGCTGCTGAACCAGCAACTGTGGTGAAAACACTCTCCTCAGATGAACTCAGCATAGCCCAGTTGTAACAAAGGAACACGTACACCCCAAAATTACACACCCCCAAGGTATGACCCTCCTTCACTGAGGAAGTGTCTGTATTTTATTGACTGTACATTCAAGAGTGAAACAGGAGAATTTTGAAACAATCAGTAACAAAGGTAGGTATGGACAGAGTCACTCAAGCCAAACATACAGTAATAGTGTACAATGAGGCTAGAAATGATTACAAGTTAGGGAAGACTCCATCATAACTTCTGGGGCCAGTCAGCAAGCTGAAGCTGACTTCTTCATAAACAATTCTATTGAGTAAGATTCAAACTCTACATGCACTCATTGATTCTTAAGCTGTCTTTGATGGGTGACGGAAGTTTGTCTGTGCATTACTTAAAAAAATTCTGATAACGAGCTAATAAAAAGGTTTAATTGAGGAATAATTCCCTTAACTTAATGCATAACCATATTTGTACACAGTATCATTTTCAGCATTAATCCATTATCCCTGGAAGGGAAAATGAGCCTGGGAATTTTTAAAATATTTATATTCACTGCATCAAGCACTTCTGCAATAATCTGGCAATTCAAACAATATTCAATAGATTATTTTTATTTAAAATGATAGCATAAATATCATCCTAGGGAAAAAATTATTAGAAACCAGAAAAGAAGAAATCATACCCAAATTTTTCAAAAATTATCATTGCAATTTATTCTGGGTGGGAATTTAGAACATATTTATTTTCCTGAGTAGTCTGTTTTTGATAAGGTAACTAATATTACACTGCAGCTATCAACTCAACAGAGTCTCTCAGATGTATGTTAAAATATATTTCTGTTTGACTACAATTTAAATCACCATCTATACAAGAAACAATCTACCTCTGAAAGTAAACACCACTTCCAGATAAAGACATTGTGCTGGAAGGCCCAATCTGGCATTTTGAAGCACAAAACCCTAGGCTTCCTGATGCTTTAGATTTTATACAAGTTTACATGGTATTCTGTGAAAAGGAAATATTTACTTATTTTAAGAGCCTGAAATGCAGTAATTTTTTTTCCTTTTAAAATAAGGTTTTCTGTCTAATCTATCTGAAGCATTATCTGATAAGCTTCACAAATTTTACTAAAAATTCTTGCTGCTCTTCTTGAAAGTACATATGTCAGAGGGTGCATCCCTTCATGACATCTTGTTGACAATAACTATAATGAAAACCCCGAGAACAAATATCTGAGGACCGATTTCAAGACAAATGGATTCATGAGGTCTAAGCAAATTACATAAAGGATAAAAGTTACTTTTAAATAGCAAATGCAGTTTCCAGTTAACTATTTCCGTGTAGATACAAATAATCTGGTTCATTTTAGGGGCTGATTTTAAAAAAAAAAAATTAAAAATCTGAAGAGGTGCATCCTTACCAGACATTTGTTAAATTGTTATGAAATATTTGCTGTCCGTGAGTCAGAGCTGCTCTTTTCTGGAGAATGAGGGCATTCATTTATCAATGGAGTTCCCATTGTCTTACCTGGTACATCTCAGCAATGTCAGAAACATCAAGGAGTTTCCTTTTCTTGTCTTGAAAGAATTTTACAGTCCTGGTCTTGAAGGACTTAGTGCTCCATTTTTAAATAGTTAAGTGAGTCATGCCCAGTCCTGTATCCATAAAAGTGATTTTCTCTTATAGAAGTACTTTTTCCTCATGAGCATAATCAGGTCAGGTAAATTCTACAGTGTAGGGCCAATTCCTGACTTAAATATTCTAGTATGACTCCAGTTGATATAATTGAGAGTGGCACACATATCATTCAGCATGGGAGAAATTTCCTTACTTTTTAAATCTGCAGTTGGGGGAATCAAAATTGTCATATCTAGTGATGTGTTCAGACAAACACATTAAATAAAAATATTTGTTTAATTAAAAAAAAAAAAGGGGGGGTTGTCTTTTTTTTTTTTGTTGATGATGTTGTTGATGCTGCTGCTGCTGCTATGGAATGATTCTTTGACCTGAATCTCTGGTATATTATTCCTCCTTACTCCTTTAGGAGGCTAACTTCATACATCACAATGTATATAAATATTACATTTTTGCAGCAAAAGTACTAAATTATGTTTTTTGAATTGCAGTAATGTATCATATGAACCAATGTGTTTTATTTCTTGTTAAAAGAATAGAAACAAAAATAAAGAGAATTGTTTGCCTGATTTTTTTGCTTTCCTTATTATAGTTATTAATGTACATATGAAATATCGCACGTAAATTATCCTGATATTTTTTATTACACATCTAAAATAATATCTAGATTTGATGGTTATATATATCAGTTCATGCAAAGTATCAGACACAAATCACAAATTAATTTATCTTCATATCCAAAAATGTGTTAAAGTAATTATTAGGCAGAGAAGAGATTCACAGACTTAATTATTCAAAGGCATACTCTTCTTACATAGGTTTACATTTGCTGTGAAAGGGCAGAGGAGCGGCTTTAACTTAAAACCAAATTTTGATCCAACTCTAATGAAGACAATCTCTCTGCCTTTGTTTCTTTCAATATTTTCTGTAGTAGTACAATACTTTTTCATATTCAGTTACAGAAAAAGAATCAAAAAGCTTTAAGATTTAGGAACTGACGCTAGTAGGTGCTCTTAATCCAGGGTACTTTGGAAAACAATTATTCTGGGGAGGGAAAGTAAAAAGAGAAATTAATATCTCAGCAAAAATTACTATGAGTAAATACTAAAGAGTGGTACATGTTTTGTGTTAAAACACAGGAGTCTGAGAAAGTGAAATGTTAGTTTATCTCCAATTTCTTCATAATGTTTCATTATGCACATGCCAATGTGGATATTTTTGTCTGTATATCACTATTAGAAGAAGACTAAATTGAGAGAAGGTATCAAGTGGGTAATTTTGAGACAGGAGATAAAGGAGAGAAAAGACATTGTAACCTGTTATGCCAGGACCTTCCTTCTACTTGGTGATGTCCTTACATGGGGTAGGATAAGAAAACATTCTGTAGCTTTGTGAAGCACAATATTGATATTTGAGACTGCCAGTGATGACTTCTTCACCCTTAATTATTTTTTAAAGCCATCACAAGTAATTTTCAGTCAGTTCTCTATGATTTTAATACACCTATTTGTTATTTTCAGGATATTTATCTGTTCTGGGAAGATTCTTCTAAATATAACAAGCAGAGTAAATAGAATAATTTCTACCTTATGCATCACCTTTCTGGACTTCCAGTAAGTGCAAGGCTGTAATATTAAACAGTAACATGGATATTTGGGAATATGTCTTGTATTTATCTACTACAGATAGAAGGATGAAAGCCCTAAGACTCAAAGGCCTGGCTTAAAGGTAAATGTGAGGAATAAATGGGATGTGTATAACATTACCAGAGAGTCACAAAAGTGGATCTAACAGTACAAGAGAAGAAAATGTCTCTATTCCTTGTCATATAGGGCAACTGATTTAATCTTTGTGAAATATTAGGTGTAAATTTAGTCCGAGTTCTTCATTTTTCATGAATACTTTTCATTACAGTTGTCTTGATAAGCTCCACATTTTACAATGACATCCCTGTTGGCTGGAGACTGACAGATTATCCAGAATAAAGTAGTCACATTCTAATTCAGTAGTCTACGGCCAATAGGGTATATGGCATTTGAAAGAAATGCTAACAATGTTAGACCAGTGAGAGCCCATTGAAAATATTAATATGGGAAACAGCGAGCTTCAGATCACAATGAATTTCCTGTGTAAGAGAGAAGTTAAGGAAAGAAGCGGGTCCACAGACCCCACTGATGAGAAAGATTTGAAAGATGGTCTCCTTCTGTAGAGGAGAGCAGATAGTGGGGCCCAGAAAGAACTTAGAGGAGATGGGTTGAGCTGACAGAGTGACTCTATGCTCTGCAAAAAGGGACATCTTGCTCTTCCCCAAGGCCCTACTTGGTTCCCCTCTGTCTTCTCCTAGCCTGACCACACACTACATCATTCCAATTTACTAGTTTGGCGGAAAGTTAATCCAACAAGTGAAACAGAAAAAAGTTTTCTCACAGTCTAGTGAGATGAATGAACTTGCAACATCATTAACCAAAAAGGAAGGAGGAGAACAAGTTTCCCATGAATGCCAAAGATTAGGAAGAAATAGAGAGGTGGAGGTCCTTCCTTTGCATTGGCAAAATATATTAGCTTGATATGAGCATCTTGATCAAAGCACTAGTATGACAGCAAGGGGAAAACCTGCAAAAAGACTCCACTTCCCTTTTTAATGTCCCTCCAAAAATCTTGAATAATCATATTTTAAAATTAAGAAATTTGTCTACAAGATTCCTTCACTATATTTGTGCTTCTTGCCTTCACAGGATGTAAAGTTTCTTTAATGTCTTGTCCAAGACAGCCTCAGAAACTGTTCATAGATTTGGGAGAGGGATCTAATCTCTATCCTGAAGTATGCTGAAATTCAGCCTTTATCTGTCATCTCATTTGGACTTTACTTAAGCCTATGAGATTGTGTCTTCCTTCAACAAAATATTTTACTTATTCTGAATAACAAGAGAGAGATTAATCTACTGGACAGCAATAGGCCACTGAGATGAATAAGGAAGCGGAGCACCTCAAATATGAAGAAGGCTGAGAGAAGTGGGACTGTTTATCCTGGAGAAGAGCAGTCCTAAAGGGATGGTATGCAAGTATGTAAATATCTGATGGGAGGGCATAAAGAGGACAAAGGCAGACTCTCATCAGTAGTGCCCAGTGACAGGATGAGAGGCAATAGGTACAAACAGAAAAACAGAGGGCTCTGCCTGAAATGTAGGAAACACTTTTTTACTGTGGGGATGACTGAGAAGTGAGGCAAGTTGCCCAGGAGTATCGTGGAGTTTTCATCCTTTGAGATATTCAAAAGCTGCCTGCAGATGATCCTTGGAAAGCAGCTCTAGGTGACCTCATTTGAGCCAGAGTGTTGAACAAGATGACCTCCAGAGATGTGTTCCAACCTCAACCCTTCTGTAATTCTGTGATTCTCAGAAATATTCTGCTACATTTATGTAGTGGAGATGAGGATCAAATTCACATTTTGCTACAAGAGTGACTTTGAAAGGATTCTCTGCTGCTTTTAATGAGAGGCATAGAACACTTTGAATAAAGGTTAATACTGAAAAAGGACATGCCAGCATATATACCTATTACTGCTATTGCTGTAGAAAATGCTAATCCCATTGAATTTTTTAAACTCAAAAAAAAAAATTGCAGTAGAAAATTAGTTTTGCATGGGTGTTTTCTTGCTTTCTTGTAACTAGAACATTGCCTTGACTAACTGATCAAAAGTACCATAATAAAAATAAGAACTCTCTGGTTTGCTTCATACCAAGGGAATTTGGACTGGTATAAAATAGATTACGTTATGTAAATGAACTGCTGTGCAAGTAATGCTGCTTAATTAAATTTGTAACTATAAAATATAATTGTTTAAATAAGCACATCTATCTAAGTGTTGATTATAAAATAACACCATTAAAAATCACCTCTAAAATTTTTGAACACTTTATTCTTTGATAAATTGTAGCATTTTTATTTTTTAGCTTATTTTTTCATAGAGTAGAAATTTCTTTGATGGTCATGTGGAAAGGCTTTGCTGAAGCTTTACTTATGTTGCATTTTGAGGGGAAGGCAATTGGTTAGATTTGAATGAGGTGGGTAGTTACACAGTGAAATCTCTGTGAAGACCTATTGGCTCTCTCACGGTGTTACCTAAAGAAATAGAAACTTATTGAATAAATATTAAAAGGTTATTCTGTATACTGGAACAAAGTGAGAATTGATGCATTCTGCACTGTTTCTAATAAATAACTTCTTTTGTACTACCCTGAAATTCCAATTTTTTCATACTGAAAAAGTAGACAAGAAAATTACACATTAATTAAGATATTCCCTTGCTGACTTTCTTGTACTATTGCAGTCTGTTTATTGGTTGCTTCTTCAATTACCTTCTGGGATGTTTCTTATTTAGATGGGATCCTGCAGGGCTCACTGCTGAGATTGTTTGGCTCGGCAGAGAATCACATCATCTTTAAAAACCAACTATTTAATTCACTTTTTCTAGCAAACAAGGGAAGTAGATGAGGGCTTGTACCTAGCTAAGTCCCAACACAGTATGCTTGAACTCTAGTTTCTCTAGACTAGACACAGCATTAAATGAGTCTCTAAGTGAAATGCTGTTGTCTGCTATTCCTGGTACAGGGTTTCAGAAATCTGGCTTCAAAGAGCTTCCAGGAAGCTCTATCAAAAGTCAGGAGGAATTAACTTATTTTCAATTGATTCAGGTTTGACATTATCCCAATTCATGAAAGAATGCAATTTAACTAGTTATTTAAAATGGTCTGCCTGCTGCAATCTGTATCACAAGTTTCAATTACTTTTAACACTGACTTGACTTTCTGGATTTTTTTTTCTGGGAGAAACAAGACTTAACTATTAAAAATTCTTTATCATTGGTATTCATGCTGTGCAACTGAGTTCTGAACCAAGTATCAGTGTCCAAGAAATAGTTACAAATGTCTGTATAACATATAATCAATATTTACATCCATAAAAATGTTTACTTCTATATTTCTTTAAAATATTAAAAATGCTTTTAAGCTGTCATATTATTTAGTGATTTATACTTTCAGGTGAACCTCAGTGTCAGTACAAAAAATTGGTTTTTAGTACTTCAATTCCGTTTGTTTCACTTGTTTCTTGATTTATCAGAATATCCTAAATTTATATTAGTTTCTAACATAGCTTTCTAAATCTGTATCCCTTTGGTAAACAATTGATTTATCCTTTGCAATGTATCATGCAGAGGCTTCAGTCCAATTTGCCATCATATATTTTGTGGGTTTATGTGGGTGGTAAGGTTTCTTTGGTTAATACTCCATAGTATTTAAAAATTATAATTATTAGCTTACATTTCAGACTCCACATATTTTTGCAATATATTACTTGGATTATTTTTCCAAATATTCTCAAATATGCTATGTTAGCTTTTGGGTTTGTTTTAAACTAAGCTTTGCAATGCACTAATGAATTGGTAATTTCACATGATGAATTCAAGGACAACCAGCTACAAAAATACTTTAAGAAAATTCTCAGCAGAAACCTTGGAAATATTATTATTTACCTAAATTTTATCCATTTATTTTTGATTTTTAAATTTAAATTCTAATTCCAAGATATTATGTTCTGGGTGTTTGCCATTGTCATAGTATATTGCAACACTGAGAAAATTATACCCCCATAAACCAAAACAAAACATTAAAAGCCCCCCCCCCCCCCAAACCTGTTAATGTAATTTGTATAAATATGAAGAAAAATAATCAAATCAATGTCTAAAATTAAATTCAGGCTTGGTTTCCCAAAACATATCAATACATCATAAATTTTTCCTTACTTTGATTATCACTGAACTCCAGGATGCTATAGAATTGACTTGCATATTTTTGCACACAGACATTGATTAACTTAACTAATGCCCTCACTGAGTATTACTAAAGTGTCTAGGCAAACCATCAGAACTTTTTGCCATTTTCTGAAATTATTGATTTGTTTGCCTAAAAAAGAACAAAAAACTACTACCAGTCCTCACCAGTAAAACATTTCTAATTGATTTACAGGCCAATTTCTGTACAAGGAATCATCACACTGCCATTTAAACATTTTTTCCATTTTTTTTTTCCTTTTTTTGAGACTGTCAAGGCTTTTTCCTGTGAAGGTTGTTAAGATATATTTCTTAATTTTCCTTTAAGATGCAAATTTAAGGGAATAATCCAGTATAGCCCAAAGTTTTAAGTATTTGTTATTTATTACTGCAAATAGAGACTTAGTTGATTCTTTGAGGAAATCAATTACCTAATCAGATTAGAAATTTATTACTTAGCCAATTTAATCTTAGATTAAAATAGCTACAAGTTTTACTTGTCCTATTTTCAATCCATAACATATGTCTCACTTCAGTAATTGGTTATTTAAGAAAGGTTGGTTTGTTGAGGGTTTTTTGTTTCTTTGTTTGGGGGGGTCTTGTGTGGGTTTTTTATTTGTTTGGGGGTTTTTAAGGTTTGGGGTTTTTTTTGGTTTTTTGGTTTGTTTTTTTTTTAAGCTTGCCATACTCATCTGTGAAGATTTTTTATTGATTTTATTTGAAAATTGAAGGATGCTTAAGTTTTGGCTTTAGGAGAATAATCAGGAAACAGCGGGAATTTTCTGTTATCTGTTTTCTATAGTTACTTAGTTCTGAGGTAAAATCCTGTTCTGAAGCTTTTAAAGAAAAAATTATGTGATACAATAAATTCCATATGATGTTATGTGCTGAACAAGTTAATGCAAGTCTGAATTAAACATCCTCATTTCTGTGACACAGTTCAGAATAAGCATTTTATGTTCTTCCTATTCTTAAAAGATCTATGGTGAAAAAGTCCTAATAAAAAACAGTAGTCACCCAGCTGCGTGTATCAAAACAATGTTAATATAGTGTTCACTGGATACACTGTATCCATTAGATTCACTGGAACCACTGGTGATGAGGTGGATGATTATGTTGGCTTTTGCAGTTGTAGTGGGCATGTGAAAAATAAGTGTCTTGCATGCAAAAAGAAAAAAAAAATATTTTTGACAATAATTTAAGAATGAAACTCCATGAATACACAAGAGATCCACTTCCTTTCCTGATTCCATTGAAGTCAGGAGAACAGAGACTATCTGATGAATTCAATATGCAAAACAAAATATAATTTGTTTTTGATACCAAATCAAAGATGATATTAAAGGTTAAGAGATGCACAATGTCAAAAAAAAATGAGTGAGATTTATTTCTAATTTCATGTCATCATTTTAATTGCATCAACATTGGATCCAATTCCAGTTTAGTAGTGCCAGTTGACCATTCTCAGATAATTTACTATAGTTTAAGTTTCATCCTCTGTGCCCAAATTTCTGTGAGTAAGAGTTTTTCTTCCTATTAATTGGGGCTACTTAGACTTCACAAAAATGAGTTGTGTCTGTAATTTTATTTTTTTTTTTCTTTTTGATTATCCAATGCAACATTCCTGAGAACAGCTACAGTTTTATAATTGTTCCTTATAGCTATGAAGTACTGAATTATTGTGAGGATGACATGGTGCATGGTGATCTAATCTATATTTTTTCTTTCTTTTTTTTTTTTTAATAATATCTTTGGAAAGTAATTGCTTTTGGTTTTATCATAATTACTATGTGTCTATGAGGATGGGAGCAAACAGTGTCCAACCTCCTTTCCTCAGGTTTTTAACTAACTAATTTGGATCACTATTGTGTAAACTGAGGAGAAACAAATGTATTAACTCAGACATTTCCTCCTGCCTTTATATCTGAAAAGTGCTCTTCACTTTTTCCTCATTATTTCTTTGAAAGACAAGGCAGAAAAATTCTCCAGTTCTAGCATCTAAAATGTAGAGGGAAACTTTTGATCATTTTTGTGAGGTATTCATAGTATTCAGAAAGAAGAAAATTTGTTTCAGGGCAGGCAGTTTTAAATAAGGGTTAGTTAAGTATGGTAAGAAGAAATTGCCACTATAATTTTTGTTATATAGCTAAATATGTCCTGTCCCAAGCAGATGACATGCAGTTCATATGCTTAAGGTATGAGATACAATCCAGAGAGATCTTCATAGGCCTCCGGAGTGCACCCTTGTGGACCTCATGAAATTCAACAAGGCCAAGTGCAAGATCTTGTACCTGGGTTGTGTTGACCCCCAAGTGTCAGCACAGACTGGGGCATTTATTTATTGAAAGCAACCTTGCTGATAAGAACTTGAAAGTGCTGGTGGATGAAAAACTGAACATGCGTCAGCAATGAGCTTGCAGCTAAGAAAACCAATTTTATCCTGAGCTACATGAAAAGATGTGTGGCCAGAAGGCCAAAGGAAGTGATTCTCTCTCTCTGCTCCAATGACACCCCCTCTTAAATATGGTGTTGAGCTCTGGGATCCCTAGCAGAAAAACATGGACATGTTGGAGCAGGTCTGGGGGAGAGCTGCAAAGACAGGGGAATCAAACACCTCTGTTATGAGAAAAAGGCTAAGTTGGGGTTCTTCAGCCTGAAGAAAAGAAGGCTCTGTCTTATTGCAGCCTTTAAATAATTAAAGTGGCCTTGTAAAAACAGTGGGGAGAGACATTTTACCAAGAATGCATCCATAGGACATAGGAAACAGTTTTGAACTGAAAGAGGGTGTGTCCTGGTTTCAGCTGGGATAGATTTGACTTAAGGAAATAATTCTTTGTAGTCAGGTAGGTAAAACAACGGACCAGATTGTCCAGAGAAGTTGTGGGCACCTCATGAGGAAGTGACAAAAGACACCTCAAAAAAGACAGGTTGGAGGGTGCTTTGAGCAACCTTAGCTACAGCAAGATACTGTGGGCAGGGGGGGCTGAAGTAGATGTTTTGGAGCTCCCTTTCTAATCAAAATATTCTATGGTTCTCTGATCCTACAAGGAGCAAGGAAAAATTGTTGTAACTGAATAAAAAAACCCACTTACAAACAATCAGACCAACCCATTCCCATTCAGTACTTCAGATGTCATCTAAAATCTTTGAGCACTGATATTCAAAATGGCAGAAACAACTATGTATCTGTGTCTGATTACTATTCATAGTGAATGAAACCTAGGAATGTTCATGCATTTTCTTCTCACATACAAGTCATTAATCACCTAATTGTTGATGGTATGCCTTCTCAAAGTTTCATGCCACAAATCTGAGAAATCTCTCATGTACCAGCCTAGACAAACAAATTTATTTATGTTTTAACTCTCTTTTTTCTTGGCTCCTTCCTGGTTTTAAAACCTACAGAATCTATCAGCTTGGTTCTGCTCTAGTCTTTAGGTTAAGTTTTAATTTCATAGTAATTCAATATCTAGATTATCTTCTGAAAAAAGGAAAAGAACTACAGTCCACAGTATCTTACTAAAACAACCACAGACTGACTTTTGATTTTATTAAGAGCTATACTTATTTATTTGTTGGAAGAGAAATTAAACCTACAATACAACAACAAAAAATTAAGGAATGTAAAGACAACAAGCAATAATGTCAAGAACATTTGCATACATTTTACCTTTGCTTGGTTATTTTTTGTTAGGAAAGTATCTTACAATAAAAGCAAACTGCGTAATGTGCACATTGTTGAAAAGAGGCAATTCTCACTTCCTAATTAGTTATCCAGGCACATATACTCACACACACATATGTAGGCCAACTTCACAAAATGCTTTATCTGCTCAACAGGGCTGAATAAAGGCTCACCTGTAATATGAGTCTAGGACCATGAGTCTGAGGAGCTTGAATGTCAGTCCTGGGCCCACAGATGGGGGTCCCAGGTGTGGGTCATAGCAGACACACATTGCCGAGAACAAACAAATAGGTTTTACTGAATGTCATGTAACCTCTGTAAAGTGAACTATAACAATTAAGAATGGAAGCAGTCAGAAGTTGCCAGAGGGGTTGGACTTTATATCCAAGGTAATATTTGATGCCTCACAAAATAGGGCATGCTCAGCAGGTTGTACAAAATGACTTTGCAGCTCTAATGATGCAGCCAGTAACACTGAACTTTGATGCTGAATTGCTTTGTTCTGTTTTCAATGCTTTGTGCTTTTTCTTCCCGATGCAAACAACCTCAACTACTACTACTTTTTATATTCACTGTTATGATGAACAAGAGAATAATAAAATAAGAGGAATTTGGAAAGGCTGCAGTCAAATGAGGTTTGCAAATAAAAATACCTTAATTTGAAATTTTCTAAAATTTCATGTCTCTAACTCTGTTCATGTTTACTATTTTGCCGTATTGTGTAAAGTGTTCTACTAAGTAACCACCTGAGGATACCCAGTTTTAAGGCTTAGCCCACTTAAAAGGTTTTATTTATTTTTTAATTTATTATAAAATTGCTCATGACACCCCTGTCATGGGGGCATTTTTCTGCAAAACAACAACAAAAAATTGTACTCTACTGTGGTGCTGGAGAGAGGGCATATCTAAAAGTAATTGTCTAAATTACCTTTCTTTCCTTTAAGGTTTTTGATCACAGTGCAACTTAGGTGGAAAAATCTTCTGACCATATAAAAGATACAGTTATGAAAACACTTTTATTCTGACTGCATAATTTTTTTTCAAGTCTCTGTAAGCAAAAAGCAGAGTGGGACTTAGCTGTCCAGAGCAGATGAGCAGACAACATTTCAGTGACAGGTGGAAATACTTCACTTTCAGCAGGCTCATGCAGTGGTCATTTCTAGCTGGACAATCTCAAATACAAAAGTCTATAAGCATGTGAACATTTTTGCTGCTGGAGAACTTTGCAACAATTGCCTGAACAGCCTTACACTGAGCACTTCTCTTCAGAATTTTTTTTTAAAGTAATCCTCCTCTTAAAAAAAAAATCAAGTTATCAGTACTCTTAGAATTGACAAATATGAACCTTTAGCAATAATTACATAATTCCATGGAAAGGTGACTGTGTGAGCCAGGGCAGGCCTCTGAGATTGTTTCTGCGGCAATTACTCAGTGCTCAATAAAGAAGAGCAATTACTGATAAAACTCCTTCTTCCTAATAACATACACACATATTGTTCTTGCTGATTTACAGAATTCACAGCCTTTCACAAGTCTCTCAACTAGCTGGCCTTATCTTGTGCTTGTATTTAACTAGAGGCAATGATGAGAATACAGCAAATAAGTGTGTAAAGGATGCTTGTCATCATGTATTTCTTCCTACACTTTATGTATTCCTTAGTCAGCATGTGTTAATCTTACAGGTCTTAAAGGGTTTTCATTAAATTAGAGAGACAACGGTTTATTTTTCTTAGGTGTTTTTATTAAACAGGTAGGAAAGATGAAGTTAATATGATGCATGTTCTTATTAACTGTTGAAATTGTTATGTGTGACTTTTGCATAAGATCATGGAATCATAGAATGGCTTGGTATGGGAGGGACCTTACAGGTCATCTGGTTCCAATCCCCACGCAGTGGGCAGGGATGAGTTCCACTAGACCAGATTACTCAGAACTGTATTCAACCTGGTCTTGAACACTGCCAGGGATGGACCATTCTCAATGTTCCCAGGCAATTTTTGCCACTACTCTCACAATAAAGATCTTTTTCCTAATCAAATCTACACCTACTCTTTCAGTTTAAAACCATCCCCTCTTGTCCTGTCGCTACACGCTCTTGTAAATAGTCTCTGTCCATCTTTCCTGTAACAAAAGGTAATGGAAGGCAGCAATCAGGTTACCCCAAAGCCTCTTTTCCAGGCTGAGAAATGCCAATTCTCTCATAGGAGACGCTCTTCATCTCTCTTCATAGGAGATGCTCTTCATCTCTCTGATCAACTTGGAGGCCCTTATCTGGATCATCTCCAACAACTCCTTGGACAGGAAGGACAACATGTCCTTCCTGTACTGGGGACCCTGGAGCTTGGTGCAGCACTGCAGGTGGGGCCTCACCAGACAGGAACAGAGGGGCAGAATCCCCTCCCTCTCTCTGCTGCCCATGCTGCTTTGGATGCAGCCCAGGAGAAGTTTGACTTTCTGGGCTGTGAGTGCACATGGCTGGGTCACATCCAGCCTCTCATCCAGCAGCACCCTCAAGTCCTTCTCAGCAGGGCTGCTCTCTATCTGTGTGTCCCCAGCCTGTGCTGATACTGGTGCTTGCCCCAACCCAGGTGCAGCACCTTGCAGTTAGTCCTGTTAAACCTCACGAATTTCCCATGCACCCACATCCTGAGCTTGCCCAGGTCCCTCTGAATGGCATCCTGTTCTTCACGTGTCTCAACTTCACTGCTCAGCTTGGTGTCATCTGCAAATTTGCTGAGAGTGCACTCGATCCCACTGCCCTTGTCACCGACGAAGATGTTAAAAAGTGCCAGTCCCAGTACCAACCCCTGCAAACCACCTCTTGTCACTGATGTTCATTGGGACTCTGAGCCATTGACCACTACCCTCTGGATGTCACTGTCGAACCAATTCTTTGCCTACCAAACAGTCCACCCATTTAATCCATCTCTCTCCAGTTCTTCAGCTTATGAATAGTGGCTGAAGCATTCTAGAAGTTATTTTTTTGACCCAGAACCACATTGCAAATGTGACATTTTAATTCCCAGATATAAAGAGACATTAGTATATATTTAACAGAAGTAAAACATTGTCACTTTTTCGTGTTTTGTTGAGGAAGTAATTTTAATAGGGTTAGGGATTCTTGAGGAAAAAAAAAACACCAAACCCTTCCCCATGCTGTAGATTACTAATGCATGCCTCAAGCATCTAATTCTTCTTTCTGCCATTTGTGCATCTCTGATAGTGCCTGACAATGGATTGATGACACTTCTCCTCATCTATGTAGAAATGTCTCTAATCTTGCAGTAAAATGTATTATATCAGTGCTAATCAACAGTAGGAGTCAGGGATTTTCCCCTGCCTTGTATTATTATTATTATTATTATTTATTTGCCTAATATATAAACTAATGGTCTGTGAGAAACAAGCTCTCTGGGAGTATTGCATGAAGCTAAACCAGATTTCTGAATGGCATGGACACAACTAGAAATAAAGAGACAATACTGTTTACCACAAATACAAAGATTATTTAATGCTAATAGGAATTTATAAATTGTTGAATGCATTACAGAATTTTTGCCATATTTTCTCAATACTAGACAAAAACTTTAAAGAGAACATGAAAAAAAAAATGTAGAAAATAACCAGAGTTGTCACAGCATATTATAAGAAAGTGAAATCAAGAAGCACATATGGGAGGATATCTATTTCAACAAGACTATAATATTGTATGATACTTAGGAACAATTGCAATTTCAATAATTAGGCTCTATGAGGAAGAACTGGCTCCTTTTTATTACAGTGAATTAAGAAAATAACAAATATCCCAAACAATTATTTCAAAATTAAACATGTAGAACGCAAAAACATCACATTTTTGAAAAAGAAAAAAATAATCTGCATAATTAAGAGAGAATTCTGACATAATTATTCCGATTATCTCAGTAGACATTTTAGAGTTTCACCAGCCATGAGGGAGATATTCAAGAGATGTAGGAATGTTTGCACTTCTCATAAAATCTTTATTCTATCTTGAGCCAGAGTCCAGAATGCCCAATTGGCATAAAATTGTCTAAACAACCATAATTCTGAGAGATGTTGTGATTAAAATTCTTATAAATATTTGTGATGATTTTTTTCTATTTACAAGTTGGAAAGTTTTCAACACATTTATTTTTCAGGCTTCTCAGTCCTAGTAATGGGAGAAATGTTAATAAATAAGCCTCTTTGACCTAGCATCTTTTTAGTCATCTCTATAAAGTCATGAAAACAAATTTTTCCTTACCTAATTATCCAAATTGGGATTTTAATATACTTGTGCTAAGAGAAGAAGCATGTATGCTGCAAGAGCCAAAACTGACAGGGATATGTCTTGATTTATACTAGAGAGAAGGTATTTTTTTTTTTAATTTTTTTCTTTATTTTTTTCTACAGGAAAAATACTTGGACATCTGTCATTTCCTCTTGAAAGCTGTGATCATCTAAATACTATTTAAAATATGCTACCATCTATTAATTTCTTTTGGAATACTATTTATTCTGAGAAAAATAGCAAAGCAAACAATTTTTTTCTCTACAAATAAATTCTCCAATAAAATATTAAAAAATGCTTAATTTTTTCTGCATGTTGTTTTGATAATTATTTTTTTAATGTCAGTAAACACAGGGAAAGATAAGAAGTGGATTAAGTATAAAGTCAAATAGCTTCTATGAAGCAGAATTCATTAGTTACAGTTAGTTCTTCAGAAATAGCAATAAAATCTAATTTAAACTTTAACAAAAATTTGTAGTTGAATCTTTCTAAGTACTTACATAATAAAAAACTTTTTAATTAAAAATCTTTTTAATTATAAAAATTGTTAATCATGACATAAGTGCAAAAACAGAGATGGGGTTATTAATTTCTGTCTTTAAAGATGTGAAGAACTGCAGCAAAAACACTGGGTAATTTTGTCTTTCTTGTGTGACTTATGTGAATACTCACTCATTTTTCTACTGCATGCTTTTGGTGCTACATGCAGCTAACCCCAACTTTCCTAGGAGCTGTTTATTCAGGTTATACCTCAATTTGCTGTGGATAGGGAGAGAAAAAGAGAATGCAAAGATTACCCTGATCCAGGTGAACTCTGTTTTGGTTACCTTCTAGATGGTCATTTAGACTGTGTTTATATCTTGGTTAAAGTTCCATTTATACTAATGATATCTTCCTGACTTTATAAAGTATGTTATCTCTTTTTTATCAAAAAATTTTGAGCACAACTCTATTTCAACCTTAGCTGAAATTATACATAAATATAGAGGCAAAGATGCCACAGGTAACAGATGAAAAATTCATCTCTGCTTAAGAATACAGGAAGGGTAAATTTAGATTTTCTTTATGAGGAATATGTTCCCTATCTTTAAACATCATTCTCAGAGTGCTTAGGTGTGGTTTACAGTTTATGTTCCCTTATATCATCCCAATATTTCTTCTGCTATTTCAGATCTCCTGAAGAATTATAAAATCTAATCGAGATCTAAGATATCTGGAGGAAACAAAAATTTGGGTAGTAGAAAACATGTGAAAATTAACTAACATGAAATGAACATAGTAAAAAGGGAGGAAAAAAGCCCCACCAAAAAAAAACCTCTACTTTTCTTCACAGAACCATTTATATTATTCAGCTACATGCAATCCAAAGGCAGTCAGATGCCCCACTGCCTCAGCATAGTTATTTAGAATCTGGAATTTAAAGGAAAGATATTCACAGGAAATTCAGTGTTTCTCTACACACCGGACAATTTAGTTTACTTTTTCTTTAAAGAATTTCTCCTCCTCTGACAAACAGTTTGCCTGCCTTCCCTTTCATCCAACAGGAATTTTGTAAAAGGTTATTGTTGTTATTATTATTATTTTTAATAATAATATTAATAATAATGGTAATGTCTTTTAGCTGAGGAGATTTTAGAAGTGCACTCAATCTGAAAACAAAATTGACATCATGAACATCTTTTCAACCTTGAGAAATCTAGACCTCCAGATCTATTTAACTTTCACATTTGATTTCCACTATCTGCACTACTTTTACATTTTTGTGCTACAGTGAGATCCATTGTCATTACTGTACAGCTTAGATACTAAACTTGCACTACAACTGCTGCAGCTTAAAACCAGAAGTGTTTTTCCTCAGAGCCTAAACACTCTTTAACACTCTCTTAAAGACTGTTTAAATTAATGTGGGATGAAACAAACCAAACAGAGAAAAACAAACATGGAATTTTAGCAGAAATTAATTTTGGAATAGATGGAGGAGCTAGGAGTCCTTCCCCCAATGACAAAAAAGTAGCTCACAGGAAGTTTTGTAGCAGACCCCACGGAGAGCTTTTCAGTCCTGTGAGCTTGGCACCTTTTGAACCTTAGAAAAACAAAAAGGCCAAAAGTGCGATATGATGTCTGCTTCTACAGCTGAGGAGTCACTATCCTTTGGGACCTGCCAGTCCCTATGTTATGGCAGCAACTTGAAATCAATGCATTGATTTCTATACCACTGAAGAAGTATAATTTCCAGAGCATTAGCAAAATGTGTAAGATAAAAATTAACAACATGAGCTACTACTTGGACTGGGTTAATTTTGACACTGTTTCTCTGTTGTATCATCTGTGGCTTGCACATCAGAAAGATAAAAAGTCTTTCTGATTGCTCCTCAAGCATCAGAACAAATTGAAAATGGAAAGAAGTGGATGTGTTATTGATTCTTTAAAGAGGAATTTTAACTAGGTCAAAGACAGAGAAGAGACTGAAAGTACTGAAAGAAGGCATACAAGTATTTTTAAGGATCGCCTTTTCTCCTTGATGGGTAAAACTGTAGGTGTTAATTTCCTTTATTAAATTGGGCATTAACCTTTATTCCCCTACATGCAGTTATTTACCTGAGAGATTTTAGTAAAATTTATCTGTATGGGTTTTCAGTTCGATAATGCAAAGTGACTGAGCCAAATTTTCTCATGAAACACTGTCATAAATCTGCAGTAATTTTAGAGAGTTCTATAGAACCTGCAGTTTTCTAATGGAAATTCTCTTAAAATTGACTCAATTAATTTTTCATGTGTAATGAATTAGCCCCTTAAAAGATATAAGAATGGGGGTTTTTAATAGTTTTTACCTTAAATATCTTCATTTCAAGTACTTTAAATCAAATCATTTGAAACTATGAAATATGACTAAACTTTAGATCCATTACATACATTTACATCTGGTATGATTCTCCAAATGTCCGACCAAAAGATGTCAGTAGTCTGTGGGAAAGGAGATAGAAAATTTACAGGGATTATGAGAGCACGTGTGAGAGTGGTCACTGCTTGTCACTGGGCACCAGTGGAAAGAGCCTCGCTCCGTCTTGACTGCAACTTCCCCTCAGGTATTTCTGTACATTGAGAACATCTCCCCTCACCCTTCTCTTCTCTGGGCTGCACAGTCCCTCCCCTTTAACCTTTCCCAACAGACGAATGTTCTAGTCCCTTAGTCATCTTGGAGGCTCATTGTTGATGTCCACATCTCTCTTGCACTGAGGAGCCCAGAACTGGACATAACACCCAAATGTAGCCTCAAGAGTGCTGAAGGAGGAGAAGGAACACCTCACATGCTCTGCTGGCAGGAATATTATTAAAGCAGTGCCATAACTTTATTTGCAGCAAGGGCATATTGCTGACTCTTGTTCAAGTTGTTGTCCAACATGTTCTGCCAAGCTACTTTCCTGCTGGGTGGTCCTGATTTGTACCAATACATGAGATTATTCCTCTGCACATGCAGGACTTTACACTTCCCCTTGCTGAATTTCATGAGATTCCTGTCAGCCTATTTTTTCAGCCTGTGGAGGTCATTCTGAGTGATAGCACAACTCCCTGCCTATCAGCCACTCCTCCCAGTTTCCTGTCATCAGAAAACTTGCTGAGGGTGCACTCTGACCCATGATTCAGACCATTAATGAAGATCATAAAATCTTAGAATCATTAAGGTTGGAAAAGATGCCTACAATCAAGGAATGGAGTCCATGTACCTAACACTGCCAAGTCCACCACTAAACTGTGTTCCCAAATGCCACATCCACAAGTTTTTTGAAGGCTTCCACGGATGGTGATTCCACCACTTCCCCAGACAGCCTGTTCCAATGCCTGACCATAATTTTGGTGAAGAATTTTTTTCTAATATCCAATTTCAACATTTCCAGGTACAACCTGAGGCCATTTACTCTTGTTCTGTCCCTTATTATAAGGGAGAAGATACTCCCTACAACTTCCTTTCGGACAGATGCAGAGACCAAGAACATCTTCCTTGGAACTTCCTTTTCTCCAAGCTAAACAACCCCAGCTCCCTCAGCCAACTCCTTGCCAGGCTTGTGCTCCAGACCCTCCACCGACTTCATTGCCCTTCTCTGGACATGCTCCAGCACCTCAAAGTCTTGCTTTTTGTAAGGGGCCCAAAACAACACAGCACTTGAGGTGCAGCCTCACCCATGCTGAGTACAGAGGGACAATCACTGCCCTGGTCCTGCTGGCCACACTATTGCTGATACAGGCCAGGATCCCTTTGGCATGTTAAAGAGCATTACACCCGGTACTGGCACCTTGGGTATGCCTGTATTAACCAGCCTCCAACTAGACTATGGGTCACTGATCAGCAGCTCCTGGGTCCATGCTAGGTCTCCATGTTCGGTTTTGAGTATAACAGGCAATCCAGTCTATTATTACAGCTATTTATGTAGAAAAAATTATGCAAAATCTTCACATTAATTCTGAACTAATGTCATGGAATGGATAATATATATATAATTAAAACCATGGATAATAATTTTCTGTTGCTAAAAAACTTAATGAGATTCATCCATTTTATTTTACTGACAGTTGATTATAGTAAAAGCATGTACTTTCCTTAGTTTTCATGAGATTATTTGTGAACCTACGTATGCACAATTATAATTCATCTGTAAGTTACCAAGATCTAAATTAGATAGCATTTGTTTATAATATTTAGCTAAATTTGGTTGGATTTTTTCAGAACTATTCATCATTAGTATCATGCATCCACCAAAGCAAATATGATTAAATGCTTTTTTTTTGCATTAAACAGTGCAACGTCTGTTTCACTTAAAGTTTGAGGCCCTGCTATTTCCTGGAGGACTATGCATTTGCAGTTCAAATTTGCTTCTCTGACACAGCAGGAATGTTCATTTCTTATGTTTCTGCTTTATGTTAACAGAGCATGAAATAAACAATCAAACAAACAAAAAAAACCCCCATGATTCATATCACTAATTAACTAGATGTGCTAAAATACCACAGATTTCATTTACATCACTCTCACCAGGACAAAAAAGACTTTATTTTGTAAGAACGGTTGTTTTGGTTTTTTAACCTATCTGAGTAATATGCAACCAGGGAACAAAGAATAAGAAAATTAAAAAAGAACATTTATAAGTAATTATATAAAAATTTTGTGCTACAAAGAAATTGTAGTTAGTTAGACACATAAACACAATGAAAAAAATAAATTATATTGATCAGATGAAGACACATACAGCTATCCTTCTAGTTATCAATCCAACAGCTATGCAAGTGTTTATTTTTACAAGTATTTATTAATTCACACTTGCAATCATGGTAGTTTGGTGACTCAAAAACCACCTTAATTAATCACAAAATTATAGACATAAATTTTCTTTTCCTTTCTTCCCTTACTGAACAGCTTCAATACACAGAGTGAATAATTGAGATAGGTGGGCATTTCTGTGCTAGATATTCCCACAAAACTCATAATCTCACAGGGTGATACTATAAAACAGCTGTAATTTTGTGATTTTTTTTTTTATCACGTTGCTTCAAGAAATTTTGAGTCATGTATTGGTCCGATAAATTTAAGGAGAAAATTATAATACTTAGGAGATTTTTATTGAGAATTTTTTTATTTGATCATAGTTTTGTTCTCTGCAGTATAATGTTGAAGAGGGTTCTGTGCTTCATCAAACAAGCCTGAGATTCTCTGTTGGTTTCAGACAGTATTTTTCAATTTTTTTTTTTTTCAGACTAGTTAGATCTCTTCATGCCAGTTTTACAGATATTGTGGGTCAAGACTAATTACTTATTATGTGGAATCTCTTCAGATGTAAGACTGAAACCACTTCTGACAAGATTAACTATATAATCTCAGCAAATATATAGCTAATCATAGAGTTATAGAAAACTTCAGGGTAGAAAACATCTTTTAAGATCAAAAAGTCCACTTTTTGGAAGTGCACTTCCAAATCCTCAACTAAATCAAGTCCCTAGGAACTATATCTGTTCACCTTTTAAATACCTCTGAGGATGGTAACAACTAGTTTGTGGTCTTCAGCTGTGAAACACAGCCTGCCTGTATTGAGCATCATAACCCTAAGTAAAATTGTACCATTTCATTTTATATGGCACCAGATAAACTCTAGAAATAGGGTCAAAAATTCTAAGAAAAACTCTTATTGAGAGGAAAGCTTACTTCCTCCCACAGTCTTGGACCTAAATGGTTCTGTTTGACAGAATGAAAATACTTAGTGTAGCATTTAGTGACTTAGGTTGCTTAGAATTTAGGAGTTGTGATTATCCTAAACAACCTGGGAAAAGTCTAGGACTCAGATATCCTGTTCCTCAGGGAACTCAGCTTATTATGAAACAATGTCTGGCTTTATTCACTATTGAAAGAATCCTAAATATGTAAGCCAAATTTCACAACGCATAACTTCTCAGTTGCATCTGAGACTGGCTGTTTTGGATATTCTTGATATATGTCTGAATAACAATAAACTTCAGGAAGGATTTAGATTGCTGTCTGCTATTTCTACTCAAAATATGACCTAGACCATGTACATTTCAACTTACAGTTTAGTTACGTTAAATTTTATCACAGGAAGACATTGTGTTTATGCACTTACCCTCTAGTACCATCTGAAATCCATCACATGTGATATGATTATATTACTATGATGTGATTCTCACATGTTGTCGGGACTCACCCCCGGATTGGGGTGACCCTGAAAGATGGAAAAGTCTCTCCTCCAACCCGTGCCTTCACAGAAAGACGCAGTAGTCCTCTGTTGTCCGGTCTCAAGATAGTTTATTGCAGGTTATCTAAAGATTCTTTTCCTGAACTGCTGCGGCCCCTTCAGCAGGTCAGACAAAGGCACACTGCCCTCCCAGGGGGCTGGTGCCATCTTTTATATCATATATTACGTGTTACATGTTTATACTTTTTCCCCAATGCCTATTATCTATATTGAATGGTGACTTTCTACTCTAAACCAATCTGTGAGTGCCAACATCACCAAAGACATGGAGGTTAGGGAGGAGAAAGAAGGAGGACAGGGCACACCCAAATCTTTCCATCTTAGAACCTCAAACCCCCATGTACAAAACTTGGACCCCTACGTACAGTCTTAAAACCCCCCTGTACATCACTCAAAAATCCTTCCTTTCACTTTGTGATTATCTCTACTATGCTATCTAAACTTGTGTGTGGCTTGTAATTCTTCATACAGAGTAGGTAATTTGCTCCATGGGCTAAGGTCAAAGCCCCACGTGTCTTTGGCTGCATGCCAGGGTCTCAGAGCCCCCTGCCAGCAGCTCAGGCCATCCAGGGCACCCAGAGGGATGTCCTGGGTTCCCACAACATGTGAGTTTCAGGTGGTACTGAGGTAATTTTTCTGACTAATTATTTGAGATTTTTTTTTGTGCAACTTAACCATTCAGACTTTATAGGTAGAATATAGGTAGACGTGTTCTTATTGTTGTTTCTTTGCATGTCTAATTTAGATATTATCATCAAGACTCACAATGTCCTGTATTATTTTGCAAAATGAATAGTTTAATATCTGTTGAATGAAAACACACTTTGAATGCAACATATTTGAGACTCTGTGATAATGTCTAGTAAAAATGTCAGTCTGTGCTGCTACTGCAATGCAATCTATGTTTAGAAACAGAACAGCACATACTAATTTGTTAACTACATTATTATGTATGAGACATCATGATAAAATATGAACAAAAAATTGGTGAAATTTTTTTATTTAAAATTACCTAAATTGATTGATAAAAAGATCAAATTGCTTCTATAGACACCATTATTTTACCTACTAAATAGGCTTTTCTGGATTGAAAACTGTTTGCATATCCTGTTTAAAAAGCACCTCTACAACTGTGGTTGAGCTAATCTGAGCAACTCAACCATTGCCATCTAGTTTAATATGCCTAAATAGCACCTGAAAGAAACTAAAAGGAAGTAACCTTCCCCTTAGCCTTTTCTTTACGATTCTTTCATGCAATACTCCTTGGCCAAAGAATGGAAACAACACAAAAGGCCATTTCATGTCCTAAATGTAGGATCCTGGGAATAAATATGAAGGACTTCTCTGGAGGGATTAGAGATTTAATATGCAGCATTGTGCTGTACAAGGTGAAAATGAAGTCCACCTTTCACTGAGATATTTCTCATCTTTCTTTCTTTGAAGAGTGTGCACTACCTCCATGTTTTCCAGTAATTTCAAATCACAAACGTAGTCATGCTGATAGGAGAAACAGATGCATTTTGACCAATTTTTGACTTAAAACTGGGCTAATGTGACAAATTACCATAATGAACTGCTTTATCCACAACTGAACTTCCTGACTAGAAAGTGCACAGGAGCTGGAAAAAGATGAATGGTCAAAAATAATAAAGAACATAGTGCTATGCATTTAATTATCTTTCTAAGTGCTGTTCTGCTTTATTGAGCAGAAGGGTTCAGCTGGTCAAGGCATTTAAGAATTTTTAAGCTCTCCACATTGATTTTTTGTTTGATTTAGACTTGAGTTTTAGCCTAGATATTCTCTTCATTGATAGATAACAAGGAAAAAATGTTCTCTTTAAATATGGTACTTTTTTTTCATATGGCTAATAGTGGTTGGAGAAACAGACATACACATGCACAAAAGGGAAAATATTTAGTTACTTGAAGTGCAAATAGTAAACATTTTAAAGGTAGTTCAGAGACAAGTGGAATTTTTATTGGGTTTTTTTTCCCCATTTATGGAACATTTAGATAAAAAATAAAGAGTTTAGCAATTGCTGGATTTGCTGCAACAAAAAAAAAGTTGCATTGAAGCTGAGACACAGAGGGAAGTATAGTGAAATTTGCTGATGAAAGAAAACAGGTAGTTTGAGTTTTGTAAAGCAAAGCAAAACAAAACAAAGAATCTAGAGGTTTTTCATGCTTGTAAATATTCTATGGAAAGCCTTCCAAGCAGATTATAAAGATCAAATATCTAAATACCAGTACCTTTTATGGTAATCTGTGAGTGTTTCTCGTTATTCTCATAGGAAATTCCAGTTGTTTTAGTAGGTTGGTTTTTTTCTTGCCTCAGATGAGAGGTGAGCAAACGCATCAATGGTTGCTCAGCATTTGCAAATTGATAAATACAGTGAGTGTTTTTCTGGAGGGGAAGTGATCTGGACGAAGGGAGAAAGGAGGGGTAGGGAAGATGAGATCCATATAATGAAGTTGTGATGTTAATGCCAAAAAGTTAAAGGTAAAATGTAACAGTTTGTCACAATTATGTTTCATATTGGCAGGTGTTCTGAACTTTCTGTTTGATAACTAGACATATAAATTTCAGTTCTTAAAGCTTTGCAGCCAATTTAAGGGCTCATTTATTTCCCTGACAGCAAGATATATATGCTGCCTGGTGTAGTGGATGTCTGGGGCCAAATCTACCACTTTGTTGCTTGTGTGTCTTGTGGGAAGTAAATAGTAGCAATTTTTCAGCACAGGCATACCAGCACAAGGTGTTTAGCAAATAAATGAGCATAAGATGACCTGTGGTGTCCTGAAATTACTAAAATTCATGAATAATAAAATGATCTATAGATTGTTAGCAGAGGGCTATAGCAAAGGCTAATTTGCAGTCACTGAAGCTTTACAGGATAATTTGTAATTTTTGAAAATTTAATGACTTCATCAGTTTTTTTAGCTATTTTTTTACCAATATAATTGTCTGAAAGCTACCTTCAGCAGAGATCTTCTATCTAAATAAAATCACAATCACTTATATCATCACATTATGAGTACAGAACTGACTTTATCTATACAAATTTTCTTTCTTTCCTACAGTAGGGCAACTACCAAAAATATCTCTTTATCTTAAAAACACATATTTTTCATTTTTTAAAATCTTAGTAACATATGAAACAATTGTTAACAAACAAACAAACAAAAACCCAAACAATCAATAATTAGCAATGCAAAGGGAAGTGGAACTTGGGGAAAAAAAAATAAATCGAGTGAGCAAAATACAGTTTTTTTCAAAATAAGTGAAAGAGCCCTAAAGCAAAATCAAAGAAATTAGAAAGTGAATTAAAAAGATTAGCACATAATGTCATTTAAATTCTGGAGCATTTAGCTAAAGCTTTGAAAAGAAAAGTGACCCATGAGTTTGCGTCCTTGATTGCATTAAATTTTCTTTATTTGCATTATTCAGTGACTCATCCATACTGAAATAACCAAGAAAACAGAGACTGAAAGCACAGTTATTCTCTTCTTTACCTGAATGGCTGATCACTTACTGCAGATGTTTTGTTCTCCCAATTTAAAATATTTTTATTTCTATTCAGTGTATAACATCTTCGTACTTGGCTGTCTCCAACATACTCTTCAGCTGGAGACAGATTTGTGTTATCTTGGATGCTATTACAGAAAAATTGGACTCAAGGCCTGGTTGTTTTTTAAAATTATGGTAATTTTATGGTTATTTGAATTCTCTCTTTTACCTGTCTCATATCAATATATGCAAATTTAGAAAAACATATATTTTTTGCTGTATTGTTTTGTGTCACCCTTTTTACACATTGATGCCCAGCCTTCAGTTGAATAAAGGTAAATATAAGTTGATGATTTTTTGCTTAATGAATTTTTAAGAGAGAAAAGATCCCCATATTACTTTTGAAGAAATAGTCCTACATTAGGAATTATTTGGGAATACCAGTTTTTAATAACAAATGTAAGTATCAGAAGAATGTTCTGTTTGCAGTAATACACATTTCTTTCAGGAAACATTTGGACCATGGTCTAGAAAAGCAAAAGCAGAAAATGGGAGCATCGTCTCTGTAATCGTCTCTGCCTTCTCTAAATCACATTCTTAATTAAGGAAGTTACATTTTGAAACCATTTAAAAAGGAAAGATAATTAACATCATTCTGTCAGTGTAGAGAAGTAGTGACATTTGGCAGTTACTTGAGAAGTACTTTAGGGAGATATTTACAGTGACAATATTAAAGAAAGAGAAAGTACAAATGAAATACAGCAATATCTGGAAATTACCATTTAAAGAAAAAAGTATTCAAAGGACAAAAGGGAAAGATAAAATAAATTAAATGAGCAGTTAGTCTGCTTATTTTACAATTTTAATTGCTTTTTAACCTTTAGAATACTTTTGAAGACAAAATAATTAAATAAATGCATTTATAAAGTCTTCTTTGGTTTTATTTTTGAAACTAGTTATTCTCTGACAATGCAGAACAAATTTCTCCTTTTAAAATGTTCTTGAATTATGATTGAAAATTTATGACTTTATAAGTACCATTCCATAAAATATTTATATTGCTCTTCAAGTGGTATTTTTGAAGAAAAAGAAAAGAGAATTATTAGCTTGCAGCAATAAGTTTCTCAAGACAATGGACTTCCTGGATGAAACGTCACATAGGTAATCACAGTGACCTTGTTCTTTGCAAAATTTGTGCATAATGTTTATTGTAATCAGAACATATGGGCCATCTAATTAGTCCCAGAGCTTCAGAGTTGGTGCTTAAAACATGGTAAGTGGGAATTGTTCCTTAAAAAGGTCAGCACAAATAGAATGTCTGGAACCTTTTTGGTTTTGGTTTTATTCACCTTCCCAATCAGTAAGGAAATGTACCCTTCTGAGGTTTCTTGAATGGTGTCTAGAAGGATAAAAAAATAAATAATTAAGTACATATACATACTAGGATTTATGATCATGCCTTTTTAACTGGTTTGCTACTAAACCCTTTTTCATCTTATCTTGATCATGCTTCCCCAGAAAATAAACTTGACTGAGCTGAAAGTAGTAGGAAAATGAAGCAGAAATTTAATATTGCTTTTACTTTCTGCTATTGCCAACCTTTTGGTCTAAAGCCCTTTTTTATTCTTTCATACTATGAATAGGTTGAATGCTATATTGTCTTTTTAGTAGGAAATTATTAATAATTTCTAATGGCATTCTAACTATTTGACAGGTTAAAAGTAAGGGTGAATGCCTCAGAAAAAAGGTTGTCTTCTTGCAGGCATTGTAAGCCTGGCAGGGTGATATCAGGTGAAGATACGGTGCCCAAAGAACCTGCAAGCTGGAACATAACACTGACACAAAGTTCTGCCTCTGCCTGTTTGGCACCCAAGAGGCTGAAACTCAATAAACCTTTGAGTTTATAGAGATTGCTTTTTCAGATCATACCAAGTTCTAACATTGCTCTACTTCTTTGGTTGCATTAAGTTGTAAGGCTGCTGGCTAGCTACATTCAGTCTAAAACTGCATGGCCAAGCTCATGCTGTGGAGGTAGAGAAACAGAAATTATTATTATCTACTAGAATGAAGGAGAGTCTTCTGCATCACTGAGGCTGTAGAATAAAGACATTACATTTTTTTATCATCTTACCACTGGGTGAACTTCACCCGTTCATTCAGACTCCTTATCATGGTCTAAAATGAAATAATCAGCTTAACTATGAAAGAAGAATGTAGCACAGACTTGACTAAGTGACACATATGAGATCTAAACCATTAAATCCATTTAGAAACTCCCTAAATTTAACTTCAGACCATGATTTGGAGTGATTTTTCTATTGAGTACGATGGAATGTGTCTCCACCAGAATTTTTCCAAGGGTTACCTCTATACAGGTTGTCCTTAATTGCTTTCTCTGCTCTAAGCACACTTTGCACTAACACAGCACTTTCTCTGCACTACAGCAACAGTATGCTTGCCAGCACCACAGCTACTCAAGAAGAAATACACTGTGCCTGCTCAATAACCTTTGGGTAGGGAGATGTGTGAACCTCACCAAGCAGATGCATTAGACCTATTAAATCTCTGGTCTGATAATTCTAATAGCCAGCATTCAAGCAAGTTAATTTAATGAGCTTAGTGCAGTAAGAGCAATTTCAGCTATTTTCATGTATTTGAGTGCTATATTTCTTTGCTTCACCTTTTTAGTAAATCTCATTAAAACCACACAGACTCAGTTAACTTTTTCAAATAGCCACTCTTTACAGAACTAGAGGAATTAAGTGAAATTAGGGTAGTGTTCTGAGAAAGCTTTGCACTGCCCTTGAACTTAAACTTGAATAACTTTTATATATCTGAGTTGGACTCACTGGATCAGACTTTGAATTATATTGTCGCCATGCTTAAAACTATTACATATGTGCTTTATGCACAGATTAATTTAAAAAGACTTTCTTTTTATCTGAATTTTTAAACAGAAATTTACTGAAAATGTAATGCAGTTTCTTGAATATCTGAATGCTGGTGGGGTTTTTACAGTCACTTAAGACTCTGACAACCAAATGTTAAAGTTATAAATGCTAGGAACAGAACTAGGAAGTCTGATTAAACTTTGCAAATGAAAATTTCCAGCATAACTCTAGGTCCTTAGAGGATTATTCATTTTAACAAGCTAAACTAAATTGTACAGATGAAAAGGATGCTTTAAAGTGGCAGCATTTTGTGCAAGCTTCTATATGCAGTGACTAGCAAAGTCTGTCTTGTTCAGTATGTACAAATGCTTCTGAGTCACAACCTTTGTCTGAGGAATTATAAAGAGTTACAAAACAGAATGACTGTATGGATGCAATAGTTACATGATGCAACAAGACAGACACAGAGATTAAAACAAAATCAGATATAGATTTTAAAATCTATGAAAAATCTTTTTTCAACATTTTTTTCGATTTTTATCCTCCATCATACACTTTACAAAAAAACCAATAATCCACTAAAGCCTACACCTCAAAAAAGTTATTAAACTGTTCTGACAAGAAAGAGAAATATTGTCTGGCTGGTCCTAAGGGTCATTCATGTACTGATGATTTTGCCAGCACTTCCCATATACAGAATCTGAAGACATATCTTTCCATTTTATGATTTCAGTCTCAATCTGAGCTCTAACAGCAACAAGCCAGGTGCATGAGGTGGAAGAGTGGTGACTTAACAGCTGTTGCTATTACATACTGCCAAAGTTCAGTTGAGGATGCTTGGGGAAGGGGAAAAAAAGAGAGTTCTCTTTTTATTCTCCTTGATGAAATGGAAATAGCAGTATAAATATGGGAAAATGCTTATGTGAAACATTAAATTCTTTTTCTTTTCTTTAACCTTCTTTTTTCAGACATTATGTTCATTACCTCCATGTTTAATCTAGAATGCAGTCATTTGTTTTCTGCTTTACTAATAATCTATGTACCTCTACACTGTAGACTTTTAAAGTACAGCATTAATATTACAGAATAATGTTTTGTAAATTAACCAATATGACAGCCATGGTAGTTTCCTTAGGCTGCAAATCTTCCAAGAATCAGGATAGATACTTTGATGAGTAGTCCAAGCTAAACTCCATGTTGTTTTGTGTAACATTCTACTATTATCACACTGTAACTGCAAAATGGAAGCAAGGCATACTTCAATAATCACTAGATTTGAATGGCTAAAAGATTGTCCAGCAGATTACAATAAAATATAAAATAATTCAGATTTTTTTTTTCAGAATTGTAAAAGGATTGTTAACAATCCCTTGGATTAAAAAAAAAAAAATCACAGTATCTATTGTGCTTCAGGATTACAGGTTTGTATTTTGAGTCATGAAATAAACCTTTTGGCTCCATTCATGGACTGCAGTTCATTGTACTATGCTGTCTGCACAATGCCTTTGAATCAAACAGACCAAGAAACAAGGAAAAATATCTAAAGAAAAAGTCACAGTTTTTAATTCTATTGAGAGGCAGCCAGTTTAGCATCATGACATTGCAATAAGAACTATGGAGAAAATCAGAGTCTGTTTTTGCTCTGATGCTGACTGACTCCTCCTATGATTTCAGCCAAATTAATCAGGGCCTAGTTCTGTCAACTTTAGCCACAGTGATTAATTCTTTACTCAGTGAGTAATCCCATATAAAACAGAAAGTTGGAAAGTATGCAGAATCTTTCACAAATATCAGACGGCTGAATCCACTCAAAAACTGATCCTTCTCAGTATGAAATATATATCAATGACTTCCCTCTAACCACCAAAATTCTTTGTGTTACAGATCTGCAATGGCAGTTGAAAGAACCACTTATTTATTTTTTTCCTTGGGTGGCTTAATTTTTTTTTTTTTACATCTGCCCAATAATGCTACTATTGTGCTTGGACTTCAGATATTTATAAATAATATTTTTCTACAGCTTGCATGACTGCAGAACATCTTATGTCAAGTTCTGCAGTTATCAAATCCAGTAGCTTGACAGAGGCAAATCTACTGCAGCAGCCCCATGCCTCCATGTCCAGCCAGTAGTGAGGCTGGGCATGTACTCCCAGCAGGCACGAATGCATAGAGTACAGATATACAGCACATTATGCACACAGCTGGCCACACAGGTCAGTGCAGATGAAAACATTCATCACTCACACAGGCACAAGCAGCACCAAAAGCAACACTGGGTTCCTATTTCTCACTATATATCTGCATGTGGGGGTATGTATACATGTGCCCATTTGTATCTGGTGGGTCCCTCCAGCAGCTAAGCTCACCCAGTCTGCCCTTGAATCCCAGTCTCTCTCCAGCTGCATCTCAACATACAGCCCCCCAAGGATTGCAGTCACATCCAGGTGCTGGTACAGACCATTACACACACACACACACACACACACACACACACACACACACACACACACACACACACACACACACACACACACACACACAAGCAGATTTTCTAATCAACTCCCAGACCACATGATCCCTCCAGCAGTCCTCTAGAACTCCCTGGACACTGAAAACCAGCTTCTGCTCTGGTGTCCCCCTCAGAGACACACAGACTGACTCCCAGGTTGCTTCACCTACTCAAGTAGCTCATCAGGCTTATCTTCAAAAACAAACCACACCCTACAACTGCACTTGTCCCAGTTGCTGCCTCTGGCACCTGGTCTGATTCCATTTGCTGGAACTCAAGTCCTCTTAAACACATGCATATTGAAGAGAGATATCCTTACACAGGAAAGAGTTAGAAAGGAATTCAACAAGAAGGTAAAACTAAATTGATCGGGTGCAAAGCATGGCTGAAAACTGAAAACCAACAAACAATTAACATACAAATGTCCCTATTTCGGCTCTTACTCCTTTGTTTTCTTATTCTTGTTCCTCACCAAATCACCCAGATCTATCCCTCTATCCTTTTCCTTGCCTTTTGTTCTTCCTCTAAACATTCTGTAATAATTCCTCTGTAATTCCAAATGTTTTTCTCTTGCATCACATAATGTTGCAAATTCTCTAAGTAGAGACTCACATTTACTCAGTAAAATGATCTTACAGACTCATGTGGTAGCTGTGACATCTGAACCAGGTTCTCCTGAGACAGCCCTGGGAATGGCCTGGACAAACTGTCTCTTTCTCTGAGTTTAATTTGGGTTCCTACTTGACATTGTATCCTGTTATCCTCTGGGCTGCTGGACAGGGCTGTGATGGGCTGATGGGCTGGTGTGTCTGGGTGTAGCCCAGCAGTTGTACCTCTTATCTCCCTTCCTCTAGGCTCACCTTTGTCTGTGAAAATGGACATTTTTTAGCAGATAAGCTAAAAATGGGTTCTTGAATGTGATGTTCTTCCCTCTGTAACAGTGACACCTTTAACATTTAGGATTTACAGACTGGAACTACTGTTAAAGAAAGAAACAGCATAAAAAGATAGAAATGGCATAAATGAGTGAGGGATGCAAACTCTAAACGGAACTGAGGAACCTTGAAAAGTATAGTGTACAAGTTAAGAGTAGCCTTGAGCAATACAAACTTTTGTATTTAGCATTTATATAGTCAATAACCTCAATTGACATTGACCTTGGGAGCAAAATGGTCCAATATTTTCACTTGGGTGAACTGTTATTGGAGAGTTTCTCTAGTGTATTAGACAAAAACATGCTTTCCATCAACATCAAGTATACGTTATGTTTTTCATCAATTTTCTTTTATTTTTGCTAACAATGTTATTGTGGTAAGAACAGAGAAAAAATACTTTTTCTGAGAGTTAACTTCATCTCTGACATACTACTATTGAAATTAGCTACCTTTGATGTATTTTTTCTATGCAGAAAGCTCTGGATTTATTATACCAGTAATAAAATAGACTGTAGCAATAAAAAAAATAAATATAGTCATCCTCTATAGACTTTAAAATTAATGTCTTTATAATTTGCAGAAGTGCATCTGCAGTAGAAAAACTTTTAAATGCAGTCTAAACTGTTATAGACAAAATGCAGCTAAGGTGTATGTCTAGCAGAACTGTCAATGAGAAGGAACATTGACAAAATGTCGTAACAAAAATGAGTTTTACTATAACTCAAAACAAGGGACAAACAGAAGTGGTACTGACCACCCAAACAACCATGGCAAGAGTTAAGAGAGACCAGCCGAAACCAAAAGAGCAGTGGCCATGTGGTAGATTACACAGTAACTCAGCTCACTCAATCTGCTTTACCATGAAGGACAGAAGTGTGTTTCAAACTTGTTGTGAGAACCTGTTTCTAGAATAAATTGAAATTGCAGCAGGACATTTTGGTTGCTCCTAAAACCTAAGATTTTAAGTTTCCATTTCATTCCAGTAAAAACTGCTCATGCCCACAGAAAACAGTTTTCTTGTGTTGTTGGTTCAGCTACACACAGAAGAGACTGAGAAGAAATGTTATCTTCTCCTTTTTTTCTGGAATGTTCGCTGTATAGCCTCCTTGCAGTTGGAAGACAGAAAAAGGAAATCAGTGTTGCCAAACTCACTGAAATTGAGTGCTAAAGGGAATAGGGAAGGGACATGTCTTACTGGAGCAGCATCCAATGCTTTACTCAGCTGGGTTCACTAACTCCATTCTATCTTACAGACAAGCATCTAGTTTGTGTTTATATACAGAGGTGAGTTGTCACATTGCAAGAAAGACCGTTCAAAAAGTAAAAATGGGTCAATATTCAATCAAATATTTGTATATCTTGATTTGAAGAGGAAAACAGAAATAGAAAAGAAAAAAAGAAGAAAAGAAACCACAGGAAATCGATTTGTAAGATCTTTTAAAGATCTATAATTATCCATTATATACTATTAAATCTAACAGAGAGAAAGTCAATGTATGTGAAGTAACAGTAAGAAATTTGTAAAGATTCTATTAATATTGCAAATTACGTTTCATATTTTGGAGATGTCAACAAGCATCAGGCAAAGACCCTTTCCCTGCATGTATCCTTATATATTGAAGCTGTCTCTTCTACAACAGCCAAATACAGTGTACTCTTTATCTTGATCAGAACAAGCTTTTTACTCAAGGGAATGTTGTCAGCATGGGCTCTTTTTCTAATTTTAAGACTGATAACTAACCATTTATTTCCTACAACAGTTTCAATATCTTCACAAAAATAATCATATGTCTTTATATCTCCATGAAAGCTCTATGATATGTTTTACCTTTGTGAAGCTGACTCAGAAACAGAAATAGAAACACTAACACACTTAAGGGTCCCATAATGAATTCAGGCTATCAGAATTTGAAATGATATTCAAATAGGTTTAAGATTTAGGGATGAGAGGACACAGAAACCATAAAATTCACAGATAACTCTGAAGGAAATAAAAAGTGTTGGAAAAGTGGCAAATTAGCTATTTGCAATTTAAAAGTGTGTGAAATTCAAAATTAAATTTTATCTCTTACTGAAAAAACAGTATTTTTACAATACTCTAGTGTACCTGGCTCTTTCATGGAGGTTTTGTTTCATTTTTGACTGATGTTTTTTGGCTAGGCTTTCACATTTTCCCTTTTTCCATTATGTCTCTTGTTGTTTTATGCACATAAAATATCTACTAGTGATCAGATCAGTTTGATATTTTCCAATGATTTAACCTGTTAAAATCCAGATAAAAGAGGCATTGTGGCCCTGGTATCCTTTTCAGGTGGTCACAGTATCTCAAGCATACTGTAGTTCCACAGTGTGTGGCTTTGCTGTTATAGTATATATTGCTCTTGCACTTTTTCATAAACACTAAAGAGGAAAGCAGGAAAAAACCCCCAAAGTAATAGTCACTCTGTAATTTCCTTAATATCAGGATTTAAGAGTATTTTGATAAACATCTGTTCCACAGCCAAAGCTAATTTTATTAACCATCTCTTCAAAACCCTTTATGCCTCCCTACCTTTACACTTGGAGTACTGCTTCTCTGAGATCCATCTTCTTTTTATCTGCCATCTTTTTAAAACCCTCTCTACTCTCTTTTCCTGTCCATGGTCTTCTTTTCCTGTCTTCTTTTTATTTTATTTCTTCCCTCCCTATATTTGTATCAATTTACTACTCACAAGCATATATCTGGGGAAAAAAAAAAAAGAAGGAAAAAACCATTAAAAAGTCATTGAGTCATTGCTGGAATTGTCATCACATGAGGCAATATTGGGGCAAAAAAAAAGACATGTAGTTTTTCCCTTCACATTCCATTCTGCTTTTCTTCATATTAATAGGATTTAATAAACGCAATATATACTCAAACAATGCACACTGTGTATTTAGTTGGGTGGGTTTTTTTTTTCTAGTTTAAAAAATAAGGACAAAAATCGTACCAAAGGTTCTTAGTAGAAGCCTGACAGGATTCAGGCTAAGTCCTCACTTTCAGGTTTGAGAAGGGTTACCAGAAGTTGGCAATTCTTATTTTCTTAGGTTATGTTCCAAGGCCAAGAGATTATGCTTATGTACACTGCTTCCCTCCATCCTTCAAATCCTTGTTAAACCTGATAGGAGCTCTTAGCAATCAGCGATTTTCAGTTCTTGGTTTCTCACTCCCTAATCAGCTCAGACACAGCAAAATCTCCTCAAGCAGAGAGGTGGTCTGCCTCAGTGAGTTATCAGCAAGGGCTCCCAGACATCAGAAATGCAGCACTCATCTCAAGACAGAAGTTCCTGATGGTTACAGAATGAGGATTTCTCACCACTATCTGTATTTTAGCAGTGATACAACAATCTGTCTCAATTTTTCAGTCATTAGGGTAAAAAAGGTTATGTGAAGGTCTTAAAAAAATCTCTTTACATATATCTGTAAGCATATGGTACTAATCCCCCCTTACACTAGACCTTTCACATCTGGTCTTTAGGACACTGATTAAAATAGTGAGCTGTGGTTTAGCTGGCAAGTGATTTTTGAAGGTGTCTGTGAGTTTTGTAGTGTACAAATACCAGAGAAAATTATTCATGCTAACATGATGTAAAAGTCACAAAAGATTTCTACTCCTAAAATGCACAGTGTTTTTGAAAATTCCTGTTAAATACAAACAGTAAGAGAGGTAAAGGAGAGTTTAATGTTTTGTTAAAACAAGCTCTCATAAAATTAAAAATCTAATCTTAAAAAGAGATATGAAGAAGAGAGATATTTCAGCTGTTAACAACTAATTCCACTGCACTGCAGCATCAGTCCTAGCACTGGTTCTTTAGACAAAGAGCATCTTCTTGGCATCAATCTGTGTGAGCACAGATCCCTGCAGGATCTGGGTGCAGTCTCTAACTCAGGCTGCAGTGTCCTGCTTACATCACTTGTAAGAAGTGCTGTGAAATGCTGTAATTACAAACTGTACAAATTTAACCTGGCAAACAAGTTCTTTTTTCTAACACTTGACTTAGGATGAACATACATTTCTAGGACTGTGAACATATTCCTCGTCACAAGAATTTCAATTATCTTGACAAAAGAAAACAAATTTTAACATCTCTTTGGTGGAATTATTTTTTATAATTTTGTAGATCTAGATTTAAAACTCCAAATAATTTAAAATTTGTAGCTGCTGAAGTGAAATAGATACTTTTGATATATGATTTATTGCACCCTAAATTAGACTTTCAAGTCAACTATTCCCAGGTAATGTTTAGTTCTCTTCATCTTTTGCATTGGAGCATGTTACAGATCCTAAATCTGGGTGAGGTAGATCCCTCTGTCTAATTATACTCTTGGACATGTAGCAGAGCAAATTACTCAAACAGACATTATTTACTAACATATGTATACAAATTTGTTTTTGTGTTTTTCCTGGGATATTAGTGTGGTTTAACTGTAATAATATCAGTGACTAAAGCAGTCCCTCCTGAATTAATTCTGAGCATACTATAGACGGAAAATTCAAATTAATTACTTGTTTTCTATTATTCTGCAAAAATAGGTATGCTCTCTATTGATTAATTCTCTTAATGGAAACAAGATTACCAGAGTACTGCAACACTATTTCTTTTGAATTTAATATCTTTGGTACACTATATAAATTTTCTATTTCCTCATTGTGATCAACATATGAGGAAAACATTCTTGTAATATCTGAAAACTAGAGTTTTTATAGTCAATATTAAAACACAAAACCTTGCTTAGAGGCATAGATGAATGAAGGATGGAGAAAAGTGTAACAGAGGTCTGAACCAACCTTATTAATACACTGAAGTGAGTAATACATGCTCTACATCATAAGATTAGTGGAGGCCTTGTGGTTGTACGGCCCTGACATCTCAGGACTCTACATCCCTGGATGCACTTTTTGCAGATTTCAGTGGGGCTTCAGATATCACATGCTAGTGTTTTACTAAGAAGAGATACATCTCCCAATGCACAGATGGTATTAAAAATGCATTAATATTTTAAGTAATGCACTGGTACTAAAACTAAAGTAGTAAAAAGAAAATCTCTGAAAACAGTTTTATTGCTTTTTTTTCTTAGTGCTTTTATTTTGTGGGAAACATATATTCCAAAGTAATTATAAAACAGACAAAGTTTCAAAACTGTTATGAAATATGCTGGAAATAAAGTAAAGCGGATATATGAGAAACCTGAATATTCTGAAAATAAGTACTCTGAAACAACTGCAGATGATGTTTATAGGTGAAAACACCGTGTATGCATTTGCCAAGGGAATGTATTGAAAGTGGTAATCTCACAATATCTATTTGCAATAATCTGTTTATTTTATATTTTACTTTTCTTCTGGTTCTTCATGGTTTTGGTTTGTTTTTTTTGTTTTTTGCACAGAACGTCATGGGATAGTAAATTGAGGTTTTTGCTGCTGTACGTTACGTATTTTGTGTATTACAGTCATTATGTTTCCATGCTAATAGTCTGCCTATAAAAATTTGGTTACTTTTAAAACAAATGGTATAAAACATTAGGTAATAGTGGTATATTTCATCAAACATACTTAATATCATTATAGCAAGGACTTCTTCATTAAAACAAAAGCAACTCTGCTAGTGGAAACATATACAAGTATAATTTTAGATGCAGGCATATGCAATTGCTTACAATTAAAGCCACTTTTACAATGAAGAGGCTGCAAAATCAGCATGCTTTACTGAAAGATAGAGGTTTATCAGAGGATGCTGAAAGAGAAGCAGAGCACAGGATAAGGTGTAGTATAAAATTTCACCACAACCATTTGTCTTGTTGCCCTGTTGCATCCCTTTAGAAGCAGCTAACCACAGAAGATATAAGTAAATAACTGTCTCTGCTTCAACAGGACTGTAATTTTATAGAGGAACTATAGTATCATTCCTTAAAAATCTTGCCTGTGATTGTTACTTTTCACAAAGCATGCCCTTCCTTGTTCCCTAAATAGTCAGAAAAAGACTGGAGATGCATGGGTGCAGATCGTTTTCAAACTGGAGGGTGGGGGGAGTCTCATTCTTGCATCTGGGTGATATAGCTGCAAGGAGACTAGGAGAGGAAGAAGGGACTGATCAGGCATTCAGCACTTGTTATCTGTCTCACTGGCATCTTTAGAGGCCTTATCTGAGCACAGTGAAGTAATAGCAATTCCAAAGCTCTTCTGCTCACACTGTCATTGCATTGGTCATCTGCTATTAAGCTTTCCAGCACTTGTTATCTATTAGTGGATGGGGTGCACATGAGACTTGGAAAGAGTATATTCTTGTCCTTATTCAGCTTAGCTTTAACCATGCAGTCTCTCAGCTCAAAATGAGAAAAAAATCCTAGAATTTAGTGTCTGAGCCTTTCAGCATTGCCTTCTGTATAAACTAAATATAAAATAGTATTTTCCAGGATAAAATTATCCTGAAAATCTCATGAATTATGCACTGGGCGTCTGTTTCTTGAATACGTATTGAAATTTTACAACCTCATGTCAGATCTGCTTTTGGAATAATGAAGAATTCCCACTCAGAAAAATTTATTTGTCCTTACTGGCTGGAGTACATTACCTTCAAGGTCACCAATTCTCTCCTATGCAGCTCTGTATAGATATTGAGTACTACTCTGATATCTCTGATATTGAAAGTGGACTAGATATAGATAAGTTAATAAAATATGTCCATGATATGAATACATTATTTACCGCGGAAGTATTTCGGATTGGAATTTTGATTTTTTTTTTCTCATGTAGTAAATTATTGAGTCTGCATCATTCAGCCCTTAGAGACCAATAGAAAACTTCTAGGGTGCTCCAGACATTTTCACCACTACATGGGCTCCTCTTAATCTCTCTCAGATATCAACACCCCCTCCCCCAGTCCCACAAAATACCAAATATACAAGTCATTGTTACACTTCAAGTACAGAGAAGTCTTCATGGAACCATTAGACTCTAATTAGGACTAAGCAATAAGTGATGGAGAACAAGGGAATTATCATGCATACTAACCCCTTAGAAAAATTACCAGGATGTCATAAAAAAATAGTTTCTAGTTCTGAAGAAAAATAGATACAGTGATACAGAAGAAAACATTTATTTTCAGGAAGGAGTCTTTTCTGGCTTTAATTCAAAGAAAAGAAGGAATAAATGCAAGTTAGATAACATAACAACAGGAACAAAGAAATACCTCAGAGAGAAAAGAAATAACAGAAAGAAAATAGGTCAGTTAATAAAAGAAGGTACTGAAATTAATGCTGAATAAAAAATGGTCTGGATGCTGATATTTATATTTTTCTTGAATAATCTGTCTTCAGCAAGAAAACTAAAAGAGAAATGTTGATATTATTAGGAATCCCATGAAGATTTGTAACATTGAGGACTGTAGATATGAGCATAGGCAGCAATTGGAAAAGATTACCATATAACCATCAAACTGAAAAGAATCATGGACAGGACTTCTGAAGGTACCCACTATTTACAGTTCCTGTTTGGATTCCTGGGTATTTAACAGTCTATGGCCCTATCAAAGCAGTTGAAAGCAGTTGTAACAAACTGTCTTAATGTTCCATGTGTGTGCCACAAGGAGATCAACTGCCTCAGATCACTGAACTCCTCTGAAAGATGAACACTTCATGTAGGTGAAAATATTGACTTAGTATTCTTTGAAAATCTGGCTTTTGGAGGATAATTTGCAGTTCATGAATTGTTAATTAATACTTTTGTCAAGTAAATCTAGAAAATGAAGAGGGAAAAAAAGCATTTAAAATTTCAGATACCATTTCTTTAGACACTTGATTCTCTCCTGTATGTGCATTTGAAATACAGGCATTGTATTTGAAATGCATTGCATTTGAAATACAAATACTTTTTTATAACAGGGATGTCAAACATTATGTTGAAATTTAGCCTAATGTTCTTGAATTACACTGAAAATTTGGGAGCAGAAGTCAAGGGTTGCAAAGAGAGATATGAATACACATACATATTCATACGTAGATATTCATTGATTGTCCTGGACTAAACACACACATGATAATTATTTCCCCAAAAATCATTAACATATTTCCCCTCGCCTTTACTCATGCATTCTTCTGTCCTAGGGGTGTCTCTGGTGGTCCATAGTGGTTGGGGACCTCAATATTCCAGTTGACCTGGCTGAGCTGGCAAGGCACTGGAGCTGGTAAAATTCCAGTTTTCCTTCTTACAGAGTGGGCAATTTACAGTTCCATACACCAGTGGTTTTGGTAGAACAAGCATTATGTTAGCCCACCAGGTGTAGACAATTTATTGTCTGGAAAAGTACAAGATCTATCATTCTTTCATTTTTTTATTAATTCTCTTCATATGACATTCAGTCCTTAAGTATATATAACCATTATGTAAGTATGCATTCATATAACTATAAATATATATAACCGTTTTCAGTGCATCCTTTACTCCCACCATAGGTGTATAGGACTATACACCTGTGAAAGCAAATATGTTTGCAGCCTGAGAAAGGGTAACAGAATGAATCCCTCAGGTGTTTGATGCTGGGTTTCAAACATTTCCAATCATGATTTTAAAAGTCTCCGCGAAATGGCTGAAGAACCATAATGAAATGGTTCTAGTGTTCAGGAAAAAAATCAGAGGCTTTAGCACAGGAATGACATAGCTCTAACATGGCAGCACCATTTCTATTCTGTGTTTTCCGTCATCAAACCAGATTAAAACACAGACATAACAAATGCTTAACCTATTGCTTGAGCCTATTTATCTAAATACAGCCGGGTACCTCTGGAGGGTTTGAATCTACAGATTGAGACAAACTCTGCTATGTCCTCAGCTACTGAGAACACTGACAAAGTAAACCAAACTGCCACTCAAAGAAAAGGAAAGAAGGGCTTATTTTATTAATTTTCAAATCTCTTATTATGAGGGGAATATGAAGGCAAATTGGAAAGAATTCATTGAATAACTGAAATGGTTTTTGGAAGGATAGATAAAAACCAATAATTGAAAGGTGACTAAATAACCTCAACAAAACAAAATATGTTTACAACTGCTTCACTGAACAAAAAACCCCCAGTGTATAATTATATTATGATGTTTTATACCATTAACAGAAAAATAAATAATATTACTCCATAGTAATAGAGCATGTGTCTTAAAGAAATAGACTAAAATTAAGTGAAGTAAAAAAAAAAAAAAAAAAAAAAAAAAAAAAAAAAAAAAAACCCAAAACCAAACCCAGAACAATTGCAAGGAAATCTTTTGTTTCAATAAGGTATATTAAGCAGTGGAAACCTTTTAAATGGTAAAACTCCCACTGTTTGCTAGTACTAGTAGACAAAAAAAATTAAACATAATAAATTTATCTGAGTTTCAGTTCTGTCACAGTCATATTTCTGGTTTAGCAACAGGCAGATAGACTACATGACTGTAAGAAATTTCAGATGCTTTAATAATTGCCATTTTGACATGTGGTTATATGACTATCTAATACTGTGTGGTGTGCATATACCCATATATATTTACCTACCAAAAAGAAATAATAATATTCATTCACTACATAAAGTTGAAGGCCCTTTCTGATATTTTTCTGATAGTTTTCACTTTCACAGAATCACAGAATGAATGAGGTTGCAAAGGACTCCTGAAGGTCACCACCTGATCAAATCTTTTTCAAGCTGACCCACCTATAGTTGCATGCCTGGGACCATGCCCAGACAGCTTTTGGATATAACAAAGGATTGAGACTCCACAACTTCCCCGAGCAGACTGTACCAGAGTGCTGTCATCTCCACAGTAAAAAGGTGTTCCCTGACATTTAGATGGAGCCTTCTGTATTTCTGGTTGTGCCCATTGCCTCTGGTCCTGTCACTTGACACAACTGAGGAGAGACTGCCTCTGTCTTCTTTGCAGCCTCCCTTCAGGAATTTAAATATATGAATGGCATGCCTGGAGCCTTCTCTTCTCAAGGTTAAACAGTCCTAGTTCTCTCAGCCTTTCCTCACAGGAAAGATGCTCCAGACTCATTTTAATGTTTGTGGCCCTTTGCTGGACTATTTCCAGTATGTCCTTGTTTTTCAGAAGTGGTCTGCTCCTGCAAGTGTATTTGAAAGAGCTCATCTCCACATATGATGGTGATTATAGAAAACAGAAAACTACCAGGTGAACAGATCTTTTGCAATCAAGGTTTCAACTGACTGGCATGACTAAAACTCATCTATTTGACTTCATGTCATACATCCTGACTTGGTTTTGGTGCAGTATTCTGTGGTTGTCCATTCCCCCCTCAACCCCTTATCTTTCCCAACCCAGTTTGTATCGCTGCAGAAAAAAAGATATACTCTTTATTTTTAAAAATCCCATCTGTAAAACTACTTAATATCATGATTTTTTAGTGATTGAATTGTTTTGTTTGGTTTTGGTTTTGATTTTTTTTTAAATTTAGGGAGGTAGTTCAACAAGGAGAGGAAATGGATAAATCTGTGGTTTTGTCAGATCACCCATGAAAGGAAAAGTCTATTCTTCATTGTTTTTGAAGGATACTTTGGTTTTGCCCAGTGCAGTTTCAGCTTTTAATTTAATTTGGCAGTATATGATCACTTTATGTCTCTGCTTGTTCTCATGATTGATGCCATCACATGCTCCCTACAATGTTCTTATCTCTGCCGTGAAGCAAACATGGCCAACGTTTTTCTTTTTCTATTTGCTTTTAATTACAGAGGGTGAAAACAATGAATATTAAAACAACATGATGCTTTTATAGATAAATTAAATACCTCTTAAGTAAATGTTACAGGAAACAAACAACTGCAAAAAATTTACTGCAAATGCTGTACATTTGTTTATAAGATGCAATGAGAAATCTTGCAGTTTAACTTGCCTTTGTAATTTTGGGCAGTCTGCATGTTCTGTACTGAAAATGCGTAATATAAATAATATAAAGTAATATAAAGTCAAACAGCATCACCATATTTGAAGGCCTGTGGAGGCAAAAAGAGGGATTCATTCTCTTTTTGTTTTGGTTGGCTATTGTTAGAAAATAAATTTTGAACAGACATACTGCATGACTACAACAGACAATGTATCTGCTCACCAAGCTTTTAAAAGCTGCTCCTTCATCCCTATAAAATAACTGGGGTTCTAGATATCAAACCCTATTTTCTCTCATACAGAAAATATTAACAGAAAATATAGGGTTAACTTTATTGGTACAACGCTTTATTCTTAATTTATACATTTTTCATCACTTTGATTTGTATTTTTTTGCTAACCTTTCTATCACTGTTATTAGAGACGGATGCTTTGAGACATATACCTTCTCTTACCACTAGATGGAACTGGAAAACCTTGTAATTCCTCCTCTTACACGGATCCATACCAATTTCTTCATGATAAAAGCTTGGAAATAGTCCAGAACTAGAACTTACTAAGTTACAGAAGGTTTACTGAAGCACAGTAACTGCTACTTGGTGTAGTACTACCTTTGTTGCTTGAAACTCTAACTGCCAAAAGAGGAAGGCCTTAAAATATTAAATGAATGTTGTACCTGCATAGCAATGAAAATGAGAAAAAGAAAAAAAAAAACAAAAAAACACACAAAACACAAGCAAAAGAAACAAACAGACAAAAAAATCCCAAACAAAAAGCCACCAACCAATATACCTTTCCAAACTGCAATAACTCAAACTAAAAGCCAATATTGATGGATTTTTCAGGAGATACTTTGGAGACAAACCAGGGTAGAAATTTCTTCACTTTTCATTGTATCTGACATTTAAGTGTAGAAACACAAAGCAAAATAACTTTATAAATTGGTTTTTATTCTTTGTGTGAGGTGTTGGGGTTTTGGTTTTGCTTATCCTACAGAAACAAACAGAAGGGACTGGAAGGTCCTATGCTGCTAGAATGTTATGAGCTTGTTGCCATTACTGAAACTTGGCAGGATGAATCCCATGATTGGAGTGTGGTTATCAATGGCTACAGCCTGTTGAGAAGAGATGGGAAAGGAAGGAGAGGAGGAGGGTTTGCCCTATACTTTAAGATGGGGATTAGCTATGAAGAGCTGTTTATTAAGAACAGCCATGAGCAGGTAGAAAGCCTTTGGGTAAAAATCAGAGATGGAGGCAAGAAAAGGAACTTTGTGGCTGTGGCATGGGGGATAATTTCATAAGGTGATAAAGGTGATAAAGAGCTCTGCGAGAGAGAACTCAGTACGAGATTTGATGGTCACCAACCTGAGAGAGCTAATTGGCAATGTCAAGACTGGAGGTAGCCTGGGCTGCAGCAATCATGGATTGCTGGAGTTCACAGTCTTGAGAAATACAGGTTAGAAAAGGAGTAAAGTCAGGCTCTTGAACTTTAGGAAGACAGACTTCCAGCTAACCAAGGAGATTGTCAGTGGGATCCCCTGCCATGCCCTCATGTATTACACTAAATATTTACAGTTGAGGTTTCTTTGCTTTCTCTTTTTCTCTTTTGTTACCTGATTTTCTTATTCAATTTCTTGACTTTTTCTGTGTTCTTTCTTTGGCATACCAGTCCTTTTAATTCTCTCTGATCCTTTTTTCCTTTTTACAACCTCTGCCTAGATCTCTTATCTCCTAGAAATATATCATATCCTTGTTTTTGTCATCAACATATAACTTGAAGGGCAAAACACTGAGTTAATTAGTATTACAAAAAGGGAACTCTGACATATGATCAATTCCTACCTAGAAAAAAATAGCATTTTTTTGACAAATGAGCATCAACCTCATTTGTATCTTCTTAGTAAACTAGGTTGAATGTTAAAGTAAAGTCAGGTAAAATACTGTTTACTGGGGAATTCTGAGAAGAGGTAATATTTAATGGGGAAATAATAGCTTGTGTTTTTTTCCTAAAACCCCTACAGCAAGATTTCTTTGACTGTATGCATTTAAGCTATTAACTGCACAAAGAGGCTACCGGTTTCTTTTATTTTTTATAAAGCAGCCTGCATGCTGCCGGCCTTCTGCAGCACCAGATGACAGTCTGCTAAAGCCTGTAAAAGAGCTGAAGACAGTTTGCATCCTCTGTGAAATCCCTGAAAAAGATTAAGAGAAAGCAACTTCTTGTGATTTCATAAAAGGAGGCAGAAAAAATGTCTGTATAAGAAAGTGTGTATTCTTGGCTTACTTCACGAATGCCCCACAGAGCTGGGAAGAGGCAAGAGAACTCATGTATTAGAGTTATGAGGATTTCCTTCCTTTTTCTTTGGGATGAGCTCCCAAAAGAGCCTTTGGTACTAGAAAATAGCTGTTTAAAATAAGTGCCTGTGCCAAAAGTGAATCTGTGAATTGCTCTATAGGGTTAAGTTACCATAGAAAAGCTCTTGTTTTCTGCCAAAATGGGCGCTGCTCCTTCAAAGTGTCTCTATTAGGAATTGCACTGATTTTCTGTAGTATGTCATATTTCAGTACCTTGAGATGCATCCAATTTTAGAACCTTAAAATACATTCACATCATGTCCCAGAGGTTCCTGCTTTTGCTTTATATGATTTAATCTTCTCACTTCATATTGTATAATACTATTATATTATTATGACTAAGTGTCAAACTTCTCAGGAAATTAGACATACATTAGTATGAACTGTACAATTTTCTACTACGGTTGTACTAGTATGTAATTCAAACACTAGATATATACCTTGTGTAAATCAGGAATCTGGATAGACTTTGGCCTTGATAGTGGGTTTTTACCAACTGAGGTTAGGACAAAAACCAAAGTACATTCAATTTCCTGACAAGAGTTTTATTGAAATTGCAATGTTTTAAGTATATTTCCCAAGTGAAAAGATTAAACACTACATGTGATTTCGCATTATTTTCAGCATTGTTTGTTTAACAATATTGCAGTTCATACTCTGAGAACAAACAAACAGACAAGAATGCTGAAGTACATACCTGACTCTGAATACACATTGATATTGCTCTTTACTTAATTCATCACTGTTGTTTCAGTAGCTTGGGTGTTGAACTAGATTATTGTTAGAAGCTGAATAGGAAATTTTCTAAACCCTTCTTCAGAAATGACAAACATTTTATGCTGCATTTCCCATCTATTTTTTTTTTCTATCTAGCTTTTATGTTTTGGCGGCTGTCGTTCCAGTAGTTGAAATAGTACTTTTAAAAAAAGTACCTAAAGTCCACTTTTCACAAGAATGTACCCTATGCTTAAGTTACAAGTAAGTTACCAAAATAGTTTATATGAGAAAATTTTTTTACTGGAAGATTAATGCACTGATATATTGTCATAGACAATGTTATTTATATGCTGCAATTTTGCCTGATGTATCCAGCTTAGAGATGATGTACTAGAACTAAAGAGTGAAAGACCTTTGCTCCATAACTTTTTGTCAGATGCACACTGTGCTGTGTGGCTTCACAAAAGCTCTTAAAGCAATTAAAGATCAACAGAAAGCTTTGCCCTGGTTTCTCTCTGCAAGTCTTGATTTGTTCTTTGCACTCACAGTGCAAAAAGGGTGATGGAAGCTCTGATTCTGTGAAAGACACTCACAGCTGAGAATAATACAGGAGCTGGAAGTCAGCTTTTGATTTACCTTTTGATTTACTTGAATAATTCAAAAGTCACAAAAGTCATCTGTTGATATGTTTTTAATTATTGCAAATTTTTGGAACTTCTAGTCTGAAATGTACCTCTTATTCCTACACAGTTTGAATCTGAATCTTTTACTTTCAAAATCAATGGGAATTCTAGACTTGACATTGATTAAGGCTCAAGAGAATATTTAAAATTCATTTAAATAGTTATAAAGAAGCACAGTTCTTCTACAGATAAAGAAAGAACAACTTACAAAATCAAATGAATAATTTAATGGTTTTAACTCTCTGGTATCTATGCAGTATCTGATGATGGAAACCACAGTTGTCTGTGATCTCTAATCACCAAACTAATCTGTCTAAATGGAGCTTAAATCCTTTTACATAGAAACCAAAGATTAAAGAAAAAAACCCACCAAAACCAAAATCAGTTACAAAAAAAAAAATCATCACTGACATTTTCATGAACTCAAACATACAATTGATTAGAGAGCACCAGGAAAGTTATGCAAAGAAAAACATACCCATGATACTATCTACCTATTGAAATATGAAGTCTATTTCCTGAACAAAATTATTCTGGGTTTTTTTCATATCATGTGGCTCAGAAGTCCATCAGCCTCCTGGGTTGCACAATCAGAGTTGCCAGCAAGCCAAGGGAGGTGTTCTTTCACCTGTGCTAAGCGCTAGACTGGAACTCCAGCCACAGTTCTGAGCTCTTCAGTTGAAGACAAACAGGGCTTATTGGGGGTAGGCTGGAGCATGTCTACAGAGGTGATTCAGACACTGGAACATCTGACATACAGAAAAAAGTTCAGAGAGTTGGAACTTGCAGCTGGAGAGTCCTCCTCCTCGAGAAGAGGACTGTCTCACAGGAAACATGTCAATGTGTATAAATTCCGGATAGGAAGGAGGGAATAAAGAAGATGAAAACCAAACTCTTATCAGATGTTCTATCACTGACAGAACATGAGTCAGTGGGCACAAGTGAACACCTATTAAATTCCATCTAAACACAAGAGTACAGGAATTTTGTTTGGGTTTTTTTAACTGTAAGGGTGATCGAACACTTGCACAGGTTGCACAGAGGCTGTGGAATTCTGCAGCCTTGGAGGCATCACAAACCTGAGTGAATATGGCCCTCAAAAACCTGTTCCAGCTGACCCTACTTTGCACAGGAGCAGACTGGACTAGACAAACTCCAGGGGTCCTAATGACTCTCTGAATTTTAATGTTCCTGTGAATTTAAAATCAGGTATAAACAATAGATATTTCTGCTTCATTTTAACCCGTGATCACCACAGTAGGACCTTGTATGTATGTAAGAACAAAAAGTTAATGAGAACCTGTCCTTTCTATATTTAAAACTAACAAGAATTATTAGGCTGTTAACATTTTTGATTTAGCTTAATTACAGCAATTAAGAGATTACCTGCACTGAAGCACTTATCTGCAGCAGATCTAGCCTAGAGGTGAGAATCAAAGGGAGAGGAAAAGGGAAATAGTTCATTTATTCTAAGCTCAAGTTGACACCAGACTTTAAGGCATATTTGTCACCTTTCCACTGTTTTTAAACCAAGTTTGTAAGCGACTGAACTCTGTGGAAGAGAAAAATGCCATTGAAGGTCTCTCAGAACTCTCAGTCTATTTATGACTTTTCTACTAATACTGGGGAGGAAGAAAATCTGTGACTTTCCTACATCCGTCCTTGAATTCTGTTCAGTGTTGCCACATGTAAATGTCCTAAAATCATGAAGTTCTAACGAACAGAGAGAGTGATGGTACTATCATAGAAATACGATTTTCTGATATAAACTCATTCGCTAACTTACCTACCTAATTAGAGCATTTTCACCAACTAGTTTAGGCCACTTAAGCTTAGGGTACGTGCTTGCCAAAAATGATAAATACTTTTTCAAGGATTACTTTTATTACTAAAATGAGAGGCACCAAATAAAAGCTGGAATGAAATAAAACCAACCAACCAAAAAAAAAAAAAAGATGAGAAATGTAACATGAAATAGTTTTCTTTTCTGAGGTAGGGCTTAGAATATTTCCTAGACAACTTCTAAAAATAATCCAGCTCGATACCTAAACTACTGAAATAATAGTGATAAATAAGGAAAGAGCAATATCAGTGCGTCCTCCGAACTGCATATTTACTTACATTTTGCATTCTTGTCCATTTGCTTGTTTTCAAAGTATGAACAGCATCATATGTATTTCAACCCGTATGAGGATGGGATTTTTTGCTTTATTTGAAGACTGAAGTCTTTTATGAATGCTGGAAAAGAGAATAGGTCACCAATTCTTTCAAAGCAAATTAAAATTTCAAGGTTTTCCTATGTCAAAATTCTGCTCTAATTTGTCACATATTGCTCTTACTACATTTTGCATTTGCATTGCCTCTTATAAGTGCTATTTTATCTGCTCTTAAATATCTTTTAGGGGCCAAAAAAATTTTAGACCAGATGCATTAATCCACCCTTAAGAGGAAGGGAGCATGGAAGTTTCATAGATACTCACAGTCACAAGGAACAGCAGAAGTCAGAGGGTCCACAAATGCTTATAAGGCTTTTTTAACAAATAATACACTTTGAATGGAAATTTGTATGTTAGCTCCTTATCTCCTCACATAAGCACGCAACAGGGGGATGATGAAAGGGAAGAGAGAGAGGAAGATGGATTAAAGATAGGGAGAAAATAAAGGAAGAAAGAAAGAAAGAGAAATCACTAATCCTGGCAGCGGCATTGAACTACCTGATGGGGTGTCTGGGGTCCTGGCACACAGATGCCTCCAGGCTTCACGAAGGTACCTTTTTAAAGATGTACCTTTTTAAAGAGGGTACCTTTTCCCTGACCTGGGAAAGTTTCTCACTTTCTATGTAAATTTGTTATTGTGCACAAACTGTTGTAGACCTTTCTGGAAATGGGTTGGAGGCCTTTGTGGTTCTCTGGTGATCTTGACCCCACACACAGTTCATGTCCATTTCTCAACCTCATTCCTCTGCTTTCACAGCATTGTCTTCAGCTTATCTTCAGGAGCCAGATGGGAAAGTGTGTTGGACCTAAAGATGAGAAGTGGAAAGGATGACTCTATGGGAACTAAAGTGGAATGGAGAATAGGGAAAATACATGCTGCCTAATTCAGATACATATTTTTTTTAGTTTCTGACAAGATTGGGCAGCTAAATCCATGGTTTTGAGGGTTTTTTCCTCTTAATTTAGAGGAAAAATACAGGTTATAAAACCATGTCTAGTCTTTTGGGGCAATACATTCTAATCACAGATCAGTATAGTATTTGAATACAAACAGCTATTTAGCTAACATACAGAAATAAAGACAGCTGTTCAGACGTTTGAAATAGGAAAAAAATATTATATATATATGTGTGTGTGTGTGTGTTTCTTTAAGCAATAAGTTATCCATCTATGTTAGATTGCTCTCTAATGCATTTCTTGCTCAAATCTAACACTTTGGTGTTATGCTACATGCTCCTCAACCAGTTCTGAATTCCATTTCAGAAGGAGCTATAAGCTCTTGCAGTGATATAGTGGTATGTCTCTGCTGTAGTTTATGCTTCAACATTCAGTGAAGCACAGATACTGTGCATATGTAAGAATGAATTTCCAGTGCAAATGAGCTGCAGGGCCTTGAACACTGAAAAAGTGATTGAAGAACAAGAGAATTTTCAGCAACAGAGTTTTACTTTTCAGTTTCCAATATCAATGCCAGAGCCGTGGCAAGACTCATAATCCAAGGATATTTGTTTTGAAAGCCTGAATTTCACCTGATATATGAAATGGATTCTGTGAAAATGTCCAGAAGGTTCATCAATACCACACTTCTGCAGGATGGAAAATTTATTTTCTTCTGAGCAAACCCAGTACCCATTACCTCTGTTTCTTTAATCATTAGAGGAATGGACTGATGAGAGGAATAGATTGTGGATACTCTGGGATTGTAGACAAATAATCTAATGGCACTTTACAAGGATAATTCAATCTCACATGACAAGAATTTAACATTCATACAAGGAAGGCATACATATAGTCAAATGTGTGGTACGTGTCAGCGCCCATTTAGATCTTCCTGTAATGCAGTAAGAAACATCATAATTTACAGTATTTAAAGGGAAAACACAACACACACACACAATATTCTATATTAAGGATTATGAAAGTAGGAAGCAAAACTATGTCATAACACAGACTTTACCCCCCCCCCCCCCCCCCCCCCCATTTACTGCACTTGGACTGTAAGGGTGCAAAGGCCCAGCAGTTCCTTTGTCTTGGGTCTCTTCCCAAAGGCGCCCAGCTCAAGTTGATATTTTGGGGGTTTTTATCTAGTTATTGGACCATAATCAAATTATTTAAAGGATATGGACATCTTAGACTCAGCTATGGGAAACCTGGGGTCAAAGTGTTAAGGAATCTTGGTCTGATTGTGTGAGTGTGGGGTGTGTAGTGGCAGGGGGGGCTTCAGTCCTAGCTCAGGTGGTGCAAAAGTGACTGCCAGAGTTGCTCCTGGATGGTCAGACAGGGGAGTTTCTTTAATAAAGATGATTCTTTTGTAACAAGCTTTATAAGTTTGTTGGGCTTTTTAAAGTCTAATTTCTCTTCAGTATCAATTTTAAATTTTTTCATAAAAAATAGGACCACAATAACACAAAGAAGTGTAGAATCACTTTGAAAGGACTCCTAAAGTCTGCCTAGTTCAACCTGCTCCTAACAAAGCAGAGACAGTCAGAACAGATTTTTGAGGGCCATATCTAGACAGATATGGAATATCTCAAAGGTTGAAGACTCCACAGCCTCTCTTTGCAACCTGTGATGGTATTTGATCACCCTTCCAATTAAAAATAAAACAAAAAACCCCACAAACAAACAAGAAACCCACAAACAAACAACCCCCCAAACAACAACCATAAACAAAAACAAAAAAAACCAAAAAAAAACAAAAAAACCAAAAAAAACCCCAGAAAGACCCCAAAAAATTCCCTCCAAAATCAAACAGAAGGGAATGCAACCAAGGAAGCTGATGGACTTCTGTGTCACAAGGTTCCATCACAGTTATTTGACACACAGCTTGTACTGTTGCATGGGGTTATTCCTCCCCAGGTACCTGGCTTTTATCTACTAATTGCATTTATAAAAACTGCCTAATTTGGATTGAAAGGTGAAGAAAAATTATTTAGGCTTAAAATTCCTAAATGGTAATTGATTGCTAACTTTAAAAAAAAAAATATATGTGGTATCATTAAAGAAGCAGAATTAAATATAAAAGAGAAAGAAATACTTTTACCAGAAAGATTAGCTCTTATACAAATCAGCAAAACTCTGAAACTTTAAGGATTAGGATCTGATTTAATTTTGTTATTTTAAGAGCCACTAGTGCTGGGTTTGTGTGGCTGGGTTCTGCTAGTAAGGGGGCTATAGGGTGTGTATCTGAAAAGCTGCCAGAAGTTTCACACAGATCCAACAAGGACAATGCCAGCTGGCTCTAGGATGGACCTGCCACTGGCCAAGGCTGAGGACATAAGAAATAGTGATACTGACTCTGTGATAACATATTTAGGAAGGGGGAAATAAAAAAAGAAATTTTTACACAGAAGTAATGGCAGCTGCAAAACAGAGGAGTGAGAATATATAAGAGAAAGAATTGTGCACATCTCAAGGTCAGTGGAGAAGGAGGGTGCTTTTAGGATTTGTTTTACTTGTTATTGTCCTGTTCTGATTTTGACTGGTTAAATTTCCCCGTCTCAAATCTGTTTTGCCCATGACAGTAAGTGAACTCTCCCTGCACTTATTTCCTGAGCCTTTTGTTCTATTTTCTCTCCCCTCTCCAGCTGAGGACGGAAATGAGAGTGCGGCTTTTGTTGGCGCTAGCATCCAGCCATGGTCAAAGCACTACACCATATTAGTAAATTAATTTTATTTAGTAAATAAAAATCAGGAAAAAAATCAGTTTTAAAATCAGCATTATTTTCTTGTAATTAAAAAGTCATTGTGTATTGACAGAAGTTTAAAGCAAGTAGAGCTGGAGGGTTTTATTTCCTTAAGTGAAAGACTCAAAGTTTAATGATTCTTTTATTATTTGTCTTATTATTTTGATATCTCTGGGATGTTTGTGTAGTGTTCAGACAAATTAAGTCATTACAAAACCTTTGCATATGCTATTCTTATTTTGCATTTTTTGTGATCACTAATATAATCTTAGAATTTTCAGAAAGCATGGTTTATTTTATGAAGAAACAGAGCATTAGTTCTATATAGCATCTGAAGCTTTATACTTGGAAACAACAAAAGTTATTGAAATTCAAGGATAAGGATTTTATTTTGTTTTATTTGACAGTAGAAACTTCCCCCCCCCCCCCCATTGCCTTTTATTTAAATGCATTTTGTATGACACTTTTGAAAAGTACTCTGCATTCTGCTGTCTAGTTGAAGCTGAAATGACATAATTTCGTGTTACATTTTCACTGTACTATGTGTGACTTTTTTGCACCTGAAATGCATCACCCTTGAAAACAAGGTAAGGATACTGAGAGAAAAAAAAAAAAAACACCTTCACAAAGGCTTCTTTCTTATAAAAGAAATGAAAAGAATTTTTACCTACATAAACCTGAGTTCTGTGTGTGGTCTAGAAATAAGTGTCCTTTGTATGCAACCTCAATGTTTAACACTTTCAAAGTATGAAATTACAACCAGATAGGTAAAGCTTAGATTATTCTCTTCTTTTACCAGAAACTTTTTTGTGTGATATGTAAGGCTTCTATGCTCACCTTTAAAATTTTAGGGGTTCAGAAACTGCAAAGATTTCTAGAAAGAAAAGAAATCTAAAAAGAAACAGGAAGAAGGAAAAAGAAGGCACTTAGACTATTGTCTGTAAAGACTCAGTACCAGTCCCTACCTAAATGTCTGCTCTGTCTGATTATCTTTCTTTCTTTCTTTCTTTCTTTCTTTCTTTCTTTCTTTCTTTCTTTCTTTCTTTCTTTCTTTCTTTCTTTCTTTCTTTCTTTCTTTCTTTCTTTCTTTCTTTCTTTCTTTCTTTCTTTCTTTCTTTCTTTCTTTCTTTCTTTCTTTCTTTCTTTCTTTCTTTCTTTCT